>NC_133123.1:210142429-210770992 GCF_033568475.1 Henckelia pumila
TGCAAAAACCCGCTGGCAATCTCATTCTGTACTTGCGTACCTTACTACAGGCAGTTCCTAGCAGTCCCGCTCTAGGTTTCAAGCCTATAATGCAAATACCCATGCATCAATAACTAAGCTCTAAAAGCCTTAATTAAGCTATTGCATACTCCTAAATAATTTAAGGAGACCATAGCTATACCTGCGTCCGTCGTCAGCCCGCTGATGACAATTGCCTCAAAACTAGGTCACAGCTCCGCCTCGACGCCTGGATCGCTATGCCACTTTCGGATTCCCAATAGGATGCTTAGAACTCCCTAGATCTGAGTTAGAAGGCCTAGGAATCAGAGAGAAGAGAGGGAAAGGTGCACTTTGAAATGAAATCTCGGCCCCCTATTTATAGACGGAGTTCGGAGCCTCCGAACCTGTTTCGAAACGTCCGAACACGATCGGAACCTCCGATCCCACCTTCGGAGCGTCCGATCGCCCAATATTATGTCAGCCATGACGTCACCTTACTGACGTAAGCAATGACATGTGCCCTGGTCCCGATCGGAACGTCCGATCTTGCCGACGGAGCTTCCGATCTCGATCGGAGCCTCCGATCCTGAGTTCGGATCCTCCGATCCAGTTCGGAGCCTCCTGACTTGGTTCGGAGCTTCCGAACCCTCCGGACCTTCGGGACCTTTCCGGCTACTTTCGAGTGTCCTGAATCCATTTCTGGACTCCGTTTACCCATTTGTAATTTCCTTAATCATGTTTTACTTAATATAAACATGATTAATCGATTAATATACTCATTAATCGCTAATTCTGGATACGAGTTACTACAGCTTGTGGTGGTGGTTGAAAGTGACCATCCTGCATAAAATGCTTGACACGGTGCGCCCTCTTTGCTTCGATGAAAGCGGAGTCGAGTGGTCGCTGAGGTGACAACCACTCTTCATCATTTCGAACTGAAATGCCGGCGCGTAAGCATAAACAGGAGATGATCATGGGGAAATAGAGACCCACGGTGACATTATGGATGGACTTTTGGATCTCGCTATGAAGAACCCACCCCACATTAATGGGTGCTCCTACTTCCAGCGCATAAAGAATGGTGGCGTGCTCTAAACTGACGTCGCTTGAATGCAAGATCGGCATCAGACACCGAATCACAAAAGCATACCATGTTGCAGGAATGACACGCAAGAACTGCTCTTTGAAGTTCAAAATAGAAGCTGGATTGACCCATGTAGCACCGGGGTACGCTAGTTGTTCAAGTAATTCATCCAAATGCGGACCGTTTTGCAGGCTTTGGTAGAGCGAGTCGTCCACCTCCGATATTTCCAATAAAGCATTCAGCTCATGGGGCAGAAAAGAGATCAGTTTCCCCCGAACAAATGCCTTGCTATCTGTTCGTTCAGCTGCATTTGCATAGAATTTGTGGACAAGCGGCACTACAGCTGGCGGAGGATCCTCGCAGAATTTCGTCCACCCACGCTCATGAATAGTCTGGACAATATTTGGATAGGCCAAGTTTTCTTCAAAACCATGTTCAGGGATGGGTGAACGACTTACCTTGGCGTCGAAGTACCGATGACGAGCGGCGTCATTGACAAAGTGGCCGACGAACTCGGTATAAATACGATCAGCAGCCTGAGAAGAGGATTTTCCTTGGTGTTAGGTGCGTTTGGGACCCATGAAGAGTAGGGAGATGAGAGTAAAAGTGGTAGGTGCAATTCGTCGAACACCTTGCATGCGAAGAATAGTCCGGCAACCCCTTGAAGAACACAAGATCAACAATGAATAACTACGTCTGGGAGATGCCTAAGGAGAAAAACTCGACGAAAATAACCCACGACGACAAAAATCGAGGATGGTGACCGGCGGTAGGCGTGACGTGAGAGAGGCCGAAGAAGATGATCGGAGAAGATGGCGTCCGAAAAGTTGTGGTGGAACTTCCGAGAGATGTGCTTGCGAATTAAAAGATGGAAATATGAAATTAGGGAGGAAAATTAGCTAAAAACAAAAGGTGGGGTTTTAGGGAGACACAAGAGAGAAAAGAGAGGAAAAACAAGGAAAGAAAGAAAGAAGGGGGGAAGGGAGTCGGCGTTTTTATTAAGGAAAAAGTGCTCTCGCTCGATTCGCAGAATGTTGCAGATCGAGCGAGACAAAATATGTAAATTACTGTCCCGATGAAAAAAATGCTCTCGCTCGATCTGCAAGATGTTGCGGATCGAGCGAGACAAATTTTTAACCTTACTGTCCCGAGCAAAAAAGTTCTTGCTCGATCTGCAAGATATTGCGGATCGAGCGAGACAACAAAAATTAAATTTTTTTGGATTTTTCAAAATTTTCAAAAAACAAGAAACAACATAAACATAAAATTAAGACTAAAGTAGGTAAAAGAAATAAAAACGAGGAGAAGTAAAAAGGAAAGAAACACTGGGTTGCCTCCCAGTCAGCACTAAATTTGCAGTCAGTCTATAGCTCGACTGCATGCCGTGATTTATTCGACATTTGGCGGAGCATCGAAAGTGATATCGTGCTCTTCCACTCCGACGCTCACGTGGACTCTTTCATAATAGTGCTTAAGCCGGTGGCCATTCACCTTGAAAGTTTTTGATGTGTCCAAACTTTGAATTTCAACTGCACCATGAGGAAAGACATTAGTGACAACAAAATGTCCATTCCAACGCGAACGTAACTTACCTGGAAACAACCGAAGTTGTGAATGATATAGCAGAACTTTCTGACCAACTTCGAAGTTCCCTCGAGAGATCATCTTGTCATGGAATGCCTTTGTTTTGTCTTTGTAAATTTTAGAGCTGGCATAAGCATCATTGCGGATATCTTCCAATTCTTGCAACTGCAGCTTTCGATGTTCACCGCTCTCATCCATCTGCATGTTGAAATTCTTTATAGCCCAATAGGCTCTATGCTTCAATTCGACTGGCAGATGACAGGCTTTCTCAAAAATTAACCGATATGGTGACATTCCAATCGGCGTTTTGAACGCAGTTCTATAAGCCCACAAGGCGTCATCCAATCGCAAGCTCCAATCCTTTCTCGTAGGATTCACGGTCTTCTCTAGGATAGATTTGATTTCTCTGTTGGATACCTCAGCTTGACCGTTGGATTGTGGATGATATGCCGTGGAAATCCTATGCGTCACATGATATTTCTTCAGTAGACTCGCCACGGTTCGGTTGCAGAAGTGTGTGCCTCTATCACTGATGAGGGCTCTAGGAATTCCAAACCTAGAGAAAATGTGATGCTTGATAAACTCTGCAACAACTTGAGAATCGTCAGTATGGGTGGACTTTGCTTCCACCCACTTCGAGACATAATCCACAGCAAGTAATATATAAATATAACCATGTGAATTTGGAAAGGGTCCCATGAAGTCGATGCCCCAAACATCAAAGATCTCACAAACTAGAATGGGTTGTTGGGGCATCTCCTTTCGTTGGGAGATGTTACCTGTCTTTTGGCATTGGGCGCATGACTTACAGAATAGGTAGGCGTCTTGAAATAAGGAGAGCCAGAAGAATCCGCTATCCAACACCTTCCTTGATGTCCTTCTCGGTCCAAAGTGGCCACCACATGCATAGGAATGACAAAATGTGAGAATAGGGATTACCTCGCTCGCAGGAACGCATCGTCGTATAACTTGATCAGCGCAGTGCTTCCACAAATATGGATCATCCCACACATAATACTTCGCATCACTTCTCACTTTGTCTTTTTGCGCCTTAGAAAATTCAGAGGGGAAACCATTAGTAACTAAATAATTCACAATATTTGCGTACCATGGTAATTCGGTGGTCGTCGAGAACAGCTGTTCATCAGGAAATTCATCATGCAAATTCAGCTCCTCATCAATATGAACTAGAAGACTCAAGTGATCAGCAACCAGATTCTCGGCCCCTCTTTTGTCTTTGATTTCTATATCGAATTCATTCATCAGAAGTATCCATCGGATCAGCCTTGGTTTTGCCTCTTTCTTCGCCATCAGAAAATGAAGAGCTGCATGGTCAGAATAAACAATAACCTTAGCACCAAGTAAATATGAACGAAACTTATCTAAAGCAAAAACTACTGCTAAAAGCTCCTTTTCAGTAGTGGAGTAGTTTCGTTGGGCATCGTTCAGAATGCGCGAAGCGTAGTAGATAGCATGCGATGCTTTCCCAACTTTCTGGCCTAAGACAGCGCCGACGACATAGTCACTGGCGTCACACATAATCTCAAAGGGCTTGCTCCAATCCGGTGGTTGGATTATTGGTGCAGATTTCAAGGAGTTCTTTAATTTGTCAAAGGATGATTTGCATGACTCATCAAACTCAAATGACACATCTTTTTGTAATAGCCTGCACATGGGGGATATGATCTTGGCAAAATCTTGAATGTACCTCCTGTAAAAACCTGCATGGCCAAGAAAAGAACGCACTTCCCGCACACATGTGGGATAAGGTAGAGATTGAATAATATCAATTTTAGCTCTATCTACCTCTATCCCCTTTGATGACACAACATGACCCAAAACCACACCTTGCCCAACCATAAAATTTCATTTTTCAGAATTCAAAACGAGGTTGGTTTCGACACACCTCTTAAGGACAAGTGCAAGGTTAGATAGACAGTTTTCAAAGGAATCACCATAGACAGTGAAGTCATCCATAAAAACTTCTAAGATATGCTCAATAAAGTCTGAAAAAATACTAACCATACACCGTTGAAAAGTGGCCGGTGCATTGCACAGTCCAAAGGGCATCCGTCGATAAGCAAAAGTGCCAAACGGGCATGTGAATATCGTTTTTTCCTGATCCTCTGGAGCGATAGCAATCTAAAAATAACCAGAATATCCATCAAGAAAACAATAGTAAGGATGACACGCTAACCTTTCAATCATTTGATCAATAAAGGGTAAAGGAAAGTGGTTCTTTCGGGTTCCGGCATTCAGCTTCCTATAGTCAATACAAACCCTCCACCCATTTTGAATACGGGTGGGAACCATCTCGTCATCCTTATTCTTTACAATGGTGATTCTGGTTTTCTTGGGTACCACTTGGACCGGACTGACCCACTGACTGTCAGAAATTGGGTAGATAACCCCAACTTCAAGTATCTTCAGAATCTCAGCCTTTACCACCTCCATCATCGGTGGATTCAGTTTGCGTTGCGGCTGACATGAGGGGTTTGCTCCTTCCTCCATCAGAATTCGGTGCATGCATGTCGACGGGCTAATTCCTTTAATGTCTGCTATGGTCCACCCAATAGCAGTCTTGTGCTCTTGTAACACCTTGACTAATCGCTCCTCTTGATCAACTTCCAAGCTGTTGGAGATGATAACCGGTAATGTTTCTCCTTTACCAAGGAAAACATAATTTAGATGGTTTGGAAGTGTCTTCAATTCGACCTCTGGTGCCTGCAAAACAGATGGAAGACGCCTGGTATTAGAAACTGGCAAAGCTAAGTAAGAGACATTACCTGACTGAGGTAGCTCAGGTGAACTATTTAGAAGTTTCTCAATCTCTTCTATTTCTTGATTGCATCGACTTCCATCTTCCGTCTGCATAATGGGTGCTGTAATAGCCAACTCTAGATCATCTTTCCCTGCATGCTCACAATACTCTTGTGCCAAGAAATCCACAATATCAACAGAAAACACGCAATCATCACTATCAGGGAATTTCATGGCATCATAGATATTAAATTTTACAACCTCGCCATCGAATTCCATAGTAAGTGTGCCACTGTGAACATCAATTTTCGTCATAGAAGTTTTCAAAAACGGTCTGCCTAACAAAATAGGACTATTATGATCACTGTGTTCCATGTCTAGCACATAAAAATCTGCAGGGAACACTAATTCATTTACTTGCACCAACACATCTTGTACTACTCCCCTAGGGTATGCATTAGACCTGTCCGCTAACTGTATGACAATTCCAGTTTTGTTCAATGGGCCAAGTTTTAAGGATGCATATATAGAATAAGGCATAACATTAATTGATGCTCCTAGATCTAGCATGGCCTTCTCAAGTCTAACATTCCCTATAGTGCATGGGATAGAAAACATACCTGGATCCTTACATTTTGCGGGTAGTTTCCTTTGGATCACTGCAGATACATTCTCACCAAGTTCCACTTTTTGACAGCCCTTCAATGTCTGCTTCCTCTTTGCTGTGCACAACTCCTTCAAAAACTTTGCGTATCGAGGTACCTGCTTAATCGCATCTAGTAATGGAATATTGACCTCACATCTACGAAAAGTTTCATAGAGCTCCTTAATCCCCTCACCTTTTCTAGAGTCCTTAAGTGCTAAGGGAAAAGGGGCAACAGGCTTATATTCAGATAAAGGAGGAAACTTACCTCTTGGCGAATCATCCTTGGATGATTTTTCTTCACTTACCTTTTGCTCTTCTTCTTCTTTCAGCTTCTCTTTGGGCTCAACTTCAACTTCTTTCTCCTTCATTTTCAACTTCTTCCCATTCCTTAAAGTTATCGCACTTGCGTTCTCTCTTGGATTCACCACAGTTTGAGATGGCAAACTGCTGGAATTTTGTGATTCCAGCTTGTTGATTGCTGTAGCTAGCTGTCCCATTTGAGTGGTTAAGTTTTGTATACTTGCCCGGGTGTCCTGTTGAAAAGATGCAGTGTTAGTGGCAAGTTCCTTAACTATATTTTCGAGAAACTCACCTGGAGTTGGTATCTGAGGTCTCTGCTATTGCTGTTGAGGGTACTGCAGCCTATAAGTTTGATTATGTGGTGGTGCTTGAGGCCCCGATTGACTTGCTTGAGGATTCCCATATCTTAGATTTGGATGATCCTTCCAACCAGGATTGAATGTGTTGGAATAAGGATCATACTTCCGTTGTGGTGGTCCAGGAAATCCGCCAGTAGCGTTTACCTGTTCAACTGAGTCCTCTTGAAGTGTAGGACACATATCAGTGGCGTGTCCTATTGCAGCGCAGATGCCACATGCCTTCGCAGTCTGTCCATTCCCTACAGCCATCTGACGCACAAGAGTCGTCAATTCAATTAATTGCTGTTCAAGGGAAGAAACATTTACCTCATTTTTCTTCCTTGGTGGATGATAATTCCTTATGGTGCCAAATTGTTGAGAATTGACAGCCATATTTTCAATCAAATTCCGTGCTTGTACCGGCGTTTTGTCCATGAAAACACCTCCACTCGCCGCATCCAACATGCTCCTGTCATGAGGCAACAAACCTTCATAGCATAATTGAATCAACTGGTTTTCAATTATCTGGTGTTGCGGACAACTAGCGCAAAGCTTCTTGAACCGCTCCCAATATTCATGCAGTGATTCCCCTGAATATTGCTTGACGCCATAAATTTCTTTCCGGATGTTCGCAGCTCGAGAGGCTGGAAAAAATTTGTCCAAAAAGATCCTTTTCATCTCCGTCAACGTGGTGATAGAGCCAGAGGGCAAGTAGTATAGTCAATCCTTAGCAGCACTCTTCAAAGAGAAAGAAAAGCCCTCAGTTGAATCTGCTCCTCCGTCACTCCATGGGGTTTCATACTAGTGCAAACCACATGGAATTCCATCAAGTGTTTGTTTCGGTCTTCACTTGCAAGACCATGAAAAGCAGGTAGTAAGTGAATTAAACCAGATTTAAGTTCAAAAGTAGCATTATTTTCTAATGTAGGAAAAGTAATGCATAGAGGTTGTTGATTGGGATCAGGAGTGCCCAGTTGTCTGAGACTCAGGTTAGCATTAGCAGCCATCTCTTCTTCTGGAAAAGCAGCTCGAGCAGCGGCTTCTTGTTGTTGCCTACGGAGTTCTCGCCTCCGCCTATGCAAAGTTCTTTCGATCTCTGGATCGTAGAAAAAATCCTCTTCAACAAGATCACCTGAAAGCATGAACTAGAGAAAGGTAGAACCAGAGAAAATAAAAAAAAAAAGTGAGAATAACAGAATAAAGCAAAATAAAACAAAATAAAAGAACACAAAAAAATTAACACCGTTCCCCGGCAACGGCGCCAAAATTTGGTAACGCTTATTGTGTCACGCCCAAATTACCCAACTCAAGCAGATAATCACTGAAAATCTAGTAGTGTGAGTAGGGATCGTTCCCACGAGAAAAGGTAAATTCAATGTGTTCTAAATAAAATAAATGGGGGTTTTCAAGTTTGGATTAACTACTAAAAACTTTAAGCAATTAAAATTCACTAGCATGCAAAATTTAAATAAAAGACTGGAGAATTTCAATAAGAGACGAGACTTGGTATCGATCGACTACACCCTTGATATTCATTCATTCAATCATCGATTCTCTAAAATAATTAATCTTATTAAATATTCATCATTGAAAATTCAATTCTTGTTTTACCGTAATATTAGTTAATTAGAAAACA
This sequence comes from Henckelia pumila, assembly GCF_033568475.1. NCBI lineage: Eukaryota > Viridiplantae > Streptophyta > Magnoliopsida > Lamiales > Gesneriaceae > Henckelia > Henckelia pumila. The sequence goes on from NC_133123.1 coordinate 210,150,778, forward strand.
GCATTCTTAATTAACCCTTACCAATGGACCAACCCGATAACAGCAATCTAGATTTAAATCCACGATAGCATTCAAACTAGTAAAACTGACGAAACTAGACAACACAACACCAGCGGTTATATTTAGCCTATCCAATAATTGACCCTACGAGATAATAAATTCAACAGCAGAAATTATCACACGTAGTTGCTTCGCAAATTAGGTTATTCAAACAATTACGGATTTGAATTCTAATTTAGCTATCGCTTGCAATACAAAATCCTAAGATGGCCAATCCTAAAATCTCGCATACAAACATAAAATAAAACAGATCAAAAATTGATACTTAGTAAAGATTAAAAAACTACAAATCAAATCTAATAAATGAAATATACCAAGGGTTCGTCTCCCTCAACCAAGTAAAAGAGTTTAGTTACAACGATTCATAGCAAAATTCACAAAATTCAAAGAAAAAGAAGAAAACTAGAATTAAGAATTCAAGAAGAAAAACCTAGCCTCCAATGTGTCTCTCCAAGTCTGATAAAAAAAATCCTCCTAAAACGGAAAAATAGTCTAATAAAGGCTAGGAACTAAATTAACAAAGTTTCCAAAAATATTTTTTTTTTTCGGAATCACGACGCCCGCTCGATCTGCAACATTCTGCGGATCGAGCGGCGTGAAAATGCATAACTCTCTGCCTCACGTAAAAAGGGTCTCGCTCGATCTGCAAACTCCTGCGGATCGAGCGAGAGAGAAGTTCCATCCTACTGTCCTCAAAATATAAGCGCTCGCTCGATCTGCATACTCTTGCGGATCGAGCGAGAGAACATTTCCAGAAATTGACTTGAATTTCCCTTGCTTCAAATCTCCGTTCCTCCGAGGTTCCATCTTAGTCCGCAAAATAAGCGACCTAACCACAAAAACAAGAATCCCATCATGCAAACACAGAAAATGCAATACGAACAAAATGCTAAAATAAAACATGCAACTAATGCAAAACAACAATAAAAATGATACTAACAAATGCAAAAAAAACACAACTATCAAGAACCCATAGGAATATAACGTGTTATTCATAATTCGGATTCCCAAAAATAGTGTACCAAGCCCCTATGCTCGAAGCATAAGAGGTGTGGATGGTGTTATCCTCGGAAAGAGTGGGAAAATCTTTAGATGGAATCAATCTTATCACATCCAAACCCAAGACATGGAGCTTCAACATTCGGAGGACATCATGAAGGATGATTGGCATCAAACCACTACAAACAAAATTTAGTTACAAAGGGGATCCCAAAAAAGAAGAACACTTTCCAGAATACTCATTTTTAAGAGAAAAGGGTCTTTAGTGAGTGGAATGAAGTAGTGCAAACCGTAGTGTTAGAACCTAATGGGGAGAATTTAGGTTCTATTGGCAAATTTAGCAATTTAAAGTGATTATGCAAAAACGCAGGCGGAAGACTTAAAGCAATCAAATATAAATGCGGTAAATAAATGCATAATGTAAATAAAGCGGTAAAAGGGATAAGAGATGTTTATGGAAGTTCGACGATAAATCGTCTACGTCTCCTTTTCTTGGTTAAGATCGATTAATCAAGGATCCACTAGCACTTCGAACGTCTTGACCTTGATGGCTCCAAGGATAGTTGTACAACTCAACACGATCACCGCGCCAATACAACTTGATACACTTGGCCTTATGGGCTCCAAGGATAGCCTCAACAATAACACAATATGTTGGAACATGCGTTCTCTGATCACACGGATGTGATACCCGGAGCAGCGGAAGTTTAAAATTTTATTTTTCGATATGGAACGATTCCATATCGTGGGTATCAAATCCTAACGATTAAAATTGTTGCAAGTAAAATATATAAATAATTAAATATTTTACCTATTCAAGCAAAGGCTTGATTATGGACTCCAACAGAATTTAATCTGCTCTTCTTGTAAATCCCGGGAACCGATGACTTTCACGATCAACCTCCGGAATTAAGTCCACGAACAGAAAACTTAAACCCTCTGATTGATGCACTAGAAATCAATCAGATGTTTATCGATGAGATTAAACAGATTTGATCTGTCAATTCAGAATGTAAATTTTCACAAATATCACAGACTGAATTATCTCAAAAAGGAGTAGAGGATTTCAAAAATCCCCTTAGAATATTTAGTGTGTAATTCGAAAATTGCAAGATTAATTGTTACTGATTTTCGAACACTACACATGTATTTATAGATAATTTCTAGACTAGATTAAGTTATAATTGTATTAGGACTCTAACTTCTTAGAGCCTACAATCCATAACTTAAGCCCAACAAGCCAAGCCTGTTATTATAGAAATTAATATAAAATTTATCGTGACTCCAATTGATAAACTGATTTTACCAATGTGCACAGAAACCATTTCTGCATCTTTTGAAGTCAAGATAATTTTTCTGAATCCGAATTCAGTGATTTCCAATAAATGCCCATCCCTATGTCATTTTAGAAAATTTCACTCCTTTTATTTAAGAAGTCCAACTTCTCTTTCATTAAATTTAACTCTTTATATTTAACTATCTCAACGGGGTTTAGTAATCCATTACTTGTGTGACCCTCAATGGTTCAGGGATACAGCTAGCCGTGGGCTCACAACTCCTTGTGACTCGGAACAATAATTTTTGACTTGCCCAACGAATCATGGTAAGAGCGTCTAGCAACATTGCCCCATGATTCCCTAGGTATCACTAATAGTGCCTGCAAGAACCAGTAGATTTTGGTTAGCGTACAGTACGGTCCCTTCATCCATATATCCCGATCGAATCAACAACCATTGGTGCATCGAGAGTCGTTCGAGATTCGATAACTATGCATTACATCACGGAGATCAAATAGTGACATCGCATGTGTTACTAGGAAAACCGAGTAACCTAAAACACATCATGTACTCTGGCCAGAGATTCGTCACACTAATATCTCCTCAGATCGCATAGGATATCCACACTCGCAAGTATGTGGTGAATCCTTGACAACAAAGCATCGACTCCTATAAGTGTCGTAACTGTACCCAATCTCGACACCTGATGACCCCAATAGAGTCGGTAAACGAGTCAAAATACAGTACTAGCATATAGAGTCTCAATGATGTTTCAAGTAGTAAGGACTTATGGTGTACAACCAAAACCGCGGACTTTATCCACTCGATAAGTGATAACCACTTGGAAAGTCCGAATAGGGTAGTTCGATCATTCATCATATGAATATCCATTTGCATGCTTTGAACATCTCCATGTCCATTACCAATGAAACGTGGTACTTGGAATCACAAATGCTAGTCTCAATCTCGAGCGATCCTTATCCTTATTAGCGGATGGCTCAATTGACTAGGAACTGTTTAGAATATACAGTGACTATAAGATGTGTTTCATAATAGTGATCTCTCTTTATTCACTATCTCATCTTACTTACACTATAGTATATTCAAGGCCTTTATCAAAACAATAATAGTATATCACAATATAACAATATGAAGAAAGACAAAGAAAATGCCATTAATGAATGTAAATTATATTAAACAAAGATTGTTTATACATAGAGTCATAAAAGCCCTTAGCCACAAGTTGGCTAACCGGGCACCCACTCTTTCACAATAAACTTGGCTTCACACTCAAGTGTTTACAATGATCGCACAACCAACTCACAAATGATTTTTACAAAAAAACTCTCTATTTTTGAGCGATTATATCGAATAACTCTTGATAGAATACTTTGAATGAGAGGATACGCTTGCAAGAGATGAGAGTGGATTTGGATATCTCAAATGACTTGGAATGGCCTCTATTTATAGTTGCAAAATCGAGCAGATTCGGATCCTCCGAACTGGTCTTCGGGTCCTCCGAACTTCACTGATTGATTTTCAAATTTCTGCGGCTGTTGCACTGTTCGAATGGTCCAAACAGGTCTTCGGGTCATCCGAACGGTTGCATTAAATTCATTCCGGCAAATTTCTTCCGACAAAATCTTCAGTCGCCATAAAGGAGTTCGGGTCCTCCGATCCTGACTTCGGAGCATCTGAAGTTTGACTTTTGTGCCCTCCGAGAGTGCCCCCAAGCAATATTTAATTTCAGAAAAACTTTGGGTCGTCTGAACTGGCTTCGGATTGTCCGAACATGTCTTTCGTGGCCTCCGAGCTTGTCATCCGAACTTATTAAATTCTTGAATAATCTTCGGATGGTTCGAACCATCTTCGGACCGTCCGAACCTGGGAAAATTTGAAATTTTCAAATTTTATCTCCAATTTTTGATTATCGGTTCTTGCTTTTAATATTTTCCATACACAAAAATAGTATTATCTGAAAATTTCTCATTTTAAACTGTTAATAATAATTAACCGAGTTTTTTAATCATCAAAACGCAATATTTTGAGACTTGTTAATGCATTAAAAACATTTAATCTCATTACACGAGATTTGTATGCGTTTAAGGCGTAACAATTTCCCCCTTTTTGATGATCACAAAACTTGGTTAAATAGGAGAAATAAAATATAAAAAATAAAGAAATAATAAACATTTAATCAAGTAAAAATTTAAACATTCAAAAGTTTATTAAACTCCCCCTCAATTTAATAATTATTGACTAATTTAACCAACTAAATTCTCCCCTTTTTTGCGATAATCAAAAAGCAATAAATTAAAAGAGAGAAAATAAGACAATAATTTCATTCCATAAAACTTGAATTTTACATAAAAGCATTAGAAAATACAACTTAAAATTCAAAATAAAATCTAAGAGTCATCATCGTGCTAAGACGGAGGATAGTGGGAGATGAAGTCATCAAATCGAGTCTCCAACGAGACAACTCTCATAGTCAGGGCATCCATAGAGACACTAGATGATGCGAAGTGGCTGGCTAGATTCCCTTCAATACGCTGAAGAGTCTCGAAAAGACAGTCAGACTGGTGAGCGGGGGTAGCAGGAATCTCGGGAATCTCGAATGGAAGCTCGCCAAAATTGGCCGAAGAGGTTTGAAAGCCAGATTAGAAGGTCCTTCTTCGGCAGGCTGTCCATTGGGAAAGCCCTTAGCCTGAGAAGAGGGTGAAAGAATCGAATAAGGAATTGAAAAATGTTTATCCGGAAGGTATTTTTTAAAGGCACGAGTTGGGTCATCAACCCAACGAGAGAAGACAGGGTTCCAAGACAATTCCATCTTGGTGATCGAAATATGGTTGAAAGTGTGGGAATCATTGATGGAAAGGGGATCCAAGTGATCGAAAGAGATATCAAAGTGAGTCAATATGCGGTTGATGAGACGAGCAAAAGGAAGAGTGACCTTCCTCGTGGCTTTAGCCGCATTATGCATGACTTGCATAATAAAGCAAGGGAGGTTGAAAGGACGGGAGGAGACAATGTGATAGACAACGTAAAGATCATGATATTTGAAGGTGGAGGAGTCTCCACTGCGAGGAACGATGGAAGAGGTGATCAATTTTTGGATGATATGATAATCAGGACGAAGTTGTTTCAAAAGGAGATGATCGTCGGCAACAGTAGCTGGACGACCAAGAATAGTAGAAAGGGCCTCATCTCGATCAAAAGTAGGATCGTCCAGAGGCCATCCCTGACCAAAGTAGAGGTTGGGTCCCTCCGTAGGAAGTTGGAACCACTCATCAAGGTTGGAGATTGAAAAACAAACATGCCGACTCTGAACAATTGTAGCAATGTGAAGCTCATCGCCAAGTTCGAGTTCTAGGTTGGCATAGAACTCATACATCAGAGCAGGGAAGATAAAATCTGAAATGGATGGCTGGAAAAAGGATTCCCAATGCTGGGCAGCAATAAGGGGCAGCAAGAGGAGATGATATGTCGCAAGATAGGCAACATAGAAAATATGATCGGGTAAAATCTGTTGAGAAGGGTAATCGTCCGGGATAGGACGTGAAACAACAGGTAGGTTAGGATCATGGATAGAAATTGGGCGACTAGAACTAGCTTGATCACGATGGAGTTTGGCAGGCATTTTGTAGGCTAAATTTCTTACTAAGGGAGAAAATTGAATGATTTTTGGAGTGATAAAAACGGATGGTCCGAGGGGTATTTCTAGCAGAGGGTTAGGACGGTCCGAACGTCGGTTCGGACGGCTCTATCCTAATTACCGAGGTGATAAGATTTAATTTTATCTGACAGGTTGTAATAGGGTTCGGACGGCCCAAATTGAGTTCGGAGCGTTCGAACAGTTCAAATTGAGTTCGTGTCGTCCGAATGATTCCGGATGACCCGAAGGTAAGGCGGTCAAATTTTGAAGTTTTACCGCTCAGGGATCGGACGGCCCGAAGCTAAGTTCGGAGGGTCCGAACTGACCATTTCGGAGGGAATTTTGAAAGTTTTAAACTAAAAAGGCGCGAGACAGTTTGGATGGTCCGAACTAGTGTTCGGAGGGCCCGAACTGGTCAAAGATAGGATTTCAAAAATAACTTTTTAATTATATTTTGCAATTAATTTTTAAGCCAAATAATTCACATAAAATGTGGGATTTTTAATTTTGAATAAATACAATTGATTTATATTATCCAAAATTAAATTGCTCAAATTTAATATTAAGCTCCCCCTTAATGTGACATTAAATTTATTTTATGTCTACAAGCGATTACAACTCAATCATGCCAAGTTCACCACGCAAACGAATAAAAATGTTTTCATCTAGTGGTTTTGTAAAAATATCGGAAATTTGATTTTTCGTGTCAACATATTGAAGTTCAACTTCATTACGTTTGATGTGATCACGAATAAAATGATTACGAATGTCAATATGTTTGGTGCGCGAATGTTGAATCGGGTTCTTTGTAAGACATATGGTGCTAGTGTTATCACAAAAAATAGAGATTTTTGAAAAAAAGACGCCATAGTCGAGCAATTGATGCTTCATCCAAAGAATTTGCGCACAGCAACTACCAGAAGCCATATATTCGGCTTCGGTCGTTGACAACGCAACAAAATTTTGTTTCTTTGAAAACCAAGAAACCAAACAGTTTCCTAAAAAGAAACATGTTCCACTAGTGCTTTTCCTGTCCATCTTATATCCACCAAAGTCGGCATCGCAGTAAGCTTTTAAATCAAAGAAAGAATTTTTCGAATACCACAAGCTGAGATTTGGAGTATTTGAAAGATATTGAAAATGCGTTTTAAGGCGGACAAATGTGATTCCTTTGTACATGATTGAAATCGTGCACACGAACAAACACTAAACATAATGTTCGGCCTACTAGCAGTGGCATATAGTAAAGATCCAATCATACTATGAAAGGAAGATTGATCTACAGATTTACTATTTTCATCCTTGTCGAGTCTGATTGATGTGCTCATCGGTGTGGATGATGATTTTGTGTTTTTCATCCCAAAATTTTTCAGAATCTCCTTGATGTATTTGCTTTGGTTCACAAAGAACTCATCCTTGCACTGTTTGATTTGCAATCCGAGAAAATAGTTAAGTTCCCCCATCATGCTTATCTCGAAGTGATCCTGCATAAGCTTGGAGAATTCTTGACAGAGAGATTCATTAGTAGAACAAAAAATTGTGTCATCAACATAAATTTGCACAATCAATAAATCATCTTTGACATTTTTAGTAAATAAAGTAATGTCAATCTTTTCTCTTGAAAAACCATTAGAAAGAAGGAAAGTAGACAATTTTTCATACCAAGCTCGAGGAGCTTGTTTTAAACCATAAAAAGCTTTGTTTAGTCTAAACACGTGATCAGGCAATAAAGAGTCAGCAAAGCCATCAGGTTGTTCAATGTAAACTTCCTCTTTCAAATCACCATTTAAAAAGGCACTTTTGACATCCATTTGAAATAATTTAAAGTTTCTAGAGCAGGCAGAAGCAAGAAACATGCGAATAGATTCAAGTTGGGCAACAGGAGCATATGTCTCATCATAATCAATGTTTTCTTATTGATTATATACTTTCCCTACAAGTCTAGCTTTATTTCTAGGAATAGTACCATGCTCGTCAAGTTTATTCCTAAAGATTCATTTAGTACCAATAATAGATCTATCATGCGGCCTAGGAACAAGACACCAAACATCATTACGCTTGAATTCATTTAATTAATCTTGCATAGAAATAATCCAAGCATTACCTAACAAAGAATCATCAATGCACTTAGGTTCAAAATGCAAAACAAAAGCAAGATGATTGCAAATATTATGAATAGAAGATCGAGTGGTTACTCCCTCAGAAGGACTTCCAAAGATAAGATCCATAGGATGATCTTTGTGAAGAGTCCATTCCTTCGGTAGTGGAGTTTTGTCAACAGAAACATCTAAGTCATTTAGGCTTGAGGAAGTCATCTCTTCTTCGAGTAATTCTACATCATCGTTAGTAGTACGAGAAACTACAGACATAGATTTATCAAGTATAACATGCATAGATTTTTCAACTAATAAAGTTCGTTTATTAAATACTCTAAAAGCCTTTCTAGAGGTAGAATATCCGAGAAAGATGCATTTGTCAGATTTGGCATCAAACTTACCGAGATTATCCTTACCATTATTATGGATGTAGCATTTTGATCCGAAAGCGTGAAAATATGAAATGTTAGGCTTTCTCCCTCTCCATAATTCATATGGAGTTTTCTTGAGAATGGGCCTTATTGATACACGATTGATGATGTAACAGGCAGTGTTCATTGCTTCAGCCCAAAATATTTTGGTAGAGAATGCTCACATATCATGGTCCTCGAAATCTCCACAAGTATCCTATTTTTCCTATCAACGATCCTGTTTTGTTGAGGAGGCCTAGAACAAGAAAAATTGTGATCGATGCCTTTTTCTTCACAAAAATTTGTAAAACTCTCATTTTGAAATTCAGTTCCGTGGTCACTACGGATCTGTTTTATTGAAAGATTTTTCTAATTCTCAACACGTTTAACAAAAGTTTTAAAATAATCAAAGGCATCATTTTTGTGGGCTAAAAACAATGTCCACATAAAATGTGAGAAATCATCCACAATGAAAAAATGCATAAAGCTTTCCTCCTAAGCTAGCGTTCCTCAAGGGACCACATAGATCTAGGTGGAGAAGTTCAAGGGGCATAGAAGTAGATACAAATTTTTTGCTTTTAAAAGATTTTTTTGTGTGTTTTCCAAGCTGACATGCATCACAAACAGAATCTAATTTTAAATTAAGTTTTTGCATACCGAAAACTAAATCAAGTGTAAAAAGTTTTTCTATGGTACTAGGACCAACATGACCTAATCGTCTATGCCAAAGAATGTTATCATCAACATTCAAGGATACAAGACTTTTAATATTTGTTAAAGATAAATTATTTAAAGAAACCTTATAAACATTTTCACTTCTATATCCTTTGAAATTTATGGATTTGTTAGTCGTGAGTGATATAGTTTAGTGTTGGGGAGTGAATTTGACTTCATAACCTCTATCACACAATTGACTTATGCTTAGTAGATTATGCTTAAGTCCTTTCACTAGGAGTACATCATCAATCAAGCAGGATTTAGATATACCTATTGAGTCAATTCCTTCGATTACTCCTTTGTTGTTGTCTCCAAAGGTGACAGTTCCCTTCTCCTTTGGTTTGACCGATTGGAGTAGCTTTTTGTTCCCCTTGTTATGTCTAGAACATCCACTGTCTAGATACTATATGCTAGGTAGGACATTTTTCCTATTTTCCTGCAAGAATTGATTTTGGTACCGTTTAGTTCTTTTGGGTCCACAATGTTAGAAAAGAGAGATACAAAATGGATTTCTAAGAGTTTAGTCTCTCATAGCGACATCATCGACACTTTCTAAGAGTGCTCCCAGTAGTTAGTAGGGCTATGGCCTCTTTAAAAACCTATTTCCTTGGACAGAGCAGCGTTCATCGGGAAGACCAGTCGCAAGTCAAGGCAGTTTAAACCGGTCTATGATGAACTCCCTTAGATCATGTTCTCATAATACCGACTGATGAGTTGTTAAGTACTCTTAGGCCTCCATTTCATATAGCTCTTTTTATCATATTGATATTTCAAAGATCTACATTTATGTCTAGCATGACATATTTTACAGCAGTAAGAGCATGTAGGGGGTGATCTCATTTTAGATTTAGCAATAAGGCTAGCAAAGTCTATAGATTTCTTACCATACCCTATTCCACCCTTATCAAAGCTACATTTCTGCATGCTTAGTAAATTATTCAGTTTATTACTACTAACATTAAATTTATCAAATGATTTTTATAAGTGAGCTATGTCATCCTTTAACCTTAGGTTTTCATGCTCCTTATATTCTAATTCATTTTTGAGGTTTCTATTTTCCTTTCTAAGTGATTTAGTCATGTCAAACATAAGCTTATAGGCATGTATTAACTCATCGTAGGAAGGTATCTCATCATCGTCATCGGAGACGATGTCATCATCGCTAGCCATGAGACAGATGTTGGTTTCCTCCTCGTCATCATCATTGTCGCTCCAAGTTGCTATTAGGGCTTTCTTCTTGCCTTTGTCAACCTTCTTCTTAAGGGGACACTCATTTGCATAGTGGCCTTACTGTTGACAGTTGTAGCATGTAACTTCCTTGTCTGACTTCTTCTCTTTCTTGAATTTGTTTCCTCGCATGAATCGTTTGAATTTTCCCTCGAAGAAGGCCATATCATCATCTTCTTCTTCAACTTGGGTGGATAAGGCAATCCCCTTTGCCTTGATCTTCTCATACTCCTTCTTTGATTCTTTCCTTGTGGATACTTCCAACTCATGGTTTTTTAGGGTCCCATGGAGTTGATCAAGATCATAGGATGTGGTGTCGCCTTTGTTGGACTCAATGATGGCCGTTCTCTTGGCATCCCACTCCTTGGGTAGGGCGCGTAAAGCTCTTCTCCAAACTTTTTTGGATGGATATTGTTCTCCAAGTTGGGCTAGCTCATTAATGATTTGATAAAGCCTCCGGAACATTGTATCTACATCTTCATTGGGATCCATCTCAAATGTCTCGTATTTGAGTTGTAGAAGATCGATCTTTGTCTCTTTGACTTGGTTGGTTCCCTCGTGGCATATCTCTAATTTGTTCCAAATCTCTTTTGTGGAGGAGCATATTGAGATCCGGTTGTACTCATTCATATCTAGAGAAAAATGCAAAATATTCATAGCTTTAGCATTTTGAGAAATTAATTTCATATCCTCCTTTGAAAAGTCATCAATTCCCTTAGGAATGTTAACCCCTTCAACCTATTTCATAGGTATATAGGGACCTTCCACTGTTACTTTCCAAAATTCATAGTCTACGGATTGGATATATAGGGACATTTGATTTTTCCAATATCCGTAGTTTATGCCGTTGAAAAGAGGAAAAAGATTGGTCGATTGCCCTTGAGTGTAATCGCTTGCTAGATTTTTCATAGAGACTTTTTGAAAATATTTAATAAAAAGGTGGCTCTGATACCACTTGTTAGAACTTAATGGGGGGGATTTAGGTTCTATTGAAAACTTTAGAAATTTAAAGCGATTATGCAAATACGCAGGCGGAAGACTTAAAGCAATCAAATATAAATGCGGTAAATAAATGCGTAGAGTAAATAAAGCAGTAAAAGGGATAAGAGATGTTTATGGAAGTTCGACGATAAATTGTCTACGTCTCCCCTTCTTGGTTAAGATCGATTAATCAAGGTTCTGCTAGCACTTTGAATGTCTTGGCCTTGATGGCTCCAAGGATAGCCGTACAACTCAACACGATCATCGTGCCGATACAACTCGATACACTTGGCCTTAAGGGCTCCAAGAATATCCTCAACAATAGCACAATACACTTGGCTTCACACTCAAGTGTTTACAATGATCGCACAACCAACTCACAAATGATTTTTACAAACAACTCTTGATTTTTGAGCGATTATATCGAATAACTCTTGATATAATACTTTGAATGAGAGGTTATTCTTGCAAGAGATGAGAGTGAATTGGGATATCTCAAATGGCTTTGAATGACCTCTATTTATAGTTGCAAAATCAAGCAGGTTTGGATCCTTCGAACTGGTCTTTGGGTCCTCCGAACTTCACTGATTGATTTTCAAATTTTTGCGGCGGTTGCACTGTTCGGATGGTCCGAACAGGTCTTCGGGTTGTCCGAATGGCTGCATTAAATTCATTCCGGCAAATTTCTTTTGACAAAATCTTCAGTCACCGTAAAGGAGTTTGGGTCCTCCGATCCTGACTTCGGAGCGCCTGAACTATGACTTTCGTGCCATCCGAGAGTGCCTCCGAGAAATATTTAATTTCAAAAAAACTTCGAGCCATCCGAACTAGCTTCGGATCGTCCGAACAGGTCTTTCTTGGCCTCCGAGCTTGTCATCCGATCATATTAAATTCTTGAATAATCTTCGGATGGTCCGAACCATCTTCGGATCGTCGGAACATAGGAAAATTCGAACATTTCAAATTTTATCTCCAATTTTTTTTTATCAGTTCTTGCTTCCAATATTGTCCATACACAAAAATATTATTATCTGCAAATTTCTCACTTTAAACTGTTAGTAATAATTAACCGAGTTTTCTAATCATCAAAACACAATATTTTGAGACTTTTTAATGCATTAAAAATATTTAATCTCATTACACGAGATTTGTCTGCATTTAAGGTGTAACACGTAGGTTTTCCACATGGTTCCGAAATGAGGTTCTAGCATATCAACCCAAGTAACGCATTCAGCAGTGAAACAAGGCCAAGATTTGAATTTTGCAGCCTTGGAAGGTGGTTGTAAGGAACGAGACAGAAACAATGAGGTCTTAGAAAGACAAGCAAGAGGGAAGAGATCTTTAAACACTTGCTCAAGTAGAGGAACCTCTACATACGGAGGGTGGATCACAACTACAGTGGCTAGAACTTCAGTGAACTCGGACTTGTCAGCATATAGATTCAGGGGTCTAGAATCATATCACGCAATAATTTTTCTTGCTCAAATGAAAGCGTTGCAAATGAAAGAAATGTGAGATCGCACTTACCTGATAACTTCTAGGGTTTCTGAGACAGGAAAAGAACTGCTCAAAAGAACAGAAGCCATGGATGAAATGGTGGATAAAATACACAAAACACCAACGAGAAGAAGGTAAATGAGAATTTTTTGTTCACTCTTCGTTATGTTTTACAAGTTTTCTTAAAGAACTTGAGTAAAGAAAGGAGCAGGACGAGGGAACCATACTTGAGAAATATCAAAAGCAACTTCGGAGAAAACTTCACAAGTCGGCGGTATGCAAAAACCAAAAGAAGATGAAGGGTGAGCAGAGAGAAATTATGCAAAAAAGAGGAGAAATGATGGCAAGAGTTTTGATTGATGGGGTTGAAGTCGGCCAATTTCTTGGGAACGTGAAGGGCGGAAGCTGTGGCAACCCGAATTCTATTTTACATGTTAGCAAATGGCATATAATTTTAAAAAAGTGGCAAAAAGTGATTAATGAGTCATTATTTGGTGAAAATAAGTGTAAAATCAGCTTCGGAATGTCCGAAAATGGAAGAGAGGGTCCTGGTAGTCTCGGATAGTACGAAAGCAGCCAAACTAGTTCGGAAGGAGCGAAGCAGTTCGGAGTTTCCGAACACAGTAGGAACCAGGTGTCAAGGTGTATTGGACAAGTTGCAGTTTGGAGCTTCCGATCCCAGTTTGGAGTTTCCGAACTCACTTGCAGCCTGAGGTGTCAAAATGCTCTCTACACGTGGAAATCATGCACAGATCGGAGCTTCCGAATCCAGATCAGATCTTCCGATCCATGGCCTATAAATAGGTGTCCAAACCTCATTTTCAAGAGCAAATTCAGAGGATTTTCGAAATATTGGTCTATAATTGAGTGCTTTGGGTTATATTCTCGAGGGTCGGGCACTAGCGAGGTGCTATGGGGCTTATAGCGGAGCTGTGCTTGGGTCAGTGCCTTCGATATAAGCGGGCTGATGACGGACGCAGATATAAGTCTAGACTCTTAATAGCTAGTAGGAGTAGGTATTATTATAGTTAAGGATTGTACACCAGTGTTAGTAATATGGTATTATCTTGGCTTGTAGGCTTGGACTGTAGATACTTATACATCTAGGACAGTGATTGTGGTATGTAAGTACTGACTGAGATATCCAACGAGTACGCATGCTTATGTTTTGCATATTATGTGCCATGATACATGTTTTACTACTTTTATGTATTATGTTGCACATGCATATTCATGTTCAGCCGAGTCTCCTTCGAAATAGCCTTTGTAATAGGGTCGCTCAGCCCTGTATTCTTTGTTACTGTCTGACATCGGGAGACGCCATGATGATGGGTACTGACACTACGATGGATCAGAGGGGTGTGTGGAGGTACCCAGCGGAGTTGATCCCAGATGGTACTACATACTCATCGGCGCCCAAACTGAACAGATATCGTGTTAGCCAGTACCCAGTCATTTGCATGCATCATAATAGGTTTGTATACTCGTGCTTAATGTTTTGAGTGTAGTCGCTCACGTCCATGTTGTTGTATTTTTTGGACATCCCATTCGAAGGGACAGGTATGCAGGTGGACCAGGAGCGAGATCAGTGGTTAGTCGGTAACCAAAACTTGGTAGCAAGGGTCGCCGGTGGTTTCTATGTTAAGCTTATATTTGGTATATATTTTTATTCCAGTTGTTTTCGTTTAGTTGCTAGTAACTCTTATTAAGTTTTCTAATTATTATATTGCATGTTTAAGACTCTTGGCTATTAGATGATCAGGGTAGGTCATTACAAGAGCCAAAATTTGAAAAATAGATAACGTGATCTACTCCAGGCCTACTACAATTCCTGGTACCCTAAGACCCAATACACCAAAAAGCAAGCCCACCACAAAGTGAGGATCATAATCCAGGCTTGATGCCCCATTGAGCCAACAACATGCGAGGGGTAATTGTTTAGCCCAAAAAATGAAGACACTTTTTGGCCCAGATTAAGAAAATATATTTGTCCCTGCTGCTGAGCAAACGTGGGAAGTGCAGCTGAAATGAAAGAAGCCCAAGCTAGAAAACACAAAGCCAAACCAAGAAAATAGAGAAGAGGCCCAAGAGAAAACCAAATGATTGGTCATAGGAGGAAGAATGGAGAAGCTGGACCATGATTTGGGATGACGAAGAAGTGGGGAAGTTGCTCAAAATTGAAAGAAAAGAAGACGGCAGAATCAAGGATCAACACATTCAACAATTACTCAATCCAAATCAGGCTCTTAAAGCTCTCGAAGTTTTACAGCATTATTTCTGCAGATTTTCAAGTTCTCGAATTTCCATCTTTTATTTTTCGAATTTTCGTTGCATGTTTCCAGATTATGTTTTGGTAGTTCCCCTGCGTTTCCAGCACCGTACTTTAATATTTTATGGCAAGTTTTTGTCCATATTCGATTTTTTAATGTCAAAGTTAATTTCGATTGATATTACAGAATTTTATTTATCAATTTTTGGCGTTTTTCGTTGTTAAACCGAGGAAACTGAGACCGACGGTGGAAACGGAGTTCGTAATTGCTTATGGTAGAAGTTAAATTTTTCAATTTTTGTCAATTTAGTTAAATTTTTCAATTTTTGTCAATTTTTTGCACGTACGTGTCTGACATGCCTGCAACAGCCACTCATCAATTTTTGTGTGTAAACATATATATTTTTTAAAAAAAGATTTAAAAAAAATTAGAAATGTATTGGTTCCGCTATTTGACGTGACGGAAATCAGAGGCATTGTTACATGCACTAACATTTTTCTCTAGAACTGTCAGACGGGCCAACGCATGATTGGCGTGGGCCAGCACACCAAAAAGCCACGATTTGGCAGGCAAGAATGGGTCGGCCCATCATTTCGACGGACTGAAAATCCTCAACCCAACCTAACCCAACCCAAGGTGTGTTGCAGGTACGATGTGTCGGCCCGCGGATTAGCTCATTATAATTAATTATAAATTTCATTTCATAAATAAATATTAATATAAACATATTAATAAAATTTTTAATTATTTATTTCACACGTATAAATTTCATATAAAGTAATTAACAAAAACAAATCACAACATTTATTTTAAAAAATAGGGAAAATATTTTTTTTTGGTCATTAACTTGTTCATATTTTTGGTTTTGGTCCATTAACTTTTCAAATTCTACTAATGTGACACCGAAAAATGTTGACATGTCTAGTTGTCATGTCAGCAATTAGACCAAAATAATTGAAAATTAAAAGTTAGCGTAATAAAACCAAATTTTAAAAAATTAAAGGATCAAAACCAAAAAAAATAAACAATATATTGAACTAAAAAAAACATTTCCCCAAAAAAATACTTATATCTCATAAAGTTAAAAAAAAAATAAAAAATAATGTGACGAGATGGATCCGACGAACCCAACCAAATTCACCGCTAAGATTTTTTTTTTCCCAACTATATTTCCGCAGTTAGCGACGGGTTGAATTCCATTCTCGCATTGGGGGAGGGGGAGAGTGAGACCTGCAAATTGCCCAAATCACGCATGTTCATCTACGCGTGGCCATTCTCGCGGAATCGGGGCTCAAGTTTTCTGGTTTAGGCTTTTCGTCGAGAAGGTTAGTCTCATTCAATTTCAGTCTTCTTCTTCACTCTCGGTAGCTAATTTCGCTATTTCATTATGTTTTTTCCGTTCATGATTCAGGGTATTCCAACCAAGTTTTTTTAAAAGAAAAAATTGTGTTGTTATTTTAGTTGTCTTTCTGTTTGTTTTGATGTGAAATGGAAATTGATTAAGATCACAAGACTGTATGCTCAGCGGTATGTCATGATCATGAAGTGTAGATACATTCTTGAGTTGGACTGGTATATTATAGAGCTGTTTTGGGGTTAGTAGGAAAAGTAGTCGAGGCAGTTTTGGAATTGGAAAATGTAAAGCTGCCCTATTTGATCTTTTTTTGTTTATTGGTGTGTCTTATTGAAGCAATTTCCTTTTTGCGTTTATCTGGTTTACAACCAAATGCAGTAAGAATGAGAGAAGCTGATGCTGAACCTGAGAATGTTATGACTGGGGTACACACCAAGAAGTTAAGCCACCAGTGTGGTGAGTGTGACAGTGAGGAAGACCCTGAAGAAGATCAAGAAAACGGATTGTATGAGGAAATTTATGAAGATCCTGAAGATGTCGTGAATGAGGAACCTGAAGAAGCTTCGGAGGAAGAAATACATGGGGAATCTGATGAAGATCCTGAAGATACCATAGTTGAGGTGTCTGAAGATGATCCAGAAGAGGAAATAAATGAGGAAAATGATTGTGCTCTAGAGGACGTAGTATATGAGGAGCCTGATGAAAATCCAGAGGAAGATATGGATGAAGAACCCGAAGAGGAATCAGAAGAGGAAATAGTTGAGGATCTTGAAGATGTTCCAGGAGAAGAAATTGATGAAGAACCTGAAGAAGAATCAGAAGAGGAAATAATTGAGGATCTTGAAGATAAGATGATTCAGAATGAAAAAAACTTGAAGTCCAAATCAGATGATACATTTGCTACAAGCAAATTTGATAGTAAAATAGGACTTATTAGTGTTACTGTCAATGATGATTGTGCTTCTAGACAGCAGGAGCCTAGTAAAAGTTTTAGAAAACACAGGCATAGTCGGTGGGATGTCAGAGCTGAAGAGGAAACTCCTTTAATTGATGAGACTAGTAAAAGAAGGAAAACCAGGTGGGATAATGACGATTCTCGAAATTTCTTGTTTCAGGTATCAAGTTCCTTGGAGCTTTCAACTGACCAAGAGGTCTTGAGGTTCAAGAAGAGATTAATGGAAATAAACAAAATGCTGCAAAGTTCGGAGATTAATGGTAAGGAAAATGCAGAAGAAATATCCTCTCCGAAACCAGATAACAATGACCATGGCATGAAGATAAATGCACGTGCACGAAGGAAACTCAAGAAAAGTCAATGAAAAATTTTATCTCAGTTAGCTACACTATTATCCTGTAGAAGTCCTTACCGTTTTACGAAGAAAATTTTTGTTCCTGTGGGGGAGTATCCAACCTATAAATTCATAGGTCTCATTCTTGGACCTAAGGGAAATACCCAAAAGAGAATGGAGAAGGAAACTGGAGCAAAGATACGTCTAAGAGGAAAAGGTTTTGAGGACGGGGACGGGGACGGGGACGGGGACGGGGACCCTTCCATGGCTGATGAATTACATGTCCTCGTGGAGGCTTGCAACCAAAGGGCATTGAATGCTGCCGTGGCTATGGTTGAGAAGCTGCTTATTCCGGTGGCAGATGAGAATAATGAGCACAAGAAAGCTCAGTTAACAGAGCTTGCAAAAATGAGGGGGACATATAAAGATCAAAACACATGCCAGTTGTGCAAGGAGCAAGGTCACAGACAATATGCCTGCCCTCTGAAAGATTCATGTTTTAACGCTGCTTGCTGCGACACATGTGGAAGTTTTGACCATCCCACGTCAAAATGTAAATCAAATGAAAAATCTAACAAAGAGGTGAGCAATTCAACTCTTTATGTTGGCTATCTATCCCAGGTAACTGATGATAAAAGGTTAAAAGAGCTATTCTTGCCGTTTGGTAAAATCATCAAGGCTGCTGTAATCAAGGATCCAACAACAGGTCTCAGTAAAGGTTATGGATTTGTTGAATTCGATAATTCCACTGATGCATCTGCAGCTGTCAAATACATGAATGGGTACAAAATGGAAGGTAAGGTTTTGGCAGTTAGAATAGCTGGGCAGAAACCTGTTCCAGCTCCCCCACCTACATCTGTTCCATCTGTTATTTATGGTCAGACTGCTAACATCTATGGCCCTGAACCATCAATGTTTCCTGGGGCTCAAGTCTCCATCTCAAGCAGCGAAAGTTTATATTTTCCTTATTCTTCTGGTACTGTTGCAAGAACTGTGGGTTCGACCATCCCTCCATATGCTGCGACTAGCACCGTTTACCCGAGAATGAATAATAACAATTTCTCTAGTGGTGAATTTTCTCACCAGATCGCTAGTTCATTTTCCAGTTCAGCAATATCTCAGTTCCACGGTAATCCAGACACCGGTTCCCGGTTCAAGCCATACATCACCAGTTCCCAGTTCAATCCCTACTTCACTAATCCAGCCATGTATGAATTTCAAGCGTTCAGTCAGATTACAGAGACTGAAGAAAAATCCAATTTTGGGCAAGGTTCTAGACTTTTTTGATGCGGCACTGTATAAAATGTGTGCCCTGTACTACCTGGAGTTATCCCAGAAATATTCGATAGATTTTTATTTTTTTAAGGGAAAAAAACACAGAGGATGGGAAGATTGCAAAAACTATTTTAATTTTCAGTTGATTGATTTTCTTTCACTTCCCATGGTTAGAGTTTGTTTATGTTGCTCTCCCTTTTACTCTATTCAAGACATGAATATTGCTTACAGAACATAAAATCGATTTTTGAGATTTCCTAGACAGAAATCAATAAATGCCATACATGGGAAATAAACAAGAATTGAAATGCGATAGATATCCTTCTCAGTCAAGAATCCATCTTGATCAAGCCCACATCTTTCACATTTGTCAATCAAGAGTTTCGATCTCCTATTCGGGCTATGAACAATCTGAGCTCCCTTGCTTTTCTTGCGTGTTCAGGTGAAACATCATTATCCGACTCACTCAACTCAACAACATCAACGCACTTCACATCTCGGTATTCAGAAACGCCACGAGCAAGTACTGATGGTGAAGAGCTCATCAAATCATTAATTTCTTTTTCAGGAAAACTCAAACCAGTTGCATAGCTATCTGAACTGGACCTAACCCCATTGTCCCCTTCGCCTCCTCGACTGTTGACCTTCAACTTGGAACTATGGCGTGTAATTTGGTCAAGCATATCAACTTGGAAGGAGGTACTGATCTCCTCTGGTACTAATCCTCCTATAATATAAAGATTGTTCGTGTCTCGCTCAATATCAAGCAGAAGTTCCTGTAGTTTATCATCAATTTCCTTCAGAACTGTCTTCTCTACTTTCGACTTATGCTTTGGCTTCTTCTTTTGAGCTTTCCTTTCATGAAATTCCAGAATCTTTTCGGGACAAGCACTAACACAAAAGGAGAAAGGAATAAGATCCCACTAGTAAGCATGGTAGTTAAAAAATCGCATGTAAGAGCACTCGTTTCCCAAACTAAGGTATCGATCAACTACAATTCGTGGACCCGTCTCCGCCTCACCTCTCCACAAGATCGGCAGGTACCACGGATGCTTTGAGCCCATGCATGTCTTCCCAAGTAACCTCAAAGTAGTCTCTTCCTTGAGATATTCTCTTCTTAACAATGCTAGATACAGGACACTTGACTGGCCTCTGCATTCATTAGCAAAATCATTCCATTCATTCATCTTTTAATCGTGAAGACAATACAAGTTCAAATGAAAACTCCAAGGTTGGAACAAATGCAAATTAAATCTCAAAGTTAAGTGAAACATACGTAGGTTTCTTCATTAAAACAATGAAAAGGTGATACTGAACATAATTTTTGAAGTCTCCCAAATAGGACTTACTATTTACGAATAGGTGAAAACAATTTCATCCTCACAAAAAATTTATAAACCTCCAGTTTGCTCAGAAGATGCGAAAAGATTGTTACCTCGTCTATAGACAAATGGACTCCAAGTTGTGATGAGGTGGAGCGAAGGTTAGAGAATCGCCTCAAGTCTCTTTCAGCAATCTTCGGAAGGATGTATTCGTCTGGGCCGATAAATACACTTTTTCAGAAATGAAAATGTGGTAGAGCACCACTTTACCATTTTACAAATTCCATTAATAAAAAATTATCTCACTTATTTTTGCCATTTTACAAATTTTCATAAATCGAGAAATTATAACTCCATTCGATTTAAGTCTGTATTACAACATCTACACGTTCAATATTAGCATTATGTGACTGTTTTCAAAGAACACATGCATGCACATAGAAACACATACAGTTCACATATAGACACATACGGTAGTAGGTTGCTAAATTAGAACCTGTTTTTTCTGGAGGCCAGTCAAAAAACTGAGTACATATCTGATGCAACTGGCCACGACTGAAGGGATACAAAGAAAGAGCCCTGTCGAGACGAAATATAGAGATGAATGGGAAGATTATTTTTCCATTTTATTCATTGTTATTGAATTGAAAGCATTACACCTGCAAACGTGCTTCTTCAAAGATTAGGTCCCCAAACGTCATATTCACAAAATGAGAGATGACTTGATTAACCTGCAAACGGCATCTGATTCTGCAGAATGGCATTTTGGCTTCAAGTATGCATCAATTACTTCCAAAAAGTGATTGTCGGTAGGCAGATTACACCCATTCCCTAAATCATGTAGTGATATTAAAGGGGGGGACAGGTAGTAGCAATCCATTGGTTCTATAAAATGCATGACAGAAGATTTTGTTGTTGTTGAATGCCCAGAATTTTGTAAGGGTCTTCGTAAATCTGACAAAATGTCAAAATCTTACAACTATCTAGACCAAGAGATGATAAATACCATCCTTTATAAACTAACCATCAAACTCAGACTTGAGAATGGCAAAGTGCTCTTCATGTTTGCTAGTTAGAGTTTGTCCCTTTCTTTTGGAGCTCTTTTTCTTTTTTACAATTGGCAATCCCTCTAATGCAAGACGCTGAAGAACAGCCGAATCACCAACAGATTTGACAAACTGACAAGCTGACTCCTACATCCGGAAAAACTATAGATCATGTATAGGAGTCTAATGGCAGATTTTGGTAGCAAAATGTGGTGGAACAGAAATATCTTAACCTCACCAGTCCGAAACCACGAACTCCTTGTGTATAATCACTGCCAAGAAGAACAGCTAAAGAAATCTGAAGATCACAACATTTTAAAAGGGACTTGTGCAAAAATTATGAGTCTTCAATTACATCACAAGAGAAAGTGAAATTACCAAGGAATTTCTTCCAAATTCGAGAAATCTCTCAATATCATCCATTTCATAGCAAACGACGTAACCACCTTCTCCTGAATAAAAGAAATGGCATTAGCACGAGTATGTGATACCAGAGATACTGATACTAAGAGAATTTATCACTCACCAAGACAAATATCTCTGTAGACTGTTCTTGCCCCAAACAAAAAAGCATCAGAATCTGTCGTGAAACATCCATCCTGATGAACCGAAGAAGTGAAGGTTGCATAATCATAATAATTCGGTTAAAAAAGAAAAGAAATGTTTCCCATTAGTCACATAATTGAAACATCGTTAGAGAATCACCAATGGGCACGGGCACATCCAAAAAAATCTAAAATTCAAAGTCTTGAATGTAGGGATTTTTGAGAAACTAACACATAATGATTCCAAGTTTAGCAATGCACATTGAGCTTCAGCCTCCTCAATTCTGCATATGTTTTAAGAGAAACAGATTGCCATAAGTGCACATCGACAACATTTCACAATGGAAAGAGTAAAAAAAATCTCTAGTGAAAATTCGATCTTCTTACCCTCATCATATAACCAATATAAATAGGTTCACATGTGCATGCGAATCGGTAAATTAAAATTTCCACATAGCCTAATAACTTACCCATTCAGGCATGGAATACCAAGTGCCAAAGCTAGAACTTCTGCTTCTTTTATCATGCGTGAAAACTCAGATCCCATGTTTCTTTTAATGGACGATGCTTTACAACGATTTGCAGCATCTAGAATGACCTGCATAACTTACGACAGCAATTTAGAATGGATGTTGCAGATATAAAAAAATAAGTCTTGAGAAAAGGTGCATTGTAATCTTACTTCATTCTCTGCATTTAAGCGGCGCCTGTAAGTGGATAATTTGACACCAGGAATTGCTCCATCTAGAAAAATGCAAATGCGGGCATGAATCACCAAATAAAAAAATTTAACTATCATGATTAAGATATATTCCATCATGACAGAATGTAATAGCATGAAAATTTAAGTTTTCAGGTTGCTTCAGGCTTTGTCCAAAATGTATTCATTACAAGCAGGAACTAACAAAGACCTTATAATCAGTGATTTATATTAATGGGTTCCCCGGCACACTCGCATGAAAAGCAAGAAAGGTGGCATCAAATCGCCCTCAAATAAACCTCGAATAAGTCTTGAACAAAGATTCAATAAAACGAGCATAAGCAAAAGGCACCACATAGTACCTGTAACAAAGATAAGACTACAATTCAAGGCAATGAGAGCTCTTAGGCGGTGGAACAAACCCCTCAAATAAACCTTCTCTTTCGTCGCACAGTAAGATCTATTCACACTTTGAAGTTGAACCATCCAACAAGACAAATCCACGCATACCCTCTTGTTCCTAGTTGACAATCATTGAACGAAAACACCAAGAAAGTTCAAATCTTTCACACATAATCACACATAACACATCCACCCCTCGGTTCTTTCAAAGGGAAATGATGATTAACTTACTGGAGATGGTGAAGAGGAAGGGTTTTCTTGCAAGATTCCAATATGTCCCAGAGATTCTTCACTCCCATGATTCTTGCACCTTCTTATGAAAGGATTATGCACACATAGTTCTCGTATATTCTGCGTGAGTCAAGTTTTTCCAAGAATCTATGAAATTCTTCAGGGATAAATAGCCGTTGAATTGGTGTAGATTTAATTTTTTGAACAAATGAAGAAAAATTGAATATTTGCTGCAAATTTTCGACAGTTCTCTCTGTGTTCCAACTTCCAAGTTCAAACCTCGGAGTCAAGTGCGAAATTTAAAAATAGAGGGGGCTAATTGCGAATTCATTACTTTACATTCCAAAGGCACACATGAATACGGGTGAACGTTTTGTAGTCTGAGTTAGACCTGGCCACGGGCCGGTTTCGGGTAGGAACCGTCGGGTCCAGGTTGGTATTTTACCAAACTTTAACCAGTCCGCCCTTGGCCGGTTTCGGTCCGAGTTGATGAACCGGCAGTTCCGGTCCGGGTGCGGTTAACCGTCGGTTCCGGGTCCGGGTCAACCCTTATTTTTTATAAAAAAAAAAATTTTTTTTTTAAAAAATTTTTTACAATTAAACTTTTAAAAACTCTATCAAATATTTTATTATCTCAATAAAAAATATATAAATTTATTAAATAAAAATATATACATTTAAACTTTCAACATCTTTTAATATTATATTTATTCGATAAAAAATATATGACATCCAACATTTTATATTAAAAACTATGTCTATCTCAATAAAAAAATATATTATATTTATTAAATAAAAAAAATTACATTTCTTATATTAAAAATTATATATATTTCAATAAAAAAATTTATTACATTTATTCAATAAAAAATATATTATATTTCAACTTTCAACATCTTATATTAAAAATTATACATATCTCAATAAAAAAATCTATTACATTTCAATTTAAACATCTTGTATACAAATTTTATTACATTTAATGATTTTTCAATCACAATCTAATATCAAGTGATCTATTGGCCTAGTGACAAGAGTGATGCAATCAACCAATTGGTCTTGGGTTCAAATCCAACTTGTGAAGGTTTTAAATATATTATTTAAAATTTAAAAAAATAATAAATATATCATTTAAAAATAGGCCAACACGTCGGGTTGACCCGGGTCAACCCGCCGGTTCGGACCCGGGTCAGAACAGCCGGGTCAACGGGTTTCAAAAGAAAAAACCGTGACCGGACCGGCCAGGGTTCCGGTTCAGTGGCCGGTCCGATCACGGTTTCGGGTCAAACCCGTTGACCCGGTTAACCGGCCCGTTGACCACGAGCCGATTTCGGGTCGGGTCCGGGTTTGACCCGGCCCTTGGCCAGGTCTAGTCTGAGTACCGAGTATCCGATCCGACTCGATCAAGTAACTTTGTATTTTTGGGTTGGTATCGACCATCGGTTACCATTTTCAATACTCAATCGGATTCGGGTACGTAACATTTTTTTTTTTTTTTGAAAGCAGTACGTAACATACTCCCACCCGAGGAAGTAAAGCAAGCATACGCCCGTTTATACTTGGCCCATTTAACATATATGTTGAATACTTGGCTCAGTTATAAACCTTACGGCCACTAGCAAGCAGCCGGGTTGACAATAGTCAATACACAATACTTTTTGGTAGTTTTGGCCACGGTCCGGGTTGACAAAACGTGGTCCATTAACTGGCCCGTTTGTGGTTGGTTACGGTCCGAGTCCGGTTCGCTGTCAGTTTTGGGTTCAAGCCGATGCTTTATTTTATTTCATTTTTTTTTAAAAAAAAAAAGGATTATCAGCACACACTTGCAACATTTTTGGGCACCCATGCGCAAGGGCATGCGTGTAGTGGCCCGTAACCAAATGAAGAGATTAAAAAACTAATCGTATTTATTTAAGTTGAGTTCGGAGGCTCCGTTGGTGAGTTCAGACGGTCCGAAGTCCGAGTTCGGAAGGTACGAAGAGTGGTTCGGATGCTCCGATCGTGCTGCCGACAGTCGTCATGGATGATGTCATTGTGCTGACGTAAGCAATGGCGTATTATCGGGTTCGGACGACCCGAAGTCAGGATCAGACGATCCGATCGTGTTCGGACGGACCGAACTCCGTCTATAAATAGGAAGGCCGAGATTCAGTTTTGAGCACACCGATCACCTCTTCTCTCTCGTTTCTTCAGTCTTCCAGCTTAGATCTAGGGCATTCTAGGTGTCCCATCGGGAATTCGGAAGTGGCATAGCGATCCAGGCGTCGTAGCGGAGCTGTGGCCTAGTTTTGAGGCAATCGACAGCAAAGGGTCTATGATAAGGAAACATGCTGGATTTCCTAAAGTTGATGCATTCACAACTTTGACTAATTAAATGGCTGTTATTTCTACACAGTTGGCTTTGATGAGAAAGGGAAAGCAAGTCTCAACTGAGTCGGCATCATTGGCGACTGCAATTAATCCTACTGATGGATTTGAAAGTATGGAGCAAGCTAGTATGTGAACAACCGCAATTTGAATGGCTATCGAGGTAATCCTGTACCAAATCAATATCATCCTAGTTTGCGCAATCATGAGAATTTTTCATATGAGAAACCGCCTGTACTAAAACCAATTTCACCGTATCCTCAGCGGTTCAAGAAAAAAGCGTTGAATGAAAAATTTTCTTTGTTTCTTGATATCTTCAAGAAAATTCACATCAGCATTCCATTTGCTGATACTTTGGAAAAAATACCCAATTATGCCAAATTCTTGAAAGAGGTGATGTATAGGAAGCAAAAGCTGGAAGACTTTGAGACTGCGAAGTTGACAGAGGAGTGCAGTGCGATCCTCCAAAAAAAGTTGCCTCAGAAATTAAAAGATCCCGAGAGTTTTACTATTCCTTGTACTATTGGTTCTTATTATTTTAATAAAGCACTATGTGATTTAGGAGCTAGTATTAATTTGATGCTTTTGTCTATTTTCGGGAGCCTAGGACTTGGATAGGTGAAGCCCACTACCATCGCTTTGCAGTTAGTGGATAGATCCCTCGCATATCCTCATGGAGTAGTTGAGGATGTTATGGTAAAAGTTGATAAATTTATTTTTCCTGCTGACTTTGTGGTGTTAGATATGGAGGAAGACAAAAACATACCTTTGATCTTGGGAAAACCTTTCTTGGCTACTGCTGAAGCCAAGATAGATGTCAAAAGAAGAGAGCTGACGATGGAAGTATAAGGTGAAAAAGAAATTTTTACGGTGTTTAAGGAGGCTAGCAAATCACCCAAGGAAAATGTATGCATGGTTGAGCAAACTAAGAAAGCAGAACAATGCAGCAAAGTTGAGAGTAAATTAGCGTTGAAGAGTGGGTGAGATCCGAAGGTGGCAAAGAAGTTGAAAAATAAAGCCAAGTCCAAGATGATTTTTGAGTATGTTTGGAGGGTGAAAGAGAGGAACAAGACCAATAAAGTGGCAGTGATGGGCTAAAATCAGCGTACAGTCAGGTTGACGAGTTTAAACCAAGCGCTTTTTGGGACGCAACCCAAATTTTATTTTATTTTTGTTTTATTTATTTAATTTTAAATTATTTGTTTCCTCTTGTTATTTTATTTTTTTTAGTTTTATTGAGGGGCATGTCTTGTCCATGCACTAACATTAAATTTCTACTCTAGGTCCTAGAAATCATGAGAAATCTTGAGTACCAACGAACCTACATTCGAAATGATGATGGGCTACGACTACTGACGGACGTAACACAGGTATGTGAATTCCTTGGTTATTGTTATTCAATTATTGTACATTTAAGACAATGCACATTTTTAAGTTTGGGGGTGCGTTTGATTTTAATTTTTGTTGTTTTCTTGAATTCCTGCGGTGTGTTTTTAGTTTATTATTATTTGTGTTAAAAATTTAATTTTAAAAAATAGTCATTATTGTGTTTATTTTAAAAAAATTTGTGAGTTAAAGTCATGTGTTAGTGACCATAACCGGCCTATGATGAGAAACTCAAAAATGATTGTTTGTTGATGTTTTATCAGAGAAGTACAGTCGATGTTAGCTGTGTCTTATATTGAGTTCTCACAAAAATATGCACGTAATGTCATGACCGTCAATACTCCTGATACTTAGAGAAAAGTTATGTGAATTTTCTGATGTGGATTAGAGAATTTATTCTTAACTCTTTTGATTTTTGCTCGAATCAGATGTAGATTTTTATGAGCACAGAAGTGATTTAGGTAATTTGCAAATCAATTGAGCCTTTTTAACCACCCTATAATCATGGAAATACAAAAAAAAATGATTAGCTAAAAATTGCAAATAAAAATGTAATGGCGAAGAAAGTAAGGTAAGGGGAGACCTTGGATTGAAATTCTTATCCATTTAAATGCAAGGCTATAAAGAAGGAGAATGTATGGAGTAGAAGGAAGATGGATGCAAAATCTGGCAGCACAAAAAATTTATTTTTGCTACTCGTACTTCCCACTTTGAAGATTAAATAGATAATTTTATCTAATCCCTTTGCTATATTTCCGATTCTTTGATTAATATTGATGTATTCTTGTATATATGCTTTCTTGCCTATCTTGATTTAACATATGATAATCAAAAAATTCCTTTTGATCTGCGCAGATAAATTGACCATGGTTGATTACGTTTTGAAACTTGAGAGCAGGATGAATGAATTTTTTAAGCTCACTGATTGCATAATTTTATCCGGGTGTCAGGTTTGGTAGAGGAGATTGAAAAATCACATATACACGAGAACTCTTGAGAATGCTGTAGCAAACAAGTGGACTACATGATGAAAAATAAATCTCTGAGGCCAACTACATTAATTGATATCATGACTTGCATTATTTGTGTGTTAGTTGTTTAGTTGGTGTCGTTTATTTCTCTCCTATTTTTATTCTATTTTTGCTCAAGACTAGCAAAAGTTTAAGTTTGGGAGGATTTTATAAGAACAATTTTTGCACTTATATTTTATATGATTTAGCTTGGCATTTGTTATGTATCGAGAGATATTATGCGTGTTTGTGGTTGTTTGTGTCGTTTGCAAGAATTTAGGTAAAAACCAATTTTTGGATTGTAAAAGAAGTGAAATAGATGAAATAAGGAGAAAGAGATAAGATCGAAGCAAAAAGAAGTGCAAATATCAAAGTTGTAGCACCGAGAAGAGGCGCAAGAAAGAATCACAAAGCAGCAAGAGTCTAGAAATTATTGGCAACTCTAGAAAGATTTGAATCCGATCTGTACCATTCAAAATATAACATAAGATGTTTTAAATATGCTGTCAAAATTTCAGCCCAATCCAACGGCTATAACTTCAGATACGATTTTTTAAAGAATTTTGCACATATAAAAAAGAGGGGGGTGAAGGCAGGTGCCCCCAGGGCCATATTTATAGTGCTCCAGCGCCCGTCACTCCAAGAATCGGTGCCCTAGTGTCGAGAAACAGGAGCCCCAGCTCTTGTGGTCCATATTTTTTAGCAAACTACTGGCGATCAACACACCCGCGCCCGAGCTGCAGTGCACTCGCGCCCAATCTTCAATACAACAGCGCACCCGCGCTCGAGCTACAGCGCACCTGTGCCCTGCTAGTCGTATCTTTGGAAATTTTTATTTCTCGGATTTTAAAAGTGTTGCTGGGATTATTTGAGTGGAAAATTGATGGTTTGCAAGAGATAAGGCGGCTAGGAGCTTTTGGAGCACACACGAGCCAGAGAACTCGGTACGAAGGCGGAAGACGGCGACATCCGAGGACGGATAAGATTATTCTGACTTTGTTCTTTTTACTCTTTCTTTATATATTTTTGATTTGATAAATTTTTGGAATAAAATTCTTAGTTTTATTTTTAAATTCGTCATGAACTAATATTTTATTCTAGAGGGTAGACGGATCTTGACTTGAACCCATGATTTTGATGTTTTGATGTATATATTTGAATACTTCGCATAGTTTATTTGTGTTTTCATGTTTTTAATGCTTTCAATTTATTGTCCATATATTGAATGATTTATTGTTTAGAATTTATCACTCTGCAGAGGGAATTTTGAATACGAC
Organism: Henckelia pumila; assembly: GCF_033568475.1. Taxonomy (NCBI): domain Eukaryota; kingdom Viridiplantae; phylum Streptophyta; class Magnoliopsida; order Lamiales; family Gesneriaceae; genus Henckelia; species Henckelia pumila. Next base: position 210,180,171 of record NC_133123.1, read on the forward strand.
ATAGGAAAATACATTATTGGTGTTTATATTGTTCGGGAGGAATAACTCCATTAAAGCTATTGGAAGAATTATTGTGTTGTTTACCGAATTTAATATTCAAACTTTGATAGGAATATTAAGTTTAATATTAGATACGAACTTCTAATATCACTTGAGAAAGGGAGTAGGTGTTATGCCTTAAACGCATACAAATCTCATAGACAATATTAAATGTTTTTAATTCGATAACTTATCTTGTTTTGATAATTACAAAACTAGGTTATTTTTACTAATCATTTACAATGAGACTTTGCAGATTAGATTTTCATTGACATATAAAATCTTGGAAGTTATTCTGATGTCTTGTAATGCTCAAATAATGGAAGCAACGAAGTCCAGATCGTAAGAAACGTTCATGCCTATAACAAATCACAAAAATCACGGAATTTGACGCTGAACAGATGCAACAAACTGGAGAACGGACGCAACTATCTCAGTCAAAAGCATGATCCAAAAATTAAGGAAGAAATTAGTACGACCAAAGTTGTAGTATGCTGAACGGACGCAATGATCTACCCAACGGACGCAACGATCTCAACCAAATTTTCACTATAAATAGAGGCATTCCAAGGTCATTTGGAATCAAACAACTCAACTTCGAGTATCTCATCTTTCAAACAATATTCAAGCAATCTTTCAAGCATTGAAGCCTATTTCGAGTCCCTCAAAATATATTTGTATCGAGTTGTAATAAACGCTTGAGGTATAAATAAATAATCAATCAGGGATTTAAAAGCGTGCACACAATATTCAGATATTTATCAATCAGAGGAAAAATGGTCTAAAGGTATAGATTTCACCTGGTTTCAATAACAATCAATCCTAATTAATTAATCTTCATGAATTCAAGTCAATTAATAGAAAAGAACACTTAATTTTATTATTTCCCTCTTCCGAGAAACAAATAATGTTTATCAACTACAATTCAATTCCAATATCCCTATTAAGAATCTACTTGCAATGATCTATTCAAAACAATGTTCTTTTTAAAAGCTATATTAAAATTATACACTCTTCCGAGTGATATAAATAATTAACAGTGTAGTTTCTATTGCTCCAATTCAAAATCTTCTCTCCCGAGTGCCAGATTTCAAATAAATATTACAATTCAATTAGTGATCAAGTAATTGAAAAGACAATCAATTCTAGAAAAAAATAATTAATCTAGAAGAAACTCAATTCAATAAAATTAAAAATTCATGAAAGCGTCTACACCAGGTTCCATCTGACCTCTAAACTCTAAAAATTTAGTTAATAACCGAATTATAAATAAAACAAATCATATTCAAAAATCCAAACATATTCTGAATTAAATAAATAAAAGATAAAGAAAACAAATTCGTCGATGCGATGACGTGTCCGGTCTATCGATCTCCGTCTTCGTTCTTCAATTAAACTCCGCACGATCCCATAAATCTTCACGATCAATTCCAAAAATATCTTCTCTGATATTTCTTATATGTGTGGAGGCTCCCTCAAATCGCAGACTTCAATTCCCTTTTATACCGTCACCCAAAAGCCCATGAAAAATAGCCCAATAAAATATGAAAGTTTCCTTCTGATAATTAAAACACCGAGAATTTCAATCACGGGGCGGGCGCTTAGTAAGTCCAGGCGAGCGCGCATGAGTCTCTGACTCCAATTCTTCACTCTCACAAAAAGTTGCGCGTTTGCTCTTCTCTTCCTCTCTTTAGCGATACTTTAAGAGCTAACAGTCCAAGCCCAATAAGAATCTCATTAGCTTTTCTCGTTTTTTTTCCTGTTCTTTTTCTTTTCTTCTTTCTTCTTTTCTTTACTGCTTCAATTTTCTTTTCTCCATTTTATTCTTTTCTTTTCTCTTCTCTTCTCAAATTCTTATTTTTCTTCTCTTTTCCACAATACTTCACTAATTTCCTACAATCACAAAAACAACAAAACTCCGCATAAATCTTCTCAAAACAAATAATTAACAATTAAAATCATAATCAAATTAAGTGTATAAAATACACTTATCAAATACCCCCAAACTTAGACTTTTGCTAGTCCCGAGCAAAACAATTAAAACCAATAAATTCCAAAAACTTCAAATCACCAACAATAGTCAAGAAATGTTATAGAGCAATGACCTCAGCAATAATTTTTAAAATCAAATCCAATATCATCCAGCCTACTAAAACTTGAAAATTTTAATCATAACTAAATAACCGCATAAACTTAAAATCTCCACAACTCACGTTTCAAAACACCCTTATCCAAATTCAATTCAAACATTCATAGATCATGATGACTTTTCAAGGTAGCAAGGGATCAAATATATGGATATTAATCAAAAATACTCACAATCGGGTTAATTGAAAGAATAATAGTGTGTGTGTGTTTCGATAAAAAAAAACTCATAATCATTAAAAGTGTCAATCAACAATCCATAGGCTAGACTCTCGCAACTCTTCTCTACTAGTATATTGGGCAACTGTGACTCGGTCAATAGGACTTAATTGGCTTGTAACGTCAGGTCTGGCTCATGGATACAAACGAAGGATTAAGAATTCAAAATAAAGAGTAAGTGATGTTCCATTTCTAGTTTCCACTCCTTTTCATTCACAATTTCACACTTCTTCTTCTCTTCAATTTTTTCATTCTTTTTCATTTATTTTTCTCATCATATTTCAATCCTTTTTTCATTTTTTTTTCTACTACCTTTGTATCTTTTTAATTCCTCCACCAAACCATTCCATATTTACAAATATCAACTAGGAGCACATAAAATTTTAGCATTCAAATTACTCCCTTAAAGGTAGGAATTAGTGTTTAGGCTATTCATAGGTAGTCAATGTAGGACCTTGAAATGATGACGAATGAGGGTTTATAACACGTTTACATGCATACCATTCGATTTTCAATAAGGTTCAAACAAGGTACTAAGGATAACATGCATTAATAGGGTAGCTTGAAAGGCTCAAACCATTTCAGAAAAATTGCCTAAATCATTCTTAATCACAGTTATGCCAGTATTTCGCCTCAAAGAGTGTCCGAACTAGTTCTATACAAGTCTCAATCCACAATTAAATCATACAAATATCAATCAGTGCATAAACAAATAATCACCAGCAGTAAACGATGATTTTCACAACAAATTCAGCATTTTTGTACCTCATAGTACTAATATACGTGTAAGCTCAAATAGGCAACTAAGAAAAAATTATTCAATAAAATTCAGGCACAAAGATCCAAACAATGCTTCAATCATCTCTATGTTTGTATGTTTCAAAAATCAGATTCAAGTATTAATCACAGAATATATAGAAAATTGTTCATCTAATTGGTTCCATTTTCTCAAAAATCATAATTTGGTTATATAGGTGGACATACATGGATATCACTTATAGCACAAATGTTTTTTCGTCATTGGCCATGCATCCAATTATTTCTTGACTTAATTTAACTCATTTCAACACAAAAACTAATCTCAAACAAAAATTTTATCTATAAAGCACACAATAACACTCAACTAATCAACTATCAACCAAACAACAATATCAGACACTGATTCACCCCCCCAAACTTAATATAATCATTGTCCCTAATGATTAAAAAAAAGAAAAATAACAAGGGACACATACCTTTCGACACCGAGCATCAGGACTCGGCGTCATCATCATCATCTCCATGGAAAGAAGGTGCAACATCAACAGTATCATTAGGAGACCACCGTGGAGGCGATGGATAAGACGCATCTGTGGGAGGATAATTCTTAGCGAGAGCTGCAGTGAAATTATGAATGTATTCTATATGAGCTCGCATCATCTTCCACTGCTTCTTCATCTGAGCAAGCACGACCTTAGAATCATCCGGAGCAGAATACTCAGCAGCAGGATGCAACGGTAGTGACAATGTAGTACCTAAAATCCAATCTACTAATTCGCATATATTAAATTAAATAAATATTATGATTATTATTTTTTAAGTTTAATTGATTTAAATTCTTTATTTAAATTATGTGTTAATAAAATATCATTTATTTATTCAAATGATTTTATTGTGCAACTTATTTATTTTAATTATTTTAAAGGTATAAGCTTGCTTATTTAAATGATTTTAAATGTTTAGCTTATTTAGTTAAATTATTTTATCTGCCCAAATCATTTTAAAGGTTTTTTATACTTCTTGTGTATGTATTTAAATTAATTTTAAACGTTCGTCTAGTTGTTTAAATTATTTTAATCACTCTGCTATTATTTAAATATTTCATTTATTTCAGTGACATCAAAATATTTAAAGTGTTGATTTTAATTCCTAAGATAGTGCCTAAAATTCTTTTTATAAATATAATTATGATTTTTATTGCTTGGAATTAATTGCTTAAATTTCCTTTAAAAATTTAAGTGCTCAAATATTTTAAGTTCTTTATTATTGGAAGTTTTGAGACAGTGGCTTCCGGTTCCGGCGTATGGCAATGGAGGATTTTGGCGGTGAATTCCAAGAATTTCTATTTTTAAAAGTTTAGTAGGGAGGTAAGAGGAAAATTTAGAAAGGAATTCAAAAGTTAGAAATTTTCGGGTATCAGAAATCATTTTCCTTAGTATCGCAATATTAGGCTTATTCTTTGACTTTTTCGACAATTAGAATTTTCATAAACCCGGATTAGTAAAACCCAATTTAATATTTTTGATTAGGGGTTTTTTTAAAAAAAAACTTAGGAATTTTATTAGTGTAAGTAGTAGGAAAAGTTGTACTACAAAGTTGTACTACAAAGTTGTACTTTTAAAAGCACACGCACACCTACTTTTAATTGCATACACCTATACATACACACACTTATACACATATTAAAGTTATAATTTAAATCACAAATGAAACCCTAGCCCCATTCTATCACCCTTAGAAGTCGATCCCCTCCATTCTCTCCCTCACTCTTTCTTTTTCTTCATCGGCCACCCCCTCCTCTCCTCTCCAGCCGCCGCCGCCGCCGCCGAAGCACGTCCTTAGGAGTTTTAGCTTGGTGTTAGTGCAAAGTCCAGCCCTCTCCCCTCATGCATTTCGTTTTTTTGTTGGGTATTAAAGGTTGAAGGCAAGTATAAGCATTTTGTTGGGCTTTCATTCAAGCTATTTATGATCTTGCTCATAATCTCCTTTAATTTTTGAAAATGCTTGCTATTATATGCTTGTAGGGTTCGAATTTTTGCCTATTTTCAGTAGGGTTCATGTGTGATTTTCAAAAATTTGAGTTTCTTTAGACTTTGAAGGGGTTGCATGATGATTTGTGATTGAAAGCATGAAGAGTTTTGGTTGCAATTGTTAATTTTTTAAAATCCAGAAGTTCATGCCATTGAAATTTCGAATTTGCATGATGTTTAGGCTGTTTTTGAAGTATACAAGGGTATGTTATTGTTTGGCTTGTGGTCTTGATTGATTATTCAAGAATGTAAGACTTTTGGAGTATAATCTTGTTGATTATGAAGTGTGGAGTTGAAGTGTGGTGAAGGGGCTGTGTAACGCCCCGTTTTTATATTAAATGAGTTTATTTGAGTTAATCAGAGATTATAGAGTTCTCGAGCCGGTTTGATTTTGATCAGGGTTTCTTTTGCAAATTTTGGAAATTTCAGGGTCTAAAACGCAAATTTTGAGATTGTTATTTTATCTACTCTTGGAATTGGATTGACCAAGTCTTTCTTTCCTTATCTTCTTCTTCTCCATCGGCTTCTCTCCATTGTAGGCGCCCAAAGCTTTCTCCAAGCTCTTAAAATCCAGTCTGAACTCGATCCGTCCGTTGGAAATTAATTCTGAAGGAAGATTAGTGATCACAGCAGTGAGAACTCCGTTATACCGTAAGTATTTCTCCGATCAGATATGTTTTGTTTTTCGGAGGTTCTTAGAATCGTTTTAGATTCTAGTATGTTGTTCTTGGCGGAGTTCTGATCGTTTATTATCTGTCGGTTTTGAATTAGAGCGACGTTCGGAATTGTTATGATTTTTGGAAGCTATTTTCGAAAATCATGGTTTTGAGATTTGTTGGGTTTGTCTTGTTGCTGTTGTATTAGCATTGAATTGATTTGATATCGCTATTGAACTGATGTCTGCGTTGTCGGTTTGTTCAGTTTATAGCCGTTATGCCGTCGGTTTGAGTTTTGGGGATTTCGAACCGTTATTGAGTTGTGATCTTGGCTTGTAAGTTGATCGTGGTTATTGATCATTTGTTGGTATCTGAACAGATTCGTTTGGAGCTTGTCAAGCCCAAGATTAACAGCAATTGTTCGTTTCAGAGTTTTGGACGAAGAACGGTATAGAGAATTACCTTTAGCCTTGTTGTTGTTTAGATTGGTTAGACTTTGATACAATCTTTTGTTGTAGCTTTCCAGAAGTTGGAACTACTGCATTGAAAGGTAAAAGCAGTCATCGTAGCGGGATAGCATACTCGAGACAGCTTAGTTCTTGAGTTTCCCCTTTTTAAATCACATACTTGTTTGTACACTTGTTCTAGCATGAAGAACTCGTGTCTTGTTGATTTCTTGGAGTTTTGATTATGTGGCTTATGTTATGTTTCTGTTATGCATTCATCTTGAGACAGTCTTGCTTTCAGCGGGCAGAACCGCCATTTTTGTTTAGACGTTTGGGAACTATGATTGAGTGGCCTGGGTCGTAGTCGTTTCGCCTGGTGCTAGCATACTCATTATAGTTGCTCAAAGTCTAGAGGAGTGGGATACGTGGAACCACCTCGATTGGGAGAGTCGGTGAGTCGTTACATGATCTCATCCTCGGGATCCCAAAAGCACAGCAGCAATCCCTCGTTTATCAGATTTGATATCCCGGTTTAAAGACATGAATCTCATTACGTTGTTATGGATTTCGTCGTTGTCTTGAAAGCATGATTATTGTCGTATTACTTGTTATGTTGCTTTTACTGGGATTATCATTCTCATCGGTTATCCGGATGTTGCTTTATTTTGTATGTGTATTTGGCAACAGGTGGGGCAGGATCAAGTCAGAAGAGACATGGTTAGCTTTGAGGGAATGATGTAGAAGTGAGACTCGGTTTAGAAGTCTTGTTAGCATGACAATCTAGTTTATGTTTTGAAGCATGTTAAGAACTTGAACTTGGATTGGAAGTGGTCTTGCTTGTGGTTAGAACTCTTTTATTCTGTATTCGGCTTGTAATAGCTAGCATCGATGCGTGTGCTTCACTTTTATGTATTTAAATGCTATGTTGTTGGATATATATTAGTTGGATCATGTTAGAGTTCTTTTGGTTATGTTATTGCACTTTTGGAGGCTTGTTTTGAGCCAATTTAGCAGGCCATGTGCGCCCGCGCCTCGAGTGGCGCGCCCGCGCATCCCGCACTTCGTTTCGGAAGTTTTGGGCAGAGCTTCAGGCGCGCCCGCGCGAGGGCTTGGGCAGGACGCCATGCGCGCCCGCGCGCCCCTTTAAAAAAAATAAATAAAATAAAATGCTCTTGGCTTTTAATTGCTTACTTATTGAATTACTCCTTTATTTGTTGTTTAGAACCGAGGTCTCACATTAAGTGGTATCAGAGCGTTAAGATTCTTGGTCGAACTAGAGTGAGCGGGTAGATCGAGTCTGCGTGTATTGGCTCCTCGCATGTGTTTGAATTATTTTACCTGTGTACTTAATTTCATGCGAGCATGCTTTATTATTGAGAATTATTGAATTACATGGTTATGTGATTTAATTTATAAAGCATGATCTACTTGAGATATAACTGTTTTTGTTATCTGTTGGAAAACTGGCGAGTTCCCAGACCAATTACGATTGATACCCGGTGCAGCGGAAGTTTAAAAATTTTTCATGGAACGTTTCCATGGTATGGGTATCAACCGTTCATCGATTGAATTACGTGTGTGTAAAATTTAAATAACAATTAAATAAATTTTACCTCAAATCTCGCAACGAGATTAATGGACACCAACAGAACAATTCTGCTCTTGTTGTCTCTCCTTGGAACCGATGAACGCCTTCAATCAGGTCCACGAACAGAGGTTTAATCCCTCTGATAGATTGCACTAGAAAATCTATCAGAAGTTTTCTGCGAAGAGAATACACGAATTTGATTCGCTATTCCAGACTGCAATTCAAAATCACAGACCGGAATTTCTCAGACAGAGAGGGAGGTGGGGCGACGGCCAAGCTTGAGAGAGGGGCTAGGGTTTCGATTTTTTCTCTCAAAATTATGAGCTATCGTGTGTAATTTCTGTACTGAAATAACTTATTTATAATGCAGGCCACTAACACCTTAGGGCCCATTAGTCATAAGCTGGGGCCCGACAAGCAAAACCCGCTCGTTCAGAAATTAATATAAAATTCATCGTGACTCCGATTGATGAAACGATTTCACCAATGTGCACAGAAACCATTTCTGCACGTTTTAAAGTCAAAATAAATTTTCCTGAATCCGAATTCAGTGGTTTCCAAAAATGTACATCCCTATGTCATTTTAGGAAATCCTACTCCCTTACTCTTAAGAAGTCCAACTTCTTTATTCATTAAATTTAACTCTTTAAATTTAACTATCTCAACGGGGATTAAAACTCCATTACACTGTGTGACCCTCAATGGTTCAGGGATACAGCTAGCCGTGGGCTCACAACTCCTTGTGACTCGGAACAACACTTTCCGACTTGCCCAACGAATCATGGTAAAGCGCCTAGCAACATCGCCCCATGATTCCCTAGGTATCACTGATAGTGCCTACAAGAACCAGTAGATTTTGGTTAGCGTCGTACAGTACGGTCCCTTCATCCATATATCCCGATCGAATCAACAACCATTGGTATATCGAGAGTCGCTCAAGATTCGATAACTATGCAATGCATCTTGAAGATCAAATTAGTGACATCGCATGTGCTACTAAGAAACCATTTCTTAAATCACATCAAGTACTCTGGCCAGAGATTTGTCACACTAATATCTCCTCAGATCGCATAGGATATCCACACTCGCAAGTATGTGGTGAATCCTTGACAACAATGCATTGACTCCTATATGTGTCGTAACTGTACCCAATCTCGACACCTGATGACCCCCTCAGAGTCGGTAAACGAGTCAAAGCACAGTACTAGCATATAGAGTCTCCATGATGTTTCAAGTCGTAAGGACTAATGGTGTACAACCAAAACCGCGGACTTTATCCACTCGATAAGTGATAACCACTTGGAAAGTCCGGATAGGGTAGTTCGACTATTCATCCTATGAATATCCATTTGCATGCTTCGAACATCTCCATGTTCCCTACCAATGAAACGTGGTACTCCGCATCGCAAATGCTAGTCTCAAACTCGAGCGATCCTTATCCTTATTATCGGACGGCTCAATCGACTAGGAACGGTTTTAGAATATACAGTGACTATAAGATGTATTTCATGATAGACATCTCCATGTTCTACCACATCTTACATACACTATAGTATATTCAAGGTCTTTATCAAAACAACAATAGTATATCACAATATAACAATATGAAGTAATATAAAGTCATTGCCATAAAAGTGTAAATAATATTAAACAAAAGATTGTTTATACAAAGAGTCAACAAAGCCCATAGCCACACAGTTGGCTCACTGGGCACCCACTCTTACAATCTCCCACTTGCCCTATAGCCAACTAGTCATACTACGTAGACCCATTGCTTCGCGATGTTTGTCAAACAATGGTCCTGGCAAAGGCTTAGTAAGTGGATCAGCGATATTGTCTGCAGAGGCCACTCGTTCGACACTGATGTCTCCTCTTTCCACAATCTCCCGGATTATGTGGTATTTCCTCAGTACGTGTTTGGATCTTTGATGAGACCTTGGTTCCTTTGCTTGAGCAACGGCACCCGTGTTGTCGCAGTACACCGGGACTGGACCAACAAATTCAGGAATGACGCCCAACTCTTGGACGAAATTCCTCATCCAAACGGCCTCTTTAGCAGCAGCTGATGCTGCAATGTATTCAGCCTCAGTGGTGGAATCCGCTGTGGTGTCCTGCTTGGAACTCTTCCAAGAGACAGCACCGCCATTGAGCATGAACACAAATCCAGAGGTTGACTTCGAGTCATCCACATCACTTTGGAAGCTAGAGTCGGTATAGCCTTCCAGTTTGAGTTCTCGTCCTCCATAAACCATGAACATATTCTTAGTCCTTCGCAAGTACTTAAGAATGTCCTTCACGGCTTTCCAATGCATCTGACCAGGATTAGACTGATATCTGCTCGTGACACTCAGAGCAAATGCTACATCCGGTCTGGTAGATATCATCCCATACATGATACTACCTATAGCTGACGCATATGGTACATGTGTCATATTCTCTATCTCTGCATCAGTCTTGGGACACATAGACTTGGATAGAGAAACTCCATGACACATGGGTAGATGTCCTCTCTTGGACCCATCCATTGAAAACCGTTTCAATATGGTATCGATGTAGGTTGATTGAGTGAGTCCTATCATTCTCTTAGATCTATCCCTATAGATCTGTATCCCAAGAATGTAGGATGCCTCACCCAAATCCTTCATCGAAAATCTACCTGATAACCATATCTTTGTTGACTGCAACATCCCTACATCATTCCCAATGAGTAGGATGTCATCAACATAAAGTACTAAGAATGTCACCGCATCCTTAACTACTTTCTTGTACACGCAAGGTTCCTCCGGGTTCTTGATGAAACCAAAATCTTTAATTGTTTCATCAAATTTATGGTTCCAACTTCTTGATGCTTGTTTTAGACCATAAATTGATCTCTGAAGCTTGCATACCTTATGCTCGCTTCCCATGGATGTGAACCCCTCAGGCTGCTTCATATAGATTTCTTCCTTAATGTCTCCATTAAGAAAAGCAGTCTTCACATCCATCTGCCATATCTCATAGTCATACCATGCAGCTATGGCAATTAGGATTCTTATGGACTTGAACATTGCGACTGGTGAAAAGGTTTCATCATAGTCAACTCCTTGCCTTTGAGTATAACCTTTCGCCACCAATCGCGCCTTGTAAGTCAATATCTTACCATCAGGCCCAAGCTTTCTTTTGTAGATCCATTTACACCCTATTGGAACAATTCCATCGGGAGGATCCACTAAAGACCAGACTTGGTTAGTATGCATCGAATCCAATTCTGATTGCATAGCTTCAAGCCATAAATTCGAATCCGCATCAGAAATTGCTTCCTTGAAGCTTCTTGGATCACATCCAATGTCGGGTTCATCTTGACCCTCTTCAAGAAGAAGACCATATCGAACTGGAGGTCTAGAAGTCCTTTCGGATCTTCTAGGTGCAGGCGTGTCCAGCAATGGTTCCTGAGGTGTGGGATCGTTATTTTGTATTTCGGGTTCTTCTCGAACTTCTTCGAGTTCCATCATCTCGCCTTTCTTATCCAATAAGAACTCCTTCTCCAAGAAGGTGGCATTCCGTGAAACAAACACCTTTGTTTCAGCAGGATAATAGAAATAATATCCGATTGAATTCTTCGGATACCCCACAAAATAACACAAGCTGGATCGACTATCCAACTTATCTCCCACTGTCCGCTTCACGTAAGCAGGACATCCCCAAATCCTCAAGTATGAATACTTAGGAGCTTTGCCATTCCATAACTCGTATGGTGTTTTGTCCACTGCTTTAGTGTGGACGTTATTCAACAACAATACCGCCGTTTCAAGCGCATAGCCCCAAAACGAAGGTGGAAGCTCAGTGAAGCTCATCATGGATCGAACCATGTCCAACAAAGTTCGATTACGACGCTCCGATACACCATTAAGCTGTGGTGTCATAGGAGGAGTCCACTGAGAGAGAATCCCATTCTCTTTTAGATAGTCCAAAAACTCGGTACTCAAGTATTCTCCACCTCGATCCGATCGAAGTGCTTTAATACTTTTACCTAGCTTGTTTTCTACTTCAGCCTTGAATTCTTTGAACTTTTCAAATGCTTCAGACTTATATTTCATTAAATATAAATACCCATACCTAGAATAATCATCAGTAAAGGTAATGAAGTAGGTGTGGCCATGTTGAGTCCCTACTCTAAATGGACCACAAACATCTGTATGGATCAAATCCAACAGATTTTGACTACGTTCAGGCTTCCCCTTAAAAGGAGATTTAGTCATTTTCCCTTTTAGGCAGGATTCACAAGTAGGTAGAGAGTTAATATCAGACATATCAAACATGCCCTCCCACTAGCTTGTTCATCCTCCTTGAGGAAATATGACCTAGTCTAGCGTGCCAAAGGTTTGCCGGGTTTTGACTATCGATTTTCCTTTTGTTTGTTGTCGCCGGTTTGTCAATACAATTTACTGGAACGTCTTTTAGTTTTAAATTGTATAGATCGTTTTCAAGTTGTCCATTTCCAATTAAACATTCATTCTTGTAAATATTGCAAATCCCATTCACAAAATTACAAGAATAACCATCTCTATCAAGCATAGAAATAGAAATAATGTTTTTAATTAAATCTGGCACAAATAAAACATCTCTCAACAATAATTTAAAACCGTTCTGCAAAATCAAACAAACATCTCCAATGGCCGTAGCTTCAACTCTGGAACCATTCCCGAGCCTCAGCTGGGTCTCACCATTCTAAGCCTGCGACTTCTTGTCATCACCTGCAAATCATTGCAAATGTGAGATCCACATCCGGTATCCAATACCCAAGAAGTTGTATTAAGTGACATGTTTATTTCGATATAGAACATACCCTTTGCAGTTCCCAACTGCTCAAGATACTCCTTGCAGTTGCGCTTCCAATGACCCGGCTTCTTGCAGTAATGGCAAACATCCTTGGATTTTCCATCGTTTGAAGCCTTTGTCTTTTGCTTCTTCTCGGGTTCCACTTTCTTGGGTGGGGCAGAACGTTTCTTGCCCTTCATACTTGGCCCCTTCTTAGCAGAAGATGAGGAGCCCACCAAGAAAGCTGGCTTATCCTTCTTAAGTGTGGATTCATATGTAACGAGCATATTGACCATCTCTTCAAGGGTGGCCTCTATCTTGTTCATATTAAAATTTATCACGAATCCATCAAATGAAGAAGGAAGAGATAGAAGCAGCAAGTCCACATTGAGTTCATGCTCCAACACCAAATCAAGGGTCGCTAACTTCTGTATGAGCCAAATCACTCGTACCCCATGATCACGGACCAAAGTCCCTTCACGCATGCGGCACGTCATCAACTCCTTAACAGTAGAGAACCTTTCAGCCCTCGACTGAGCCCCAAAAAGTTCCTTGAGTTGCGTGTGAATGTCAGCAGCATTCACCGTGTCCTCAAATCGCCTCTGGAGTTCATCAGACATCGAGGCTTGCATATAGCATTTGGTCTTGATGTCATGGTCACACCATGCATCAAGTTTGGCCAATTCCTCCGGACTTATGTCAGCTGGTGCTTCCTTCGGAGGTGCTTTCTCTAACACGTAGAGCATTTTCTCCGAAGTTAAGACAATCTTCAACTTCCGGAACCATTCCGTATAGTTGGCGCCAGTCAGCTTGTTTTGTTCGAGGATCGAGAATAAAGGATTTCGCGAATTCATTGTATGAAATACTGAAAAGAAAAACAGACATATATCAATGATTGTTTAACAATTTACTAAGACATAAAATAGGCGAATTTAATTTTATGAATCTCACTCCCACTATTTTAACGATTTCACCACCCTCTAGTGAAAACGGGAAACTTTTTCCTTAGTGAGAACATGGAGTCCAATTGACAAACTTATGGTCCCGAATAATATCAGCCAACCATAATTCTCAAAAGGTAGAGCCCAATTGCTTCCAAAGCAACCCCCATGTATTTACCTCATGTCCAATAAGGGCCCAATAATATGACGCCGTTTAAAGTGACATGTCAAGATGACCCATCAATATTAAGTTGTGATGGACGGTCGCCATGTGGATCCCCCAATAATATGAGCCGATCCCATGGGAGTTCCACCCAACTTACAACATTTGTCGATCCAATGTACAGCTTTCCGACGGACGGGCCCCCCAATAATATGAGCCGGACCGTATCCGCGGTAGCATCACATACATTGACCGTTGATGGAAGGTAGGAACATTTAAACAATATTTAAATTTCCTTTATTTATCTTGATATAAATTTTAAATCATATTTAAAATGAGGGATTTTATTTATAAAAATATTTGTCTCATCATATTTAATTTATTGCATGCATTGCCGGATTCACGCAATTTATGTCTAAACATGCATACAATCATAATATCACATATTATATAGGATGATCGATTCCATTTCTAATTGACCCGTGGTTGCCAATCACGGGTCTTAGTCCAATCCTAGGTAATATGCAGTATGCAAATTCAATCCTATTACATATGCTTCCAATTTACATTTCTTCAGTCTTCATTGTCTGCTGGGCCCACCATCTTCAAATCTTGATCTCCCACTAAATCTAATGTATTTACAATTAAATAACAATGACAAGTAGGGGATACATTTTTAGGGGGTGGGAACGGGCTATAAACCAAGCCCACTTTTATTACATATGACATTCATATCGGGCCATAAACCAGGCCCATTAATAAAACCAACAACAATAAAGACAAAATGTAAATTCCTAACATACACCTACAAAATTGGTCATGGCAATCGATCATCCTTATCCAATAACATTTAATTCAAAATTAATTTATTGGATAACATGCTGTGGCAATTCAAATTTAAACAAGATAAAATCATATTTTATATATAAAATCACATTTCACATATAAAATCATATTTTATCTCCATATCAAATAAAATCATATTTTATCTATAAAATCCAATTTTACAAATAAAATCATATTTTATCTAATATATCATAAGATCATATCTTATCATCAATTGTACCAAAATAATTGATTTCAAAATTCAATTTACGGATAAAATATTAAAATTTTCCAAAAATTCAAATTTATCCAAAATCAATTTTAAAATTTACGGACTCGAACAATTCGATCCGAAATCTCGTGAACCAATCAAAAACAATTTTTGACCGGACCAAAAATAAAATTTTTAAATATTAAAATTAATAAAAATATAATTTTTCCCGCGGGCCACCCGGGACACTCCCGGGTTGGCCCGCACCCGGGGCGCGGGCCGGGGCAGCCCGGCTGCCCCCTTAGGGCAGCGCCTGGCGCCGCCCCTAGGCGGCGCCATGCGCCGCCCTGGGCGGCGACGGTCGCCGCCTTGGGCGGCGCTGTGCGCCCCCTTTGGGCGGCGCCGTGCGCCGCCCGGGGCAGCAACAATTGCTGCCCCACCGGGCAGCGATCCAATCGCTGCCCGGGTTTTGCCCCGAAAAAAAATTTTTTTATTAAAAATATTTATTTTGTTTCATAAACCGAGACTCAAAAATTTTGTACAATTGATTATTCAATCGATTGATCTGAGCAACCTTGCTCTGATACCACTGTTGGAAAACTGGCGAGTTCCCAGACCAATTACGATTGATACCCGGTGCAGCGGAAGTTTAAAAATTTTTCATGGAACGTTTCCATGGTATGGGTATCAACCGTTCATCGATTGAATTACGTGTGTGTAAAATTTAAATAACAATTAAATAAATTTTACCTCAAATCTCGCAACGAGATTAATGGACACCAACAGAACAATTCTGCTCTTGTTGTCTCTCCCTGGAACCGATGAACGCCTTCAATCAGGTCCACGAACAGAGGTTTAATCCCTCTGATAGATTGCACTAGAAAATCTATCAGAAGTTTTCTGCGAAGAGAATACACGAATTTGATTCGCTATTCCAGACTGCAATTCAAAATCACAGACCGGAATTTCTCAGACAGAGAGGGAGGTGGGGCGACGGCCAAGCTTGAGAGAGGGGCTAAGGTTTCGATTTTTTCTCTCAAAATTATGAGCTATCGTGTGTAATTTCTGTACTGAAATAACTTATTTATAATGCAGGCCACTAACACCTTAGGGCCCATTAGTCATAAGCTGGGGCCCGACAAGCAAAACCCGCTCGTTCAGAAATTAATATAAAATTCATCGTGACTCCGATTGATGAAACGATTTCACCAATGTGCACAGAAACCATTTCTGCACGTTTTAAAGTCAAAATAAATTTTCCTGAATCCGAATTCAGTGGTTTCCAAAAATGTACATCCCTATGTCATTTTAGGAAATCCTACTCCCTTACTCTTAAGAAGTCCAACTTCTTTATTCATTAAATTTAACTCTTTAAATTTAACTATCTCAACGGGGATTAAAACTCCATTACACTGTGTGACCCTCAATGGTTCAGGGATACAGCTAGCCGTGGGCTCACAACTCCTTGTGACTCGGAACAACACTTTCCGACTTGCCCAACGAATCATGGTAAAGCGCCTAGCAACATCGCCCCATGATTCCCTAGGTATCACTGATAGTGCCTACAAGAACCAGTAGATTTTGGTTAGCGTACAGTACGGTCCCTTCATCCATATATCCCGATCGAATCAACAACCATTGGTATATCGAGAGTCGCTCAAGATTCGATAACTATGCAATGCATCTTGAAGATCAAATTAGTGACATCGCATGTGCTACTAAGAAACCATTTCTTAAATCACATCAAGTACTCTGGCCAGAGATTTGTCACACTAATATCTCCTCAGATCGCATAGGATATCCACACTCGCAAGTATGTGGTGAATCCTTGACAACAATGCATTGACTCCTATATGTGTCGTAACTGTACCCAATCTCGACACCTGATGACCCCCTCAGAGTCGGTAAACGAGTCAAAGCACAGTACTAGCATATAGAGTCTCCATGATGTTTCAAGTCGTAAGGACTAATGGTGTACAACCAAAACCGCGGACTTTATCCACTCGATAAGTGATAACCACTTGGAAAGTCCGGATAGGGTAGTTCGACTATTCATCCTATGAATATCCATTTGCATGCTTCGAACATCTCCATGTTCCCTACCAATGAAACGTGGTACTCCGCATCGCAAATGCTAGTCTCAAACTCGAGCGATCCTTATCCTTATTATCGGACGGCTCAATCGACTAGGAACGGTTTTAGAATATACAGTGACTATAAGATGTATTTCATGATAGACATCTCCATGTTCTACCACATCTTACATACACTATAGTATATTCAAGGTCTTTATCAAAACAACAATAGTATATCACAATATAACAATATGAAGTAATATAAAGTCATTGCCATAAAAGTGTAAATAATATTAAACAAAAGATTGTTTATACAAAGAGTCAACAAAGCCCATAGCCACACAGTTGGCTCACTGGGCACCCACTCTTACATTATCGACTGGTATCCGGTATTCCAAGCGGTTGTAAGGGAACTGATTGTAGCGATTGAGATATCTCGTGTCCTAACCTTTGATTATTAGATGGGTCCTCGACGATTGATAAACAGAAACACACCGCCAGTTATCCCTGCGACTGAGCAAGCTAGCACTGAAGTTGATCAGTTGGATGCTTCAGCAACGCCTATGGAAACCTTGCTGAAGAGGTTTCAGTCGTTCAATCCGCCGTTATTGATGGGTTCAGAAAATCCAGTTGACTGCGAGAGTTGGTTGGATGATATTGATCAGCTATTCGATTCCATTGATTACACAGATGACCGCAGAATCAGGATAGTCATCCATCAGCTACGTGGGGTTGCTAAGAGCTGGTGGATCATGATAAAGAAAGCAATGGAGAGTAGAGGTACGGAAGTTACTTGGACTCTTTTTAAATCTGAGTTTTATAAGCGGTTTTTCCCTATCTCGTATCGCAAAGACAAGGGAGCAGAGTTTGCCAACCTGAGGCAAGGGAATCTGAACATTGAAGAGTACGTAGCTAAGTTCGATAGTCTGTTGCGTTTTGCACCGCTAATTGCCGGGGATGAAGAAGCTAAGGCAGATCAGTTCATCAATGGGTTGAACCCCGACGTCTTCACGTTGGTTAACACAAATAGGCCTAACAACTTTGCGGATGCCATGAATCACACAAAGGGAGCAGAAGCAGGCTTGTGGAGGCAAAGAGGTAATCAGGTGGCACCTCAGCAATACAGGCAGTATCAGAACCCACCGTCTCAGTATCGGAATCAACCATCTCAGCATCAGAGCCAGCAGCAGAGGTATGAAGGTGGTAGCAGTGGGGGAAACAGAAAAGATCAGTACAAGGCAAGGGGTAAACAGTTCAAAAGGCAGGGGAACAGTTCGTCTAGTTCCAGTGGTTCCCGATAGTTTGGTTCAGGACAGAGCTCTGGATCATCATCCTTGTACTGCAGCAAGTGTGGGGGAAGACACTCACCGGATCAGTGTGTGGGAGTCTTTGGTAATTGTAACACCTGTCAGCAACCGGGACACTTCTCTAAAGTGTGCCCACCGCGTAATAGAGATAGAGCTCAGAGTGGGAGTTCGTCTAGACCTGCAGCTCAGCCTGAGAGGCAGTCTTCTGTAGTGCACTCTTTCCAGCCTCAGCACCAAAACAGACAGGGAGGTAACTCTAGTGCAAATCAGCCTCCGAGACAGCAAGCACGAGTCTTTGCTCTGACAGAGGATCAGGCTCAAGCAGCACCTGACGATGTTATAGCAGGTAACTGTTCGATTTTTGGTTATTCTGCTCATGTCTTGATAGATACAGGTGCTTCCCATTCTTTTATCTCTGAGAAATTCGTCTTATTGCATGCTTTGCCAACTGAATTGTTGCCTACAGTAGTAGCTGTTACTTCACCTTTGGGTGGAGTAATTGTTTCTGTCAGATTAGTCAGGAACTGTGAACTGTGTTTTGAAGGAAATTTGTTAGAATTCGACTGTATTGTACTTGGACTGTCAGATTTTGATTGTATTGTCGGGATAGATGCTTTAACCAAGTACAGGGCGACAGTCGATTGTTTTCTGAAAGTTGTCAGGTTCAGACCAGAAATGGCAGACGAGTGGAAATTCTTTGGTAAGGGTTCTCGATCTAGAATTCCTTTAATTTCAGTGTTATCTATGACTCGTTTGCTACAGAGAGGTGCAGAAGGATTTTTGGTGTATGCAGTGGATGTACTGAAATCTAGCCCAGCGTTGGTAGATTTACCAGTGGTTAGAGAATTTGCGGATGTATTTTCGGAAGATGTTCCAGGTTTACCACCTATTCGAGAAATCGAATTCAGCATTGACTTAGTGCCAGGTACTCAACCTATCTCAAAAGCTCCGTATCGTATGGCACTTATTGAATTGAGAGAGTTGAAAGAGCAGCTTGAGGATTTGATTGCCAAGGGATACATTAGACCTAGTGTATCGCCTTGGGGTGCTCCTGTTCTGTTTGTTCGGAAGAAGGATGGTTCTATGCGGCTCTGTATCGACTACCGTCAATTGAATCAGGCTACAGTTAAGAACAGGTATCCTTTACCCCGAATAGATGACTTGTTTGATCAACTGCAGGGTTCTTCTATCTACTCTAAGATTGATCTGAGGTCAGGTTATCACCAGTTAAGAGTGCGAGAGGAAGACGTTCCTAAGACCGCATTCAGAACAAGGTATGGTCATTTTGAGTTTATAGTCATGCCGTTCGGTTTGACTAACGCCCCAGCGGTTTTTATGGGTTTGATGAACCGTATCTTTCAGCGTTATTTAGATGAGTTCGTCATTATCTTTATCGATGATATTCTTATCTACTCGAAGAACCGTACTGACCATGCAGAGCACTTGAGGACCGTATTGCAGATTTTGCGAGTTGTGCAGTTGTTTGCCAAGCTGTCGAAATGCGAATTCTGGTTAGATTGAGTTGTCTTTCTCGGTCATATTATTTCTGAAGATGGGATTTCTGTCGATCCCAGCAAGATTGAAGCGTTTATGAATTGTCCTAGACCGACATCAGTACCTGAGATCCGAAGCTTCATGGGTTTAGCGGGTTATTATCGCAGATTCATCGAGGGTTTCTCGTCTATTGCCAAGCCAATTACCCAGCTGACTCAGAATAATGCGCCTTTTGTTTGGACTCCAGATTGTGAGGCTAGCTTTGTTGATCTGAAGAGGAGACTGACCAGTGCTCCAATTCTTTCTATTCCGAAGGGTACTGGAGGTTTCACAGTCTATTGTGATGCTTCTAACCGAGGCTTGGGTTGTGTTCTTATGCAGCATAAGCATGTGATAGCATATGCATCGAGACAGCTGAAACCGCACGAGACCCGTTATCCGGTTCACGATCTTGAACTAGCTGCAATCGTCTTTGCACTGAAGATCTGGCGTCACTATCTTTATGGTGAGTCTTTCGAGATCTTTTCTGACCATAAGAGCCTCAAGTACTTATTTTCGCAGGCAGAGCTGAATATGAGACAGAGAAGATGGTTAGATCTGTTGAAAATTTTGACTGCGAAATCAAGTATTATCCCGGGAAGTCGAATGCAGTTGCAGATGCCTTGAGCCGAAAGCTTTGTTCTTTATATCTTTCTACTATTGGTGTTTCTCAGTTGATCGATGATTGTTGCACTTCTGGTTTAGAGTTTGAAACAGATAGGGAGACTATCAGAGTGTTTGCTATTCAAGCCGAGTCAGAGTTGTTTGTTGCAATCAGAGAAGCACAGAAGTCTGAGCCGAGCATCCAAATTTCAAAAGAGAAAGTCAGATCGGGTCATCAGTCTGAATTCCAGGTTAGAGATGATGTTTTGTTAGTGAATAACCTTATTGTTGTGCCTGATATTTTGAAGTTGAGACAGCGTATTCTCCGAGAGGCTCATTGCAGTCGGTTTAGTATTCATCCTGGAGGTCGTAAGATGTACAACGATCTGAAGAACCAGTTCTGGTGGAAGAGAATGAAGAGCGACGTAGCGAGGTTTGTATCTTGGTGTTTGAATTGTCAGCAGGTGAAAGCAGAACGGAAGCGACCAGGAGGTCTGTTGCACAGTCTATCTGTTCCTGATTAGAAGTGGGATCACATTTCCATGGATTTCGTCACGAAGCTACCACGATCCGTTCGAGGATGCGATGCCATTTGGGTAGTGATCGATCGATTGACGAAGTCTGCGTGCTTTATTCCGTACAGGATGACGTATCGTCATGATCAGATGGCTGAGTTGTATGTTAGCAATGTTGTGAGATTGCATGGTGTGCCGAAGTCGATCGTTTCAGACAGAGATCCTAGATTCACTTCGCACTTTTGGCATAGTCTTCAGGAGGCACTTGGTACTCGATTGCATCTGAGTACAGCTTATCATCCTCAGACAGATGGACAGTCAGAACGGACTATCCAGACGTTAGAGGATATGCTGCGAGCGGTAGTGCTAGATTTTGGCACTAGTTGGCAGGATTATTTGCCTCTTGTCGAGTTTTCTTACAACAACAGCTTCCAAGCGGGTATCGGTATGGCGCCTTTTGAGGCTTTGTACGGCAAGAAGTGCCGATCTCCGCTGTTTTGGGATGATTTGTCCGAGTCACCAGATTTGGGGCCGGAAATGCTTCGAGATATGGCAGAGCAGGTTAAGATCATTCAGACCAGAATGAAGTCAGCTCAAGATAGACAGGCAAAATATGAGAAATGTTAGATGTAGACCTCTGAGTTTTGAGCAGGGAGACCGTGTTTTTCTTAAGATTTCTCCATTCAGAGGCACTGTCAGATTCGGTAAGAGAGGGAAGTTATCTCCGAGATTCATCGGTCCGTACGAGATTCTCGAGAAGATAGGCGATCTTGCCTACAGACTTGCACTTCCTCCATCTTTATCTGGTATTCACGACGTTTTTCACGTCTCTATGCTACGTAAGTATCATCCAGATCTTTCTCATATCCTTCAGCCTGATGAAGCTGAGTTAGACGAGACTCTGAGCTACTTTGAGCGACCGATTCAGATCCTTGATCGGAAGGAGAAGCAACTCAAAACCAAGTTGATTCCGTTAGTGAAAGTGCAGTGAAGCCTTCACGGAGTCGAGGAAGCGACTTGGGAGAAAGAGTCTGACATGAGACAGCGTTTTCCAGAGTTATTCGGATGACGTGAGTTCTTCTTACTGTCTTTAGTTCTTTATTCTATCTTTTGAGTTGTGGTTCTCGTTGATTTCGAGGACGAAATCTTTTCTTAGTGGGGGAGAATTGTAACGCCCCATTTTAATCTTAAATGAGTTTATTTGAGTTAATCAGAGATTACAGAGTTCTCGAGCCGGTTTGATTTTGATCAGGGTCCTTTTTGCAAATTTTGGAAATTTCAGGGACTAAAACGCAAATTTTGAGATTGTTATTTTATCTACTCTTGGAATTGGATTGACCAAGTCTTCCTTGCCTTATCTTCTTCTTATCCATCGGCTTCTCTTCATTGTAGGCGCCCAAAGCTTTCTCCAAGCTCTTAAAATCCGGTCCGAACTCGATCCGTCCGTTGGAAATTAATTCTGAAGGAAGATTAGTGATCACAGCAGTGAGAACTCCGTTATACCGTAAGTATTTCTCCGATCAGATATGTTTTGTTTTTCGGAGGTTCTTAGAATCGTTTTAGATTCTAGTATGTTGTTCTTGGCGGAGTTTTGATCGTTTATTATCTGTCAGTTTTGAATTAGAGCGACGTTCGGAATTGTTATGATTTTTGGAAGCTATTTTCGAAAATCATGGTTTTGAGATTTGTTGGGTTTGTCTTGTTGTTGTTGTATTAGCATTGAATTGAGTTGATATCGCTATTGAACTGCTGTCTGCGTTGTCGGTTTGTTCAGTTTATAGCCGTTATGCCGTCGGTTTGAGTTTTGGGGATTTCGAACCGTTATTGAGTTGTGATCTTGGCTTGTAAGTTGATCGTGGTTATTGATCATTTGTTGGTATCTGAACAGATTCATTTGGAGCTTGTCAAGCCCAAGATTAACAGCAATTGTTCGTTTCAGAGTTTTGGACGAAGAACGGTATAGAGAATTACCTTTACCCTTGTTGTTGTTTAGATTGGTTAGACTTTGATACAATCTTTTGTTGTAGCTTTCCAGAAGTTGGAACTACTGCATTGAAAGGTAAAAGCAGTCATCGTAGCGGGATAGCATACTCGAGACAGCTTAGTTCTTGAGTTTTCCCTTTTTAAATCACATACTTGTTTGTACACTTGTTCTAGCATGAAGAACTCGTGTCTTGTTGATTTCTTGGACTTTTGATTATGTGGATTATGTTATGTTTCTGTTATGAATTCATCTTGAGCCAATATTGCTTTCAGCGGGCAGAACCACCCTTTTTGTTTAGACGTTTGGGAACTATGATTGAGTGGCCTGGGTCGTAGTCGTTTCGCCTGATGCTAGCATACTCATTATAGTTGCTCAAAGTCTAGAGGAGTGGGATACGTGGCATCACCTCGATTGGGAGAGTCGGTGAGTCGTTACGTGATCTCATCCTCGGGATCCCAAAAGCACAGTAGCAATACCTCGTTTATCAGATTTGATATCCCGGTTTAAAGACATGCATCTCATTACGTTGTTATGGATTTCGTCGTTGTCTTGAAAGCATGATTATTGTTGTATTACTTGCTATGTTGCTTTTACTGGGATTATCATTCTCACCGGTTATCCAGCTATTGCTTTGTTTTGTATGTGTACTTGGCAACAGGTGGGGCAGGATCAAGTCAGAAGATGCATGGTTAGCTTTGAGGGAATGATGTAGAAGTGAGACTCGGTTTAGAAGTCTTATTAGCATGACAATCTAGTTTATGTTTTGAAGCATGTTAAGAACTTGAACTTGGATTGGAAGTGGTCTTGCTTGTGGTTAGAACTCTTGTATTCTGTATTCGGCTTGTAATAGCTAGCATCGATGCGTGTGCTTCACTTTTATGTATTTAAATGCTATGTTGTTGGATATATATTAGTTGGATCATGTTAGAGTTCTTTTGGTTATGTTATTGCACTTTTGGAGGCTTGTTTTGAGCCAATTCAGCAGGCCATGCGCGCCCGCGCGTCTTGCACTTTGTTTCGGAAGTTTTGGGCAGAGCTTCAGGCGCGCCCGCGCCTCTGGTGGCACGCCCGCGCGAGGGCTTGGGCAGGACGCCATGCGCGCCCGCACGCTCCTTTAAAAAAATATAAAATAAAATAAAATGCTCTTGGCTTTTAATTGCTTACTTATTGAATTACTCCTTTAATTTTTGTTTAGAACCGAGGTCTCACAGGCTGCCTAGGTGGTTAATTTAAGTCCCACAAGATGTCATTAGGTTGGTTTTGAGTGGGTTGGTGGTTTGGAAGAAAGTGGAGGTAAGGGAATAAGTCTTGGTGGTGTTTTCTCAAGGTTGAGGTGTTGTAGAGTGAGTTTGGATTGGACAGGGCAGTTCTATTTTGGGGCAGGGGAGGATCTGAACGAGGTCTGGGCATGGTTAGGGCTGGTCCTAGGTCCATTTCATGATGTTGTGGTCGCGTCGGTATAAAATGGGCTTGTTTCGGCTAAGATTTCAATAAGTTATGGATTTTCGAAGTTAGGGTGTCGGTGCAAAATTTTTAGGAGTAAAGTGGGCTGTCCAATTTTAGTTTTTGATCCTTTTGCTTGGGCTTTCAAATGAAGTTACAAATTGGTCTATTGGTTAGTTGGTAGTGTTTGGAGAGTGTCGGTTTGAGCGGAGTCAAATTTGGTTAAGGGATGATAGAGTTAAGAGATTTTCGGTGCATTTGCTCGGGTTATTGCCTTGAATGTGAGAATTTGAGTTAAGGTTGGGTTAGCACCTAGGGGCAGCCACTCACCCACCTTGCACCCATATTTTTGAGTTGAGTTCTATTTCTTAAGTTGCATATTCGTGTGCGTGAGTTTCATCTTTGAGCCAAACAATATTTTCAAAGGAAGTCGTTACAAGTTCTTGCATGCTAAGTATTTTGAGTCGAGTCATGGAAGGAAAGAAAATATTTTTTGAACAAAGTCAGTTGATTGTGACTGGACAGGGCAATGTGGGTTGAGAGATGCCTCACCCACTTGCCATAGACATGTAGTAAGCGGCTAGGAGACATCCAGCTCCCCTACCAAAAGAGACGTGTAGTAAGCGGTCGGGTTCATCTCGGCTCCCCTACCAAAAAGGAAAGTAAAGGGGCAAATTGCGTCGGGAGAAATCTCGGCGTCTTGCCGGCATAGTGCACTGTAGCCATGATCATGATCAAAACTTGAGTCACAATTTGAGGATCTAAGTTCTAAAGCAAAAGCAAAAGTTAAAGTTTCAAGTATCAGTTGACTCGTCTCAATTTATTTAGTTTTATGTTATGCATGCATTTCAGTTAAGTCAAGAATGTTCATAAGTTTCATGGCGTGAGTTGGTGTGAGTTCATACTTGCATGTTTTCCCATTTCCCTTGTTTCACACACGTTTACAGTTTAAGTTTCAAATTATATTATGTATTGTAGTTTGAGTATTGCTAGGAGTATTTTAAAACCCTTGTTATAGCACTGTTTATACTTGTTGGGTCATTAGACTCACTATGATTGTTTGTTTGCCAGGTGAGGAGCAGTTTGTTGAGACCGAAGAGCAGG
This sequence comes from Henckelia pumila, assembly GCF_033568475.1. Lineage (NCBI taxonomy): Eukaryota > Viridiplantae > Streptophyta > Magnoliopsida > Lamiales > Gesneriaceae > Henckelia > Henckelia pumila. The sequence goes on from NC_133123.1 coordinate 210,205,554, forward strand.
CTCCTCGAGGTTGAGGTCACCGGTGGTGCGAGGCCCTAAGACCATCGTAGCTATATTTCCGCTTTAGTTTATGATTGTAATAAAGAGTTTAAACTTATGTACTTTTGGTAGTAGCCAGGATGTGTTTTCCCTGTGCTTAAGTTTTATTTGTTAAACATGTTATTGCTATTTTGGCAACTGGGTGGTGGTTGTCTTTCCTTTTTGTACTTATGATTATCGCAGTAGTTATGATTACCGCATTTATTGCTTTTGGTTAAAATTGATGTCTGTGACAGGGAGGTTTTACTTACTTACAAACAAGTCATGACAAATTTTTTTTAAAATCCGCATTTTCTTTTATTATTTATTTAAGTTTAGAGGTTAGGGTCGTTTCAAACAAAGAGTCTTCCAAATGAGGAGGTACTGCCTCAAAGTGTGGTAGTGGCTCAGAGGGCTGCGATGGTTCAGCCGACTGTGCGGAAGTACTGGCCGCCTTCTTCTTATCGCGTTTCAATGCATCGGTAATTTTTATAGGACCTCGTATCTCAAGAAGCTGCTCTGTAGCATCCCACACAACACCGACACTCTGAAAAGGTTCTGTAATCAAAGATGAATGGGGTACATTGATAGTCGAAGAACCCCTAACAGCAGCAATAATAGACTCCTGAATCACCCTCCCCACATCAACGGATTTCCCTGTCACTATGTAGTAAACAAGAGTGGCCTTAGCCTTCGTCACATTTGATGTATGCCTAGATGGCAACATCCTGGCAGCTACGAACTCATGCCAATTATTTGCTTCTCGTCGAAGAAAGATTGATGAAAATGTAATAGGTTCGTGCTTTGAATTTTTCTTTCATTCCGCCCCATCATGACACAAAGTCTAAAGTACAAGATCATCTGGAAATGGACCATTTTTGAATACCTGATACTCATCATCTTCAATTTTTGGCATGCCATAGAGAGTATTAATTGTGCTCCTGTCAAAAGTCACCAATTTTTCTCTAACTCTAACCTTGAGATTCACATCTTTGATCATTAGATTGGCATAAAACTCACAAACCAAAGATATAACGGCCTTTGGCAAACTCTTGACAAATGTTTCCCAACCTCTTCTCCTCGCTTCTATTAATGTCGGAGCATCATACTCTCTGGCTCATTCCTCTTTCTTTCTGCAATCCCTTCTCCGTCAACTCAACACAATAAGACTCGGCTGTGGCATTCCAAAAACGATGTCGATCATATGGGGCACCAGACAAAGAAGACAATGCTCCCTTTCCTTTAGTTTTTGGCAATATTATAACACAACTAATCAATAGAAATCAATTGCCAATCGACATATCAAAATCTCCAATACATAGCATGTGAGGCCCGGTTACACTAATTATATTTAATTATCATACAATCAAGTAATTAATAGTCAAAGCAGCGGAAAAACGATTTAAAATAAAGTTTGGGCCAATAAAAATTTTGGCATGACCTCCCCATAAGTAGGACATCCCAAAATAACTCAGACAACGGTTTATATAAAATAACTAAAACTTGGCTTTTTATGCCTAGTATCCCTGAGACCGAAATTATGATTGTATATTCCTTGATGCATTTTCTGTGTGATATGCACTTGGAATCTTGACATCGTATGTTGTTCGTTATTGTGCCTATCTGTTGTATCGTTATCAGCTGTATAGAGGCCGAGTCGTGGGTGTTTGATTTCACACATCACGACATACCTTGCATACTTGGCAGAGCGGTTTAGTTACATGACGATGTAGCTCCCCTGTGTTATAGCTCGAGCATTGTTCCAGTTGTTATCGTACCGTTTGTTGGCTCCTGTTATCCCGTTTACTTTGAGCCCATTTCATGCATTGCATACTACATTTTATAATGTGTTTATGCATAGTTTATATGTTTTGTTGTTGTTGCCAAACTATTTCATAACAGAATCCTAACCTCAGTTAATTATGGCGGGGGGGGGGGGGGGGAGGGTTACTGTGGTTGCTGTTTGGCACCATGGTAGGCTACCCAAGTGACTTTACAACACCAGGCAGAGGGTCCGCTGGAGGAGCTTGATGAGGAGGTTGGATAGTGTCTTGTCTCCTAGTTATATTATGTATTATCGGAGTTATATTATGTATTATGTTAGAGTCATTTTTATATTCTCCGGGGAGATGCCCCAATGTATTTGTGTTGTATTTGAGAGTTTCTGCTATGTTTTAAATTTTTATCGAGCCTTGTCGGCTCATGCATGTGTTAAATGTTTGAATTCATTTTCGTGTCTGGCCGGGATTTGGTTGTGTGATGTTTAAGTTTGTTGAGGTCCTAGTTTTAGTTATTTTATATAAACTGCTGTCTGAGTATTTTCGACATGACCTCCCTGTAAGTATTTTAATACCTTCAAGAACAACTTAATAACCATTTTGAATTTCCAAATGCCTACGCCCCTTATTAGCAGTGCTTTGCTTAATTAATGATCCTGAACTATGATCATCCCCTACTTTGTTACTACAGCTCGCAACACTTCTGAGGATGATTAAGAATTTCCTCAAGAACGACTCTAGTTCAGTTAACTCCAAGTGAAACAAATAACTTTCCTCAACTTAGGATTGATTGACCCGTTTATATAAATAAATCTAATCTAATCCTTGAAATGGAAATATAACCATAAAATCTATTGTTGTTCAATTCCAAGATATTATCCAATAATATATAAAGTCCAAATAGATGACCAATCAGATTCCTAATATTCATTCACCAATTAAAATGTTCATCTCTAGCATCTTTGATTCTACCGAAAGTTCAATTCTTAATTAAAATTTCCCAACCGGTTTATCCACCTTTCTCTATCTAAGACGCAATGACTATGTAATCCATATTTATCCTTGAAGCCAAAGCATACCATGAACTATTAACCGTTTATGGAATTAAATTGTCTCTAAGTACAAATAATTCTTACATATTGTGAGACCTCGGTTCTAAAAAACTAATCTCGGAATAAACAACAATTAAGCATACAAGATCCAAGACTAAAAGTAAAAGAAATTTTTTTTTAACATGGGGGTGCGCTCGGTCTGCTAAAAACTGCAGACCGGGCACCTCCAAAATCACAGCCCTACTGTTCAGCTCAACAGGGGTTTCACTCGGTCTGCTAAAAATAGCAGATCGAGTGCGCCTAAAACAGTAGACTTGCTGTCATGCTCAGAAGGGGGGTGCTCGGTCTGCTAAAAATTGCAGATCGTTTGCACCCTGCTCCAGAATAACAAAACCAGAATCAACTAGACAACTCAATCCAAAAGCCATTCAATACATTCAAATCATAATCATTCATTACAATCACCGTTTCTCCAAATAATACATGAGATTCTAGAGTCTATTAGTTGCTCAGAAAGATAGAACATGCAACAATAACATTCAAATATAAAGCTCGCATAATCAATACAATATAACAACGAAATTAGACATTTAAACAAGTTCCAACATAACTAGGTAGACATGCTGACACTACTTCTAAACCGAGTCCCACTACTAACTCTCCCTCTTGATGCTAACCAAGTCTTCGCTGACTTGATCATGCCCCTCCTGTTGCCAAGTACACAAAAAAACAAAGCAACAACCGGATAACTCCGGTGAGAATGATATTCCCAGTAAAAGAAACATAACAGGCAATACATGTAATATAACAACAACATGCTTTCAAGACAACATAATCAAATCCAAACGAATGATATGCACGTCTTTAAAAATAGGGATATCAACTCTGATAAACAAGGGGTTGTTGCTCTGCTTTTGGGATCCCGAGGATGAGATCACGTAACAACTCACCGACTCTCCTAATCGAGGAGGTGTCACGTATCCCAATCCCCTAGACTTTGGTGCGACTATAAGGAGTATGCTGACAATAGGTGAACCTCTACACCAAGTCCACTCACAGTATAGCCCCCAAAACGTCTAAAAAAAAGGGCTGTTCTGCCCGCTGAAATCAAGGGTTTGGCTCAAGATGAATGCATAAGAAACATAAAGCATTAATCCACATAATAAAACTCAATCAACCACAAAATACAAGTTCCACATGCTAGAACAAGTATTGATGCAAGTATGTGATTTTAAGGGAAACTCGAGAACCAACTGTCCCGAGTATGCTATCTCGCTAACGATGACTGCTTTTACCTTTCAATGCAAGTAGCTCCAACTCTAGATATGCTACAAAAGAGATTGTATCAAAAACTATACAACCTAAACAACAACAAGTCTCAAGGTAAACTCTTTACCGCTCTTCGTCCAACTCTTTGACGATCGAATGCTGCTAACACAGGGCTCGACAACTCCAAACGAATCTGTACGAAGGCAAAAAATATTAACATACGACGATCAACTCTCAAGCCAAGGTTCAACAACACAAAACGGTTCAAAATCTCTAAAATTCAAACCGGCGGCATAACGGCTATAAACTGAACAAACCGGAAACGCAGACAGCAGTATAGCTTTGCATATAACTCAATTCAAAGCTAAGACAACCATAAAGGCTCAAACCCAAGAAATCTCAAAACTAGATTTTCGATAATGGCTTCCGAAAATCAAAACAATTCCGAACGACGCTATAATTCAAAACCGACTGAGAATAAACGATCAGAACTCTGTCAAGAACAACATACTTGAAACTCAATCGATTCTAACAACATCCGAAAATTAGAATGAATATGATCGTAGAAAAACTTACAATATAACGGAGCTCTCGCTGCTTTGATTTCTAAACTGCCTTCAGAAATAAATTCCAACGGACGGATCGACCAGAAACTCAAATCTGAAAGCTTGAAAAGGTTGGAGGCGTTAACAATGGAGGAGAAGGCGTGCAAGGGAGGAAGAAGGAGACTCATCCCAAGTCAAACAAGTCAAGATAATATATAAAACTCCATATTTGCGTTTTAGTCCCTTAAATTTTCAAAATTTTCAAAATAGACCCTGATCAAAATAAAGTCGGCTCTTGAACTCTATAATCTCTGATTAACTCAAATAAGCTCAATTAAGATAAAATCGGTGCGTTACAATTCTCCCCCTCTAAGAAGAGATTTTGTCCTCGAAATCAAACAGAATCAATCACATAAGATAAGAATATAGAACAGATGACAGTAAGAAGTACTCGTGTCATCCGAATAACTCAGGAAAACGCTGCCTCATGTCAGATTCTGTCTCCCAAGTTGCTTCCTTGACTCCATGAAGGCTCCACTGCACTTCCACCAATGGAATCAACTTGGTCCTGAGCTGCTTCTCTTTCCGATCAAGGATCTGAATCGGTTGCTCAAAGTAGCTTAGAATCTCGTCTAACTCGGCTTCGTCAGGCTGAAGAATATGAAAAGGATTTGAATGATACTTCCGCAGCATAGAGACGTGAAAAACGTCGTGAATACCAGATAAAGACGGAGGAAGTGCAAGTCTTTAGGCAAGATCGCCTAACTTCTCGAGAATCTCGTACGGCCCGATGAATCTCGAAGATAACTTCCATCTCTTACCAAATCTGACAGTGCCTCTGAAAGGAGAAATCTTAAGGAAAACGCGGTCTCCCTACTCGAAACTCAGAGGTATACGTCTGACATTCACATACTTCACCTGTCTATCATGAGCTGACTTCATTCTCATCTGAATGATGTTAACTTGCTCTACCATATCTCGAAGCATATCCGATCCCAAATTCGGTGACTCGGACAAATCATCCCAAAACAACGGAGATCGGCACTTCTTGCTGAACAAATCCAAAAAAGGCGCCATACCAATAATCTCTTGGAATCTGTTGTTGTAAGAAAACTCAACAAGAGGAAAAAAATCTTGCCAACTAGTGCCAAAGTCTAGCACTACTGCACAAAGCATATCTTCTAACGCCGGATAGTCCGCTCTGACTGTCCATCGGTCTGAGGATGATAAGCTGTACTCAGATGCAAACGAATACCAAGTGATTCCTGAAGACTGTGCCAAAATTGCGAAGTGAATCTAGGATCTCGGTCTAAAATGATTGACTTCGGCACACCATGAAATCTCACAACATTGCTAACATACAGCTCAGCCATCTGATCATGACGATACGTCATCCTGTATGGAATAAAACAAGTAGACTTCGTCAAACGGTCGATTACTACCCAAATAGCATCGCATCCTTGAACAGATCGCGGTAGCTTCGTAACGAAATCCATAGAAATGTGATCCCATTTCCATTCAGGAACAGATAGACTGTGCAACAGATCACCCGGTCGCTTTCTCTCTGCTTTCACTTGCTGACATCTCAAACATCGAGATACAAACCTCGCAACATCGCTCTTCATTCTCTTCCACAAAAATTGGTTCTTCAGATCGTTATACATCTTCCGACCTCTAGGATGAACACTGAACCGACTGCAATGAGCCTCTCGGAGGCTGGTTCACACTAGGGTTACCTCCCTGTCTGTTCTGCTACTGAGGCTGGAAGGAATGAACCGCAGAAGACTATCTCTCAGGCTGTGCTGTAGGTGTAGATGAACTCCCACTCGGAGCTCAATCTCTACTATGCTGAGGGCACACCTTAGAAAAGTGTTCCGGTTGTTGATAGGTATTGCAGTTCTCAAAGACTCCTACACACTAATCTGGTGAGTGTCTACCCCCACACTTGTTGCAGAACAAAGATGATGATCCAGAACTCTGTCCTGAACCAAATTTCTTGGAACCACTGGAACTAGAAGAACTGTTCCCCTGCCTCTTGAATTGTTTCCCTCTTTCTTTGTAATGATCCTTTATGTTTCCCCCACTGCTTCCACCTTCATACCTCTGTTTTTTGTTCTGATACTGAGGTGACTGATTCCGATACTGAGACGGTTGATTCTGAGGTTGTCTCTACTACTGAGGTACCATCTGATTTCCTTTCTATCTCCACAAACCCGCTTCAGCTCCCTTTGCGTGATTCATGGCATCCGCAAAGTTATCAGGCCTAGCAGTGTTCACAAGGGTGAAGATATCAGGATTCAAGCCGTTAATGAATTGGTCAGCCTTACTTCCTCATTTTCAGCAATATGTGGTGCAAAACGCAGCAGACTATTGAATTTGGCTACGTACTCCTCAATGTTCAAATTCCCTTGCCTGAGATTGGCAAACTTGGCTCCCTTGTCCTTTCGGTACGAAACAGGGAATAACCGCTTATAAAACTCAGTTTTGAAAAGGGACCAATTAACAACTGTACCTCGATTCTCCATGGATCTCTTCGTCGTGATGCACCAGTTCTTAGCAACACCACGGAGCTGATGATACCTAGTTCGGCGGTCGTCAGAGTAATCAAGGGAATCGAACAACTGATCAATGGCATCCAACCAGCTTTCATTGTCAACCGGATTCTCTGTACCTAGCAACAAAGGCGGATTAAAAGACTGAAATCTTTTCAGCAAGGTTTCCATAGGCGTCGTTGTAGCATCCATCTGAACAGTTTCAGTACTAGCTTCCTCATTTGGTGGAGTAACTGGCGGTGGATTTCTGTTAATAACTCAACGAGGACCCGTCTGATAATCAAAGGTTAGGACACAAGATATCTCAATCGCTACAATCGGTGCCCTTACAACCACAAAGAATACCGGATACTAGTCGATAACAAAAATAATTATATCTCAATTAAATCATGCTTTATAAATTAAATCACATAAGCATGTAATTCAATTAATTCTCAAATAATAAAGCATGCTCGCATGGAATTTAATAAACAGTTAAATAACTCAATCACATGCGAGTAGACAATACACGCAGACTCGATCTACGCCGCTCACTCTAGTTCCACCAAAAACTTACCGATCTGATACCACTTAATGTGAGACCTCAGTTCTAAACAACTAATCTCGAAATAAACAACAATTAAGCATACAAGATCCAAGACTAAAAGTAAAAGAATTTTTTTTAACAGGGGGTGCGCTCGGTCTGCTAAAAACTGCAGAACAGGCGCCTCCAAAATCACAGCTCTACTGTTCTGCTCAACAGGGGTTGCGCTCGGTCTGCTAAAAACAGCAGATCGAGCGCGCCCAAAACAGCAGACTTGATGTCATTCTCGGAAGGGGGGGCGCTCGGTCTGCTAAAAATTGCAGACCGTTCGCACCCTGCACCAGAACAACAAAAACATAATCAACTAGCGAACTCAATCCAAAAGCCATTCAATACATTCAAATCATAATCATGCATTACAATCACCGTTTCTCCAAATAATACATGAGGTTCTAGAGTCTATCAGTTGCTCAGAAAGATAGAACATGCAACAACAACATTCAACCAGAAAGCTTGCATAATCAATACAACATAACAACGAAGTTCGATATCTAAACAAGTTCCAACATACTAGGTAGACATGCTGACACGACTTCTAAACCGTCCCACTACTAACTCTCCCTCTAGATGCTAACCAAGTCTTCGCTGACTTGATCCTGCCCCTCCTGTTGCCAAGTACACAAACAAAACAAAGCAACATCCGGATAACTCCGGTGAGAATGATATTCCTAGTAAAAGCAACATAACAAGCAATACAAGTAACGAACCACGTTCTTCCACTACATCCCTCCCCAGCCTATAGCATGGGCTCAGACCGCAATCGAGGTGGTGTCACGTATCCCAATCCCCTAGACTTTTGTGCGACTATAAGGAGTATGCTGACACTAGGTGAACCTCTACACCCAGGCCACTCACAGTATAGCCCCCAAAACCTCTAAACAAAAAGGGTTGTTCCGCCCGCTGAAATTAAGGGTTTGGCTCAAGATGAATGCATAAGAAACATAAAGCATTAAGCCACATAATAAAACTCAATCAACCACAAAATACAAGTTCCACATGCTAGAACATGTATTGATGCAAGTATGTGATTTTAAGGGAAACTCGAGAACCAACTGTCCCGAGTATGCTATCCCGCTAACGATGAATGTTTTAATCTTTCAATGCAAGTAGCTCAAACTCTAGATACGCTACAAAAAAGATTGTATCAAAAACTATACAACCTAAACAACAACAAGTCTCAAGGTAAACTCTTTACCGCTCTTCGTCCAACTCTTCGACGATCTAATGCTGCTAACACAGGGCTCGACAACTACAAACAAATCTTTACGGAGGCAAAGAAGATTAACAAACGACGATCAACTCTCAAGCCAAGGTTCAACAACACAAAACGGTTCAAAATCTCTAAAATTCAAACCGGTGGCATAACGGCTATAAACTGAACAAACCAAAAATGCAGACAGCGGTATAGCTTTGCACATAACTCAATCCAATTCTAAGACAACCATAAAGGCTCAAACCCAACAAATCTCAAAACTAGATTTTCGAAAATGGCTTCCAAAAATCAAAAAAATTCCGAACGACGCTATAATTCAAAACCGACTGAGAATAAACGATCAGAACTCTGTCAAGAACAACATACTTGAAACTCAATCGATTCTAACAACATCTAAAAATTAGAATGAATCTGATCGTAGAAAAACTTACGATATAACGGAGCTCTCGCTGCTGTGATCACTAAACTGCCTTCAGAAATAAATTCCAACGGACGGATCGATCGGAAACTCAAATCTGAAAGCTTGAAAAGGTTGGAGGCATTAACAATGGAGGAGGAGGCGTGCAAGGGCGGAAGTAGGAGACTCATCCCAAGTCAAACAAGTCAAGATAATACATAAAACTCCATATTTGCGTTTAGTCCCTGAAATTTTAAAAATTTGCAAAATAGACCCTGATCAAAATAAAGTCGGCTCTTGAACTCTGTAATCTCTGATTAGCTCAAATAAGCTCAATTAAGATAAAATCGAGGCGTTACACATATCGTATGAGGACATATCTCCAACCTCTAGCTCAACTCGACAGCAGGTATGAAAAATCAAAAAATTCCCAAATTATTGTATGGTACAACTTGAATCCATATTTTAAATACTTGGTATACAATTGGACACCTCGAAGAGTTTGTAACCCGAGCGTAAATTCCTCCTCTTGTTCCTCTTGTACCTTAGTATTTCACCGATAGTTAAATCTATAGCTTATCCAAAAACCACCCGAGTCTTCTATTTGTCATTCTGTACCCATAGTTGGTGCATTAGTCTTTCCGGTTGACATTTACGAAATCTAGGAATGTAAAAAGTAAAGTATCCCAAAAGTCTCTAAGGACAACACTATTTTCTTATCTCACGACTGATCAACCAAATTATTGATTTTACACGGGGAAAATTTCTTCTCTAATATGCTGCAAGTCTTAATCGGATAATCAAACAACCATTTAGCTTACCAAAATCGTCTGTTTGCCCTTAACGATCCTGTTAAAATGAAACAACTCATTCAACTAATTCACTACTAGTAGTCTTCTCGCTAGAACTAAATATAATTGATAGTCGTCATTCCCCATAACGCAACGACAACTTAGGGTTTTATCTAGTACTAATACTAAATTCCAATAGTCCAAACACATAATATAAAGTTACGAGCCAAATCTCTACACAAGAAATCGAAATGACCTTTGAAACTATAATCCACTCGAGTCTTCATTATGATGGATCATATAAGGAAGCAAACATACAAGTAATGTTGCTCAATATGAAATAAAATAATGCAAGCATTACAGGAAAACGATCTGGAGATGAAAATTTGGATGAGTGAAAACAACTCACTCATAATTCAATTCTTGGGGAGAGTGAATAATAATGTAGATTCTAAGAACAATGAATATAAATCAACAAGATATCAAATCTTGTGATCACTCATCCATGGGTAATGACATCATGCCCAAATAATCAAAGCATAATTAAGGCAATCAGCGTGACTTCAGTCGAGAGAAGTCCACACAGGTCAATAATCAGGGAAAACAACGGTCCTAAGACATATTCAGATGTCAAACACAACATAGGTAGATCACCAAAAAGAAAGACAAGGTGAATCTTACTCACATCAACATGTGGCTCTAAAACCGAAGAAAAATTTCAAGAAGTGTGAAATATAAAAAAAAATTATTAAGAAGTTTAACCAAGGTCAAAATAACAAAATACGACGTTGACTGATGTCATACGATTCCATAAATGCACAAAGACGTGCAAAGAGACTTTGGATATTCGAAAGCATATGTTGCAATGGATACAAGCACAAAGGAAGAAAAAGGAAATAATGATCGAAATAATAATTCATATAATCGATAGGTTCATTAGTAACCGATTCACCAATATCCAAGATCCAAATTTGTCCCCTGAACAAAATCAAAACTTAGGTTATTCATAATATAATACAAAACAAGCATCTATCAATTTATAAGAAAACTATGCACCTAGTCGTATCCGATTAAAATCCAATATAAGAGAACAATTTATAATAGTACACACAATTAATATCTCCTAATACTCAAGTTTAACATTTTTCGACAAACTATTACCATCTCATCAAATTTTTTAACACTAATAACTCAAATAATTTCCAAGTACTATCCAAAACCGAAAGGAATGTTTGAACATCAACTTCGTTTAACTTGATGTCGCATGCAAAAAAATTTTTAAAAAAATTAAATAAATAAACATTTGATTGTTAAACAACTACTAAAAGAAATTTCAAACAAAAATTGACACTGAATTATACATTTAAATAAATTAAACAAGTAGTTTTGAAAATATTTTTAAAAGAATGTGACATCAAAACATTTATAGTATAGCTCAAATTCCCATAAGATATAAAATTTCTTAAAACTTATAGACTTTGAGGCGAGATCCCCTAGGTTTCATCAACCGGCAGTAGGCACAACCTAAAGCAGTACCGTCTCTCTAATACAAACTAAAATGATCCTAACCTCTAATTTAATTAAATAAATGAGAAGGAGGAATTTCGAAGTATTATTATTAATAATAATATTATTATTATATTATATATTTTTTTTTTTTTTGAAAAATTCGGCATGACCCATCTGTTTATAATCAAACCTACCTGTCTCAACTCAACATTTCAAAATAAAAGAAAAACTCTCAAAAGATAAGAAACATAACACGGTAAACATAAGAAATTGTTTGGGTACAGTCCCAACTACAAAAAATTGAGAAGATAATAACATGTTTACATGCCTAGAACCAAATGCAGGGAATCACATCCAGCTAAAAATCTGGAAGATAAACAAATGTAAATCATTCTTTATTACAGACAACTCAATACTGAAAAGTAACGGGAAGCGACGGTCATGGGTGTGCTCCGCCAGATGCTATTAACCCTGGAGGTCCTGCCCCTCAGTCCCATGAGAAATCATCCTCACCTGAACCAAGAAGATGTAGTAAGACTTAAGACTCAACAAGAATATGAGATGAAATAACGAGTAATAAATATACATGCACACACAATTAAAAATAGCATATACTGAAAATACATTGTTTTTTTTTCTTAACTGAATCTCTTACAAAATGGAGTACTTAAAAATATTGCATGCAAGACTGAATATAACTGAAACTGAACATAAACTGCAAGTGCATAGCAAGGCTGAACATGTGGGATGAAAAGACTGAACTGAGAATTAATAAACTGGACTGTAAATTGATAAAATGAACTTTAAACTGATAAACTGAGCTGTAAACTGATAAACTGAATTGTAAACTGATAAACTGAACTGTGAACTGATAAACTGAACTGTAAAATGATAAACTGAACTGACTGATAAACTGAACTGACTGTGAACTTAGATCATTGATTGTGTCCCTTTTCTTTAGTTTTGATCGATCAATGGCTGCAGTATACTATGCCGGCAAGGAAGTTAAGATTTCTCCCAACCCGTCTTGCCCCTTGTTGGTATGTTATGCGAATCTAGGATGCATGGAAGACAAACAAGACTATATTAAAATCGTACCCTCAATCCAATAACAAAAAGATTCTTTAATTTTGTCCCGACCTTTTGAACAAGCAAGTTTTCAGATATCCACCTCTAATTTACTTGAAATTAGCAACAGATAATCACGAGAAGAAAACAATTAATCACAATGGAACCTTCAGAAAACTTGTTTCTGACAATCCACGAAGATAATCAATTGACAAACGCCACAAAGTTGTTAAATTTTGATAAGTTTGATTTTGATAAAACCAAAGCAAAGCTTTGACAAAATTCTAGAAAAAATTTTAAGAATTGATAAAAATTAATAATTCAATAACTTCAATAATCTGTCTCTCATGAATGAGAAGTTTACAATATATAAAAGAAATAAACTAGAAATCTTAATAGAAATAGACTAAAGATTTTTTCGTTTAATTATAATTCCAAAATCCTAAAGATAATGCAAAATATATCAAAGATATCATCTAGAAGTTTCCTAATAGACTTAAAAGACTCAAAATAGCACAATATATCAAAATATATCAAAAATCACGCACACACACAAACACACCAAAGTGTGTGTAAAACGTGAAGGCACGGGCGCGCATGGCCGTCTGTCCAACAACTTCAAAATTCACTCAGACGCGCGGGCGCATGACAAGAAAGGCGCGGGCGCGCATAGGCTTCGGGCTTTCTGACTTATTTTTGTATTTTCTCCAAGGTTTTCTTCACTTCCTTGATCTTTTTGTACTTTAATAGTATTATAACTTCCACCAAAATGATCTTCAAGCAGTCCAACTTGATTCCCATTAATTCCAAATTCTTCAACTCTCCATTGTAAATCACGGATCAAATCTTGGTACAATATGAATCTTCGAGCACCTCCTAGATTCATATCAGTATGGGAAGCCAAGATTTCTCCCAGCTATCCACACCCTGAAATGGTAAGGGAAGCCAAGATTTCTCTCAGCTCGTCCAAACCCATGAGGTGGTAAGCGAAGCCAGGATTTCTCCCAACCCGTCCATACCCTGAGTTGGTAAGGGAAGCCAGGATTTCTCCCAACCCGTCCATACCCTGATAAGTCACAATCAACTCTCCTTAATAAAAATACTTTCTTCTCTGACTTGACTCGAAGATTTGGACTAAACTCAAGAAATGACCTTCTCTGCAAACTTTTACTCGATACTCAGATAAATGAAGTAAGATGGTTGACATGGATGGTGATTTAGGTGGCATACCATAGCTAAGAATCTAGAATTTTACTTTTTGTCACTTAGGACATATCCCGAGCAATCCACTTAAACTTATAACTTATAAAATTCTTAGTCTAAACAACTTTCGCTTGAAAGCATGGTTCCCAAGCACTCTATACTCAACTAAGAACTCATCCTCCAAGTGCAAATCCTATCCAATAATTTCTGGCAATAATGTTTTCGGGCAGCAACACTTAACATTTAAACTCCCGCACCTTAACATTCAATAGCCTAGAACATCACCAAAACTTAACCGAACTAAGATAGTGTTTGAGAGAGCTTTTATGAAGCACTTCTCAACTTTTTGTTAACAAAATTTCACAAAATTTCAAATTTTTGTTAACGGAAAAGCTGAGAAGTGCTTCTAAGAAGCTCTCCCTAACACTACCTAATTCCCGCTTGAAACGACATTTCTCTAGCATTCTAGGCTATTTCTAAACCCGAGCCCTCAACCAAAACATGAGTGTAACCCTACCTTAAATGATCTTTTTCGGACAGCCCTATGCTCGATAAATTTCCGCTCACCCATGTATTAATTCATCTCCCTTTCTAGGCTCCTAAACATTGAATTACCAGGTTCCAAACCTATAGCCTAAGACCAAGGCCAATTCCCAGCCCCATTCAAACCATAACACCGACCCCTTACAAGCTAACACCCAAGCTTAGATATCGGCCATGCCTAAGAACCGAACCATGTCCTAGAGTAAATTCCCACCTCGAGGCAGCCCTACCTTAGCCAAAACCCAACTCAAGATAGCCCTGTCCTAAGTCAATACCTAGTTCGAATCAGCCCTGCCCCAGCCTCAGAATCACCCGATTCCCTTGACATCAAATCCACAGCCCCTCACCTCAACGTTTGCCAGCCAACTCTCACACCCTAGGTACTACCATGTGAGCTACTTCTCAACCATGGAAGCCCCTACAACACAATCCAACCAATAAACAAGCTCGAGCAAAACATACCCCAGCATACGGCAAAATAGAGAATCTAGGGACAAGGGAATTGCAAAAAATAACCGAACTTCTACTCACACTTAGCCAACATAGGATTAATAACATGAAATGACACAAGCAAGTGACGGACGTCAAAAGAGGAATCAAAATTTTGAATCGGCATAAACCCAAAATGAACCGAGCTCGAACGAGAGCCATCAAGAAATCTGTGAAGAGTCGTGTAACTACCTAAATCCAGACAAAGAACGAGTTGCAAGCAAGAAAACAAACATTCAATGTAATAATCTACTTGGTGGCCAAAAAGCCCATATTCCTGCCTCTGCTCAAAAATCAGAAGTGGAGGGCAGGGAACTCGGTTGAGTTGTGATCGCTGGAAAAAGGGAATATGGAGCTCGATTAATCTGACTGGATAGGTGATTTCGCCGGGAAGGATGACTGCTAGCGTCGGCAGGAAGCTGGAATGGAGGGGAAACCTGAGAATCCGATCACGTGAGGGAATGGAGAGGAGAAAATGAGAGGCCCTCGTCTGATGTTTGGAGAAGAGAAAAAACATACAGGGCCGGTTGTTTTGGGCTAAGTGGATTTCTTTAATGGGCCGATATCATTTGGGTGAGTGCAAGTACCTATTGGGCCGGGTCAACACTTATGATTAAGCGGGTAGGAAGCATAATACATAGAATATAATATGTAGTATTTTATAAGCGTTAAGGCCCAAATTTTGCAAATACTCAATTTTGACAATTTAAGAGTTAAACACTTAAATTCTATTTATTGAGTTTAAAAATGCTAATCTTCAATACTTAAATATTTTGATGTCACAACGATAAATAAAATATTTAAATTATAAAAAGTGCGATTAAAATAATTTAAACAAACTAGACTAACGTTTAAATGTAGTTTAAATAAATACACAAGAGGAAATAAAATCTTTAAAATGATTTATACAATTAAAAAGAATTTAAATAAATAAGCTAGACATTTAAAATAATTTAAAGTAGTTAACCGCCAAACTTATGTTATTTAAAATAAATGAGTTGGACAGTCAAAATATTTAAATAAATAAGTTTAATAGTTAAAATCATTTAATTAACTATACAATAGCTCAAGTAGTTTTTAAATAAGTAAAGGAAATGGTTAATATAATTTAAATGGATAAACTAAATAATAAACATTATTTAAATAAGAAGGCTTAAACCTTTAAAATCTTTAAAACTAATAAGTAGTATAATAAAATAATTTAAATGAGTAAACGTACACAATTAAAAGAATTAATTTAGTAGTTAGTAAAATAAATTCCTTTAAATAAATAATTAATATTTTATTAACATGTAATTCAAATAAAAAATTTAAATCAATTAAACTTAAAAATAATAATTCTAATATTTGTTAAATTAAATGCATGCAACTTAGTAGATTAGATTTTAGGTGTTACAGGAGAATTCCCGTAATTTATGATTAGATCCGAGTCCTGAATCAACTACATGTTACATAATTTTTCTGGTACTTACATGTGTCCTTGATCGAACTTTTCCCATATTTGAATTTAATCATAAATTTTTGTTGCGTTTTTTGATTAAATTTTATTTGCAATTTAATTTCTTAGTTTAAAATCTGAAATCGCTTTTATTGATTAGTTTATATTAAGTGAAAATAATCATATTTTGGTACTCATACTTATGCAGTCCCTGTGGATTTGACATCTGGACATTTGTCCACTTTAGTATTACTTGACCTGGTGCGCTTGCCAGTAGATTTTTAATCACACCGATTTTAGCCGTCAAGTTTTTGGCGCGGTTGTCGAGGACTGTTTTGATATCAGAATTTTTATTCCACTTGAGATTAGACTTTATTTTAATTTATTTTATTAAATTCTGAATTTTCTTCTTTTCTTGGTGATTTTCAGGTACTATCTGCTTGTTTATGCATAGCACTCGACGCACCAAAGATCTCTTACCACTTGACTTGGAGATCGAGCGCACACTGAGCAGAATTCGAAAAGCAAAGAGGAATCTTAATCTAGTACTTGAATCAGAATCTGAGGAAGAGATGGCAGATGGAGTTGATAATCGCACAGTTCTTGATCTAATTTGTCCGCCAGTTGAAGGCTATGGCTTTAGAATCATTCTCCCTGCTGTGGAGGCGAATAACTTTGAATTGAGGCCTTCGATTATTCAGAGGATTCAGTTGCAAGCAATATTTGGGGGCACATTTGTGGAAGACCCCTACGCTCATCTGGAGCATTTTCTGTCGATCTGCGACACTTTCAAGGTTAATGGGGTAACATCTGATGCAGTGCAACTGCGGTTATTCCCATTTTCTCTGCAAGTCAATGCAATGGAATGGCTGGATGATTTGCCTACGGGTTCTATCACTACGTGGACCCAACTTGTTCAAATTTTTTTGAACAATTATTTCCCTCCTACGAAGATGGCAAAATTATTATCTGACATCATCTCATTCAAGCAAAAGGAGGGGAATCTCTTCATGCGGCATGGACAAGATTTAATAAGATGATGAGGATGTGTCTTCAACATAATCTTACTAAGAGCCAGCAGACTCAGACTTTCTACAATGGGGCTGATCAGTCTGTTCGATCCATGTTGGATGCTACTGCTAATGGAAGCCTATTCAGGAAAACACCGGCAGATGCATGAGAGATAATTGGTAATATGATAGAGAGCAATATTGGGTGGTCGGATGTGAAGAAGGAGAAGAAGGCTGGAGTTCTAGAGTTTGATTCTTTAATGGCCATGAATGCAAAGATTAATGCTCTAACATACCAAGTGCCACTTATGAAAGTAGAGCCAACGACTCAAGTACAAGAGAATCTGCAAGAAGAACAACAATTGTTTGAGGTGGAGGTGGCTAATTTTGCAGGAAATCTAGGACGGCTGATAAGTGAAATTTATGCACTTAATTTATATATGATTTGATTTGGATTTTGTGATGTATTGAGTAGGTATTATTGATATTTATTTTTTTTTTTGTGAGTTGCAAGGATTGGGAGAAAAGTAGCGAGAAGAAACGAAAAGCCGAATTATGGGACAACAAACTTCAGAAAATTACTGGGAATTTTTGAGAAATTTAAATTCAATATCCACAGTTCATAGTAAAGTTTAAGATGTTTTGAAGCCGTTGTAAAAATTTCAACTCAATCCGACGGCTAGAATGTTAGATATGAATTTTTAAATATTGTCGCTCCGATGGAAAAATGCAGTAGCGCGGCTGCGCAAGAAACAAGCGCATCTCTGCAACCTGGACGAGAATTGAAGCGCACCTGCGCAACGAAGAGGGGCAGCTGTGCCTAAAATCAGTTTTTGGAGGAAAGAATAAGCGCATATGCGCTAGAAACAAGAGTAGTTGCGCCTGTTGTGTGAGAAATATAGCAGAAGCGCAAGAAGTTGGTGCATCTGCGCAAAAAGGCAAAAATCTGAGAAAGGAGTAAGCGCATCTGCGGGAAAAATGGAGCATATGCGTGAAAGTCCAGAAACTGGGGAATTAAAGAAACGCATTTGCGCATGAATCTCACGCATTTGCGCATCTGCTATTTTAGGAAAAAAAATTAGAATTTCAGAAACTTCGAACTCTCGATTTTTTTTGGGCTTCGATTCATGGACTTCGGGCTGGACTCTAACTTATATAAAAGCTCATGGATACACATCAGAGAGGAGCAGCAGCCGCACAAACTCAGACAAAAAATCAAGGGCTTGATCGTGAGAATTTGAAGAGAAAAATCTGGACAAGAATTGAAGAACATCAATCAACAAAGACGGACGTCGATCAACCGGACACAGAAGATCGCATATTCGGATTTGTTTTCTTTCTTTGAATTTATATTATTGATTTGATTTCTAGATTTATGAACATGAATTATTTTTATCAGAATTTTATTATGAACTAAATTTTTATAGTCTAGAGATCAGATGGAACCTGATATAGACTCTTCTACGAGCTTTTGATTTTATTGGATTGAATTCTCCTAAATTAATTGTTTTTTCTAGTTTTTATTGTCTTTTCAATTAATTGATCACTAATTGATTTGATATATTTATTTGAAATCTGGCATTCGGGAGAGGAGATTTTGAATAGGACCGATAGAAATAATATCGTTAATTGTTTATATAACTCGAGAGAGTATATAACTTTAACAGAGCTTTAGGAAGAACATTGTTTTACACATATCACTAAGACTAAATTTTTTAATAGGGATATTGGAATTGAATCTTAGTTGATACACATTATTTGTTGCTTGGGAGAGGAAAATAATATAATTAAGTGTTCTTGGCTATAAATTGAATAGAATTCATGAAAATAATTTAATTAGGAGTAGTTGTTGTTGAAACCAGATGAAATCAAAACTTTTAGACCATTTTTTCTCTGATTGACATTTCTTTGAAAGTTGTGTGTGTGCTATAAAAACTCATTGATTATTTTATTTTTTTGCAAATATCTTCATTATTGATTTTCTAAATAAAATTAGGACTATTTTAATTACAAGTAATAGATAATTTCATATTACTCCTTGTGAAAACGATACTCTATTCACTACTATATTAAAACTTGACACCGTGCACTTGCGGGCACAAATTTCGCAACAATGGCAGCCGTACAACTCCTACAACAACAACTATAATCAGAACTAGCAGAATCAACCTAAGCAAGAGGTGCAGAAGCCAAGCTTTGAGGAGATAATGACAAAGTACGTAGCTGGTACTGAGGTTCGGCTACAGAATCAAGATGGTATGCTGCAGAAGTTGGAAACTCAGATGGGTCGGACATCAACCCAATTGTCAACCCGTCCTACCGGAACTTTGCCAAGCAATACTGAACCAAATCCTAGAGGCGTGAATGCAATCATGGTCATGAATAGAGAACAGTCTGAGGAGCAGTAGAGGCACGAAGAAAACACTATGGAGGGGCCGAAAAATTCAGATTCCAAGCAGGATGCGCGTGCTGAAAATTCTTCCACAGCAGGTAAGAAAGGTAAAAATTCAAAATTTGAAGTTAATGTTGATGTTGATATTTCTACTTTACCTTTCCCCCATATAGCTAAACAGTTATTGTTTGATTTTCAATTTAAAAAGTTTCTTAAAATTTTCAAGAAACTGCATATTAACATACCTTTTGCAGAAGCTTTAGCTCAGATGCCAAATTTCTGAAGGATTTATTAAGGAATAAAAAGAAGTTGAACGACGTGACGTAGGTTGCAATTAATGAGGACTGCTCAGCGGTGATGCAGAATAAGCTCCAACCAAATCTCACGATCTAGAGAGTTTCTCCATACCTTGTCATATTGGAAGTTTATCATTTGATAATGTTTTGTGTGATTTAGGATCGAGCATAAATTTGATGCCTCGTGCACTTGCTAAGAAATTGGGTATATGCAACATTGAACCAGAAAATATTTCTCTTAAATTTGCTGATGGATCTATTAAATACCCAAGAGGAGTCATGAAAAATGTTTTAATCAAGATAGACAAATTTATTTATCCTATATATTTTGTTATTCTTGACATAGATGAAAATTGTGAAGTATTGTGAAGTACCCATGATTCTAGGACGTCCCTTTTTATCCATGATTCGAGCATTAGTTGATGTTGAAAAGGGAAAATTGGTGTTAAGACTGAATGGAGAGCAAGTTGTGTTCCATATATTTAAGTCAGCTAGAGATGGCCTAAATTTTAAGTCTAGTTCTGCTGTGAATTTTATTTGTATGACTCATGAAAATGTCTGTGCATGAATGTAGGGTAATATTTCTGAAGGAATCGAGCCTATGAATTTTTTTGAGCAAAGCGGAACAAGAACATGCTACAAAATTCCTAAGAATTGTTCCAAGAGGGTGGAGGAACCACCTTGAATGTCGCCACTAAATAGATGAATATAGTCAAGCTATAGACTATAAATTTAGCGCTGACTGGGAGGCAACACAATGTTTTTTACCTTGACTTTTAGTTTCTTTTTGCATAGTTTTATTTTTTATCTTTATTAGATTTTTGCTTCTTTCCCGTGCCAGTTTGCCGTGAATGCCGATTCACCCAGTCGACTATTTTCACCTCAAAAGATGCGCTGCTAGAGTGTGAAAAGGAAGAGAACGATGGATATGCCAACGAATTAACCAGGGGAGTTTCAGTTTTCCATTACATTCTGCTTTTGTTGATCGTCTTGAATTTGTTCTTTGTTTGTGCATACTGTTTGTGTTTCTAGAGCATTGAGGGCAATGCTTTGGATAACTATGGGGGGGTGTTATTAAGTTTTGTTTCGTTCATCATTGTGTTTTGCATTCATATGGTTTAGTTCTTTGCATTTAGTTCGTAATCCTACATATCATTTTGTTTTGTGTTTGTGTTGTGTGAATAAGTAGAATGATGAATGTTGGCCGATGATGATAGAGTTGTGAAAAAAAAATTGTTTTTGAGAAAATGTTGCTTTTGATTAAACATGAGAAGCAGTTGGTTGAATCGTGAATCATTTTAAGCACGCATGTTAGACAGGTGTAATGTAGCGAAGTAATTGATGAAGTTCGTGTTTGCTTGACCATTGCACGACAATAGGTGTTTGTTGATCATGATAGTGTCTTTGGATTCCTGATGATTTTATGACATTGCATGTATGATCTTGGGCGCACCTAGAAAATTTTCAAAACATTTTGGTTGAAACTTAAGTTAACTCCATCCGGGTTACGAGTAAGAGATTGAAATCCTAATCCCTTTTTCTTAACTAAGTATGCAGATTCCATGGGGTTAAAATTTTGAAATTTTTAAAAAATAACAATTCTATCCGGGCTTGGAAAATGATTGAAATTCTAATCATTCTTCCATAGCTAAGTTTGCGGGCTAAATGGGATTGTAGCTCCATCCGAGCTATAGACAAGGGGATTGAAATTCTAATCATATCATAGTTATAGCTAAGTCTGCAGGTAATTATTGGGGTTTAAAAAAATCGGGTGCAAAATCCGGTGGTGTGTAATTTATCTCAAGAAAGTATATGTTATTGTTTGGGATTTTTGGGATGAAGGAGTGCTGGATTGTGACACTTGCACTGAATTGTCATAGGTCGCTAAGCATTCTTAGGACAGATTCTTTTGAAGTTTCATGAAACTGAAATGACATGGCACAAACACATGTTTACGTTAAACTGACGGTGTATAGTGAACAATCAGAAGTTTGTGATTTTTAATTTTTAGTTGTTGAAGTTGAAACTTATCGGAGGCTATGTTGTTCATGAAATTCTTACTTATGTTTGTGTTTGCATATTGTTTTTGCATTTCTTGCTCGAGGGCGAGAAAGAGTTAAGTATGGGGTGCATTTTGTATGCATTATTTTTTGATATTTTTATGTTTATTGTTCATGTATTTGTGATATGTTTTAGTGTATTTTGGGTCATTCCATGCATTGTGTCTACAAGTTATTCCCCTCGGTTTATTTTCAGGAAAATAGAAGGGAACTCAGAAATTGTGGTGAAAAAGAGACAAGATTCAAGACGGGATTGAAGAAAGAACTAATGCGTCACTATGCGTGAATGATTGAGCAGCAGTTGTGCACGTTAAAGATTTGAGGAGGCATGTATGCGCCAATGGAGTGAGCAGCTGCATTTTTGTGTGAAGAAATGGAAGAGCGCTGAAGGATGCGCAATCGCGCATGGGAATCGCGGAGGTGAAGGGCGCATGGTGAAGCGCAATCGTGCTATGAAGCCGCACTGCGGAGAAGTGCTGCTGCGCAGCACTATCGCGCTATGAAGCCACGCTATGGAGAAGTGCTGCTGCTCAGCGCTATCGCGCATGATTTGATGGAGCAACGCAAGGATGGAGAATGGAAGAGAGAAGCGCGATAACGCAAGAAATGGAGCAATCGCGCATGGTCTGGGTTGTGAGTTTTCTCGAGGCAGAAAAGTTCTCGCTCGAGCGCACTTTGTGCTCGCTCGAGCGAGAAAAACGACAATTAAAATCTTCGGATCATAGAGTTTCTTGCTCAAGCGCACATTGTTCTCGCTCGAGCGAGCCGCAAGTACAGAGTTTTTAAAATTGGAAACCCTTTCTCGGGAAGGATATTATCTTTTCCATATCTTTGGGCATATAAATATCGTTTTTAGCATCAAATTAAAGGTGCTAGAACGCAGACAACGGAGGAGGCGGCTACTACACGCTTGGGAGAGAAGATTTCTCGTTTCTTCTTCTTTTCTTATTTTTATTTAGTTCATGATTAAAAACATTGTTTGAATCATGATTTTGTTTATTGAGTAGTCTTTTTTTTCGATCAAGGCCACGTGATTGGGCCGGACAAATTTATATAGAAAACTTGGATGATTATTTGGGATTTTTCAGACTTGATTTTATTTTATTGATTATCATATTTATATTTTTCTTGTGAATAGCCTGATCAACTGTTGGTTTCATGTTAATCGATTCCAAGTTGACAGAGAAGGTATTGATTCCGATCACTTTGATAATCAACACATGGTAAAACCGACTAGAAATAGAATTCGGTTTCAGTGTGCGGTTTAGGTGAAAATTGAATTTTCACAAATATTTAATGCATTCAAATTTGATTAGAATTACAAAAGATTAATACATCAATATTTGAATAGGTTTGATTGTTCTTGGAATAGACCTTTGAACAAGTAAGGAGAATTCCCGTAATTTAAGATTAGATCCGAGTCCTGAATCAACTACATGTTACATAATTTGTTTTGTACATAAGTGTGTCCTTGATCGATCTTTTCCCATATTTTAATTTAATCATAAATTTCTGCTGCATTTTTAATTAAATTTTTTTTGCAATTTAATTTCTTAGTTTAAAATCTAAAATCTCTTTTATTGAATAGTCTAGATTAAGTGAAAATAATCATATTTTAGTACTCATACTTATACCGTCCTTGTGGGTTCGACATCTGGACCTTTGTACACTTTACTATTACTTGACCTGGTGCGCTAGCCAGTAGATTTTTAATCACACCAATTTTAGCAGTCATTCAGCTTCATCAGGTTGAAGAACATGAGAAATATCAGGCTGATACTTTTGCAGCATAGATATATGAAAGACATCATGTATTCCAGATAAAGATAGAGGTAATGCAAGTCTATAGGCAAGATTGCCTATCTTCTCGAGAATCTCATAAGGACCTATGAACCGTGGAGACAATTTTCCTTGCTTTCCAAATCTGACTGTACCTCTAAAAGGAGAAATTTTCAAGAATACTCTATCTCCCTGATCAAAATAACGGTCTACATCTGATATTTGCATATTTGGCTTGTCGATCTTGAGTCGTCTTCATTCTTTTTTGAATAAGCCTCACCTTCTCAGTCATTTCTCGAATCATATCTGGCCCAAGTTCAGGTGCCTCTGAAACATCATCCCAATACAAAGGAGATCTACACTTCTTCCCGTACAGCGCTTCAAATGGAGTCATCTCAATACTGGTCATATATCTGTTATTATATCAAAATTCAACAAGTGTTAATGAATCTTGCCAATTAGTGCCAAATTCTAGCACTACAGCTCTAAGAATATCCTCAAGTGTTTGAATAGTTCGTTCTGACTGTCCGTCATTATGATGATGATATGCAGTACTCAAATGCAATCGAGTACCTAGAGCTTGCTGCAGGCTGTGCCAAAAATGAGATTTAAATCTGGGGTCTCGATCTGAAATGATAGAGCTAGGCACACCGTGCAATCTTACCACTTCTCTGACGTAGATATCTGCAATCTAATCATGTTTATACGTCATTTTGTACGGAATGAAGCACGCTGATTTCGTTAACCTGTAAATAATCACCCAAATGGCATCACAACCTCTGGATGAACGCGGTATTTGTAACGAAATCCATGGAAATGTGATCTCACTTCCATTCTGGAATAGACAAGTTGTGTAATAAACCACCTTGTTTCATTCTTTCAGCCTTGATGTTGGCAATTCAAACATCGAGATACAAAATTGGTGACATCAGACTTGATCTGTTTCCACCAATATTGATTTTTCAGATCATTGTCATTTTTATGCCACCAGGATGAACACTGAATCTACTACAATGAGCTTCTTGTAATATCTGCTGTCTCAAATCAAAATCATCTGGAACAACAAGTCTGTTATTCACATATAAAACATCATCAGTACTGACCTTATATTCGGATTGATTCCCTAATATGACCATCTCAATCGATTTCTGAATATTCAAATCTGTTTTCTGCGCTTCTTTGATTCTCATCAATAACTCAGGCTCAGCTCGAATAACACAAATGCGAATAGGCTTCACATCTGTTTCAAATACTAATCCAGTAGTACAACAATAATCTATAAAATGATAAATACCGATAGTAGATAAAGATAAGGTCCATATCTTTTGACTCAATGCATCAGCCGTTGCATTGGATTTCCCCGAATAGTATTTGATCTCGCAATAAAAATCTTTCATCAAATCAAGCCATTTTCTTTGCCTCATGTTCAGTTTAGCCTGCAAAAACAGATATTTCAAGATTTTATGGTAAGAATAAATTTAAAATTTCTCACCATAAAGATAGTGTCGCCAAATCTTCAATGCAAAAACAATGGCTGCCAATTCAAGATCATGAATTGGATATCTAGTTTTATGTGGCTTCAGTTGTCTTGAGGCATAAACAATAACATGATCTCGCTGCATAAGCAAACATCCTAGTCCTCTGTGAGAAGCATCACAATAAACAGTGAAATCACTAGTACCTGAAGGAATCGTCAAGACCGGTGCACTTGTCAATCTTTTCTTCAACTCGATGAAACTAGCTTCACAAGCTTCAGTCCAAATATACGGCGCATTCTTCTGTGTCAACTGAGTAATAGGCTTCGCAATACTAGAAAATCCTTGATAAATCTTCGATAATAACCTGCTAAGCCCATAAACCTCCTTATTTCCGGCACTGAAGTAGGTCTTGGCCAATTTATCACTGCCTCAACCTTGCTCGATTCGACTAAAATACCATCACCTGAAATGATATTTCCAACAAACACAACTTTTTGCAACCAAATTAAAATTCACATTTGGTTAACTTGACATACAATTTCTCTGTTCTCAAAGTCTTTAACACAATTTTTAGATGTTCAGCATGATCACACATATTCTTTGAATAAATTAGAATATCATCAATGAAAATAATAACAAAGTCGTCAAGATATCTCTGAAACATTCTATTCATCAGTCCCATAAAAATTGCCGGAGCATTGGTCAGTCCAAATGGCATAACAATGAATTCATAGTGAGCATACCTCATTCTGAAAGCATTCTTTGAGATATCTTCATTTCGCACTCGCAAATGATGATAACCAGACCTCAAATCGATCTTGGAATAAACTGAAGAACCCTACAACTGATCAAACAAATCATCTATTCTAGGAAAAGGTTATCGATTCTTTACCGTTGCTTTATTCAGTTGCCAATAGTCGATGCACAGTCTCATCGATCCATCCTTCATTCGTACAAATAGAACTGGAGTGCCCCAATGTGAAACACTCGGTCTAATGTACCCCTTAGCCAAAATATCTTCAAGTTGATCCTTCAATTCTTTCAATTCAACCGATGCCATTATGTAAGGAGCTTTCAATATCGGTTGCGTACCTGGCATCAGTTCAATGTTGAAGTCTGCCTCTCGAGCTGGAGGCAATCCTGAAATCTCATCAGGAAAGACATCAGCAAACTCACTAACCACTGACAAATCTGCCAATTTCGGGCTAGTTTTCAACACATCTATGGCATATAAAAGAAATCCCTCTGCTCCTTTCTGTAATAAATGAGTCATAGATAAAACAGATATCAAAGGGATTCTATCTCGTGAACCCTTACCATAAAACTTTCATTCGTCTGCCATCTATGGTCTGAATCTCACAACCTTCTGAAAGTAATCAACTGTAGCTCTGTACTTGGTTAACATGTGTATGCCGATAATATAATCAAAGTCTGACAAACCAAGTACAATACAATCGATCTCAATCCCATTGCCTTCATAATGCAGTGTACAATTCTTAACAGATTTCACTGATACTATACCTCTCCGCAAAGGTGAAGAGATGGATACTACAGT
Organism: Henckelia pumila; assembly: GCF_033568475.1. Lineage (NCBI taxonomy): Eukaryota > Viridiplantae > Streptophyta > Magnoliopsida > Lamiales > Gesneriaceae > Henckelia > Henckelia pumila. The sequence goes on from NC_133123.1 coordinate 210,232,572, forward strand.
AGCTAATGGCTCAACAGGAAAATCATGTGATATAACAAATTGTTCAGAAATAAATGTATGTGATGCACCCGTATCTTCTAGCACATAAGAAGGATAACCATAAATAGAGTAGTTACATGCAATAACGTCATCAGGTGCTGCTTGAGCCTGCTCCTCAGTCAAAGAAAAGACTCGAGCTTGTTGCTTAGGAGATTGACTCGCTGACTGGCTTCCTCCTGCTTGACTCTGTGATGGTGGTTGTGGCTGGAAAGAATGGACTGAAGATGCTTGCCTCTCTGGCTGAGTTACTGACCTAGATGATCCAGTGCATTGTGAACTTCCAGAACAATGTTGTGGGCAGATTCTTGCAAAATTTCCCATCTGGTTACAAATATGACAACTGCCAAATACACCTCTACATTGGTCATTGGCATGACAACCTCCACATTTGTTGCAGTATACTCTAGAAGAACGTGAACTCTGTCCAGACTTAAACTTTCTTTGTCCACTAGAGCTAGAAGAACTGCTACCTACTTTCTTAAACTGCTTCCCTTTAACTCTGAAGAAATCTCTTCTGCTACTACCACTTTATCCCTCAAATCTAGGTGGTGGTGGTGGAATATGTGGCTGATCCTGAGATGGTTTAGCTGGCGGTGGTACAAACTGTGCTCCTCTCTGTCTCATTATACCAACTTCTGCTCCCTTTGCACGATTAAGGGCATTGGCAAAGTTATTTGGTCGTCCAGCATTCACTAAAGTGAAGACATCCGGATTCAATCCATTTATAAAATGATCAGCTTGAGCTTCATCATTGTCTGCTATATGGGGAGAAAAGTTTAGCAGACTCGTGAACTTGGCAACATATTCTTCGATGTTCAACTGCACTTGTTGCAGATTAGAAAACTCTGCTCCTTTTTCTTTTCTATAGGAAATTGGGAAGAATCGTTGATAAAAGTAGTTTTAAATAGAGACCAGGTGATAACCGTACCTCGATTCTCCAATGCTTTCTTTGTTTCTATCCACCAAATTTTTGCAACTTCATGTAGTTGGTGTACAACAAGTCTAATTTGGCGATCATCATAATAATCAAGGGATTCAAACAACTGCTCTATATCTTTCAGCCAACTCTCGCAGTCAACAGAATTCTCAGTTTCCTTCAATGTTGGCGGTTTAAAGGATTGAAATCTTTTTTACAGTGTCTCCATCGGAGTAGCGGTCACATCCATCGGATCAGTAGATGTACTAACCTGAGCATTCGGAGGTTCTGCCATTGTCTGTGGTACTGGTGCTGGTTCTTTCGGAGGAATAGAAGTTGTTTGTCTAGTGACTGGTGCTTGTCAAGGAGGCATATCTGATATTCAAACATATTAGTGCACAATACAACAATATATCAGATTCAACCATTCTGTTTCAGTCCCCCCACCCCTCTGATCAGCATCATTATGCAGTCTCAGGAGATCGAGTTCTGATCAAGAGTGAAGTCTGATATAGTTTCCAAATAAAAATTGTAGTACCCCGTAACCGAAATTGGTAATTAAGAGATTAATTATGTTAATTAAACCAATTTGGTATCTGAAGGATCGGAAGCTCCGAAGGTGAGATAGGAAGCTTCTATCAGGATCGGAAGCTCCGATCGATATTACGTCATGCATGACGTCTGGCAGGATCGGAAACTCCGATCGGGATCGGAAGCTCCGATCGCCCTATCCGTAGTCAACCAGTGAGATTTTGAAATGTGACAGATAAGGATGTTCGGAAGCTCCGATGGCAGGATCGGATGTTCCGAACAAGGATCGGAAGTTCCGATCGAGGATCGGAGGTTCCGATCGATGCCTATAAATATAAAGTCCGAGGCATTCATTTCTTGCCAATTCCGAGTTCCTTTCCTTCGCCCTAGTGGCTCTATTTTAGGGCTTTGGGTACTCTTATTTTACAGTTGGAGTAGGGAACATATTTTAGTATAGTCAGACAGTGTCTGACATAGTAGCGGAGCAGCGCTCGTGTTGTAGAGCCGTGTTCGAGGCTGTGAATTCGCGGCAGGGGAGTGCCCTAGTTGCGGGATAGTCGCCATCAGTGGGCTGATGACGGACACAGGTATAGCTATGGTCTCCTTTAATTATTTAGGAGTATGCAATAGCTTAGTTAAGGCTTTTAGCGCATATTGAATGATGCATGGGTATTTGCATTGTAGACTTGATGATAGGCTTGGAACCTAGAGTGGAACTACTAGAACTGCCTTAGAAAGGTACGTAAGTACTGACTGAGATTGCCAGCGGATATACATACTTATATGTTGCATTTATGTGTTTGCATGTTATTATTGTTATGCGGCATGTGCATATCATCTTGTGCCTGTACATCTGTATATCTTTTGAGATGAGCCAGTTAGGGTTGCTCAGCCCTGTTAGGACATTTTACTTGATAAAAAGATAAAATATGATTTTGTATGTAAAATAAGATTTTATATATGGAATATGATTTTATCCTTTTAAATTTAAATTGTCATTGCATGTTATCCAATAAATTAATTTTGAATTAAATGTTATTGGATAAGGATGATCGATTGCCATGACCAATTTTGTAGGAGTATGTTAGGAATTTACATTTGTTTTTATTGTTGTTGGATTTATTAATGGGCCTGGTTTATGGCCCAATATGGATTGTCATATGTAATAAAAGTGGGCCTGGTTTATGGCCCGTTCCCACCCCTTGAAATGTATCCCCTACTTGTCATGGTTATTTATTGTAAATACATTAGACTTAGTGGGAGATGAAGATTTGAAGATGGAGGTGGGCCCAACAGACAATAAAGACAGAAGAAATGTAAATTGGAAGCTCAATGTAATAGGATTGCATTGCATACTGCATATTACCTAGGATTGGACTAAGACTCGTGATTGGCAACCATGGGTCGATTAGAAATGGAATCGATCATCCTATATAATATGTGATATTATTGTTGTATGCATGTTTTAGACTAAATTGTGTGAATCCGGCAAGCATAAAAAATTTTAAAAATGATGAGACAAATTTTCAAAATTAAAATCCCTCATTTTAAATATGATTTAAAATTGATATCAAGATAAATAAAGGAAATTTAAATTTGTTTAAATGTTCCTATCTTCCATCAACGATCAATGTATGAGATGCTACCCGCGGATACGGTCCGGCTCATATTATTGGGGGGGCCCGTTCGTCGGAAAGCTGTACATTGGATCGACACATGTTGTAAGTTGGGTGGAACTCCCATGGGATCGGCTCATATTATTGGGGGATCCACATGGCGACCGTCCATCACAACTTAATATTGATGGGTCATCTTGACATGTCACAATAAACGGCGTCATATTATTGGGCCCTTATTGGACATGAGGTAAAAACGTGGAGGTTGCTTTGGAAGCAATTGGGCTCTACCTTTTGAAAATTATGGTTGGCTGATATTATTCGGGACCATAGTTTGTCAATTGGACTCCATGTTCTCACTAAGGAAAACAGTTTTCCGTTTTCACTAGAGGGTAGTGAAATCGTTAAAATAGTGGGAGTGAGATTCATAAAATAAATTTCGCCTATTTTATGTCTTAGTAAATTAATTAAACAATCACTGATATTTGTCTCTTTCTTTTCAGTATTTCATAAAGATGAATTCGCGTAATCCACTTTTCTCGATCCTCGAACAAAATAAATTGACTGGCGCAAACTATACGGAATGGTTCCGTAAGTTGAAGATTGTCTTGACTCCGGAGAAGATGCTCTACGTGTTAGAAAAATATCCTCCGAAGGAAGCACCAGCTGACATAAGTCCAGAAGAGTTAGCCAAACTTGATACATGGTGGGACCATGATATCAAGGCCAAATGCTATATGCAAGCATCGATGTCTGATGAACTCCAGAGGCAATTTGAGGACACCGTGAATGCTGCTGACATTCACGTACAACTCAAGGAACTTTTTGGGGCTCAATCGAGAGCTGAAAGGTTCGCTACTGTAAAGGAGCTAACGACGTGTCGCATGCGTGAAGGGACTTCGGTCCGTGATCATGGGGTACGAGTGATTTGGCTCATATAGAAGTTGGTAACACTTGATTTGGTGTTGGAGCATGAACTCAACGTGGACTTACTACTTCTATCTCTTCCTTCTTCGTTTGACGGATTTGTGGTGAATTTCAATATGAACAAGATAGAGGCCTCCCTTGAAGAGATGGTCAATATTCTTGTGACATATGAATCCACTTTAAAGAAGGATAAACCGGCTTTCTTGGTGGGCTCCTCTTCTTCTGGTAAGAAGGGGCCAAGTACAAAGGGTAAGAAACGTTCTGCCCCACCCAAGAAAATCGAACCCGAGAAGAAGTACAAGACAAAGGCTTCAAACATGGAAAAGCCCAAGGATGTTTGCCATTATTGCAAGAAGCCCGGTCATTGGAAACGTAACTGCAAGGAATATCTAGAGCAGTTGCGAACTGCGAAGGGTATGTTCTATATTGAAATAAATGTTTCACTTAATACTACTTCTTGGGTATTGGATACCGGATGTGGATCTCACATTTGCAATGATTTGCAGGTGATGACAAGAAGTCGCAGGCTTAGAATGGGTGAGACCCAGCTGAGGCTCGGAAATGGTTTCCAGAGTTGAAGCTAAAGCTGTGGGAGATGTTTATTTAATTTTGCAGAACGATTTTAAGTTACTTTTGAGAGATGTTTTATTTGTTCCAGATTTGATTAAAAACATTATTTCTGTTTCTATGCTTGATAGAGATGGTTATTCTTGCAATTTTGTGAATGAGATTTGCAATATTTACAAAAATGAATGTTTGATTGGAAATGGACAACTTGAAAATGATATATATAACTTAAAATTAAAAGACGTTCCAATAAATTATGTTGATAAACCGGCAACAACAAACAAAAGAAAAATCGATAGTCAAAACCCGGCAAACCTTTGGCACGCTAGGCTAGGTCATATCTCCTCAAGGAGGATGAACAAGCTAGTGAGAGAGGGCATATTTGATATGTCTGATATTAACTCTCTACCTACTTGTGAATCCTGCCTGAAAGGAAAAATGACTAAATCTCCTTTTAAGGGGAAACCTGAGCGTAGTCAAAATCTGTTGGATTTGATCCATACAAACGTTTGTGGTCCATTTAGAATTGGTACTCAATATGGCCACACCTACTTCATTACCTTTACTTATGATTATTCTAGGTATGGGTATTTATATTTAATGAAATGTAAGTCTGAAGCATTTGAAAAGTTCAAAGAATTCAAGGCTGAAGTAGAAAACAAGCTAGGTAAAAGTATTAAAGCACTTCGATCGGATCGAGGTGGAGAATACTTAAGTACCGAGTTTTTGGACTATCTGAAAGAGAATGGGATTCTCTCTCAGTGGACTCCTCCTATGACACCACAGCTGAATGGTGTATCGGAGCGTCGTAATTGAACTTTGTTGGAAATGGTTCGATCCATGATGAGCTTCACTGAGCTTCCACCTTCGTTTTGGGGCTACGCGCTTGAAACGGCGGTGTTGTTGTTGAACAACGTCCACACCAAAGCAGTGGACAAAACACCATACGAGTTATGGAATGGCAAAGCTCCTAAGTATTCGTACTTGAGGATTTGAGGATGTCCTGCTTACGTGAAGCAGACAGTGGGAGATAAGTTGGATAGTCGATCCACCTTATGTTATTTTGTAGGGTATCCGAAGAATTCAATCGGATATTATTTCTATCATCCTGCTGAAACAAAGGCGTTTGTTTTAAGGAATGCCACCTTCTTGGAGAAGGAGTTCTTATTGGATAAGAAAGGCGAGATGATGGAACTCGAAGAAATTCGAGAAGAACCCAAAATACAAAATAATGATCCTACACCTCAGGAACCATTGATGGACACGCCTATACCTAGAAGATCCGAGAGGACTTCTAGACCTCCTATTCGATATGGTCTTCTTCTTGAAGGGGATCAAGATGAACCCGATGTTGGATGTGATCCAAGAAACTTCAAAGAAGCAATTTCTGATGCGGATTCAAATTTATGGCTTGAAGCTATGCAGTCGGAAATAGATTCGATGCATACAAACCAAGTTTGGTCTTTAGTAGATCCTCCCGATGGAATTGTTCCAATAGGGTGTAAATGGATCTACAAGAGAAAGCTTGGGCCTGATGGTAAGGTATTGACCTACAAGGCACGATTGGTGGCGAAAGGTTATACTCAAAGACAAGGAGTTGACTATGATGAAACCTTTTCACCAGTTGCAATGTTCAAGTCCATAAGAATCCTTATTGCCATAGCTGCTTGGTATGACTATGAGATATGGCAAATGGATGTGAAGACTGCATTTCTTAATGGAAACATTAAGGAAGAGATCTATATGACGCAGCCTGAGGGATATATATCCATGGGAAGCGAGCATAAGGTATGCAAGCTTCAGAGATCGATCTATGGTCTCAAACAAGCATCAAGAAGTTGGAACCAGAAATTTGATGAAACAATAAAGGATTTTGGTTTCATCAAGAACCCGGAGGAACCGTGCATGTACAAGAAAGTAGTTAAGGATGCTGTGACATTCTTAGTACTTTATGTTGATGACATCCTACTCATTGGGAATGATGTAGGGATGTTGCAGTCAACAAAGATATGGTTATCAGGTAGATTCTCGATGAAGGATTTGGGTGAGGCATCCTATATTCTAGGGATACAGATCTATAGAGATAGATCTAAGAGAATGATAGGACTCACTCAATCAACTTACATCGAAACCATATTGAAAAGGTTTTCAATGGATGGGTCCAAGAGAGGACATCTACCTATGTGTCATGGAGTTTCTCTATCCAAGTCCATGTGTCCCAAGACTGATGAAGAGATAGAGAAAATGACACATGTACCATATGCGTCAGCCATAGGTAGTATCATGTATGGGATGATATCTACCAGACCGGATGTAGCATTTGCTCTGAGTGTCACGAGCAGATATCAAGCTAATCCCGGTCAAATGCATTGGAAAGCCGTGAAGGACATTCTTAAGTACTTACGAAGGACTAAGAATATGTTCATGGTATATGGAGGAAGAGAACTGAAATTGGAAGGCTATACCGACTCTAGCTTCCAAAGTGACGTGGATGACTCGAAGTCAACCTCTGGATTTGTGTTCATGCTCAATGGCGGTGCTGTCTCTTGGAAGAGTTCCAAGCAGGACACCACAGCGGATTCCACCACTGAGGCAGAATACATTGCAGCATCAGCTGCTGCTAAAGAGGCCGTTTGGATGAGGAATTTCGTCCAAGAGTTGGGCGTTATTCCTGAAGTTGTTGGTCCAGTCCCGGTGTACTGTGACAACACGGGTGCCGTTGCTCAGGCAAAGGAACCAAGGTCTCATCAAAAATCCAAACACGTACTGAGGAAATACCACATCATCCGGGAGATTGTGGAAAGAGGAGACATCACTGTCGAAAGAGTGGCCTCTGCAGACAATATCGCTGATCCACTTACTAAGCCCTTGCCAGGACCATTATTTGACAAACATCGCGAAGCAATGGGTCTACATAGTATGACTAGTTGGCTTTAGGGCAAGTGGAAGATTGAAAGAGTGGGTGCCCGGTGAGACAACTTGTGGCTAAGGGCTTTGATGACTCTTTGTATAAACAATCTTTTGTTTAATATAATTTACACTTTTATTAATGGCAATGACTTTATCTTTCTTCATATTGTTATATTGTGATATACTATTGTTGTTTTGATAAAGACCTTGAATATACTATAGTGTATGTAAGATGTGGTAGCACATGGGGATGGCTATCATGAAACACATCTTATAGTCACTGTATATTCTAAACTGTTCCTAGTCGATTGAGCCGTCCGATAATAAGGATAAGGATCGCTCGAGTTTGAGACTAGCATTTGCGATGCAGAGTACCACGTTTCATTGGTAAGGAACATAGAGATGTTCAAAGCATGCAAATGGATATTCATATGATGAATGATCGAACTACCCTATCCGGACTTTCCAAGTGGTTATCACTTATCGAGTGGATAAAGTCCGCGGTTTTGGTTGTACACCATTAGTCCTTACTACTTGAAACATCATTGAGACTCTATATGCTAGTACTGTGCTTTGACTCGTTTACCGACTCTATTGGGGTCATCAGGTGTCGGGATTGGGTACAGTTACAACACATATAGGAGTCGATGCTTTGTTGTCAAGGATTCACCACATACTTGCGAGTGTGGATATCCTATGCGATCTGAGGAGATATTAGTGTGACGAATCTCTGGCCAGAGTACATGATGTGTTTCAAGAAATGGTTTCTTAGTAGCACATGCGATGTCACTATTTGATCTTCAAGATGTATTGCATAGTTATCGAATCTCGAACGACTCTCGATTTACCAATGGTTGTCGATTCGATCGGGATATATGGATGAAGGGATCGTACTGTACGCTAACCAAAATCTATTGGTTCTTGCAGGCACTATCAGTGATACCTAGGGAATCATGGGGCGATGTTGCTAGGTGCTCTTACCATGATTCGATGGGCAAGTCGGAAATTGTTGTTCCGAGTCACAAGGAGTTGTGAGCCCATGGCTAGCTGTATCCCTGAACCATTGAGGGTCACACAGAGAAATGGATTTTTAATCCTCGTTGAGATAGTTAAATTTAAAGAGTTAAATTTAATGAACAAAGAAGTTGAACTTCTTATTTAAGAGTAGATGAGTAAGATTTCCTAAAATGACATAGGGATGGGCATTTTTGGAAATCACTGAATTCGGATTCAGAAAAATTTATCTTGACTTTAAAAGGTGCAGAAATGGTTTCTGTGCACATTGGTGAAATCGGTTTATCAATCGGAGTCATGATGAATTTTATATTAATTTCTGAACATGCGGGCTTTGCTTGTCGGGCTTGAACTTATGACTAATGAGCCCTAAGCTGTTAGCGGCTTACATTATAAATAAGTTATTGCAGTACAGAAATTAGACACAACAGGTCACAAAATTGTTTTCGAAAAACCCTATTTTTCTTAAGTGTGGCCGCCGCCCCCCCTCCCCTCTGCTCGGAAAAATCCAGTCTGTGAATTTTGAATTACAGTCTGGTTTAACAGATCAAATTCGTTAATTCTCTTCGTAGAAACTTCTGATAGATTTTCTAGTGCAATCTATCAGAGGGATTAAATATCCGTTCGTGGACCTGATTGAAGAACAGTTCGTAAAAATTTATAATTGTTATTTAATTTTTACACACACAATTTAATCGTAAAGGGAGAACGCGGCGATCAGATCAATCAGAATTGATACCCGGTGCAGCGGAAGTCTAAAAATTTTATATGGAACGATTCCATAATGGGTATCAAAACTTTACGATTAAATTGTGTGTGTAAAAATTAAATAACAATTATAAATTTTTACCTCCAATCTCGAATCGAGATTTTGGACACCAACAGATTTCTCTGCTCTTGTTGTATATCCCTGGAACTGATGGACGAACTGTTCTTCAATCAGGTCCACGAACGGATATTTAATCCCTCTGATAGATTGCACTAGAAAATCTATCAGAAGTTTCTACGAAGAGAATTAACGAATTTGATCCGTTAAACCAGACTGTAATTCAAAATTCACAGACTGGATTTTTTCGAGCAGAGGGGAGGGGGGGCGGCGGCCACACTTAAGAAAAATAGGGTTTTTCGAAAACAATTTTGTGACCTATTGTGTCTAATTTCTGTACTGCAATAACTTATTTATAATGTAGGCCGCTAACAGCTTAGGGCCCATTTAGTCATAAGTTCAAGCCCAACAAGCAAAGCCCGCATATTCAGAAATTAATATAAAATTCATCATGACTCCGATTGATAAACCGATTTCACCAATGTGCACAGAAACCATTTCTGCACCTTTTAAAGTCAAGATAAATTTTTCTGAATCTGAATTCAGTGATTTCCAAAAATGCCCATCCCTATGTCATTTTAGGAAATCTTACTCCTCTACTCTTAAATAAGAAGTCCAACTTCTTTGTTCATTAAATTTAACTCTTTAAATTTAACTATCTCAATGGGGATTAAAAATCCATTACTCTGTGTGACCCTCAATGGTTCAGGGATACAGCTAGCCGTGGGCTCACAACTCCTTGTGACTCGGAACAACAATTTCCGACTTGCCCATCGAATCATGGTAAGAGCGTCTAGCAACATCGCCCCATGATTTCCTAGGTATCACTGATAGTGCCTGCAAGAACCAATAGATTTTGGTTAGCGTACAGTACGGTCCCTGAAAGAGTGGGTGCCCGGTGAGCCAACTTGTGGCTAAGGGCTTTGATGACTCTTTGTATAAACAATCTTTTGTTTAATATAATTTACATTTTTATTAATGGCAATGACTTTATCTTTCTTCATATTGTTATATTGTGATATACTATTGTTGTTTTGATAAAGACCTTGAATATACTATAGTGTATGTAAGATGTGGTAGAACATGGAGATGTCTATCATGAAACACATCTTATAGTCACTGTATATTCTAAACTGTTCCTAGTCGATTGAGCCGTCCGATAATAAGGATAAGGATCGCTCGAGTTTGAGACTAGCATTTGCGATGCAGAGTACCACGTTTCATTGGTAAGGAACATAGAGATGTTCAAAGCATGCAAATGGATATTCATATGATGAATGATCGAACTACCCTATCCGGACTTTCCAAGTGGTTATCACTTATCGAGTGGATAAAGTCCGCGGTTTTGGTTGTACACCATTAGTCCTTACTACTTGAAACATCATTGAGACTCTATATGCTAGTACTGTGCTTTGACTCGTTTACCGACTCTATTGGGGTCATCAGGTGTCGGGATTGGGTACAGTTACAACACATATAGGAGTCGATGCTTTGTTGTCAAGGATTCACCACATACTTGCGAGTGTGGATATCCTATGCGATCTGAGGAGATATTAGTGTGACGAATCTCTGGCCAGAGTACATGATGTGGTTTAAGAAATGGTTTCTTAGTAGCACATGCGATGTCACTATTTGATCTTCAAGATGTATTGCATAGTTATCGAATCTCGAACGACTCTCGATATACCAATGGTTGTTGATTCGATCGGGATATATGGATGAAGGGACCGTACTGTACGCTAACCAAAATCTATTGGTTCTTGCAGGCACTATCAGTGATACCTAGGGAATCATGGGGCGATGTTGCTAGGCGCTCATACCATGATTCGTTGGGCAAGTCGGAAATTGTTGTTCCGAGTCACAAGGAGTTGTGAGCCCACGACTAGCTGTATCCCTGAACCATTGAGGGTCACACAGAGTAATGGATTTTTAATCCCCGTTGAGATAGTTAAATTTAAAGAGTTAAATTTAATGAACAAAGAAGTTGGACTTCTTAATTATGAGTAGAGGAGTAAGATTTCCTAAAATGACATAGGGATGGACATTTTTGGAAACCACTGAATTCGGATTCAGAAAAATTTATCTTGACTTTAAAAGGTGCAGAAATGGTTTCTGTGCACATTGGTGAAATCGGTTTATCAATCGGAGTCACGATGAATTTTATATTAATTTCTGAACATGCGGGCTTTGCTTGTCGGGCTTGAACTTATGACTAATGGGCCCTAAGCTGTTAGTGGCCTACATTATAAATAAGTTATTGCAGTACAGAAATTAGACATACCAAGGTCACAATTTTCGAAAAACCCCTATTTTTCTCTCTGAAGTGGCCGACCCCCTCTCCCCTCTGCTCGGTAAAATCCAGTCTGTGAATTTTGAATTGCAGTCTGGTTTAACGGATCAAATTCGTTAATCTCTTCGTAGAAACTTCTGATAGATTTTCTAGTGCAATCTATCAGAGGGATTAAATATCCGTTCGTGGACCTGATTGAAGAACAGTTCGTCCATCAGTTCCAGGGATATACAACAAGAGCAGAGCAATCTGTTGGTGTCCAAAATCTCGATTCGAGATTGAGGTAAAAATTTATAATCTTTATTTAATTTTTACACACACACAATTTAATCGTAAGGTTGATACCTATTATGGAATCGTTCCATACAAAAATTTTAAATTTCCGCTGCACCGGGTATCAATCCTAATTGATTTGATCGCCGCGTTCTCCAACAGTCCCTTCATCCATATATCCCGATCGAATCAACAACCATTGGTAAATCGAGAGTCATTCGAGATTCGATAACTATGCAATACATCTTGAAGATCAAATAGTGACATCGCATGTGCTACTAAGAAACCATTTCTTAAAACACATCATGTACTCTGGCCAGAGATTCGTCACACTAATATCTTCTCAGATCGCATAGGATATCCACACTCGCAAGTATGTGGTGAATCCTTGACAACAAAGCATCGACTCCTATATGTGTTGTAACTGTACCCAATCCCGACACCTGATGACCCCAATAGAGTCGGTAAACGAGTCAAAGCACAGTACTAGCATATAGAGTCTCAATGATGTTTCAAGTAGTAAGGACTAATGGTGTACAACCAAAACCGCGGACTTTATCCACTCGATAAGTGATAACCACTTGGAAAGTCCGGATAGGGTAATTCGATCATTCATCATATGAATATCCATTTGCATGCTTTGAACATCTCTATGTTCCTTACCAATGAAACGTGGTACTCTGCATCGCAAATGCTAGTCTCAAACTCGAGCGATCCTTATCCTTATTATCGGACGGCTCAATCGGCTAGGAACAGTTTAGAATATACAGTGACTATAAGATGTGTTTCATGATAGCCATCCCCATGTGCTACCACATCTTACATACACTATAGTATATTCAAGGTCTTTATCAAAACAACAATAGTATATCACAATATAACAATATGAAGAAAGATAAAGTCATTGCCATTAATAAAAGTGTAAATTATATTAAACAAAAGATTGTTTATACAAAGAGTCATCAAAGCCCTTAGCCACAAGTTGGCTCACCGGGCACCCACTCTTTCACGTTTGATATCGAGTACCCTTAGGTATTGATACTTCGAGGACTCCACGGTCAACATCCGGGATTCGGGAATGAGTGGTCGCACACAGTGGTTAGCTACCCCGATGTGACGATCTTATATCCCAGGCGCCAGTTTGAGCAGTTTGTATACAGTTATCCCAGATATGGATACCCGGTCATTTGCATGCATCATATTTGTATGTTTATCCGTGCTTTTTTATTGAGCTTAGAGCTCACGTCAAGTATTTTCTGTGTATCTGGATACCCTATTCGATGGGGCAGGTATAGGTGCAGGATTGAGCACCAGGAGCCTGGAGTAGCCAGTGACCTTGAAGACAGCAGAATTAGCTGTAGGTTTTATTTAAAGTAATTCGATTGGGTTGTATAAATCAAGTTTGATTAGCCGGTTGTATTCTGTCGGTCTACTTGTATTTAGTCTTCCGCAACAATTTGATTTAATGCATGCTTAATTATGCTCTTAACTCTGATTAGGTAGTGGATCCGGGTCGGGTCGCTACATTTATGGTATCAGAGCAACTGCATGCAAGGGACTTAGGAAATTGATAATAAGACCTCTTGATTATCCTTGTAGGATTGATTGAGGCTAGCGAAAGAAGATTTGGTTCTTCAGTGCCAAGGTTTGCGGCAGAAGTTTTTACTATAAGGAATGCAACAGTGATGAGAACACCAGTAGTAGCATATCGATAGATAGACTGACTGCTGTGGATGGTTCATCATTCGATGCATTGGGATGTTGATCGAAGAACATATGGATTCCAGCCAGGGAAGACTGGAAGAGAAGATCGGTTATATCGCGTCAGATACCTCTGAGGGCTTTTTGGAACGAATGGTGTTTAGTAATCCATTTGGTTCCAGTCCTTGAAGATTCTCCACTCGTAGTTGGAGAGATTGTCAGATAGACCTTCACCAGAGAATGCCTCGAGTGCCTAAAACATGACAGGTTTCGAGAGTGAGGTCTTTAACCTCGTGCAGAACATGGTTTTGTCGGTATGCTTGTATCGATGCTTTTGGTAGGCATACGGAAAACTTCATGTTCAAAAGCATGATTTAGATACAAGAAGAACGCTGATGGTAGATCATGAGCAGAAGAAGTCGACTGACATGCACTGACGCAGAGCATAGCTGGTTAGCTATCACGTGCCATTTCTCCGGAGTTCTTCACTGGAGAACAGGTAGAGAGACTTGGACGGAAGTATGCTTGTATCGATACATGTGTCGATTGGAAGCTTCATGCTCAAGGAGTGAAGACAAGTTCGACGACTTTAAATACTGTATTGATGTATTTGTAAACAGTATTTCAGTTGTAATGAATCATCAAAAATTGGTTGTATCAGTTCAAGTTATTGGATGTACATTTTGTTGTATTTTGAATACTATATGTATTACATGGGATTGTAATAAAGGAAATTGTACATAACTTGAAGTAATGATACATGTTTTACTTATTTAAAGATTCGTGTTTGATTACAAGTAATGTTACTAAGTTTGGCTTGGAATTAGTTGACTAATCAACTAGGATAGCTCATGGATTTTGAGTAAGTCAACGGTAACGGATTGACATGGGGTTAGTCTAGGTGTCTTCCTAAGGCTGACCTAATTACTCGTTTGACTGAGTTAGTGCCATTGATGAGGTAATTCATCTGGGAGCATGGAAATATCGATCTTGTTTGGAAATTTTGATTTTTTGTTCTAAGTTGTTTTCTTAGGATAGTAGTCTGATTCACCTGCATAGGTTGAGACTTCGTGATGATGGGATTTCATTGGGATACCAAGTCGGGTATATACCAAGAGTTGTGGACTAGGACCATGACTAGACATGATGGAGCGCGACCCTATGCCAGTGTTACTCTGGGAGTCTTTCGTACTTCGGAGAATGCCTGGAAGCCTTCGTGCTTCAGGATTTGGCGGTGGGAAGGCTACTTAGTCTAGAGTTTTGGTAACAGTCACGGCGGGGTATGACATTGGATTGGATGCTTGGTTAGATGTCAGCGGTTTAGATATCGTCTGACTGTCGTCAGAGATATTGGTTTGCAGTTTTGTCACAAGGACCAGTCTTGGAGGGATTTTCCTTGACGAGTACGTACTCTGAACAGATAGTTTTAGTCTATTGGATACTGCTAAACTAGTGGATCTAGTCGGGGTTTGGATGCTCTTGTGATAGGGGCTATCCAGGAGTTTGGTTGGTGAAATTCCTGAAACATTTGACTCGGAGATGAGTAAGTTTTCAGCATTAATGGTTTCCTTCAGTGATAGATTATATCCGACGCTAAGGATTGTACATGACTATTTGAGGCGTGAGGATAGCGTGATTTATGCCAGTGTACACTTGGTGGTGATTTCAGGTGGGACACCGCGGCAAGTAACCTCAGTCTCGATTTGTTGCAGTCTTAGCAAAGATATAGTTATCAGGAGCAAGTTTCGCGACAGTTGGTAGTGAGTCAGTATCGATGCAAGATTGGTACTGGAGACTACTAATAGCTATTGTCTGACTTTGTCAGAGATAGGTGAGTTGAATTAGCTGTGATTCTTTTGATTCCAAGTATTTGGGGATATGCGGACGTATGGCCGTGAGATCATGATTATTGATCGAGCCATGTGAGATTTCAAATGACCAAGACCTGGCGGATGGTTGCCATAATTTGGTTGGTACTGACAAGTTGTGTGATAGTCACAACTTATCGACGAGGTCGATTGGTTGAGCAGATCAGTAATTAAGATATCATGAACCGAGAGATACTTGGGACGATACTATAAGCCGTCGTGCTTATGAGTTTGGATCCTTTAAGTAAATGTCTCGGAACAGTAAGAAAATTATTTGCATTCAGGATTCTCGGGTGGTTGAGATTTTCGGAGTGCAGTCGTTTGGACTTTCAAGTTCGATAGATCACGGGAGGTGATTGCATGTTTTGACTTTGGTAAGTCATGGCTAGTTCGATAACTCGGGTAAAAGTTATCAATGGTAAGAGAAGACGTAATTGATCTAAACATTGCTTGGTATTAGCAATGGTTGACCCAGTTTTGGAAATAGAATTGTTCCATGCTATTGGATTACAGTTTTGGGAACTGTTAGCCGAATACTTGTTTAGGCATTTCCAGCAGTTTTCTCGGAGGATTTTCGTTAAATTGTGATTCGACGAATGTTGCGGGATTCAATGAGCATTAGCAGGCCGATATCACTTGTTTGTTCGTGGGATGATACGACAGCTGAGACTGTGTTCAGAGTCTAGTGAGATTGTTGTCGGTGATTTCCCAGTACGTTCTGATGTGCTATGCCATTGAGGTGTTGGGATCGACCGAGATCTATCGGGTAAATTCGTTGTTTTACCGCATGTGTCATGGATTGCACGAAGGGTTGAGGTGAACTAGTTTTGTTCATCTTGGTAGCAAGTCAAGTGTGACTTGGGATTGTTATCTATGGTTGGATAACCAGTGTTGCGAATTCAATTGATATCTCGAGTGACGAGATAGTGGTGATCTTTAATCTAGACTACTAATGTTGTAGATGTTGCGGTCCCATCTATGTGTTCAGCATTATAGCGGTGACATTCTTTGAGAATATTAGTCAGCATCGAAGAAAATAAGTACGGAATGTAAGTCTGTCGATGCTAGGAACTTTCGGGATTGGTTGTTATCTGTGGCAGGACGTCAAGTGGGAATCGATTGGTTAACACTTGCGGTTACCTCTGGGATTTGATGTCAGTGTTAGACCAGTGGAGATACAGGTTGGTTGTATCTGGTCTTCTCGTTAGTACGAACTGATTCTAGCAAGAGGGATAGTCGGTATCAAGTGGTATACTTGACGAGGAACTATCACTGATAAGGTTCGTAGGAACAGTGGGTATTCGAAGAGCAGTCGAGAGCACTCTATTGATCGTAAGGCTCGGTTATACATCCAAAAGATCGTTCTACTTCATGGATGCCGGTGGGCATTGTCAGCGATCGAGACCCAGGTTTACTTTCATATTCTGGGGGAGTGTCCAGCGTGCTACGAGCACTGCTTTCAGTTTAAATACTGAATATCATCCAGAGACAGATGGTCAGATGGAGAGCGCTATCCATACCTTGGAGGACATGTTTTGGGCGTGTACTATGGATTTTTGTTTCAGTTTAGCCAGATCAGTTGTCATTGATTAAGTTCGCGTACAACAATAGGTACCATCGTAGCATTGGGAGGACTAGTTGAGGCGTTGTACGGGCGACTTGTCGTACTCCATTCTTCTAGAAAGAAGTGGGGGAGACAGTATTTTTGAGAATGCCACTTTTTCGTAAGATTCTCAGATTTAGTCTTAAAGGCAAGTTGTCTCCCGGGTTTATCGGTCCGTTTGAGATCTCGGAGAACATTGGCGATTTCACTTATCGACTAGCTTTGCCACCGCATCTTTCCAGTATTCACGACGTGTTCCACGTATCACTGTTGCGACGGTATGTGGCGGATGAGTCTCATATTCTGCAGTGGTCTGAGGTTCAAGTGAGCAAGGATTTGACCTATGCTGAGAAACCTATTCGTATCCTGGATTATAAGGATAAGGTTATTACGGAACAAAGTCATTCCTTTGGTTTTAGTTCAGTGGCAGCGCCGAGGCACTGAGGAAGCTACTTGGGAACTTGAAGAAAGGATGCGTGAAGACCATCCTGAGTTGTTTTGATTTCAGTTCTGAGTTGTATTCGGTTGTAATGTTTGATTTGAATAAGGAATGTTTCTGTACCTTGTATTGCATTCGGTACTTAAGATCTATTTTCGAGGATGAATTATCTTAAGTGGGGGAGAATGTAGTACCCCGTAACCGAAATTGGTAATTAAGAGATTAATTATGTTAATTAAACCAATTTGGTATCTGAAGGATCGGAAGCTCCGAAGGTGAGATCGGAAGCTCCTATCAGGATCGGAAGCTCCGATCGATATAACGTCATGCATGACGTGTGGCAGGATCGGAAACTCCGATCGGGATTGGAAGCTCCGATCGCCCTATCCGAAGTCAACCAGTGAGATATTGACATGTGATAGATAAGGATGTTCGGAAGCTCCGATGGCAGGATCGGAGGTTCCGAACAAGGATCGGAAGTTCCGATCGAGGATCGGAGGTTCCGATCGATGCCTATAAATATAAGGTCCGAGGCATTCATTTCTTGCCAATTTCGAGTTCCTTTCCTTCACCCTAGTGGCTCTATTTTAGGGCTTTGGGTACTCTTATTTTAGAGTTGGAGTAGGGAACATATTTTAGTATAGTCAGACAGTGTCTGACATAGTAGCGGAGCAGCGCTCGTGTTGTAGAGCCGTGTTCGAGGCTGTGAATTTGCGGCAGGGGAGTGCCCTAGTTGCGGGATAGTCGCCATCAGTGGGCTGACGACGGACGCAGGTATAGCTATGGTCTCCTTTAATTATTTAGGAGTATGCAATAGCTTAGTTAAGGCTTTTAGCACTTATTGAATGATGCATGGGTATTTGCATTGTAGACTTGATGATAGGCTTGGAACCTAGAGTGGAACTACTAGGACTGACTTAGAAAGGTACGTAAGTACTAACTGAGATTGCCAGCGGATATACATACTTATATGTTGCATTTATGTGTTTGCATGTTATTATTGTTATGCGGCATGTGCATATCATCTTGTGCCTGTACATCTGTATATCTTTCGAGATGAGCCAGTTAGGGTTGCTCAGCCCTGTTAGGACGTTTGATATCAAGTACCCTTAGGTACTGATACCTCGAGGACTTCGCGGTCCGCGTCCAGGATTCGGGAATGAGTGGTCGCACACAGTGGTTAGCTACCCCGATGTGACGAGCTTATATCCCAGGCGCCAGTTTGAGCAGTTTGTATACAGTTATCCCAGATATGGATACCCGGTCATTTGCATGCATCATATTTGTATGTTTATCCGTGCTTTCGTATTGAGCTTAGAGCTCACATCCAGTATTTTCTGTATATCTGGATACCCTATTCGATGGGGCAGGTATAGGTGCAGGATTGAGCACCAGGAGCCTGGAGTAGCCAGTGACCTTGAAGACAGCAGAATTAGCTGTAGGTTTTATTTAAAGTAATTCGATTGGGTTGTATAAATCAAGTTTGATTAGCCGGTTGTATTCTATCGGTCTACTTGTATTTAGTCTTCTGTAGCAATTTGATTTAATGCATGCTTAATTATGCTCTTAACTCTGATTACGTAGTGGATCCGGATCGGGTCGCTACAAACATACTCGCATAAAAATAATCATATAATCAAATAAGAAACTCAATTCCATGCGAGAAAAATAAATCAATCAGACTCGATCTACCCCGCTCATCTATCTCAGTCCAAGGACTAACTTCGCTTTGACACCACCTGTTGTGAGGCCTCGGGCTGCTAATCTCATTATTGGGACAATTAGTATCTAAACATGATTAATGAACAAAGGATCACAACTAAAGAAATCAAGAAATTTTTTTTATTTATTTTTTTTAACAAGGGGTGCGCTCGAGCGGTCTTTTTGGCCGCTCGGGCGCCCCATTTTACCCAACCCTTGGGTTGGGATTTTTAGGGCTGCGCTCGAGCTGCCATAAAGTGTAGGTCGGGCCTGTCCTAGGCAGATTCATACCCTGTGTTTTTGCAGCTCATTCTTGACCCTTTGATCTCTTCCCAAACATGCTCTTTTGGTTCTAAAACATGTTAATTCAAATCAAAAACATGCATTAACTTACAACTCAAGTTTCAAACTTAATTACAAGCTTTAGTTACATCAAACTAGAAGTCGAGAATATATCAAAACCAACTACACATAAGTTCAACATGTCTTCTTCCAACTATAACAAGTTCCTCACTTCTATCATAGCATGATAAAGATCTAAGTTCATAATTTCTGCTACAACCCGAAACACCACGTGCTAAGTCTCTCGATCATCTTCTCTTAAGATTGTATTTGACCCGTTCCAACCCCTCCTATTTTCATGCACATACAAAATAAGACAACAGCCGAAAACATCTGGTCAGAATATAATTTTTAGTATAAAAAGCATATACATGCAAGATTAACGTATCTCAACTTCATGATACAAAAATAAATGGCATAAGTCGTAAAAGAGCTTCGTTCGTTGAGATTTGAAGCCGCTCCAGGCCTCAAGATTTGAATAAAATCTTGGTGTTGAGATTTAAAGCCGCTCCAGGCCTCAAGACTCATATCTAATCTTGGATTGAGGTTTAAAGTCGCTCCAGGCCTCAAGATTCATATCTAAACCATGGATGGATCAATTTTCGACAGTCATATTTGATACGACGAAAATATAACTTTAGTTATAATATAAATATCCACTACCTGTGATGGATCAACAAGTCAAATTCAAAAACAAGAACATATAAGTAAACAAGTATGTGATTTCACGGGACAACTTAAGAATTCTCTAGCTCGAGTATTAAAATCCCTTTCTATCGTTGTCATCTTATACCTTTCGTTTATTTTGACTTGTAGATGCTTCAAGTCTTGACAATCTACAACAAAACTCATATCAAAATCTATTCAAACTCACAACTCAATCTTCAATACAAAAACAACTTCAAACCTTGTTCACTTCTTAACCGATTCACATACAGAATTCCCGAGCTCGTCAACTTCTTATCAATCTGTCAATTGAAGTGATCGCAAACTTAATAGATCATAAATAACTCAATCAATGTCAAGCTCAATCAAAATATCACAAGTCTAGCTATTTCGAACCGGCGGCATAACGACAACAAAAACGGTAACCGAACTTCATTTATATCATTACTAACCATCACATACACTTCAAAGCCATCATTTATCAGCAATCATACATCAAAATCTCAGCATATCAAAGATTCAAGGGTTTGAACTATGGCTGGAAAATCATAACAATTTCAAAGGATATCCGTTCTTCAATCCGACTTCGATACGGTAACGCATAGAAACTCAAAAACACATATTCATGCTTGATTCTGATTTCTCCCAACATTCATTTTTCAAAAACTTCTGGAACACAAGAAAACATAAACCAAATCAAAGCTCGTAGCAAAAGGATCGCAATGCTATGTCCGGAATTGAAATCGGATAACCGGATTGTGAGATATGAAGGATTGAAGATGAAATTCCAAGTGAATAAGGAGTCTCGGTTCTTGCTGATAACTTTCTGAAAAAATGATGCTTTACACGTTGATGTCCATTTAAAACACATTTTTCCAAGTCAAATTTCAGAATTTACACTTTAATCCCTCAAAACTTCATAAATTGCGATTCAGTCCTCGACCCTCTTTTTAATTCAATTTCAATCCTAAATAATTTAAAAATATTAGAATTTAAATCTAAACTCCAAAATTTTCAAATTAAATATTTTTGGATTAAAATTAAATATTTTCGGGTTAAATCAAATCATCCCGGCCCTTACAATTTGTTTCAAGTTGTGAGGCTATTCTTGGAGTCCTTAAGGCCAAGTGTTTCGAGTTGTATTTGCTATCCTTGGAGCCATAAAGGCCAAGAGATTCGGTGATCATGTTGTTGTTCGAGCTTTCAAAGTGCTAGTGGATCCTTGGTTAATCGACCTTAACCAAGAAGGGGAGACGTAGACGATTTATCATTGAACTTTCATAAACATATCATATCTCTTTATCGCTTTATTTACTTATCGCATTTATTTATTGTATTTATTTTGATTGTTTTTATAGTTTTTTGCTTGCGTACTTGCATACTCACTTTAAATTGATAAAGTTGCCAATAAAACATAAATCCCCCCATTAGGTTCTAACAAGTGGTATCAGAGACATACTTTTGAAAAATTCTCAAAAGGTTCAAATGGCAAATTTAGCAAGTGATTATGCTCAAGGGCAATCAACCAATCGTCCTGCTCTTTTCAATGGCATAAACTATGGATATTATAAAAATCGAATGTCCCTATATATCAAATCCGTAGATTATGATCTTTGGAAAGTGACAATGAAAGGTCTCTATACACCTATGAAAATAGTTGATGGGATTGAAGTTCCTAAGGGAATGAATGACTTTTCAAAAGAGGATATGAAATTAATTTCTCAAAATGCTAAAGCTATGAATATTTTGCATTTTTCTTTAGATATGAACGAGTACAACCTGATCTCGATGTGCTCCTCTGCAAAATAAATATGGGACAAATTGGAGATATTCCACGAGGGAACAAACCAAGTCAAAGAAACGAATATTGTTCTTCTACAACTCAAATACGAGACATTTGAGATGGATCCCAATGAAGATGTGGATACAATGTTCCGGAGGCTCACCCAAATTATCAACGAGCTAGCCCAACTTGGAGAACAATATACATCCAAACAAGTTTGAAGGAGAGCTCTTCGCGCCCTACCCAAGGAGTGGGATAAAAAGAGAACGGCCATCATTGAGTCTAACAAATGTGACACACGCTTCCTACAATCTAGATCAACTCCATGGGACCCTAAAAACTCATGATTTGGAATTATCTACAAGGAAGGAAGTAAAGAAGGAGGATGAGAAGATCAAGGCAAAGAGGATTGCCTTATTCAGCCAAGTTGAAGAAGAAGATGATGATGACATGGCACTATTCGCAAGGAAATTCAAAACATTTATGCGAGGAAACAAATTCAAAAAGGAAAAGAATCTGGATAAGGAAGTGACATGTTACAACTGTCAACAGCAAGGGCACTATGCAAATGAATGCCCTCTCAAGAAGAAGATTGACAAAGGAAAAAAAGAAAGCCCTCATAGCCACTTGGAGCGATAGTGATGATGATGAGGAGGAAGCCAACATATGACTCATGGCTAGGGATGATGACACCATCTCCGACGACAATGATGAGGTACCTTCCTACTATAAATTAATACATGCATATAAACTTATGTTTGACATGACTAAATCCCTTAGAAAAGAAAATAGAAATCTTAAAAATGAATTAGAATCTAAGGAGCATGAAAACCTAAGATTAAAAGATGATATAGCTCACTTAGAAAAATCATTTGATAAATTCAATGTCATTAGTAATAAATTGAATAATCTACTAAGCATGCAGAAATGTAGCTTTGATAAAGGTGTAATAGGGTATGGTAAGAAATCTATGGACTTCACTAGCCTTATTGCTAAAGCTAAAATGAGATCACCCCCTACATGTTCTTACTGCTGTAAAATTGGTCATGCTAGATATAAATGTAGATCTTTAAAATATCAATATGACAAAAAGAGCTATATGAAATGGAGGCCTAAGAGTACTTAACAACTCATGAGTTGGCATTATGGGAACATGATCTAAAGGAGTTCTTCATAGACCGGTTTAAACTGCCTTGACTTGCAACTGGTCTCCCTGATGAATGTTGCTTTGTCTAAGGAAATAGGTTTTTAAAGAGGCCTTAGCCCTACCTACTACTGGGAGCACCCTTGAAAAATGTCGATGATACTGCTATGAGAGACTGAACTCTTAGAAATCTATTTTATATTTCTCTTTTATAAAAACTGTGGACCCAAAAGAACTCAGGGGTACCAAAAACAATTTTTTCAGGGAAATAGGAAAACTCTTCTCCCTAGTATATGGTATCTAGACTGTGTATGTTCTAGATATATGACGGGGAACAGGGAGCTACTCCAATCAGTCAAACCAAAGAAGAAAAGAACTATCACATTTGGAGACAACAACAAAGGAGTAATTGAAGGAATCGGCTCAATAGGACTCCTCAACAAAATTGTGTCGTTGAGAGGAAAAATAGGACACTTGTGGAGATTGCGAGGACCATGATATTTGAACACTCTCTACCAAAATATTTTTGGGCTGAAACAATGAACACTTCATGTTACATCATCAATAGTGTATCAATAAGATCAATTCTCAAGAAAACTCCATATGAATTATGGAGAGGGAGAAAGCCCAAAATTTCATATTTTTGGGCTTTCGGATCAAAATGTTATATTCTTAATAATTGTAAGGACAATCTTAGTAATTTTGATGCCAAGTTTGACAAGGGCATCTTTCTCGGGTATTCTACTTCAAGTAAGACTTATAGAGTATTTAATAAACATACTTATATACAAATTTGACATTGGGCTTTGAGTGATCCTCCAAGGCCCTAACAATTTCCCTCTAAACAATGATGTTAAGGAAGTCTAAATCGACATTTTGAAACAGTTTAGCCAAACCATTGTTCTGTGTTTTTAATGATTCAATTTCCCAAGGGTTAGGAGAAACATATGTTTTTTAACACTACCCATGACTATAATTGCATGATGTAATAAACTTTTTATACTTTGCATATCCCAAGCTTTGTAACGAGTAAATGAAATCAGCTCAATCCAGTACATATCTATGCCATATGCTTGTTGGCATTTTTTATGTTTCTCAGCCTGACCAGGTATGCTTTCTGTGTAGCATATGGTTTTTATAGTCTTTCTCAGGAGAATCACCTTCGGTATTTTATTTTATCCTTGTATTAGAGTTTCCTCCATATTTCCTTGTTGGTTTTTTTACTTCGGCTGTTGGAAGGCCGCACTTACATCTGTTGCTGGTTTAATAACGTCTTTGCAGATTCTCATGTCCAGTAGTTTCCTTTCTCCCCTCAAGCTTTTTGTGTTTTTTTTCAAGTTTCGATAAAAAATTTTGCTTCACGCAATTTTTGCGTCCTCCTTGGCTAAAGGTATGAGTCAACTGTCAACCTCATTATTTTATTGGCTTGGAAATATGCACGATCATATATTAGTTGAGTGATACACTAGTTTTTTTATTTTCCTTGATATGGAAAAATTTTATTGAGGTCTGACAATTTTATTGGAAATATGCGCGTGCATATATTAGTTTAAACTCTGGCTTCAATATCACCTAGGAGATGCTGCTATATCTCAATGATTCTGGTAGCACAGATTAAATGCCTCTCGATTTTATCTCTAATGTTCTCGTCTTCACTGTGTAGGTTGATAAGCTAAAGTTACTATCAAAATCTCTTGTTAGCTCAGCCTCAAAAGCTGAAAGGCATATTCAAACAGCAGGTTTGTAGTTGTCCCCAGCTAGGGGTCCGAACAACTTAGCAATTTTTTTTTTCAAATTTCTGATGTTTTTCTCTCTCATTTAACAGCGAGTTGTTTATATATTTTTATAGAGAGTAGCTTCATAGCTATGCTGATAAAAACTTTTTACCTTTCTTATCAGATTGAAATGTTACTTTCTCAAGGAGTTAAGTGTGTTTTATATTCTATTTATTGTGCATGCATAACACAGAAAGAAAAAACTCTTAAATTTTGTGTAACCAAAACCAGTGAAGTTAGTTTACTCGAGAAGGTCCTTTTTTACAAATATTACTACTAATGATGGGAAACCAGTGCACTCGTCACTCCGGAATAGTCATCTGGCTTACAAGGATTCTGGTCATTTCCCATTTGTCAACAATTTTTAGAATATTTTTGCTGCCTTGTTGCTCTAGTTCTCGTTAAACATATTATATTGATCTTCCTCTTAGATGCTTTTCTCAATAGTAATGAAACCAGGAAAGCAAGTTTCTAGGAAGTTTGAGAGATTATGATTTATGTTGTTATATGGCTAAGCTCTGAATGTGTGCTTTGAAGATGTTATGAATCAACAATTGGTGACTCGATTTTGAAAACCAATGTGGACTCGACATGAAATAGGAGATTAGCCAAAGCTATACATCACTAAAAATTGGAGGCAAAAGGAATGACTTGGATTCGTGGTCGTTTTCCGATGTAAGTTTCCCACTGCATTCCTAAATCTACATTATAAGTTATTGACAAGCATTGCGTTTCAGACACTTTATCGTGCAGATTTATTCTACTGTATGTTTTTTATTTTTCTTCCCATTTTCTCTCTGTTTCACCTCTCCTACAACTTGAGCAGAAACAGAAGTATGCAACATGGAAAGCGGCAGATATAAGGAAGGCTATAAAAGAATGGAGGAAGCCTCTGTCATTCCCGAGAGGTAACAGATGGTTTATGCTTGTAGCATTCGATTCAGCTCCATATATATAATTTATTTGAAAAAAGTGAATATTGTATTTCGTTCCTCTAAGAAACATGCAGACAGAACTACTGTATTTCTCTCATGAGAAATCTTTGCCTTGTTTTGAATCAGCCAATAGACAGGTTTTGAATCAGCCAGTAGACATGTTTTGATGTGTTTCATATGATTTTTCATTCTGTATGGCTTATGAGATTAAATATAAGGTTTGGATAAATAAATATTGATAAGTTGCATATATTATTCATGAAATGGCATGATGTTTTTCTTTCGCAACAAGTTGACTCCACACTGTAGTTATGAAGTCATTGATCACGGTGGTTGTGAAACTTTGAAAGGAGTATTATAGTGTTTTTTTAAGTTCTTACTAACTCAATCAAGTTAAACTTTTCTCGTGGTTTTATTCTTGTTTGTTGCTATTGTTCAGCACATTCCCGGTCCTCCAAATGGATTTAGCATTCTAAGAGTTGGTCTGATCGCCGACTCCGATTTGAAGCAGAAAGCATAGCGCATGGCCGATATGAACACGAAGAATTCGATTATTTGTTATATTTTAATGATTTTTGAAAGAGTGGGTGCCTAGTGAGCCAACTTGTGGCTAAGGGCTTTGATGACTCTTTGTATAAACAATCTTTTGTTTAATATAATTTACACTTTTATAAATGGCAATGACTTTATCTTTCTCCATATTGTTATATTGTGATATACTATTGTTGTTTTGATAAAGACCTTGAATATACTATAGTGTATGTAAGATGTGGTAGAACATGGGGATGTCTATCATGAAACACATCTTATAGTCACTGTATATTCTAAACTGTTCCTAGTCGATTGAGCCGTCCGATAATAAGGATAAGGATCGCTCGAGTTTGAGACTTGCATTTGCGATGCAGAGTACCACGTTTCATTGGTAAGGAACATAGAGATGTTCGAAGCATGCAAATGGATATTCATATGATGAATGATCGAACTACCCTATCCGGACTTTTCAAGTGGTTATCACTTATCGAGTGGATAAAGTCCGCGGTTTTGGTTGTACACCATTAGTCCTTACTACTTGAAACATCATTGAGACTCTATATGCTAGTACTGTGCTTTGACTCGTTTACCGACTCTATTGGGTCATCAGGTGTCGGGATTGGGTACAGTTACAACATATATAGGAGTCGATGCTTTGTTGTCAAGGATTCACCACATACTTGCGAGTGTGGATATCCTATGCGATCTGAGGAGATATTAGTGTGACGAATCTCTGGCCAGAGTACATGATGTGATTTAAGAAATGGTTTCTTAGTAGCACATGCGATGTCACTATTTGATCTTCAAGATGTATTGCATAGTTATCGAATCTCGAACGACTCTCGATATACCAATGGTTGTTGATTCGATCGGGATATATGGATGAAGGGACCGTACTGTACGCTAACCAAAATCTATTGGTTCTTGTAGGCACTATCAGTGATACCTAGGGAATCATGGGGCGATGTTGCTAGGCGCTCTTACCATGATTCGATGGGCAAGTCGGAAATTGTTGTTCCGAGTCACAAGGAGTTGTGAGCCCACGGCTAGCTGTATCCCTGAACCATTGAGGGTCACACAGAGTAATGGATTTTTAATCCCCGTTGAGATAGTTAAATTTAAAGAGTTAAATTTAATGAACAAAGAAGTTGGACTTCTTAATTATGAGTAGAGGAGTAAGATTTCCTAAAATGACATAGGGATGGACATTTTTGGAAACCACTGAATT
Source organism: Henckelia pumila (assembly GCF_033568475.1). Lineage (NCBI taxonomy): Eukaryota > Viridiplantae > Streptophyta > Magnoliopsida > Lamiales > Gesneriaceae > Henckelia > Henckelia pumila. The sequence goes on from NC_133123.1 coordinate 210,260,197, forward strand.
CGGATTCAGAAAAATTTATCTTGACTTTAAAAGGTGCAGAAATGGTTTCTGTGCACATTGGTGAAATCGGTTTATCAATCGGAGTCACGATGAATTTTATATTAATTTCTGAACATGCGGGCTTTGCTTGTCGGGCTTGAACTTATGACTAATGGGCCCTAAGCTGTTAGTGGCCTACATTATAAATAAGTTATTGCAGTACAGAAATAAAACACAACAGGCATAATTTTCGAAATTAACTAGGGTTTTGAGACCTAGTGGCCGCCGCCCCCTTCTCCCTCTCTGCTCGAAAAACCCAGCCTGTGAATTTTGAATTTGCAGTCTGGTTTAACGGATCAAATTCGTTAATCTCTTCGTAGAAACTTCTGATAGATTTTCTAGTGCAATCTATCAGAGGGATTAAATATCCGTTCGTGGACCTGATTGAAGAACAGTTCGTCCATCAGTTCCAGGGATATACAACAAGAGCAGAGCAATCTGTTGGTGTCCAAAATCTCGATTCGAGATTAAAGGTAAAAATTTTATAATCGTTATTTAATTTTTACACACACAATTTAATCGTAAGGTCGATACCCATTATGGAATCGTTCCATATAAAATTTTTAAACTTTCGCTGCACCGGGTATCAATCATGATTGATCTGATCGCCGCGTTCTCCAACAATTTTTGTTATATTTGAATGATTTATAATATTGAAATATTGTATATTAGATTTAATTTTCAAAAACTTTGAATATTGAGTGATTTATAATATTGAAAATTTGGGAATTAAATTTTTATTTTTTTTTTGTTTTTTATTTGAGAAAAGACAACGTTTTTTTAAACGTTTTCATAGGTGGTTTAAGCGTTCTCTTTGAAAAACACAACGCTTTTAAAAACGTTGTGAAAAAGCGTTGTAAATGGCTGTGTTGTAAAAAGTCCGCTTAAAGACAACGCATAAAAAGCGTTGTTGTTGCTAAAAAAGAAAACACGGAAAAATCGTTGTCTTTTTCAAATATCACAACGTTTTTTATGCATTGTCTTTGCTCAAAACGACAACGCTTTTTCGTGTTGTCTTTGACCGTGGTCTTTCACAATACTGGCTACGACAACACTTTTTCATGACAATAACAACGCAGAAAAAGCATTGTCGTTTGCCGTTTTTCTTATAGTTTTTATTGAGATTTAAATGATTGAAGTCAAGAAAACAAAATTTGGGTTGAAAATTTGAAGGATGATTTTTCGTTCAAATATTTAAATGGTTTGGTTGTTTTTGGTTCGAATCTTTTGAAGTTTCATTTGTGTTGGATGGTATTTTTGATGGAAAAATGTTCCAAAATGTTTTAGGATTTGAAAAAGGGTCGAAAAAGTACGAAAAAAAAAGGCGGATTTGTGGTGGCAGCGCGCCCGCTTCTGTCTACTTCAAGATAGATCTGAGATCTAGATACCATCAGATGCGGGTACGAGACTCAGATATTTCTATGACTACCCTTTTGAGGGCGCGCCCGCACTGTTGGCCGAGTGGCGCCCTGCGCAGTAGGTTCACATTTCCCACCACATTTTTTATGTTTTTGGTTCCTAAAAATTATGTTTATGATATTTTAATTTATTTTAAGTATTTTTAAGAATGCTTATGGAAAAGTTTCAAGTTTTCGATGCCCGGGATGGACGGAACGACTCACGTGGACCGATTATACCATGTAATGCATGTTTGTGTTTCAACCTTCATGAACACTATTTTTTATGAAAATCATGAAATGTTAGGAAGTATTTTAAGCACTAATGGTTCTATCATTGTTTTATGCATGCACGAGTGTTCTATGAAAGTTTATGAATATGAAATAATAAAGATACGCATAGTGGTTAAAGTTGGTATAGACGGTATTCGGTGCGCATATCAACCAAAACCAGTATGGACGGTAAAGAAAGAGATGGTAAGCATACTAGTCAAGGCAATATGGATGGTATGAAAGAGCGCATATTGGCCAAAGCCAGTATGGACGGTATGAAAGAGCGCATATTGGCCAAGACTAGTATGGTCGATACAGAGATGGTGCGTCTATTAGCTAAGGCCAGTATGGACGGTATTCGGTGCGCATATTGATCAAGGCTATTAGGGATGGTACATCTATATGTTGGTTGTTCAATGACCATGATCACGGTAACCCCATGTTCTAATATGATGTGATTATCACAATTACATGTAACTAGTCACACAAAAATGATAAGTTTTATGTTATGTTTATTTATGGCCCTGCATTGAGTTCCAAGTTTTTCCATATGAGATATATATGCATTTTTTTGGTAATGATGTTATCGATGAGTTTATTGATGATTATGGAGTCAGGGAATGAAAAGGAGCAGACGGTCGGGTCGGCAAGAGATGCATGAGCGCCTTGTTATGAAAACAATTTTATTATGCACAATATTTTGTTTTGATGAGATGAAAAATAAGTTTCAGCATTTTCTTTTGATGGCCATGATTGGTAAAGTTTTGAAGAATTTATTTTTCGTTATTTATGTTGCACTTTTAAATTATTTTATTTTATGAAGAGGATATTACTTCCGCAAATTTTTCTTCCGCAATGTTTTTAAATATGAATGTTTGAGTAACGTTTCAAAAGAACTTTTGGGACGTTACATTCTAACCAGTCAAGGCTGCCAACTACTCAAAAGAACTAGTCCGAACAAGCTAAACCAGTCAGAACCATTTCAAGTAGTTCAACAAGTTCAACCAGTGAGAACAGTTTATTTAGCCCAAACCAGTTATTGGTCTTATTCAAAGAAGTCAAGGATGTGGTTTTAAACACTAAGACATCTCAACCCACTACAAGAAAAACGCAAAAAGACAACGGATTTTATCTGTTGTCGTAGGGGGTTAAAAACTGTTGTAACTGAGGGTGTTGTTAAAAGTACGCACCTACGACCCGTTGTCGTAGGTGCATATACGACAACGGATTTTATTCGTTATCGTTAGGGGCGAATCCGTTGTCTTTGATAGAAACGACAACGGATTTTATTCGTTGTCGTAGGGGCGTGCTTTTAACAATACCATCAGTTACAACAGTTTTAGACCCCTACGACAACGGATTTTATCCGTTGTTGTTTTCCATATAAAAAACAAAAAAAAAATTAAAAAATATATACAAATTTCAATATTATAAATAAACCAAAATTTAAAATTTCAAAAATAAAATTTAATATATAATTTTTTAGTATTACAAATCACTCAAAATTAGAATTCTAATTCAATACAAATCGGAACATTCAAACATCAAATATACAACTTGCAGCAATTTCCCGAGCTCCTCATTGTTCCTCATGGCTCATGGCCAACAGCAAGTGTCTCGAGATTATCCTGTTCTTGTTATCACACACAGCATTTCCAACCAATTCCAACACCTTCAATCACTAACCAAAATGTTGGATAAAAAAACGAAATATATTAATACTAACTTGGTGTCGAGGCCTAAAAGTATTTTACAGGACAACACCTACACATATTATTTCATCAACCATATCTGAAATTTGAAACCACCACTTACCACCATTAATATATTATACGAGTCAATAATTATGCAATGTTTCAATATCACTATTTCACCATGCTAGCATTTGGAAGGCCCATTTAACATATTTTTCACGGAACAAGGATGCCAAATTTTATTGAGGAAAATGTAATCTCGAAGTAGCCATAAAATGCAAGCATAAATTATGCACTACCTTCATTATACGTGTATGGAACACATTTGAGAGGTACAAGGAACCTGCTAGAATACCAGAGATCCCTGGTAGCATAGATCTTTTCCAGGATGACAAGAGGAGCTGCAAGATAGCAATTAGCAAAGTTAGCATAATAATAAGTATAAAGAAAAAGGTAACGACATAAAAGAATGAATAGGCTGGTACCTAAACTCAAGAAACAAAATGATACTAAACAAATCAAAACAAAGGCCAAACCCTCAATTCCGAATTTGTTGACCGAAGCCCAGGCTTTCATGAAAGGAACAATCGAGCTGGAGTCTCCGATGGCGTGGTGATTGGAGAAACCCAGGCAGATTCCATGGTCTGGGAACAGTGTCACCTGCACAGCTAACACAGGGAAAACCACAGCATCCGTCGAATGAGTAGCCGGCGGGAGATTCGGAACACAGGCGTACAACTCGTCGGCAACTCGAGGGTGGTTCCCGGTGAGGTGATTGAAGTCTTTCATGCATTCGGCTATGGTAAGCGACACAGAGTCTCCCACCACGAATCTCGAATAGGGCCTGCTGGAATCCAGAGGATGGACGATAATCCCAGAAAGTCGCATGAAATGCTTGAGCGTCTGGAGCAACGATTCCTTGAGTTTGGGGACGATGGATTCCACGAAAAAAGACTTGGAGATGGGGAAATCGAAGAACATCAGAAGCTCCACTGGGTGGAAATAGATACATACCTCATCAAACACCTTCCTAGAAAAATATATATATACATCAATCACGGTTCAAGTTCCGGATTCTCGGTGAAAATGTAAACCTCATCAAACCCCTTCCTGGAAATATAAGAAAAAAGAAAACAAGGAAACAAGTTACTTGATGGTCAAATTACTATAAATTCACCAATGTCTTTATTATTATTATTATTTTTGTAAATTTTTCAGATATTAACTTTTTCACATAATTTTGCGCATAGTGATAATATTTGAGAATGGTTACAATCCCATGAGAAAATTAATTTAAGCTAGCAGTTCTAAAGTTCCTATTATTTTAAATATGTGTGTGTGCACAATAACTCTTTTTCATTTAAGAATTTCAACAGTTGGATTAAACTAATAATATAACAATATTTGACCCAAAAAATAGTACATAAAATTTAGATCAAATTAGTCACATGATGCGTAAACACTACATTAACTCTAGCAAGAATAATATTAAAAAATGGTTCACCAAAAAATTGAGAAAGTGGAGCTCGCACATTATGACAGTGAAATATGAGGTAGGAATTAATGCAAACTACTAGATGGAGTAGAATCTATTCGGTGAAGAAATCATTCATTAAAGAATTGATGATCATATATACCCATAAATCCGCATTATTCACAACTCACCTCTGAATGTATGCATCCCCATGAGAAAAAAGGTTGTTTAGTGTTCCTTGGTTTTCCGCCGCAACCTCTGTATTCATACAATTCACAGGAAGTATATACACATCTTGGCACCCTCTGAAATGAAGTTTCGAGAGGTACACTGCCACAAGTAACAACCTACAGTACACAATCACTCTATGATGTAAAGTGTAAGAAAAAATCACTGAGGAGAGCAGAGCACCAATGCTTAACAAGATTCAGGCCACATCCAGCAAACAATTTAGCAGCATAATAGAAACTGGGAGAGCACCAATGTTTAACAATATTCCAAAAGCAAAAGACCAAGAATCTCCGTATTAGTAACTCAAACATGTTGACATGGTGAATTGGTTGGAGGATGAAACTTGAGTTCTTGTAACACTCTACGCCTCCAAAGACATCTCTAAGAAAATGAGATCAGATTCAGAACTATCTTATATTTTCCAAGTTTAAAGAGAAAAGTCACACAAGGCAAAGCTAAAGGTGACGATAAAATAATCTTTCAAGTCCTCAACAAGGTTAAAAATAAAAAGATAAAGCAATACGAAGCCATGTACACAAATTGAAGCACAATGTATCGCCTTTTCTCAGCGAATAACACTGCAAAAGTAGAAAATTCCAGCGGCCACCATTTTTTACCTGAAAATTAGCACAGAAAATGCCAAACCAAAACTTACCAAAACTTACAAGTATTAATATAATATATGAAGTAGAATGGAGTGTTTCCTGTATATAAATAATAAGTTAAATATCAAGTCCTATCTAGCTAGCTAGATCACAAGAACATGGTAATTAAAATCTGCTACCTCAACTTATGCCAACTAGCCATACCCTCCCCCCTCCCCACCCCGAGAGAGTATACATGGGTGCCAATATGTATCCTAAATCCTAATCATGTATCTTCTTTATTTTTCTTACATTCCATCCTTTACACACAGTCGGACTGATGGTTGTGTCTCGCCACTGTCGAGTTCTCGATCTTCAAAGCCCCTTCAGCTGTTGAACTAATCCGGCTAGTGCAGCCAACTTCTTGAATGCATTCGCAACGACCACATAAGATGCTTTGGCGGTCGATATCATTCTTGTCAACTGCAAAACGGAAGAGTAAGTTACAAGTTAGCTCTAACTTGTGTTGATTGATATGCTTGCAAGTTGAATCATATATCAAGATGTGTGGAATTCATGAACCTCACATTTATGAAGTTTCAAATTCTTGGAAGCTTGATGATTTGTTTATTTTAATTTATTTTTTTTGTATATGGACCAAGTATGGTTTATAAGAAGCTCACCGGAGGCGATTAAGGAAGCCAAATTAATGTTGATATTATCAATCTCTACGACCTCTTCACCAGTGGTGCTCAACTGCCAAAACAATGGCCAAAAGAGATTTCAGCAACTGCCTAGGAAATGTCTTTATGCCAATTTGCCTGCAAATTATTTATAGTGCAGAAGCAGACAAGTAAATCATAAGGATGCACTTCAAATCTTGTGAGCCGCAAATGTCTTTATGTAGAATCAATAGATTTTTATCACCATAATTTTTAAAACATATATATATATTACAATTTATTTTTATTAGCTCCTCGTTTACGTTACCAAATTTCATTCTCATTCTTAGATAAACCTCAGCGAATTTAACAAAAAAAGACAAAGAAACACCACAACAACAAAAAATAAATACCCGTTACTTACTCTAATTGTTTTCTCCGGAGTTAGAGCAGCCCCAATGCTCACCAGAATATATCCAAACACGGCTGAAACGAGTTAAAAAGAGTGGAATGTTTCAGAATGGTTTCCTAAACTTTGATTCCAAGCTAAAACACTTCTAATCAACCCAAAATGGCTAATAAAGGATAAGGGCAGTCACCTGGTGCAGAATCAACCACGAACATGGCTTCGAGACACGCACAGTAGGGATCCTAACTGAATGGAGGTCGGACGACCTATTTCCGGTGATCGATCGGCGAGTATGGTGCCGGAGCAAAGCTGGGTCGAAGGGGCGATGGATTGCGGCTAGGGTTTGGATTTCCTTTTATTTCTTTTGTTCTTTGTTCTGTTAAGGAAGCTTGTAGGTAAATGTGTTAAATACGTAAGTTATCAGGTTTTTTTAAAATAATTTTTTTAAAAAAATTATAATAAAGGACAACGGTTTAGACAAAAGTGTTGTCTTACACTACATAAAACAATAAAAAAAGACAACGGTAAAAAAAACCGTTGTCGTAGAGCTTCAAAAAAATGCACATAGACAACAGTTAATTAAAACCGTTGTCATAGGCCTAAAAAACCCGCTCATAGACAACGGTTTTTAAAACCGTTGTCTTTTACACATATAAGACAACGATTTTTAAAAAATTGTTGTCTTCTTTCATTTAAATAAGGCCAACGACAACGGTTTTTGTAAAAACCGTTGTTAAAAGTCAAAAGACAACAGTTTGTGTATAAAACCGTTGTCTTTTTAGTGTGGTTAATTAGCATATTTGTTGTAGTGACCACTGACTGGTCTACCTGCTCAAAACCGATGAGATGTTGAAGATATTTCCGTTGGAATTTTTTGTCGTTAAATTGATTCATCAACATCTATATCCATGGAAGAAAAAGTCACACTTCAAGAGCAGACAAATGGATGTCATTAAATTCTCAATACTCAAGTCTTCAAATATTTACCAAAAATTGTACCTGCGGACAGACTAATTTATCAGTTGCAGTAACCGCTCTCATCCATTTTGGGAAAGGGTTTTGTCTAGAATTTATTGAAGCAAGGACAAAGAGTTATGGTGAAAGGTGATATCTTTACTTTACTCAAGCATTTAATGAAGAATACAATCAAACGTTGGTATTGATGCCTATATATAGTGGATTCTAACAAGCTTAAAAATAACTAAAACTTTGATCTACGCACATTATCAAGCTTGCATATTTTGAGCACTTGCTATTTCCAAACATCTACACTGCTCAAAAAGCCCATGCATATAAGTCTAAATATCATATCATTAAATATCATCAAGGTCTTAGAGTCAATCTTTCAATTTCTCATCTTGGACCGTTAAAGATTTTCTTGCCAGTTTGAATCTTTGGATCCATTCATTCTTTCTTACTTTTATCTGTATTGGTGTTGAGATGTTTTGTCTTCATTTGTGGCGGGAGTTCCGACTAAGGCAAAGGATAAGTCATAAAGTTGTAGTGGGTTGTATAAAAATTTGGTATAAACCAAAGTCTTCTAGTGATTCTTTCCTAAGTGGAAGAGGGAAGACCTAGAAGGAGTTTACCTTCCAACTTTTATGTATAATATTATCAACAAAATATTTGTACCGTTTGTCCCCACAATCTTTTTGGTTCAACCATTTTTGAATGAGAAAAATAGTCTTGTTTAGCTAACACTAACAAGACAAGTTTTTTTATTTGAAAATGTCTTTAAAATATTTTAAAATTGTGTATTCATCCCTTTTTACACATACAACCGATCTCAATAGCTTACCTACTCCACCAACAGACACCCCCCTTAGAAGCAATATAAAATTGAGTATTGCTTCAAGACAATCATCATAATGAAATTTGTTTTCTATCTCAATTGGTTACAACATCGTGCTGATAAACGTGTTATAAATCACAAGAGAATCATAGGCGGATAGAGAAAATTCATAAGATTCAATACTCAAGTACATTTTTTCATCAGAAATGGCACCCGATCCCGTATTACTTGCCCTTGCGGATGGGTTTAGACCCCATCATGCGGGTCCGGGATCTGTCCCATGATTTAGTGGACCCGTCCTATCATTATATTCCTCTATATAAATATAGAAATATAAAAAATATACATATATATATATATGTATGTATATAAGTGATGATATAATTATATTTTTCTTATAATGAATAATTTATTACTTATCCATAATTTTAGTTTATAATATTGTAAGATTGAAATAACTTTATTTTATTATCATATGTTTATTATGAAATTAAATTACTATAAGTTTTAAATTATTTTTAAATTTCATACAAATATATAGATTTCAATTTGTCATAATTCTTCCTAAATATTGTTAGTAAAAAGCTGGAAAGTAACTATTGAATTATCATTGATTTTTATTTTTTTAAAAAAATTTGTTTAAAAAAATCTAAAAGTAATATAATTTTTCACAAATCATGTCACGCCCCGGGCCTTCGCCCGCATCTACGCGACTGCACAATGGGCCCTTATAACAACTACTTTGAATTCGTCATCGCTTTACAAAAATAATTAACACAAGTTGTTATAGAAGCACATTGTAGCTCATTATACACTTAGTTTAAATCTTTCATTTTTTCGTGTGGGAAGGGGTATCACAATCACCCCTCTTTCAGAACGCGACGTTCTCGTCACGGCCTGAGCCCTCGATCCACCAACACCGGAAATCTAGAGGTGGCTCCTGCAGGTTCAAGAGGTCTCTATAGCAACTGCTTTGTATTCGTCCTCGCTTTACAAAAATGATTAACTCAAGTTGTTATAGTAGTCCATTGTAGTGCATTATAAACTCATTTTAAACTTTTTCATTTTTCTCATGGTTGACAAGAATATCGCAGATCCAACGAATCTAACTCAAATTAGACCGTTGGTTTACGAGGCGAAATGGGTCCCAAGTTTAGAAAAACACATCTCATTATCATCCCTAATTTTTATAAACCTAGTCACCATATTTATTGAGAAAAATAGTAGAATACAAAATTTTAAAAATATATAATAATCACACATCGAACTAAATAAAAATAATCAACTACAATAATAAATTATCTATAAAAGGGTAATGAAATTTTAATGAAAAAAATTAAGAAATTTGAATGAAAAATTAAAATCATGCAACCTTTTTAAATAACATATGAATTATGAACATTAGTATTCCGATGCACGCGTAGAATATTGTTACAATCTTTTTTTCACAAAAACTCTTGTGAGACGGTTTCATGGGTCAATTTTGTGAGACGGATCATTTTTTTTAGACCCGTGAAAAAAATGGGTTGAGTTGTCTCGTTTCACGGATAAAAACCCGAGAGACCGTCTCATAAGAGACCTAATCGTCCTTTTTTAATCAAAAACAAAAAAAATAGTAAAATTTAAACAAATGCAAAAGATATAACATTTTTGCAAAAAAAATAATCAACTAATAACAATAGGCACAATAGAGGGGTAAATTACAAATCAATACCTAAACCCATTTTCAACTTACATTTCAATACCTACTCCACTAAAACTTATTTTCTACTCTCTGGAGAAAGAAAATTTTGTTTATAAATGTCACTTATACCCTTATCTATTACCCTCCTCTTAAACCATTAAAAAAATGAGAGAATGAAAACTAAAAACAAAACTAATCCAAATAGTATTTATATAAAAATTCAAATTAAAATTAAAGAACATAAAACATATCATATAAATGCTTATGTTCATACAGGAGCAAGTATGTGTTTAGGAAGCAAACATATACTTGCAAATCATTATTGGAAGAAATATGATAAAGGATTAAAAGTTCGAATAGGAGATGGATCAATAATCATGCTTGATACAGTAGCAGAAAAATTATAGAGATTGAGGAAACAAAATTTATAATACTCATTATATACCAAATAGAATCAGGAATGGACATTATAATAGGAAATAACTTTTTAAGATAATATCTTTCTTTTACACAATTTGAAGATCACATAACTTTAAACAAAGGATCATCAATGATTTACATTCTTAAATTACGAACAGCATTTCGTGTAGGAAATGAAGGATTTACAAAGAATTTTCATAAACAAAATACAAATCCAATAGAACTAAAAATAGAAAATATTTTAACGATTAATCCTGAAAAAGAAATCATGAAGAAATTTCATGATATTTGTTCTGAAAATCCTCAGGAAAACATTTAAAAAAGAAAACAATTTATTGCTTCAATAAAACTTAAAGACCCTAATATCACAATCTGTGAAGCACCAAGAAGATGCAACATGGATGATGTAAAAATATTCGAAAAAGAGGTTAAAAAATTACTAAAACTTAAGATAATCATCCCAAGTAAGAGTACACACTCCTCACCAGCCTTTTATGTCAGTAAAAAAGATACTGATAAGAAAAGAATGGTAATAGATTATCAAAAAATGAATAAAGCAACAATTATGGATGGTTATTATATCCCAAATAAGAATGATTTACTATCTTATATAGAAGAAATGAAATATTTTTTCAGTTTAGATTGTAAATCAGGATTCTGGCAAATTCAGCTAGAACCACAAACACAATTACTTACAGCATTCAGTTGTCCAAAAGGACAGTATCAATGGACTGTATTACCTTTAGGACTTAAACAAGCACCAGGTATTTTCCAAAGATACATGGATGAATCCTTTAAACCATATGTAGATTTTTGTTGTGTTTATATAGATGACATATTAATTTATTCAAAAACATTAGATCAACATTATAAAGATCTCATGACAGTATTAACTTATTCTGGAAATTACATTAAGAAACTTGCAGAAATCATAAAATCTCTTCAGGCAAAACTTAAACAGGATTATAAGTGGAAATGGTCTAAAGAAGATACTAATTATATTGACACTATTAAAAAAATAATAATTAGTAATCTTCCTGAGTTATATTTTCCTTCAAATAAAGACATAACAATAATAATTGAAACAGACGCTTCAGGTGAATACTGGGAAGCATGTTTAAAAGCTTATACAAGAGAAAGAAACTTAGAAAAACTTACTAAAACAGCTACCAAGAATAATGAAGAATTATGTAATTATACATCAAGAACTTTTCAAGGTGCACAACTGAATTATCACTCAAATGAAAAAAATTATTAGCTTTAATATTCACAATTAGAACTTAAGAAATTTATCTTATTTCTAAACCATTTTTAGTAAGAACAGATAATATGAATTTAACATATTTCAAGACGAGAAAAATATCAAAAAATGCTAGGAGAAATACAGCGAGGTTAATTAGATGGAAATTAGAATTGAACCATTATCAGTTCGAGATCCAGCACGTCAATGGAACTGATAATTCATTATCCGACGCACTTCATCCAAATTATACTATACGTAATAACGAAATAACAAAGGAGATCCTAAATGATCCAGAAAATGACTGTGAGTCATCCGAACATGCCTTAGAAAGCATGGGAAATATAAATTGATGAAATGAGATTTATATTCAGAAACATGAATTATTTTATGGCTTCAAGTCATCCGAACATGCCTCAGAAAGCATGAAGAATATAAATTGATGAAATGAGATTTATATTCAGAAACAGAATTACTCTATGAGTAAAACAATCAATCTCATTTATGAAGATTGGTTCAATTCTTGCAAAAGAATTCATAAATGCAATGATACGCATAATAAAACTATCTGAATTACTCACGAAAAGAGTTAAATTACTAATTATTTTATATATATATATATATATATATATATATATATATATATTCTTGTGCATGATGGACAAATTAAATCAATTAGAGGAGATATTGATCGATATACAGGAAGAAATTCAAATTTTTCAACAAAAAGAAAAGAATGTAATCGGAAAAATTTAGAGGATAAAAGAAAAGATGGCAACCTCGTCGTCATCATCCTCACCAAGAACACCAATCAAGATAGCAACTTCATTTGACAAAATAATGTAGATGAATGAGAAACAGTCAGTGGTCACAGCCAACACTCACAATAAAAAAAAGAAAAAAAATAAAAAAGAATCGGTTGTCACAGCCAACACCGAGAAGAATGAAAAATAAGAAAGAACGTTTAAAAACGCCCTTAAAACAAGAGAAAGAAATATGGTCAATTTTGTCAAATAAGTTTTTAATCTCAATGTCTAAAGTTAATCCATGCATTAATAATCTGCTTTATTAACCGTTCTGATACTAGGTTGCGGAATTCTTATGGACTTCTTATTCATCGGTTTACAAATCTGATTCATTTGTAACAGATAAATTATTTAATTCCAATTTGGTTCCATTCATTAATTAGTATTACAAATTTTAGTTGATAAATTGATTCGAATATGGTTAAATCAAAATTTTTTATATGATATTCATGAAATGTATCATATTCATGATCATCCTCTGTTTCAAACCTGTTTTTAATTATTAATTTTCCATTTCTTATAAAGGATGATGACATGATTAATATATTTTGAATATTTCTTTAATTATTATTTTCATCATCAATTTCATCATATATTTCATTTATACTATGTTCACCAAATCGAACAATTATATAAGTTTCTACAATGAATAATTGTTGATTTATTGTATTCATTTCGTTATAGATCTGAATGTAGAGTGGATCTGTATTTTCTAGATTTTGAATTTTATTTCTCAATCTCGAAACTTTTTATTTAACATTAGTACTTCTTGCTTCAGAGTCATTCCATTCATGATAAAGTTTTGAATAATTTTTAAATTAAGGGCAACCATGGTTTGATTCTTTCTTTTGGATTGTCTCCTTGTGTCCAGTGATTAATAAAATTTTACTAGATGCAAAATTTATTTTAACCTTTGAATTTTCATCAATCTTTCCAGTTTTTGAGATCATGTCAATTAATGTTTTTATTTTTATATATCTCCGAAATTGTCGAGAGATCCATTATTGGTTTCTCTTCATTTGATCCTTCAAATAAGAACTTGTCTTTATTTCTTCGACATTGAATGTATATCATTGGTTGATAGAGGTTTTCATTATCCCAATCATCAAGGGTTAAATGAATACTCAATGTTAACACTGGATCATCTTTGAAGACTTCTTTCTTGAACTGGATAATACTATTTCTCAGTTGATATGGAAATAGTTCTATCTCTTGATTGTTGGGACTGACTTATAATCCACTTAGTAATCCATTTGAAAAGAACCTTGAGACTTCATGCGCTGGATCTAGGGGTGTTCACGGTTCGAATAACCGCCGATCCGAACCGAAACCGAAAATTCATTTGGATTTTCGGATTTTCGGTTTTCGGTTCGGTTTTTTTCCTACGGTTAACCGAACCAAACCGAAAAACCGATTTTTTTTATTTTTTTATTTTTTTAAATTTTTTGGCTTTGTTTTTGGTATTTAAATTTTTTTACTAATCAATTAATATGTGCATCAATGTGAGCTCAAAAAATTAATTTTATGGAAAAACTGGAAGAACAAAAGTCATAATTTGTTAGTTTAAAAAAAGACATACTTGGTTTAATTATTTATCTAATTAGAAAAACATACATGAGTTCAATTGTGGGTTCAACTTGAAAATTATATTGATTTAATGATTTTAAATAATATTGATTTTCAAATAGAAATAATTAAAAATTAATTAAGTTATTTTATTATATTATATATACATTTATTTGCACTATATATTACATTATTTATAAATTCATAAATTATTATTATTATTGAAATTAGAAACGTTAGAACTTTTTTTATTCTCAGTGCAGTTATTTTCAAATACATTTTTTGAAGCATTAAATAAAAAATATTTGTATGAATGTATGGCGTTATGAGTTTGTGGATTCTGATTATATTTGTATTGTATTAAATATTAACCAATGAGTTCGTCAATTTTTTTATGTTTCTAAATTCAAATTAATGTAGTGACTAGTGATTAGGATTATTTTCAAATTTCTAGCCAAGTTGAAGAAAATAGATTAATACTTAAATATTAGTTTATATAAGTATTATTGTATTAGTATATTTAGAGTAATCGAAAATACATAACTCAAACTCAAATTGTACCTATTTTTAAAAGAACATATAAACATAAAACATTTGTGGACTTATGGTTTTTTCAAATAGAAATATAAAAATTAATTAAGCTAATTTTTTATAAAATTATATGTATGCATATATTTACATTATATATAATATTATTTTTATAAATTCATAAATTATTATTAACCAAACGTCATGATGGAATCTTTGTTCGATTTTTGTTCTTAAAAATTAAATTTCAAACGGTTTACGTCCAAATATATTTTGCAAAGCAATTAAATTTTAAGCGCATATATTTGACGCGATATAATTGGTTCTTCACTTTTCCAAATATCATTTCATCAAAACAATTTTTCAAACCAAACCAAATTCCAAAAAAAAATAATAATAAAATAAAATCAGTTAACCGAAAAACCGAAATTTTTTCGGTTAAAAACCGAACCGAACCGCTCCATTCGGTTTGGTTTTCGGTTTGGTTTTTCGGAAAACCGAAAAACCGGTTCGGTTCGGGCGGTTTTAACCGTTTGAACACCCCTAGCTGGATCACCTTGCAGTGTTCTTGCTCTTGATATGCTTTGTGTGTCACAAGTTTGTAGCCAAGATCCTACAGATGGTTTGGCTATTCTCAAGTAGTTTAATGTTTCGAAGAATTCAGTCCTGAATTTTTCTGAAAATTTTGTTTTTTTCAAAAATTTGTTTTTGTGGTCGTAAATTGAAACAAGAACATTTTTCAAGCAACTGGAAAATGATAATTCAAATTTCTGAAAATGAAGAATTTCAAGACATAACAATCTGTTATGTATAAAAATAAATTTTGTTACCAAAATCCGATCAACAAAAATAAAATAGTAAAATTAACATTTTTTACTAAATGGAAAATGTATGAAAATACAAAAAAAAAAAAAAACAAATATCTTTAATTTATATTCTCAAAATATAAATTTTGATATAGAAAATTGTGAAAACGATTTAAAACATCTCAAAAATTGTCAATCTTCAATTGATAATTTCGAAGATTTCCAGAATCTATTGGAACAAATAGATTCAACAAAAAGTCTTTTAATAGCTTTAAGAAAATTAAGAAGTTCTATCATCTGTTAAAATGATAGAGGTAACAATTTCAAATCAAAACATTCAGATTGATGAATCTGAAGAACATCAAGAGTATAATTTGAATATTATATTCAATTAAAGTAAGTTTGCTGAAATACAAAAAACAGGATTTTCTAATTCAAAAACAAATTTAATAAATCAACCTGGAATATTAAGTAAAATTTCAAATCTTCTTAATCTCAGAAAGAATTTAATTTATTATTCAATACGAACAAAAGAACGATCATGTAAAATAAATAACGAACTAAGGTCTAACACACTGAAGTTATTAACAATTTAAGATATTGATACCATCATGACAAAAGCCAGTGAAAAAGAAAGATCTGAACTAAAATACGTTCATATCGAAGGAATTGAAATAATTGTATCAGCTCACTACCGAGAAGGAATGGATACACCAATTGAAATCACAGTTCGTGACAAAAGGATACGTAATCTTGAAGATTCAATCCTTGGGAAAATTATAGGAAACTTATGTTACAAAAATATGAAATTTTGTATTTATTCACAATACAATATATCTCTTTTTGATAAAAACATAAATTATGTTTTAACACTAGATTATTGTTTTTATAGAAATAATCTTATGTTAATAGGAAATCATCCAATCAATATAAACTATGTTGTCGGTTTAGCAATGAGTAATAATTCTCAAACAGGAATAATTTCAACGAAACCAACTATTTTTGTTGAAAGAATGTTTGAAAATATTACGAGAATTGAACATCCCCGAAAAGCATTTATTGAAGAAATAGATCTCTCTAAAAATATGGAGTTCAGATGACCTCCAAATAACAAAACATTTTTTTTTCAAGAAGATCATTATCATTTGCTAGAAATGATGAAGATATCCTTGAAAATATTGGAACCATGAATCAAAACATCCTTAAAACTAAACAAGTTATTGGTACTGAATCAACCTCATCGTAATAACATCTTTAACAAAATTAGAAAAAGATTTAGGAGAATTAGAAAGTAAAATTGACGAGATCAATCTAACAATACAAGAATTAGAAAGAAATTTCAAAGAATATATTGATTTAGCTACGACTAGATTAATAATAGAACAAGAAAGACATAGTAATGAAATATTAAGTTATCTTAAGGAAGTTCTTCCAATAGATAAAGAAAAAAGAAAACTGGAAAAAGAACCACCATTCAAAATTGAATCATGGTATAGAAATCCACTTATTTATGAAAAAACTAAGTATGGAGATGTAACGCCCCAAAATTAGCATAATTGAGATTTTAGGAGTTTAAGATGGATAATCAGAGATTATAGAATTCGAGGATCGATTTGATTTTGATCAGAGACTATTTCGCAATTTTTGAAAATTTCAGGGACTAAAATGCAAATTTGGAGAAAGCCTTTTGACTTCTCCTTCACTCCATTTCCTTTCTCCTCCAACGCTCCAAACCGCCATTAACGCCTCTCAAGCTCTTGGGATTTCATCCCGAGCTCGATCCGTCCGATAGAATTTCACTCTGAAGACATATTCGCGATCTCGGCAGCAAGAGCTCCGTTATGCCGTAAGTTTTTCTTCGATCCAGTATACTTCAATTTTTGGATTTTGTTAAAGGAGAATGAAATTCGGTTATGTAGTACATGAGCTAGCATGTATCGTTTATTCTCAGTCTATTTTGAAAAAGAGCGTCGTTCTGATTTGTTATGATTTTTGGAGAGTAATTTGAAAATGGGGTTTAAGTGTTTGTTGGATTTTGAGTTGTTTTGGAAATTGTGGATGTTAGGAGTTGCATTGGATTGACTTTTTGCTGTCTGTGGTTTTCGGTTAGTTGATTTATAGTCGTTATGCCGACGGTTTGAGATTTTGGATTTAGGAGTTGGAATTAAGATTTTGATAGGTATTTCGGATTTGTTTTGAATTGATTGGTTGTTATTGTACTCGTTTATCTCTCCGTACAGATTTGACTAAAGATTGTGGAGTTCAGAATTGGCAGGATTCGAATCGTCGAAGTATTGTTAGAGCTTGATCGAGATTGGAAGCTACGTTGAATCAAAGAAGAGGTAAAATACAACTTAGAATTGAATGGAACGAATGACTCGAATCTGACTTGATTCGAGTGTTCCGGAGAAATCACATACTTGCATGTTAATTTATTTGTTTGATTTTAATTGAATGAGTTATGATTTTCATTGCATTCATATTGAGCCAAATGATTTATTTCAATTTGAATTAGACGTTCTGAGAACTATAGTAGGGGGCATTGGCAGGCGAATTACTGCAATGACCGATTTAACTCTATATAGTTGCTTCAGAGTCTAGAGGATTGAAATATACATTATCCACCTCAAGGGGAGAGTCGGTGTGATTGATGTGATATTTCATCATCGGGATCCCAATAGAGGAAGAGAATAACCGGAGCACCTTTGATTATCCAGACTTGATAATCACGGATTTTAAAGTCATGCATTTCATTTAAGAGTATTTTAATTGCATTGTTGATGTTGTATATCATTAGTTGTTATATTAAATGATATTACATGTTAGTTGCTTTTACTGGAAATGTTATTCTCACCAGATTATCCTGCTGTTGTCTTGTCTTTGTATGTGTGTTTGGCGACAGGTGGGGCAGGACCGAGTCAGAGATCGCATGGCTAGATGGTTGAGTTGATAGAAGTGAGGACTTGGTGTTTCGTTTAGAAGTCGAATATGTAATCAAACTTAGATTGTATTCGGACTCGTTTGTATTGTATTGCTTTGAATAAGCTAGACTAATGCATGCCTTAGATATAAGATTTCTGAAATTTCTGTTCAGAGGTGCGCGCTCGATCGGGCAAGTTCAACCGATCGAGCGCGAGGCATTTATCTTGAAGCAGTACTTTTGAGTTTTGGCTACCGCTCGATCGGTCGAGTTTAACCGATCGAGCGGGAGTCTTGTTTGCTTTGAGGCAATGAGTTGAGATTTTCTGCCGCGCTCGATTGGTTGAATTCAACCGATCGAGCGGTGCAACCTTTTAAAAAGAAATTTATTTCTTTTACTGATTTTAGTCTTGGATCTTTAAATGTTTATTAATGTTTAGTCCGAGATTAGATGTTTAGAACCGAGGCCTCACATTAAGTGGTATCAGAGAATAAGTTCTTGGTTGAATTAGAGTGAACGGGGTAGATCGAGTCCGCATGAATTGAACTCTCGCATGTGATTGAGTTAATTAATTGATGTTTTAAGTACCATGCGAGCATGCTTTATTAATTGAGAATTATTTGAATTACATGATTATGTGATTTAAATTTCTAAAGCATGATTTACTTGAGATATCAATTGCTTGGATTCCTGGATCGAATTCGAAATTTCTCGAGATAGTTGAATTATTCGAGAAATAGGTTTTGGACACCGAATGTTTGAAGACCGAGGAAATTGTGTCCTAACTCTCGTGAGCATGGAATATATGTTCTTGTTGTTTATTGAACAGGAATCGAACTGCATAGAATCCAGACTGGATAGAGTGACACTGCGACTGTTCAGATGTTAGATATTGGTTATCGGATTTTGAGTTTATTATCTGTGGAGCTGTTAACCAAGTACAGGACAACCGAGGATTATTTTTAGAAAGTTTCCAAATTCATATCTGAATCTTTAGACGAGTGGAAATTCTCTGACAGATGCTCCTGCATCATTTAGGAATTTTAAGAGCCGAATCTTTCAGATTCTTGGAAAGTTGTTTGCAAAATTGCATGACGAGCAGTTATATGTTATTCTATCGATGTTCTTACCTGAAATTTGAAGATTTGTGAGTTCTAGCGCAGAATCTTTGAGAAATTCTTATCGTTTGTGAAGCCGATTACTCTGCAGATTATGTTCTTCTACCTGGACTTCATCTTATGAGACCAGTTCTTACTGTTGAAGAAGAGATTTATCAGCGCTTCTTTATACCTTATTTCTTCTATATTGATGACCTTACAAGTGCTTTACACTTCTTCTTATTGAGGTTGAGGTATATTATTGTTCAGAAGAATCACTTATTAGCTTGAGCGCCGAGACAGCTGAAGACGCGCGAGACTCAATGTCTGAATCTGGACCTTGAGCTCGCAGCAATTTTATTGATTGGAAGATCTGGCATCGTTTCTTTTCTTATGAGGAGATTCCGTAATCTTCTCTGATCTCGGAAACTGCTGTACTAGTTTCACCGTACAGACTAAGGATGAGAAAGAGAAGAGGATTAGAGGTAATGAGGGAATTCTGATTTGGAACCTGATTCTATCTGAAGAACTTGAATGCAACAGCTGATGCTCTGATCCGAAAGATCTGTTCTTATTTTATCTACTACCGGTATTTTCTTTGATCGGTGATTGTTGCACTTCTGATTAGAGTTTGAAACAAATAGAAGTCCTATCAGGATTTTTGCTTTTGAGCCGAATCAAAATGAGATAGAGATTGTGTTTCGATGGATTCATCACAAGATTTCTTTGATCAGTCTGAGTTTGAGGTACTATCTGTTATGATTGACCGATTTATGAATTTGTTATTTTATTCCCTACAAATTGATTCTCAGACATGATCAGATGTTAGATATTCTGTCAGAACCTTGTCAGATTGTTCGGTTTGCCAGATATAGATTATTTTCAGATCAGGGATCTTTGAAGTACTCTTTCTTCTGGATTAATCACCGAAGAGGCTTTTGTTATTCCAGTACATCTGAGTACGGTGATTATCCTCAAAACGACGGTCAGCCAGAACAGATGACATGGATTTAGAGGCTTTGCCGAGCTGTAGTACTGGGCCAGCCCAGTATCCGAATAGATTAATTGGGCTAGGTAAGGGTGAGCGGTCTATGCCATCTCTTAAGCTCAATTTTACCAGACTTGATAAAACAGGGTACCAATCCTGAAGGTCCATGGTTCGAATTAGAGGAATAGATGAAACTCCCTGATACAGGGAGGAGAAGTTTAGGAGCGTAATGCTGGACTCTTGCACTAGCTGGCGAGTGTGGCTAACTCCTATGAAGTTTTTGTACAACAACATCTAGCAGATGATTATCTGGATGGAGTCCTTCTATGAGTTGTACAAGCAGAATTGAAAACCTCTTTTTAATTGGGATGAATTTTTTGAGTCACCAGATTTGGGACCAGATTTGTTTTGAGGTGCGGATGTACAGATAAATATTTTTCAGACGAGATTGAAGATAGCACAGTTTAGATAGACGAGGTATTCAATCATTGGATTCAGACTTTCGTATTTTGATCTGAAGGACCGGATTTTCCTGAATATTTTGCCTTCCAGAGGCTTTGTCATATATGAGAAGAGAGAGAAATCATTTTTGAGATTGATTGTTCTCACTAAAGTCTTAAAATGATAGTCGATCTTGCCTACAGACTTGTTTGGTTCCGTCTCCTTCTGGTTGTTCACGAGGTGCTTTTCCGTCTTTTGATGCGGATTATCACCAGATCTTTGTTGCGGAATTACCAGACCATAGTTTCTTGTGTTCTTTAACTGTTGAGACCGGATTTGTTGAGATGACGAATTGCTTGAGACGACTGATTCAGAGTTTTGACCTGAATTAGAAGTAGTTCTGAGACAAACCGATTCAGTTTGTGTTAGTGCAGTGAAGCTGTTACAGATTTGAAGAAAAGAATTGGAAGACAGAGTTCATTTTGAGACAGCATTTTTGGGACTTAATGCTAAAAGATGAATTTTCTTCCAATGTTGGGTTTTATCCGTTGGCTTTTGAGATTGAACAGTATTCGATTTCGAGGACGAAATCAGTTCTTAGAGGGGGAGAATTGTAACGCCCCAAAATTAGCCTAATTGAGATTTTAGGAGTTTAAGATGGATAATCAGAGATTATAGAATTCGAGGATCAATTTGATTTTGATCAGGGACTATTTCGCAATTTTTGAAAATTTCAGGTACTAAAATGCAAATTTGGAGATTGTTAGATATTTAAGCCTTTTGACTTCTCCTTCACTCCATTTCATTCCTCCTCTAATGCTCCAAACCGCCATTAACGCCTCTCAAGCTCTTGGGATTTCATCCCGAGCTCGATCCGTCCGATAGAATTTCACTCTGAAGACATATTCGCGATCACGGCTGCGAGAGCTCCGTTATGCCGTAAGTTTTTCTTCAATCCAGTATACTTCAATATTTGGATGTTGTTAAAGTCCAATGAAATTCGGATATGTCGTACATGAGCTAGCATGTATTGTTTATTCTCAGTCGATTTTAAAAAAGAGCGTCATTCTGATTTGTTATGATTTTTGGAGAGTAATTCGAAAATGGGGTTTAAGTGTTTGTTGGATTTTGAGTTGTTTTGGAAATTATGGATGTTAGGAGTTGCATTGGATTGACTTTTTGTTGTATGTGGTTTTCGATTAGTCGATTTATAGTCGTTATGCCGCCGGTTTGAGATTTTGGATTTAGGAGTTGGAATTAAGATTTTGAGAGGGATTTTGGATTTGTTTTGAATTGATTGGTTGTTATTGTACTCATTTATCTCTCCGTACAGATTTGACTGAAGATCGTGGAGTTCAGAATTGGCAGGATTCGAATCGTCGAAGTATTGTTAGAGCTTGATCGAGATTGGAAGCTACGTTAAATCAAAGAAGAGGTAAAATACAACTTAGAATTGAATGGAACGAATGACTCGAATCCGACTTGATTCGAGTGTTCCGGAGAAATCACATACTTGCATGTTAATTTATTTGTTTGATTTTAATTGAATGGGTTATGATTTGCATTGCATTCATATTGAGCCAAATGATTTATTTCATTTTGAATTAGACGCTCTGAGAACTATAGTAGGGGGCATTGGCAGGCAAATTACTGCAATGACCGATTTAACTCTATATAGTTGCTTCAGAGTCTAGAGGATTGAAATATACATTATCCACCTCGAGGGGAGAGTCGGTGTGATTGATGTGATATTTCATCCTCGGGATTCCAATAGAGGAAAAGAATAACCGGAGCACCTTTGATTATCCAGACTTGATAATCCCGGATTTTAAAGTCATGCATTTCATTTAGAGTATTTGAATTTCATTGTTGGTGTTGTATATCATTAGTTGTTATATTAAATGATATTACATATTAGTTGCTTTTACTGGGAATGTTATTCTCACCGAATTATCCGGTTGTTGTCTTGTCTTTGTATGTGTGCTTGGCGACAGGTGGGGTAGGACCGAGTCAGAGATCGCATGGCTAGATGGTTGAGTTGATAGAAGTGAGGACTTGGTGTTTCGTTTAGAAGTCGAATATGTAATCGAACTTAAATTGTATTCGGACTCGTTTGTATTGTATTGCTTTGAATAAGCTAGACTAATGCATTCCTTAGATATAAGATTTCTGGAATTTCTGTTCAGAGGTGCCCGCTCGATCGGGCGAGTTCAACCAATCGAGCGCGAGGCATTTATCTTAAAGCAGTACTTTTGAATTTTGGCTGCCGCTAGATCGGTCGAGTTTAACCGATCGAGCGGGAGCCTTGTTTGCTTTGAGACAGTGAGTTGAGATTTTTTGCCGCGCTCGATCGGTTGAATTCAACCGATCGAGCGGTGAAACCTTGTTTAAAAAAAATATCTTTCTTTTACTGATTTTATTCTTGGATCTTTAAATGTTTATTAATGTTTAGTTCGAGATTAGATGTTTAGAACCGATGCCTCACAGGAGATGTTTAGTAAACAGATCAATCTGATTATGAACAAATATGAATAAATACAGAAGAACTGTATCATTCTCATCAAGAAACAGAACAATATAGAGATATGGATATCTCAGAACCAGAATCAGAAGATGATTCCAGACCACGATTAACTCTACGAATGAATGCAGGTAGTGGTAGTGGCACCAAAAATGGAGGATTCGAATATAATAAGGACCAATATTTTGGAACATATAAAGATGTTAAAGATATTCTTAGAGAATCAAAAACTTCAAGATTTGTAAAACAAAACATTTTAGATTTAGGATGTTCTACTGCAAAAGAAAGAAAATCAAGGATAGATCATTGGGCAAATGAACTATCAGTACAAATTCAATTAACACCATTATTAGATAAAAGCAAGAACATACAAGTATTAACTCATGGAATGATAAAAATGACTTTGGTAGGAGCAGTAAGAACTTGGGCTGAAAACCTACTAATAACTAACCTACCACAAGGAATGACAGGACATCGATATTTCGAACTATTTGTTGATGCCTTGTACCAAGAATTTTTAGGAGTTTCTAATAATGACGCTAATTTAGTAGCCAAAAACATAGAACAAAATAGAGCAATTTTTATACTGGATAATGTTAAATTATGCAATTTATGTTATCTAGAAGAATTTATCTATGATTATGAAACAAATTATTATCAATTAATAGATGTTGATAAAAAAGAGCATTATAAATTAAGTATTTTTAATAAAATACCTAATATACCAATAAATAGTAAAGATGAATAAAATAACTAGCTCTTATGCCAAAACTTTGGGAGGAGCTATGAAATTTATCAAAGATATAATAACAAAGAAATTTCATGAAGTAACATTAAATAAAAGAATATCCAAATCTTACAAACAAGACAATAAACTTTGTTGTGACAAAATGAAATTCACAGTAAAAGAATATGGTTGTAAAACAAGCATACCACACAAACATTTAAAACGACAAAAATAAAATAAATCTAATAAACCTTATAAATCTTTTAATAGAAAATTTATTCACTATAAGAAAAAAAAATTTAAAAGTAATTTCTTTAGAAAACCTTATAGAAGAAAATTTTATAAAAAGTTTGATAATAAAAAAATCACTTTGTCCAAAAGGTAAAGGAAAGAATTGCACATGTTGGTTGTACAATGAAAAAAATCATTATGCAAATGAATGTCCAAAATGAAATGAAAAGAAAAATAAAATTAAACTTTTAGAAAAATTATAAACTCTTGGATTTTATCCAGTAGAAACAATTGAATTTTCATCAGATCATAAAAATATTTATTAACTTGATGAATCAAGTTAATCAGATTATGAATCTGATTCTACATTTGATAATTTCAAAAATAATAATGCTTTAAGATAAGGCAAGGGCATTTTTGAAAAATATAAGTCTAAATACTAAATTGAAACTTTTGTTTGTCTTGAGTACCTATTTTCAAGTTGCCCATTTTACAAAAGTGTCAATTAACTAAAAAGATTCTACTATAATAATATAAAAACAATTAACTAAAAAGATTCTTCTATAATAATATAGCGAAATATTTCGTAAAATATGCAATCATCATTTTCATTTATAGATTAACTACTTTGATTTCAGCTCAAACTACTTTGGTGTGCAATTTACGTGCACTTTTCTAGTAAATAAATGAATGTTGCATAACATTTTTATGGTTCTTGCAAAGCCATTCAGCCCACGATCCAATTTCATTTTATTTTTTTTTTGGAAAAAAAAAAATACCATTCAATCTATTATTGAGATTACACATCAAGAAAGCATAATCCAATAAGTGCGAAAGCATAATCCAATAAGTGCGAAAGCATAAATACGTGAAGCTCATAAAATTACTTGCAGGAAATGTCTTATGATGCAACGAGTCCGATTTTTCAGGAAACAGTGAATACATCATACAATTATCAATGACAGCACTCAGCCTATACACAATACATACCAAACGATTAAGACTGAAATCTAAGAGCCTACCCATGTCCATCAGATTGTTGCAGACAGATATGAAAGGTTGAGGGCTGCAAGAAAATAAGACAAACCAAAGATTGAAAATCCACATAATGAAGAGAAATTCAGTAAGCTACATGTGTAACGAAAGTAGTATGTCATTCAAGGTTGAGCCATAAACAGCTTCCAGATAGATAAGCAAATTGCATGATACACCAATTATTCCACAAGCATTTCTATAAATCTGACTACCCCTATTTTCTGTTATTAAGTATCTATATAGCTGGTTTTGAAGTAGACTCACTACTGCAGTATGACATTTTAGAATGACCACACTAAAACTCGAGAACACGGAAGGATTTGGGCTCATGTGAACACTCTTCAATGTGTGGTGTAGGAGGGTGTAGCACCAATTTCATTGACTTGCTCTAGGTAATATTTGGGAGAGCTTCTAGGAAACACTTCTCAGCTTTTCCTTAACAAAATTTCACAAAATTTTAGAATTTTGTTAAGAAAAAAACTGAGAATTGCTTCCTAAAAGCTGTACCAAACACTACCCTAGTGTCATAAAAAATGTGCACGAGAAATCAAAAAGAAATAACTGAAAATGAGTTTTTGCTTCTAATCATGACATTAGCAAACTCAACTGCTCCTGATGCCAATAACCAATTTCAGACATGAAACATCACGAAAACTTTAGAGCAGAATCAAGGTTGTTGGCACAAATAAAACATGTGCAAGATGACTAACGAATCTGTGGTTTATGGTAGGTTTGATACACAGCGCTATTCTGTGAAAGACATCAGGAAATATAATCATTACCAGATAGCTGGAATCACTTGCTTTGTTTAGTTGTCACAGTTCTCTGTACAGTAGAAACACCATCAACGAATTTTGTCCGGAAAAGAACATTGGCATTATTAAACATGCCTTCCTTTAATGACACCACAATAAACTGCGAGAGAATCAAGGTCGACATGAAATGACATGATCAGATATGGTAAACAGTATTTGATCTTTTAGAATTTTGAATGATTTTTTATGCTGTAAAGGAAAATTTCTTCCCGTTTTTACGTTGGATTACTGCTTTTATTTATTTTGGGTGCTATTTTTTAGCACTAGGAGGACAAGAGTTGACAAAGGAAGTAAAAGAACCAACTTGAGAGTGTGGAAAGTGAGTTTTGATCATCCTTCCAATGTTCTGAGTGTGACTTAGATCAAGAGCTGCATCAACCTGATGCATCGAGAAATTAGCTTATCAGCCTGATGCATTTACGAGAAATTAGTTTTCAAATGAAATTTGAACATATTCAGACATGCAAAATGTTTCACAACGCAACCAAATAATTTTATTCACAGTAATAATGTGACACACATGTATTGGCTTAAAAGATTAAGGGTAGCTTTATGGAGAATTGTTAAATCATGATAACTGAAAAAACTAGATATGAAATTGGCCATCCTTAAATGTATTCTCCTTTGATGATTTTACAGGAATGTGTATCCCATGGAGGAAAAGAATTTTGACACATTTCTAAAGTTAGTTCAATCGTGCTTAACTAAGACATCTTGATGCATACGAGCACTTTACATACCTCATCCAGTATATAGAGTGGAGCTGGTTTAAAAAGAAGCAAGGCCAAAATTAAAGAGAGAGCAAGAAGAGATCGCTGCCCTCCACTAAGTTCAGATAACGACTGTTTCCAGACGCTCCCAAAAGCAACCCGAACTTCCAGACCGTCGAGGAAGCTGCATCCTTCAGGTGGTTCGAGTTTCGACATTGTGCCAGGCAGCAGAGTAGAAAATATAGATCCAAAATCTCTGGATAATTTGAGCACTTGATAAGCATTTCGCCCGCATGCATGGCCATTTTTCGAAGAAGTGGTAATAAAGTACAGTTATAGTAACTTCAATCCTACTTCATAATAAGTATGAAAATATCATGAAACAAGCTTGAATTTTATGACCCAAACTTACTTGTTTACTTTAACCCAAGTGACTTTGAGCATTTCCTTCTTCTTTTCATCAAGCTCTTCAATTACCATTTTGATTTTTGACTTGTCATTCTACAGAAAGATTATTATAAATAACAACCATCTTCTGATAGAAACATGTTTCCAACATTACTAACCTCGATAATATTCTTTTTGGAAATCAAGTCAGTATACTCATCTTCAGCTTTTTCAAACATGGCCATGACCTTCTTATTCACCCTTTTCTCTAGTCTACAACAAGAAAAGAGAAGATGATGAAAATTGTGGGGGCTACTGCTTTTGCTATTTAGTTTGAACCTTAAATCTGAAGTTTAACATCCAACCCAATATACAGAGAAACAATAATCTTGCATTCTCATCTCGCTCCATCCTTTTTTATTTATCTTGCTCAGTTCTTACCCTGATTGTTGAGCTTGCAGTTTTTGAAATTCTTCCCCAGACTTATGAGGATCACGGGACGCAAAGTCATAATCTGATCCAGCTCTCCCAAATAGTTGTTTCTCAGATGAGATCCAAGAATGCTTCTCTATCAATTTCTCGACCTTCAAAGAACAATCTTTCTGATCCATTTCCATGCGTTTCACCTACATTCATTTGTAATGAATATCAGAAAATCGGGCTCAGCCGCAATAGAGTAATTGGCTCCATTAAGTTACCTCATTATCCATTCTTTTCCTCTCTAGGTTTGCCTCGCTAATTTTATTTTCGAATCCCTGCTGCTCCTTGACAAGACTAGTGATCTGTGAATCACATTCTTTGAGTTTCCTGCGGGCCAAATTGAGCTGAGATTGTGCCTCATCATGATTCTTCTTTAACGAAGCAACCTGAAAGAAAATGGTAGAATGATAATTGTGCTGTCTTCTGTGAAGAAACAGAGATTAGAGCATCTAATATCAGTCTTTTTCCTATGTACCTTCGTCTTCTGAAACTCCACTACAATAATAAGATCATTAATCTGCTTCCTTAAAGCAGCTAGTTGGTGCTCAAGTGATGTTCGCTCCTTTTCAACAGCTTCCAGTTCCATTACCAGTCTCTCCCTTTCACTCTCATGCCCCTAAGGAATATTGTCAACGACATCACAGGTAGTTTATTTAATTTCACTTATTTGATGAACGGTGAAGTAGAGAACGCTCCAATATATTCTGTTAAACGCCTAATCAAAAAGGTAAAGAATTGCCAATATCACGTTCCTTAAACCACAAAGGATATGATGTATCAAAGGTTCTGATGCATGTCAGAACATAGCTATGATGTCTTATGCCATTATGAGGGAACAAACTTCCGACATAAAGAAACATATTTGAATAATTTTTCATTAACAGTTTACGAAAGGAGTTTGAATTTGAGATAGCAACTGTACACATTATGTTAACGAAAACATACATATAGTTTTAAACAGTAAAAATTATTAATTGAAACATGAAATTTAGTAACATTAGCTAGCATTCACTTTCTAAGATGTTCTAGACATTTCTGGAACTCTTTCTGCATAACCAGTGTGATTCCATAATTTCCCAGAAAATTGGCAACTCTTAAGTGTTTTCCTACCAATTGCGGCCGGTGGAGATGTGAGCATCAAATTTCAAAGTTATAAATAAAACACAAATAAGTATTACACAACTAATTATGCTCAATTCTAACAGTCAGTGTAAAGATGGTGGAAGAACAAAAAAATAATGATTCATGTGGACAAATTCAACTAAACATGAAGCAACAGTTTGAGTATGATAATTCAAATATGTGGGGAACATGGAAAAAAAATAGCTCATTTTATGGTCACTGCCTTCTGCAGAAGATTAGACTTAAAAGATGCTAGAATGTTTAGAATACCACCTTGAGATCCTTTGAAGCTGATTGCATATGACTTTTAGTTTCCTTTATCGTTTTCTCCAAATCCTTAAGTCTGGTTTCCCTGTTTCCAGCATGATCATGAATTGACTTCTCCAAGTTAGAAACTTTCGATATGCAATCTTCATAGAGTAGCTTCTTTTCTTCCAAGGCACATTTAGCATCTCTAAGCTCCTCATCAATCTTCTTCACCAACTCACTCAGCTATACATCATCATCAAGGAAACAGACAGAGAAAACATAAATGAAATGCAATAGTAGAGAATACTGGATGAAAGTGCTCGCAGGTTCCAAAATGAAAAATAGCAAAATAAAGCATGTCAGTTTAAATGCACCAAGTACATATATAAGAGATAACCTTATGATGCTCATTTTGCTCAAGCCTGTTCTGGGTGAGAGAGAGGTCAAGTGACTTGAGTTCCAGCTGTGACATAAGGTCTTTAAACTTTCTTTGAAGGGAAGAAGATCAGAAATCTGATGCCAGAACATGAATAATTATTATCTTCATAAGATCAATAATGAATGTAAATTTGGGTTTATTTACGCAGTCTCATCTCACTAATCACAGGATTTCACATTGAAGTTACAACATTAGATCCAAGGCCCAAATCCCAAAAAAATTTAGCTTGTGCAGTTACAACGTAGGTTGTAGGAGATAGAAAAGCAGACACTGTATATACCTCCAATTCCTGGTATCCATTTGTTCATGTCATTTGTAAGATAAACATAAACCATGAGTCCATGACTAGTTGATACAACTAAGTTCAAAAGAAATTTTAAACCATTTCTTCAGTGTACATACAACTCTAAAGTCTAAACAAGGAAAAATGTTGAGATTGTTTACAAACTTGCAAAATGTAAAGCATTACATAGAAAAATGAACCAACTCTTGCAGTCCAACAGTGTAAAAGTAAAGGAACACAAACATATTTTTGCATCATCACGAACAAGGTAGAGAAGTAGAAACATAAACCTTAGCATCAATTTCTGATAAACGGTTCTGATGAAAAGAAAGCTTCAATTCAGCCTCTGCTAAAGCATGAAGCTGCCTCAATAGATCACCTCCACCTCTGACATTATAAGCTAGAGTATTAGAATGACGTTATATTCACTATTTCAACAGTTAGTCGGATGAATTCATTGGAAAATAAAACCATGAATTCATTGGAAAATAAAACCAAAACCTATGGACACTGTCTCTTACTTGCGGCTACCACCAGTTAGAAGTCCACTGGGCTGGAAAATGTCACCTTCAAGAGTTACACTAGGTGTTCCAGTTTCTCTATTGAAGGCAACCTATAATATCAAATAATTAGATTAGAAGAGTAAAACAAAATACTAGAACGGCAGCTCAATATATAGCTTGCATATATTACAAGATGGTTAAAATCGCAGACTATACAAGCCACAACTCAAACGGTGATATTCTGCTTTCTCTTATCCACTAGCTATCGAGGACCATCGCAAAAGTAAAAACAAAGGCGACAATTTTTTAATCATTACTCCGTGAAGATTTAGCTACGTTTATGTCATTGTAACGAAGCTGTCCAAACTAAAATCAACAGGGTGACAATACATAGACAAGTGTCTACATGATCATGTTATCCTCCAGCTAAGCATGCAGCAACCAGATGGCTCAAGAAGGGGTCTCATTTTCTCATTTCATCATGGTTCCAAAGCCGAAAATAGTGCATCAATATACATTTGGTAGACCAAATCATTTAGCTGCTGGGAAACTTTTACCAAAACGAAAGGAGCAGCAGCATTTAGGCATATATCAAATGAAGTTCATCAGCGAATCACTAGCATAAACACATGTTACTAGGTGAGCTTACCTCTCTTGCTGCATCAATTGTTTTGCAGACAAAGGTTGACCCAAATACATATTCCATTGCACTCTGCATTGCATTTATATCACTCAGAAGGGGACAGATTATAATGCTCAAACCCATTTTATTAAAAAAAAATTATAACTGTGAAAGTGAATTTGATATGTACTTCAATGTCAAATGCTTTACATTAATCATGCAAACTATTAAATCATAATGAAGAACATATGACCAAAGTGAATGCAGAAGGTGAAAAAAATGAAGTAGAAGGCAAATGCTGTTTGAAAACATACTTGCAGTTCTTTGTCATATCCAACCAGAGAAAGAGCCACTTCAGCATTGCCTTTGCCAACCTGAAGGAAAAAGGCATTATATTCAAGGAGATAGGTAAAATTAATTCAAATAACAGAGATGGCAGAGCAACATACCAATCTAGCAGCAGCATTTTGAACTCTCTGTGGGATAGGATGGTTTTGAATCTTGTTTAATGGAATGATTGTCACCCTCCTTCGCAGACCACCTTTTTGTAGAAGCTGTTTTCCAGTGTTTTCTGTGTCAACAACAACATTAAATAACTTCCCACCAGCAGCAACCTGCGGGAAATATCATCAGATAACACCAAAGAGTATTCATATTACAACATATACAAGCAAAAGGAAAAGTGGCAAATAACTAACTGCAGCGAATGTCCATTAGCAAACCTCTAAGGCAACCATTGCAGAGCTATCTTTAACTGTAATTAGCTTTGCAACAACACCTTTCACCCTTGACCTTTCAAAATTTTTTTCTGGATCACTGTAAGTGAAGTCAACATTTGCCAATTGTGAGGAGATTATCCGCACTTCATCTTTAAATTTCTGCACCATCTCTAACTCAGTTCCACGGTCCTAGCACAAGTTTAAGTCAAGATATAAGTATTCTAAACATAGAACACTTAGATTCCATCAAGGCAAGACATACCTTTTGCAGCTTTTCCATTAGGATGTCTTCATAGGCAAGAGATTCTAAAGCTTCTTTAACTTTTTCAACGTCTTTTCTCTTGATATTGAGCTCCTTCTCTACAGCAGCAGCAGCTTCACGCGTTGACGTTAATTTACTATTTTTCTCTTTAAGTTCTCTTTGACAATGACTTATTCTTGTTTGCAACTGCTTCAGATCTGTTTCTGCCCTTCCAACAGCTATCTTGGCATCTCCAAGTTGATCTTCAAGGCACTTCTCTTCATTTCCGCTGCTCTTACCTGCTATAACACCCTGAATAATACATCAATTAATGTCGAAGAGATTATTTCCCAAGTACTAAAATTCTACATATGTTCTTAGTCAGATATTAATTCAGAGGGTATTAAATTGTTTACTTGATACTCCTTCTCATGCTCATCCAAACTTTTTGAAAGCTCTAGAACTCTTCTCTTAAGACCTGAAGCACCATCTTCAGCATTTTTCACAGCAGTAGCCATCTCTTGTGCTGATTGTCTTGATTCTTGAATACCCCTCTCAAGCTGGCAACAATAGAGAATATGACTAATGTAGTAGCATACAAACTAAACAACTAGCCAGACCAAAATCTACCTTGGCTACATTCTCTTTCTCAGTCATAATATTGTCCTCTTGATGTTTAAGGACGGAAGTTTCCTTCACCAGATCCCGGGAAAGGGCATCAACTTTCTCTGATAGCATTTTTATTTCCCCCCCCATGCTTGCTTCTTTTTCGGCGGTCAGTTCTGATATCTTCTTCTCCATGTTCTTTGTCTCCTCCTGCATCTTCATAATAGTATCGTCAATCTCAGAAATCTTTTTTCTTATTTCTTGAACGCGTTGAACTGCATTGTCTCTAATCTCTTCTGCTTGCACATATTCATAAGCAATGCAAAACCTTTTAAGTCGATCCAATTCTGCATTTCCATTAGCCCATTGCATGTACTGCATCCTTTCTTTTCTCAACTTTTCCATAGCTGGGAGTATTTCCTGGTCAAGAAGCTTGTCAATCTCATCTACCTTGCTCTGTTTCTTTTCAAGTGTTTTGAGAGCAGCTTCTTTCTTTGTTTCATACATTCTTGTTCCAGCAGCCTCTTCAAGCATCGACAAAATTTCTGGAGGTTTCATATTAAGCACTTTGGTGATACGCCCTTGCATTATAAGAAAATGTGGATTGTTCACATTCAGCTGCACCGAGTGGAAAAGATTCTGAACTCGACTGGGCTGAGCTAGGTGCCCATTGATCAAATATTTGTTCCTTCCACCAACTACAATCTACAACAAAATAATGTAAAAGAATTAGGTCAGTCCAGTGGGTATTTTCTAGAAGTCATTCTGGTATAAGCACATGGGAATAGGCTTCTTTGATTGCAGCACTGGTAGCATTATGGCAGTCTGAGTGTGCCGATTAGTTAGCTGAACAAACCATGGAGGTTTGTACAGATGTTGAATGCCAGTACATAAAAAATTCTTCCTCATGCAAATGTGTCGAATATTTTAATCAAAAATTCTTAAACCTTTTAATGATAGAGGTCCAAAAAATCACCCATTTTTTTAAGGCAATAGTGTTTTATACGACCATCATACTCTTTACCCGAAGGTGGAAAGATTCAACAGACTGTCAGCCCATGAAATGGTAAAGAAACACAATCACAAATTGAGAAACATTTTAGTAGAGCTGTGGTTTTTCATCAACAGAAAGTACATGTTTTATGACAAAGTAAATGCTTGGACAAACCAACTCAACTAAAAATGAGAACTGGGAACTAAAAATACCTGGCGAGTAACTGTGATTTCTGGACAATCCTCGTATCCAAGAGGGCTACGACTACGATCAGAGTTATCAAATACAACTGACACAGTAGCTTTAGTAATTCCAGCTTGGCCTAGCTTGTATACCAGCTCCTGCAAATTGGAAGCCCTAACCTGCTGCAAATTCGTGATTCCTAAAACAAAACAAATAGAATCGAGGATGTTCGATTTCCCCGAGCCATTTAAACCCGTAATTGCGTTGAAGTAAGGATCAAAATCCGGGACCACGGTCCTAGTTGCATAAGACTTGAATCCTTCCAAACAGACTTCCTTAACGTACATTTTCTTCTACAGAGTTACAATTGAGCAAATGAGACTAAAGAAATTTGAATTCGTAGGCGTTTTGGAGTTCAAAACCAATAGAATCGTAACCCTAGGTGTTTTGGGGGAAGACTGAATTTTGGGAGGGAATAAAGCGACGCGGGAAAGTGAAACCTTCTGCTTTCAAATGATTAATGGGCTTTATTCTTGGGTATGCCCATATGGGCTTTAATTTAGATGGCCCAATTGTTGGTAGGAAAAGCCCGGATATTTGCCTTCCTCAAAAAATATATTTTCGTCTTTATTCTTTATGCGTAACAAATTAGTTATACTAGTTAACTAGGTACAGAAAATTTACCTTAATAAATAATTTATGTTATATAAAAAGGTAAATTCATAATTTTATAATTTCAAAATTAAAATTGAAAAAATAAATAAGAATTATGATACTTATAAATGATAAGTAATAATTTTTTTAAATATGAAATTAGGGATATTTTGTCAATCTATTAAATTACCAAGTTGGAGGATGTTTGAATGAGTTTGGAACTTATTAGCTGTTAAAAAAATTTTTGTAAATTTTTTAACAAAAACTTATAAGCTGTCAAAACAAGTTGTTTGACAGTCTACAAGTTGTTTTTAAAAAAAGGCAAACACTCATATGAGACTCTTGCACGGATCAATTTTGTGAGATGGAGTCTTATCCATGATCCTAACGCTATGACCCGACCCGATTATGGTTTACCTTTTGTAATCCCAATGTATCAACTAAACAAATGCCCCAACACCATCGCCCTCCTTCGAAATTCAACTGTGAAGCCATTGCAGATTCGCACTCGTAGCCCCATAACGAATCGCTATCATTCTCCGAATCCGATAAGAAGCTCGTTGCCAACATCGAAGAACGAAACTCATCGGGTGAGAATTTTGTTGTAATCTACAGACAGACGGCTTAGAATGCCTTTTTCCTGAAATCGAAGAGATCTGATATGAACCGAATTTCATAAATGTTAGGAATCACGAATCCTCTCAAGATCTCTTGTAGTAGCCCGTACCCTAATTAAGTAATTAAAGGATTAATGCTAATTAAATAAATTGGGTATCGGACGGATCGAAAGCTCCGAAGGCACGATCGAAAGCTCCGAACAGGATCGGAAGCTCCGATGAGCGATCAGAGGCACCGATAATATTACGTCAGGCATGACGTGTGGTTGGATCGGAAGCTCCGATCACCCCTATCCGGAGTCAACAAGTGATATTTTGACACGTGGCAGATCAGGATCTTCGGAAGCTCCGATGGCAGGATCGGACGTTCCGATCGAGGTTCGGACATTCCGATCGAGGATCGGAAGTTCCGATCGTTGTCTATAAATAGAGGACCGAGGCTTCATTTCCAATTGCCAATTCCGAGTATTTCCCTCTCCTTTCTAGTCTATTCGAGTTGTTCTAGCCTTCCTAGGCTTGACCCGGGAGTCGTCGAGGCGTTCGGTAGTCGTAGCGGAGTTGTGCCCAAGTTCTGGAGGCATCGACATCAAAGGGCTAACGACGGACGAAAGTATAACTTTTGCTTCTTATAAATATTTAGGAGTATGCAATAGCTTAGTTAAGGCTTTTAGAGCACTATAATGATAGTAGTATTATTTGGAAATGTAGAGCAGACTATAGGCGTGGACCTAGAGTTGGTAGAGCTTGCACTGATTTGAGGTACGGAAGTACTGTTCGAGATATCCTGACTGAGTATGCATGTATTATGTGACTGCATGATTTATATGTCAGACTAATTTTAAGAACTAAAAGGTGGACTACTTTATTTTTTTAATTGGGCTACCCGAGCTAGTATAACATTAACCCAAAAAATAACACTTAAAATTCATTTTGAAAAATCTAGGCCATATAAAAAAATTTAAAAATTTTGGGCCACCCGGGCTTGTACCTGCCTTCGCCCTTGAATGTTTATGAAGTAATGATATGTATGTGACGTACCATTTATTTTTAAAGACAAAAACAGAACATATTCTCTATATACTTGACTTTTTATTACGAGGTTGAAGTTAAACGTATACATATTGGTGATACATTGATTGATTGATATTAATTAATTATTATTTTTAATTTTTGAAAAATTTAATACAATTCTTCTAACTGAATCGTGAAATGTGCAGATTTCGGTTGCGGTGTGTTCATTTGGAAAGACCGAAAACCCCTATTATTTGACAATCAGTAAAATTCTTCCTTTTGTTTCACTTTTATTTTTTGGATGTAGCCATTATATGAAAGATCCAGGTATATTATTATGAAAGTTAATTATTTTACTTTGAGGATAGGTTCTTTTGAATCTACGTATTCCGTTACTTACTAAATCATTAGACACATGTTAGAATTTGTGGAATAATCATAAACGTTAAACAATAGAAATAACATGAAAATGTAAGTTTAGTTATGATTTTTCTTAAAAATAGTAGGATAATCAATTTTAATAATTGTTATCTAGTGAAAAAGGTGATGAAAATGTAAACTATTTATCGAATGACTAATGGAATTTATAAACGCATAACGTTGATTCTTTTTCTTATTTGTTTCTATATCTTATTAAGAGGCATGAGAAGAGATAGAGTTGTTAGGAGAAATTAAGGTTATTGCAATTTGAGGAGAGAAATGTTCAACAAAAAAGGGCATCACATCGAACGTTGAACTGTCGAACCAAGAGATTTTAATTTGTCTACTTGTTGTTGCTGGAGTCACATCGCCAAACTACTAAACCGGTACACTATGTCCGTCTACTTCATGTTGCCGGAGTGGATGTCAACGTTCAATATTCTAATTTTGATCCCTTCTTCATTTGCTTATGTTTGAAACATTATAATACACATTTTTGCTTAGTATTCATAAAGTTGTTTGATGAAATCTTGACTTCATTATATATAAGTTTCATTGACTGTTATATGAAGATGATATTTTGAATGTTAGGAAATATATTTAAATATTGGTCGTAGTTTCATATGTAAACTAAAAAAATAAACCTCATACCATTATTTTTACACACATTTACTAATTTCACTCATTTTTTTGCCGCATCATTTTTTTCGATTTAATTTAAATAGAATGTGAAATAAGAAAATATTTACACAAATATAATTATAAAAAAAGTTAATCTAAATGCATTTTATAATTTATAAATTATGTTTTACACACGGTGCACCGGTCACTAGCTAGTTATATATTATTGAAGGATAAATTAATATAAGAAAAATTGACAATATAACCGAAGAAAAAGAATTAGTGTATTAAAAAAGGGAAAAAAAAGAAAACAAAGGCAAAGAAGGTAAAAAGAAATAATTCAAAAAAATATATGTATATATATATATATATATATAAAAGAAAGAAAAATGTGCGATGGTGTAAAACAGCATCTTCTACTTGTCCTCAGCTCCACCTCCAAAACCAATGGCTCATATATCCTTCATCTCTTCATTCTCTTGTACTTCACAGTTCACACACGGAAACAAAAACAGAGGATAGAAAACTAGTTATTAAACAACATTATGAAATATGAGGACAAAACAATACCGTCCAACCATATATATAATTCGATATATCCATAGTTATCCAAAAAAAAAAAAAATCCAAAATTTTTTAATTAAATATATAACAGTACTTGAAAATCCCAT
Source organism: Henckelia pumila (assembly GCF_033568475.1). NCBI lineage: Eukaryota > Viridiplantae > Streptophyta > Magnoliopsida > Lamiales > Gesneriaceae > Henckelia > Henckelia pumila. The sequence goes on from NC_133123.1 coordinate 210,298,109, forward strand.
GAGTGGAATTTCATTTTTCATCCTTGGCAATGAACGACACAGTAGATAAACTAGTAATATTTCTTGCAAAAAGAGATGGAATCGACAAAGTTGTTAAAACGTTTCAATATGTATCAAAACTAGTTCATTGGCATGCAGAAATTAGATCAAGTGGAGAGTTGGCTGACAAAGCCAAGAAATGGGAAGTGGCGTCGGGGCTCAGCCGGAAGGCCTTCCGCAGCGGCCGTTTCCTCACCGGGTTCAACGCCCTTAGGAGCATTAATCCTGGACTACTCGCCATCCTCTCCAACGCTGGAGAAATGGTTTACTTCTTCTTCGACCATTTTCTCTGGCTATCAAGAATCGGAGTCCTTGACCCAAAGCTTGCTCCAACAATGAGCTTTGTGTCTGCCTTTGGTGAGGCTTTCGGCTACATATTCTTCATCATTTCGGATTTTATATTGATTCGAAAGGGGATTATGGAAGAAAAAACAAGGGTTGGGGAATCTCGTGAACGGGATAATATTAGGGTCGATCGGGTGATGAGATTGATGTCTGTGGCAGCAAATTTGGCAGATTTGGTTATTGCCATTGCTGATATTCACCCTAATCCTTTCTGTAATCATGCACTCACGTTAGGGATCAGTGGGTTGGTCTCAGCATGGGCTGGTTGGTATAGAAATTGGCCATCTTCTTAATGTAAACCAAACTTTTTAATTTCATCATGTTAATTTAATCATGCTCTCTCTCTCACTGTGTATACATTATATATATAGAAATGATGTTTGAGGCATATAATATAGTAGTATATATGGTTACTTGATCACGCAACAATAAGTTTCTTTCTTTGATTTTAATTTCTTGGAAAATGAAATATCATGAAGATGCAAAATTGTCTTGCAAATTTGCTTAGATACAGTCCTATAATTTAGTCTCAGTTGGTCAGTCCCCTAATTTGTTTTTCTTCTTACGTAATAACAAAAAGGAAAAAATTGCAAATTTCGTCTTGTATGTTAGTCATTTTGCGATTTTGGTCCTCTATGTTTTCACATTTCAGTTTTAGTCTTCCATGTTTTGATTTTTGGCAATTTCGGTCCTTTTTATTCAAAATACTTACGTGGCAGTGTACACGTCAACTCCACATCAGCACTGAATTGGTGCCACGTCGGAAAAAAGACTAAAAATTTCCAAAAAAATAAAGATAGCGGACTAAAACTGAAATCTGAAAATATAAAGGACTAAAATCGCATAGTGACAAACATACATGACCAAAAACGCAATTTTCCCTAACAAAAACCATATTATATTGTATATCTTATCGAAAATTACGATATAATAAATTTTATATCGAAATCATACCGAAAATTTCGGCATACCGAAATTTGCTATAGATTTTATGCCGAAATTTTATGATATATTGAGATTTCGGTACGGTATCGATATATACGTATAGTTTTAAATCGAAAACATTATTTTTTAAAAAAATTATAAATTTATTGTTCAAAAATATTATATACTTTTAAATTTAAACATATTATTTCAGTATTTCGGTGTAAACCGAAATTTTCAAAATTCATACCGTTACTGTAACGAAAAATTCGATTTCGTTAACATACCATACCGAAGTCTTCGATATACCGAAAATTCGATAAATTCGATATTTTTTCAGCACGGTAAACTCGATATGTCAAAAATTCGATATTTTTTCCCACCCTCAATCGGAATACTACTCAAGTAAATTTTAATGTCATGGAAATATTCCAACAAAAATCAAGCTAAATATAAAAAATAAATATAAGAAAATTACAAAAAAATAAAATCAAAATTTAACCAACTAAATGATCAAAAGTTCAGATAAAGACTTTGCAGAATCAATTTGTATGCATGAAATTAATTAGAGTTCGATGTAAATGATAAATGAAAATAGTTTCAGAAAGAAGTTCTATTTCGACTACACAACAGATGATGATGATGATGATGATGATGATGATGATGATGATGATGATGATGATTATTATTATTATTATTATTATTATTATTATTATTATTATTATTATTATTATTTATTATAATAATTATTATTATATAGGGTTGTTGGTGGTGATGATTTTATTCAATCGGGAGGATGATTTATGTAAGCCAGTCAATTGGCTTATGTTATGTTATTTATTTTTAAAGGAGTTTGTAAAAGATAAGTCCATTAATCAATTTACGCGTGGCTCAAGGTAAGCCAATGAAATTTGTCGGATATAACTCCATGATATTTTTTATCAAATAAAAATAATGTCTCATTGATTGTATATCATTATTACCGAAGAACGTGTATTACAAGTCAATTATTGGTTTATTTTATAATATTTTTTATTTTTCTAGAGACAAATATTTTTTTATTCCGAATAAATATAATGTCACATTTTTTTTTGACAAAAAAAAACTTGTAACTTTATTGAATACTTGAAATGTCAGAAATTACAAGTTTAACCAACCAACGAGAAAAATTCTCAGTCACCTAACAAAAAGGTGAAGAGAAAGAACAAGAAAATTTAGCTATGAAATAGGCCACAAAATTGGCCGATCTCTTTACATGAATGAGCGACACATTTTCAAACTCAAGCATAAGAGAATTAATTTCTGAAGCGCACATGCCCACGTAACTCAAATCACCTTTTGGCTTCATGTCTGCTTGCACTGCAAAAGTGAATCCGACGCTATCACAACTTGATTAAATTATTTTTCTCTTAATACTTCAAGACCTGATTTGATAGAAAGAAGCTCGATCCCCTAACACGACAGATCCAGACATCACCACATTATTACCAAGCACCATCACTGGTTGTCCCTCCTCATCCCGAACAATCCCTCCAATTCCACATTTGTTATTCTCCTCATCAAAACTTGCATCTATATCTAATCGCAACTGCCCAGACAAAGGCAAGGACCAAATCTGCGAAGAAAGAGAGGCTGCAACTGGATTAGGAAGAGAGAGATAAATCAATGCTCTTTGATAATCCTTCAGCATCAACTTGCCTTCCAAAGAAACATCCCGCATCTCCCTCCTTTCACTACTATGCAACACACGACATCTCTCCTCCCAAAATTTCAAAACTAGACACGCAAATTCCTCAGTCAGGCCACGATCTGGAAATGACATCAGCCTCATACACACATCCTCGGTGTCTAGGTGCAGATAGTGCTTAAGATCGGCCCACACTTCATTATTCTTCTAGAACTTATTCAACACCGGACAGAAAAGAAATGCATGTCAAGTTGAATCCTCAAAAGAATGGCATAGAGGGCAGCATTCAGAGGTCAGAATATGATTTTAGACAAGATTTACACCAGTGGGAAGGATGTTATGAAAGACACGCCAATAGAACACTCAAATTTTCGGGGTATAGACAGTGACCAGAGAAACCACCACCATTTCTGAATGACCGCAAAACTCGAGTAATTTTCAAGTTGATCCCCTACACCATCCCAATCCAATACCCACTTTTAATATAGTATTTTCCCTTCAAGTAAAATTTCCAGAACCTCTTATTTTCAGAGCAATGCCCTGAAGTCGGAATAGATAATATATCTTGCACAACGTGAGCACTACACATATTTCGAATGAGAGGTTCATTCCAGTGTCTTTTCGTGATTAACATGTTAACATCTGCACCCTCTGGAATCTGTATGGAATTATGAGGAAGTCTGGATCGCATATTCGGGATCCATTTCTTCTTCAAAATATCAATTGAACTCCCATTCCCATTACGCAAACACAATCCCTTCTATAATACGATTCTACTCCAAAACAAAGATCACCAGATAAAAAAAGGATTACTTCCCAACGACGACTGCATAACATCCACATGTCTAAAATAACGAGCTTTGAGAACCTTCGCTACTAGAGAAGACAGATGCTGAATGATGTGCCAGAGCTGTTTAGCAAGCAGTGCTTTGTTGAAGATCTCAAGATTTCGAAATCCTAGGACACTAAAGAATTTGAGGTTTACAAAGGAAGTCCCATGTTCTCCAGTGCATCCTCTTTTTTTCATTCTCCGATCCCTACCAAAAACCTGCACATTCTTTCTCCATTGCATTGCAAGTAGCCTTAGGAAGGCGGAAACAAGACATATCATATGTAGGAATAGCTTGCAATACTGACTTGATGAGTATCTCCTTACCTCCAACTGAGAAAAGTTTATTCCACCATCCTTTTATGCGTCGAGTAACTCGCTCCATTAGGTACCCAAATTGCATCTTCTTACTTCTCATAGAAAACATCGGAAGATCCATGTAAACTTCATGTCCTTGGACAACAGGGATGGTGAGCGCTGATTTAATTGTATCGATCATAGCCGGACTTGTATTAGGATTGAACGAGATTGACTATTTTTCAAAATTAATAACCTGGCTTGATGCTTTCTCATATGCACGCAAACAGTCAACGACACTCATACAGTCGTCTTTCGTAGTCTTAAAGAACACAAGACTATCATCAGCGAAGAAAAGGTAGGTCATTGACCGGCTAAATCGGTGTGATATAAATCTACTGGCAAGCGTACCAGGTCAAGTAATAGTAAAGTGGACAGAGAGTCCAAGTATCGATCCCACAGGGACTGCAGTCAATTCTCAAGAATTAATTATTTTACTTAATCTAGACAAAATAATAGAAGGATTTTGAATTAAATAAGATAAGAATATAAAATAAAAACTGATTAAGAAATAAGAATAAAAATAACTAAAGATAAAAATAATTAAAATAAAGACAACCAAGACACACGTAGGTACCGAACAAATCACGTATGTAGTCGATTCAGGACTCAGATTTAATTTTAATTCACGGGAATTCTCCTAATTTGTTCAAAGGTCTATTTCTAGAACAATCAAACCTATTCAAATATTGATGAACTAATCTTTCGTAATTCTAATCAAATTTAAATGCATTAAATATTTGTGAAAATTCAGTTTACACCTAAACTGCACACTGAAACCGAATTCTATTTCTAGTCGGTTTTACAATATGTTAATTATCAGATTGATCAAAATCAAAACCTCCTCTGTCGATTTGGAATTGATTAACATGTAAGCAAACAGTTGATCAGACAATTCACAAGACAAATATAAATCTAACAATCAATAAAATAAAATTAACTCTAAAAAATCCCAAACAAACATCCAAGTTTTCTACATGAATTTGTTCGGCCCAATCACGCCGTCTTGGTTGAAAATAAACTACTCAATAATTAAAAATAATAATTCAAAAATAAAAATAAGAAGAAGAAAATAAAGAAGAAATCTTCTCTCCCAATCCTTGTAGCCGCCTCCTCTTGCGTTGTCTGCGCTCTGGAGCCTCCGAAACCCTCAAAAATATGTTATATCTTGTATATATATGGTCCGGAATGCCTATCAGTTAATTTTATCTCAAAACAAGGAGTTTTCGGAACACATATGACCCCCGAACACGCGCGCGTGTGCGGCATAGGCCTCGCATGCACGTAGCACATAAAAACAGAGGCCTGTACGTCGGACTCGCACGCGCGCGAGCTTGATTCTCGCGCGCGCAGTACAAAAAATCTGCGCCGAGCGATAATTTTCAAAAATTCATATCTCGAGATCTAGCCGTCGGATTGAGCTGAAATTTGGACAGCAGCTTCAAAACATCTTTAAATTTAATTTGAACGGTGGAGATTGGATTTCAATGTTTCTAAAATTTAATATGATTTTTCGATCAAGACTGCTCCGTAATTCACTCTTCAAAATTCCATTTTCCTACAAAATTAACCCAAGGAGTGAAATACACACACATGCACTAAAACACATAAAAACACATAAAAATAATATGAATGAACACAAAATAGACATAAAAATAACATGAAATAATGCATACAAAATGCACTTATCAACACCCCCATACTTAAATCTTGCTCGCCCTCGAGTAAGACATGCAAAAACAAAATGCAAACAAAAACATAAGTAAGGACGATTCATAAATGTGCAAAGCCTCTGAGAAGTTTAATCACAAAACAAAAAACACAGACATGCTCTCAACTTTTCATAATACACCTTTGGTTTAACGTGAACGTGTGTGTGTGAAATGTCATTCCAGTTTCATACAACTTAGACCGAATTCATTTCAAAACTGCTTAGCGACCTATGACAAATTATTGCAAGTTTAACTCTTCAAGTGCTCATTCCTTCCAACGACCTCTAGACAAACCCACCTCCCTTGAGATAATGAATTACACACCTCCGGATTTTGCACCCGGTATTGCATTAGCCCCAATAATTACCCGCTGACTTAGCTATAACTGGCTAGGATACGAAAAATCATTCTATTTTTTCTTTCTAATCCCCTCGCCTATAGCCCGGATGGAGCATCAATCCCATTGAATCCGCATACTTAGCCTTAAATTTGATTTTTTTTTATAGGATTTTAATCCTTTCAAGGCCCGGATGGAATTGTATATAAATTTTTCTAGGTGCGCCCAAGATCATAAGTGTAAACTAGAGCCTCATCAAAATTCATAGAACACAATCAAGATCCACAAACCACCTATTGCCGTGCAATGGTCAAACAGACAGAAACTTCATCAAATCTTTTGCTACAATTCACTGGTCTAACATTAGTGCTTAAAAATATTCACGGTTCAACCTACAGTTTCTCATGTCCAGTCAAGAGCAAATTTTTTTCAAAAATCCATTTTTTTCAAACTTCATCATCATTGGCTATTATGATTCATCCTACTCATAACAATGCAAACAACAACAAAAATAAACTGTATGTAAAGAAATATGAAACACGACAGATGCAACACAAACACATAGACAATGCAATACTAGTCTACCCCCCATACTTATCCAAAGCATTGTCCTCAATGCTTCAGAACAATGAACAGAATGCATAACAAACCCACAAATGCAAAGACAAACAAAAACACAATGAGAACAAAAATAAAACTCCCCTGGTTTTCGATGAATCCTCGTCCTTCTTGATAGTATCAGCTGGGACAGCAGCAGCAGATTGTATATATCGACAGGCACGACCAACTGGCATGGGAAAGAAACAAAAATCAAACAAAAACAAAAACAAAAACCAAAAATAAAATAAAAATCAAAAAGAAAGAACACTGGGTTGCCTCCCAGTCAGCGCTAAATTTATAGTCTAATGCTCGACTATGCAGAAGCAACCATCAAAGAGCGGCTGCCGCCCATAGTAAGAATCATATGATTCTACGTATGGATTTTGAATTTCTTCGCCCTCAAGCTTGGCGTGATATTTGCAGTTTAAGCTTGTCGGTCTAACAGTACTCGACATGAAATTTTTCCTTTGGAAAGAGACTCTGATTCTAGGCTGAAGCTCAAAGAGGATGGAATACTGTGGAGGTGGCGTCAATGGCAAAAAAGTATCTTCTAACGGTGTACATAAAACGACCACTGACGAGATAAAATCTCTCTCCTTGTATAGTTCTTCCTCCTCCACTATTACGTTTGGCTCATCCTCACAAGAAGATTCCTCAAAAATGATTTCTTCATGCTCTGGCTCAGTTACTTCACTCAATTGGCAGATATCCAAAATTGGTTCTCTAATAAGCGCAATCTGTTCATCCAAAAGACTTATGCGGCTTTCTAAAAATTGATTTGTCTCTGTCTGTTGCCGCAAAAAATTCTCCAACTGAGCCACATAATCTTCGGAACGTCCTATGCACTCTTCTTGATGCTCTGGTGGTTGGTTCGCAAAATTTTTAGAGTTGATATCTGGAGGATATTGGTGACTCCAACCCTGCAGTGAAGGATCACAATGCCAATGGTAGTCAAAATCTGCCATATCATTTAACAAGTACATCGCACTGTCTTCATCTCTTCTAAACAATTGACTGCCAGTGGCCAACGCTCCATAATCCACCCAACTTCTTGTAATCTCATCCAAACCACCATAAAAAAATTGAGTGAGGGTGTAAGTAGAAAACTAATGGCATCGAAATCTGTTCGCCAAATCATTGAATCTCCCCCAAACAGCATAGAATGGCTCCAAGTATTGCTGGCCAAATCTTGTGAATACCTGATGATGATCCATCTCCAAGTACCTCACAAGCAAAAGAAAAGAAAAAAAAATCAAAATTAAAATAAAATAAAAAAAAACGAAAAGAACGAAAAGATAGAAATAAAAAAAAATGTCTAGCCTCAAGCAAATAATCTATCCTAATATAATCTAAACAGTCCCCGGCAACGGCGCCAAAAACTTGACCGGCTAAATCGGTGTGATATAAATCTACTGGCAAGCGTACCAGGTCAAGTAATAGTAAAGTGGACAGAGAGTCCAAGTATCGATCCCACAGGGACTGCAGTCAATTCTCAAGAATTAATTATTTTACTTAATCTAAACAAAATAATAGAAGGATTTTGAATTAAATAAGATAAGAATATAAAATAAAAACTGATTAAGAAATAAGAATAAAAATAACTAAAGATAAAAATAATTAAAATAAAGACAACCAAGACACACGTAGGTACCGAACAAATCACGTAACATGTAGTCGATTCAGGACTCAGATTTAATTTTAATTCACGGGAATTCTCCTAATTTGTTCAAAGGTCTATTTCTAGAACAATCAAACCTATTCAAATATTGATGAACTAATCTTTCGTAATTCTAATCAAATTTAAATGCATTAAATATTTGTGAAAATTCAGTTTACACCTAAACCGCACACTGAAACCGAATTCTATTTCTAGTCGGTTTTACAATATGTTAATTATCAGATTGATCAAAATCAAAACCTCCTCTGTCGATTTGGAATTGATTAACATGCAAGAAAACAGTTGATCAGACTATTCACAAGAAAAATATAAATCTGACAATCAATAAAATAAAATTAACTCTAAAAAATCCCAAACAAACATTCAAGTTTTCTACATGAATTTGTTCGGCCCAATCACGCCGTCTTGGTTGAAAATAAACTACTCAATAATTAAAAATAATAATTCAAAAATAAAAATAAGAAGAAGAAAAGAAAGAAGAAATATTCTCTCCCAAGCCTTGTAGCCGCCTCCTCTTGCGTTGTCTGCGCTCTGGAGCCTCCGAAACCCTCAAAAATATGTTATATCTTGTATATATATGGTCCGGAATGCCTATCAGTTAATTTTCTCTCAAAACAAGGAGTTTTCGGAACACATATGACCCCCAAATACGCGCGCGTGCGTGGCATAGGCCTCGCGCGCGCGCGTAGCACATAAAAACAGAGGCCTTTACGTCGGACTCGCGCGCGCGCGAGCTTGATTCTCGCGCGCGCGCAGTACAAAATATCTGCGCTGAGCGACAGTTTTCAAAAATTCATATATCGAGATCTAGCCGTCGGATTGAGCTGAAATTTGGACAGCAGCTTCAAAACATCTTTAATTTAATCTGAACGGTGGAGATTGGATTTCAATGTGTCTAAAATGTAATATGATTTTTCGATCAAGGCTGCTCCGTAATTCACTCTTCAAAATTCCATTTTCCTACAAAATTAACCCAAGGAGTGAAATACACACACATGCACTAAAGCACATAAAAACACATAAAAATAATATGAATGCACACAAAATAGACATAAAAATAACATGAAATAATGCATACAAAATGCACTTATCAGTCATCACTGGACAATCAGAGGCAATCCGAGCACCCTTCAATCATCCATTATTCAACACCATAGAAAACATTGATGATAATCCTTCAACACAAATAGTAAATAGATAGGGAGAGATGGGGTCATCTTGACGGATTCCCCTGCTCGGTTTCAGATTACCCACCACCTGCGAGTTCAGAGAGAAAGAATAGCTTACACTCATTACACATCTCATCACTTTACCAACCCATTCTTCACAGAATCCCATCTTAAGCACGACTGCCTTTAGAAAGGTCTACTCCACCATGTCATAAGCCTTACTCATGTTCAGTTTCAAAGACACATACCCAAGTTTTCCATCTTGTCTGTTCCGCATCCAATGCATCATCTCAAACCCGAGAATAATGTTATCAATAATCAGTCTACCTGGAGCAAAAGCACTCTCAGCGGCCTCAATCTATTAGTTAATGCCCTTGCCAAAATTTTGTAGCAAACATTACATAGACTGATAGGGCGGAATTCCTTTATCAAGTGTAATGTCCCGAAAATATTTAATTTGAGAATTTACGGAATTTGAGATTTAAATTCCGAGTTTGAAAATAATAAATTTAATAAATTAGGGGAATTTGGATTTAAATTCCTAATATTAATAAATTGAGGTACTTAATTGATATTTGAAATTTGATCAGGGACTAAATTGTAAATATGCAAAAGTTCAAGGAGTAAAACGCAAAAATGGAGTTTGACATGTCAAACCACATATAATATGTATATTGTATGTATCTTTCCCATTCTCCAAGTAGAAGTATCGAGAGAGAGGGAGAAGAAGAGGGAAACGCCATTTTCTTCAACCTTTGAGCTTCGATTCTCTTAATCCGCGTGGTAGAATTTAAGATTGATCGTTTATTTGAGATTTTGGTGTCGACGGCTTCGTTTCGGCGTAAGTTTTATTAAGTTATACCATATTTGAATTTTTGAGATGGTGTTAGAATTAAGATTTGATTGTATATATGTGTTCTTGAGCTAGTAGAAATAGCATATCTAAGACGGATCGAGAAAAGATCGACGTTTGAATTTTTTATGAATTTTTGAAGGAATTTTTGAAAATCTGAAATTGGAGGCTGCCGAACTTGTGAATATTATATGGATATGATGATGATATTAATTAGATTAAATTGATATCTTGATATAGTTGAAGTTTGGAATGCCGGTTCATAACCGTTACGCCGTCGGTTCAAGAATTGATTGACTTTTGAAGCTATAGATTGAACTAGACATTGAATAAGATTGAATTATAATATTGACAATGTATAAACGTTATTTCAGATTTGAAGTAAAGTTATCGAGTTCGAGGCGAATAATTCAAGTTGTTCGAAGTTGGAAAGAGGTTTGAAGCAATTAAGATCTTCAACTAGCTAGATGAGAATGAGCATATTTTGATAAGTATTGGGCTGTTGCAGCTTTGCAAGATTCGAATACTTCGAACCCGAGATAGAAAGGTATGAGCTGACATCGATGACATTGGAAAGAATTGTGGGGATCTCGTGTACTAATCTCAATTCTTAATACACAATCAACCTTAATTAAAATCCGATAACAAAATAATCAATCGATTTTATTTTATCAATACGGGCGCGGGTGCGCCCCTGGCCAGCGCCCCCGCGCCCAACCGGGCAGAACTTTTGTTCTCCCAGAACCCGAGCTAGCGCGGGTGCGCTCAAACGGGCAAAAATAATTTCCACTTTGGCTATTTTGCTGTCAAATACGGATTGATAATGTATAACTCCTACAACCAACTCAAAATACATACAAATGAAGTTAACATCAACCAACCTCAATCTAAACATGTATTGCTACATTAGTTCTTGAAGGTTGATACAACACAAGTCTACTAATATGTTTGGCAACCAACAAAGTTCAATACAAAATCATGACAACAAACTCTATTCATAACCCAAAGTCTCCACGTCTAATCTCTCCATCTCGAGATATTCTTGTCGTTTCTGACCAGATCCTGCCCCACCTATTGCCATGTACACATAAAAACACAACAATAGCCGGATAACTTCAATGAGAATTTAATCCCAGTATAAAACAACATAATCATGCATTTTATTAAGGGAAAACATGTTGTAGACAACAACAAGAATTCATATCAATTTTAATTAATAATAGCAACTCTACTATCAAAACTAAAGCAATGCATGAATTCAAAATCGGTTTCCAAACTTAGTATCAGTTCTTTTGGGATCCCGGGGAAGAAGAACACAACAAGTTTCCCACCAACACTCCCATTTGAGGTGGCGTTGGGTTCTTATTCCCAAACTTTGACCCACTACATCGAGATTCTCGCAATATGGATAAGTCAATCGCCTAGGCTCCTCAATATAAGTCCAAACATCCTATCTTTTCTTGGCAACTCAGCCATAAAAATTTCAATAAAGATTTGGCTCAATATGAATGCAACAAAGTCTAGTAACATAAGAATCAAAGCAAACCATAAGAAAACTAGTTCAAGCAAGCAATCACATGTGCAAATACAAAACATATAAGCACATAGTATGTGGTTTTGAAAGGGAACCCAAGAAAGTCATCTTGAGTGGTAAATCCCTTTACTCTTGTGATGTCTTATACCTTTGAATCTTGAGTTTAAGGATATTCAAATCTTGCACAATCTTTACAATACACTATCTATCAAAATCTGCTCAATCTCTTCTCAATCATCAATGCTAGAAGTCACAAACCTTGTTCTCTCTTCTACAGGTTTTGAAGTCGATGTTCTTGAGTTTGACGTCCCCTGTTTCAATCTGAAATCATCGCATATTATCTAGGAAACATCAGCAAGAACTCAAACATATCACAACTCAATCACACAGATTCAAATTCTAGCAAATCTTGAACCGGAGACGTAACGATACAAAATCGATTACCGAAACTCTATCAAGTCTATCATCCAAATCAACTTCAATATCATCCCATATCAGTTCAATATCATCATATATCAGCAAAATCATATGTATAGGTCTCGAACATAAGCTGGAAAAATCATATTAAATTCATACGGTCTCCATTTTTTTATCCGACTTCGATATAACAATACATATAACCTCAAGAATGCATAACCATGATCAATTTCTGATTCCTACACATCTCAATCTCGAAACCAGCTGGATCAAAATAATACTTACATCACTTCGTATCTCTCGTTGCAAGGATCATGGAACTATTCTCGGATTTGAAATCAGATGAACGGATCTTGAACAATCAAAGTTTGAAGATGAAATTTCAATGAAGAAGATGAACTTACATTTTTGGGCTGCAATTATGATAAAAATACATGTATATAAACGTTTATATCACAAACAAGACAAGTGTCCCACTAAAAATCAAGAATTTGCACTTTAGGCTCTGAAATCTTCACTATTTGCAAATCAGTCCTCGGTCAATATTTTTAATTCAATTTCAATCCTAAATAATTTAAGAATATTAGAATTTAAATCTAAACTACAAAAATTCTCAAATTAAATATTCTCGAATTAAAATTAAATAATCTCGAGCCTTACAAGAATACTCGAGATAGATTTGGATTCTCGAGTTTCCCCAAAAAATCACATACTTGCATTGTAACGTTCCAATTTCTAATTGGAGCGTTACTCAAACATACATACTTAAAAGATATAAAAATTTGTGAAAAATTAAAAACTTTGCGGAAGCATCAACTTTTTTATTAAATAAACGTAATAAAAGTGCACAAAATAATGGAAAATAATATTCAAAAGACTTTGCCAAAAATGGCCATCAAAAGAAATAATAGACTTGTTTTTCTCTCACAACTTAAAATTGTTTGAACAACTTTCATTCTAAAACTTTCGCACTCATGCATCGCTAGCTAGATCGACTCTTGCCTCCCCTTCATGTCCACCTGCATAGTCATCAATGAATGCATCAACATCATCGTTACCTGCACCATTCAAGTATATTGAGTCTAAAAACTCAGCAAAAAAAAATGCATAAAAGGATTTTTTTAAACTTTAAAAGAGAAAACATTATCATAAACTTTCATGCTAAACGTAACATAAATGCATCTAAATGAAGCCATAACATAACATATAGGGGTGATGAAGTATGTGAATTATGGTAACCATCATAATGAGCCATTCATAGGTTCCTGTTGTACAACAAGCATATGACATTACGCCCGTAAACTTTCATTCTTTGGATAGCCGCTCCGAAGCTCATCCCGAAGTGCATACCCCATATAATCACCACAAGATGCATAAATCATCAAAATATTTTCCATATAACGTAGCCTTCATCTTATCATATCATTTCGTATCATCATAAAATCATGCTCATAAAACTTCCCGTGATTCTAACATGCTTACAAGCTTCAAAACATTTCATGAGAAATTAATTTTCTCAAGACAAAGTCACATAAACATGCAATACATAACTTGACCGATCCACATGAGGCATTTCGTCCGTCCCGGGCCTTAAAAACTTAAAACTCTTTCATGAACATTCTTAAAAATGATTAAAATACATTAAAATACTAAAAACATGATTTTAAGGACCCAAAAGACATAAAATGGGTTGGGGATTCCGAGCCCTATGCGCGGCCCTTGGCAGTGCGGGCTCGCTGCCACAACGGGTTTTCCAAATTTTTTTCTTCTTTTATGTACTTTTCAAATCCTACAATGTTTTGGAACACTTTTCCATAAAAAAAACCTATACAACCCCATAAAAACTTCAAAGTAATTCTTACCAAAATACCTAACAACTTCAAAGATTTGAATCAAAACTTTCCTTCAACTTTTCCCAAAAAAAATCTGATTTATTGCCTTCAAATCATTCAAAACTCAATAAACTTGAATCGAACACATCAAGAATGCTTCACGTATCACAATCAAGAAAAATACTCATAAATTTTCCAAGAAACACGTGCATAGATCATCAATCAAATACCTAGGGTTTTTCCTTGAAAATACATATATTCTTGAATGAGTTTCAAAACAATAAAAACTTTCCTGATTGATTTGGTTGGGATTAACCTGATGAAGAGATTATCTAGCCTTGGGAAATCGAAGAACCCTAGCCTTGATGCAGCGTCTGAACGAGAGAGATTTTGAGAGGATAAGGGAGCGTTCAAAATGAGAATTCAGAATAAAATTTTGAACGCTTATTTCTTTTATGAATAATGAGCTCCAACACGGCCCATTAGTTACATTTTAAAGCCTTTAAAATTTTAACTCACTCAAATAATAATTTACACAGAATCAACTTAAACTTTATTTGAACAAAAATATCTTCTTAACTCGATCAAAGACTAGACTCGTCCCTACGACCCAAAATTAAATATCAACCTGAAAACATTAAAATTATACCTATCACATAACATTTCAGGCATTCAAATAAGTCACATAATTAAACATATCAATTAATTATTCTAAATATCAAGCATTAAATCATATAATTTAATTAATTTATCGTGATTAAGCTAGTGGATATTTTGGACCTTACATGCATTATTATGTTAATGTATGAATTGATTGATTCTTGATAGTATTTGAAAGACATGAGATTGCTTACATGAGCTTGTTTGAGGTATTTGATGTTTACATTTGATTTTGATAGGATGATATATGTTTATTTGTTTAGCTCAATGATTATCGATTGTATGTTCCTGATTTGGAATATATGTTTAAATTGAAATGATATCCAAGATCTTGGATGTTTAAATTGATATACTTTATATGCATCATTGCATTCATATTGAGCATAAACCTTTGAGAACAGAAGGCAGATCCGCCTAGAGTTTAGTGGACGCTTGGAGTATATATTTGAGTGGCATAGGTTACAGAACAGTACCTATAGTCAGATAACTAAATATAGTGTCGCCAGAGTCCAGGGTTGAGATTCTCCACATCCACCTGAAGGAGTGAGTTGGTGGTAATGATGTGAGATCTTTGCCCCGGGATCCCAAGAATCGAGATTCAAATTCAAATTAAATACTTGATAGCCTTTTTCTTTCAACATGCATTGCATTGTGGCATTATTCATAGAAGATTATCTATGGAATTGAAATTATTCTTTGATATGTTTATATGAGACTCCATTTTATGTCGTTCATACTGGGAGTTATTCTCAATGGAGTTATCCGGCTGTTGCTTTGTTTTTATGTGTGCATTGCAACAGGTGGGGCAGGAGCGAGTCAAAAGAGACTTTGATAGCTCGAGATTGAGGTTTAGAAGTGAAGACTCGGTTTAAAAAATAGGTTGCTATCAAATTCATTTTTAGAAGGTCTTAGATTGGTTTGAGTATTTGAAAGACTGGACTTGCCTCTAATTGTATCACATTTTGTAATCATGTATGAGATTATCATGTTTTGAACTTCATGTTTTATCTTGAATCTTGAGTTAGATCATGTTAGAATGGACTTGAGAAGCTTGTATGTGGAACTACATGTCAGATTTGTATATGACAGCACAAGAGAAAAATTTTTGATGCAGGGCACGGACCATGGACATGCCTCCATGCATGGGTCTGTGTGTCGCCTGGTTTGAGATTTTTGTGCATTAGCCGGGCACGGACCCTGGATAGACCTCCGTGTAAGGGTCCGTGCCGCTACACATTTTATTTTTCTGAACCTTGTATATGCACGGAGGTGGACACGAGGTTCGTGTACCTCTGTTTAAGGTCCGTGCACAATTTTTTTTTAAAAAAATTCTTAATTCTTTTGCTTACTTATTCAGACTGAATATTGGTAAGTGATCATGCTTAATTATCAAATTAATATTGATTGTGTTTTAAGAACTAAGATTAGCATCCGAGGTCACCACAACAGGTGGTATCAGAGACATCAGATTCTTGGACTGAGTTAGAAGTCTGTGAGCGGTGTAGATCGAGTCCGCATGAATTTATTTCTTTTGCATGAGATTGATTTCATTGCTTGATGAAATGATTTCTATGCGAGCATGCTTTACTGATTCAGAATTATATGCCTCTATGATAATTTGAATTGATTGTAAGCATGAGTTATATGAAAAGAGAATCAGAACCGATTCTAGATTAGAGTTTGAGCACTCATGAGAAATCGTGAGTATGATGATCAGAAAATGATCGAATTAAATTTGATGAATATGATATTTTGATATAGTTATGTTATGTGATAATCTGAAATATCATGCAAGAAGGTGTGATTTAAAACCAAATGAATCAGACTGATTATGTTTGAGAAATTGACAGCTCATAAACCTTAGGAACTGAGAATTTTTGGTTTGAGACTAGGATCCTGATGTTTCGATTTGTTGTATTAGCTCAGTACATCAGATATGCTACTCTGTCGGGTAAGAAATTGACCGCTTCGGAATTTAAAGAGTGAAATATGATTGAATAAGAATGATCTAGAATATGACTAGGTGATATTTACCTTGACTGCATAATGAATTATTATGATATTTTGGATATCTGCATGAGATTTTATGCAGGTTTGAGATAAGATAGATACAGAAGAGTCAT
The DNA here is from genome assembly GCF_033568475.1 of Henckelia pumila. Classification (NCBI taxonomy): domain Eukaryota; kingdom Viridiplantae; phylum Streptophyta; class Magnoliopsida; order Lamiales; family Gesneriaceae; genus Henckelia; species Henckelia pumila. Next base: position 210,315,205 of record NC_133123.1, read on the forward strand.
ATCAAGATTGATGATTTTGGCTATTGATGTCATGAGATTGAAATGACAGAGATGCAATTTGTTTTTGAGAAGCTGAATTATAATTCCATAGATTTGTTGTGACTGGAATGGAACAAGGTAAGATCTGACATTTTAATTCTTATCATTGATTGAGTTTTTTCGTGACAGATGAACCTCAAGAAAAAACAGAGATAGAACCTCGATATTGAGAATTTCAAAAAATTTCAGAATTCGATCAGATTTGATCAGCGACTGAAATGATATGGTGAGAATTTTTGAGGTGAGAATTATATTGATATTGTATTGACTCAGTAATGCAAGAAATGGGGTATAGACTTTGAGAGGATTTTGTAAAACACCCTGAGACCAAAGCTAGATGTTTGAAAACGCCCATTCTGAGTAAATGATTTGATTTATCAGAAACAATAATTTTTATTGTGTGGATACCAAGAGATTAAATAGAAATGAATTGATATCCAGATGTACCCAGTAAGGGCATTAAGTTGATTATGTCTTTTGGGTTGATATATATGTTTATGACATTATGATATTGATAAATGAATAAATAGATTGTATCAGATTACTTAGATCTATTGTGATAAGATTTTGATAATAGACTGAATTATCGGGAATTGATCTAAGTATGCGATATATTTGAAAGTTGATGGTGAATTTCAAAATGTCAGCACCCATATGTTAAAATTTTGGGATAAGTTTGATTAATAGAATGTTTTGAGAATTCTATTAGATCCCAATCGATTGTATTGAAAATTTATTGATTTATCTGGTACTGTTCTTGCAAGAATGTTGATATGATCGAGTCTTACATAAAAAAGAATGTATTAAATTCTAGAATTGAATTGACTCGATGAGATAATGTGAATGGAATTATAGAAAGGATATGAATTTGAGAAATGTTGAGGAGAAACTCAATTCCTCTAGAACAAGAGAATGAAATTAGTGTTTCTGGGATTCCACAGAATCCAGTTACAGTTGAACCTTCCTTCGATTATTTTGAAGATATTTGAATCTTATTGTAGTCATATATTCTTGATTCACATGACATTGAATTTAATTATTCCTGCCATTCGGCATTGATAGAGTTGATAGATATTTGAGCAGGAACTTGGAAATTCAGATTTCTTGACATTTGAATCCTAATTCTGGACCTTTATATTTATTCGGGTGAATTTTGATTATTTGATTCCATGGTGATCTAGATTTCTTTGTTGCAATATTTGAAAATGCTTTCGAATCCAGTTCTTGTTCTAAGAGATCAGCGTGTATAGATATTTTATGATGAGGCCACGCTGTCAACCCTGATTTGGTTATAATTTGCGAATAGATGTGATATTGAATTGTTAAAGAATAATCACCAGCTATGATTGTTATTGATTGGCTCGCATTCCTTGTTTATGGAGTCTGATTTGATTCATTCACCCTTAGTATTGAGATGCAAGTTAGTTGTTTTCACTTTGCAGAGATTGTTGTCCATAATTTATTTTATTTTGATGATCATGATTGAGCGATCTCTTTTGATACTATTTGATTCTAGATTAGAGAATCATTACTTATTTTATGCATATCTTCAGTATATTTTGATATTGTTGGCTCGTAACTGATAGAGATTGATATCACTAATAGAATTTCAATATTTAGACCGAGAGTAGAATTCCGAATTCAGAAATGAATTGGAGTTTCAAGTGTTAGTAGAGATAATCAAAGATAATTAGCAGAATTTGAGCTTTATTGCTTGAATTACTAACACTTAGAAACAAAAAGATTGAAATAAAGGAAAATATATTTGAATTAGTGGAACTGATACCGAAATGATTTCCAGTGCAGACATATGTTTATGTCTTAAGAATGTATTCAAATTTACCAAATTGATCTGATTTTGATTTCGATAGATGATCGAAAGAAAGAATTCAGAATTGCATTGTGCATATTTGAATAATGATACTTGATTGCTTGAATTTATAGTGGTAAGATAATATTAGAATTTCTGAATATATTGAATTTTGATTGCTCCATAATTGCGAGAACATATTATGAATCGCAAATGAATATGGGAAAATATAAAACGACGATATATGAAGTCAGATCTTGACATGAATTAGAGTATCATATTGGTGTACTTAGATATTTTGCTTATGAATGAGAGCATTATTGTGCCAGGTGTTAAAGAATTAAGACAGTAAACCCAAAAAGAGACACATTATAGTAAAATTATATTTCATTCAGATGGCAGAAAGAGGTATAAATATATGAAGAATTAGCCTAGTAGAAAACAATAAAAGCAGGTGTGACAGAATTATGTCATGATGTCAGCAAGAAAAAACAAAAAATTAAGCGATCATGTGAGGACCTTGGTCCTAATCATCTAATCAAGATTAAATCATTCAATCACGACAGAGAGTCAAGACAAAAGTAAAGAATTTTTTTTTTAAAGAACATGCCCGGACCCTGTGTACACCTCCATGCATGGGTCCGTGCATTAATCTATAGGGTACACGAACCCCGTGCCACCTCCGGGTCAAGGTCCGTGCACCAAAAATACACTAAAAAGCCAAATTTCTATTTTCTACACGAACTTCGTGCACCCTCCGTGCTCGGGTCCGTGCCCATAAATTCATAAACACTAGGTTACTGCCTCAAAAAAAGTTCACAAGAACCCATGAACGGATGCATGTTCGGGATCCGTGCATGAACAAAATCAGCACATATCAAAATACAAAGGTACACGGACCCTAGCACGGATGTAGGCACGGGGTCCGTGCCCTACTACACCAACAAAAATAAAAAGCATAACAGATCATATTATGATGCTAAAAAAGCTCCAAAACATGATCTATAACATACATCACAACCTCAATTCAACAAAATACAATACATGATAGTTCTAAAGTTGAACAAACATTCGGATAAGTAGAACATGCATCGGTTCTAAGTTTCACATTACAAACTAATATCAAGTTTGAATACATAATTCGACTTCTAACACCAAGTCCTCAGTCTATTATCACATTCCCATCTAGCCATGCGATCTCTGACTCGGTCCTGCCCTACCTGTTTCCAAGCACACATACAAAGACAAGACAACAACCGAATAATTCGGTGAGAATAATATTTCCAATAAAAGATACAACATGCAATATCACATAAACATATCAAATCAGGATATAAGAACTTCAAAATATTTCAAATATGAAATAAAATGAATGCATGATTTTAACTTCGGGTTTTCTAATCGAGTAATCAAAAGGTGAGTTGGTTCTTCGATTGGGATCCCGAGGACAAGTTATAAAAACTAACACACCAACACTCTCATTCGAGGTGGATGTTGTATAACTCAATCCCCTAGAGTTTGGAGCAACTATAAGAAGCATTATAGCTCTTGGAAGAACTCAACAACCAAGGCCACTCCAATATAGTTCCCAAAACGTGTAATTTGAAATAAAATCCAATAATTCGGCTCAAGATGAATGTATGTGCAAATCATAACATTTTCAACATATAATCCAAGTAATTCAACTAAACATGCAAGTATGTGGTTTAGGGACTCAAGAATCAATCTGAACTCGAGTATTCGACCCTATTCGATTCGATATCAAATTTTACCTTTCCTGAGTTTAAAGAGTTCCAAATCTGGATGATCAAAACAAAACCTCAATCAAAATCCTAACAAACTTCAAACCAAGACTTCGATGAATAAACATTACCAATCCTCGGACAACTTTTTATCGATTCGAATTCTGCAACTCCAAGCTTAACAACCTTCAAACCAATCTGTAATGAAGTAATAGAGGCTCAAAATCAACATACAACTCAATCGAAAACACTGCTCAAACAATTCAAACCGATCGATATTTCAAAACTCAAACCAACAGCATAATGGTTAAATTCCGATCAACCGAAAAACCACAACTCGGCATATCAATCATAAACAAATCAAAACAACTTCATTCTAATTAAAATCAACTCAAAACCAACAAATCTCAAACCCCATTTTTTGAATTAATACTTCAAAAATCATAACAATTCCGAACGACGTTCTTTCACCGATCCGAATTCGAATAAACAATGTATGCTAGCTCAAACACAACATATCCGAAAATAATACAATTCCTACGACATCCGAAAAAATGAAGAATAACCAATTGAAGAGATACTTATGATAGAACGGAGCCTTCGATGCCGTGATCGCGATTATATCTTCGGATTTAATTTCTACCGGACGGATCGAGCAAAAACCGGAGAACAAAAGCATGAAGATCTCGTTGGATCTCTTCAATGGAGGGAGATGGCTTGAAGAAGGAGAAGAAAGAATAGAGATAGCTTAGTCATGCTTCTATTTTAATGATTAAGTAAAAATGTCCAAATAGCAATTTAGTCCCAGAAATTTTGAAAATTGCAAAACAGTCCTTGATCAAATATCAATTCAGTCCCCAAAATCATAATCTTCGATTATCCCTAATAAAATCAATTAAGATAATTTGGGGCATTACAATTCTTACCCTCTAAGAATAGATTTCGTCCTCGAAATCGAATATAATCAAGCACATAAGATAGAGAATAAAGAACCAGAAACAAAAATAAGAACTCACGTCATAAAAATAACTCTGAAAATCTCTATCTCATATCATGCTCTGTCTCCCATGTCGCTTCTTCGACTCCGTGTTGGCTCCACAGAACTTTCACCAATGGTATCGACTTGTTTCTGAGCTTCTTTTCTTTTCGATCGAGAATCTGAATAAGTCGCTCGAAGTAGCTCAGAGTCTCGTCAAGCTTGGAATCGTCAGGCTGAAGTACATGAGAAGGATCTGGATGATATTTCCTCAACATATAGACGTATGAGTACCAGATAAAGATGGAGGAAGTGCTAATCTGTAGGCAAGATCGCCTATCTTCTCTAGAATCTAGTACGGACCGATGAATCTAGGAGACAACTTCCCTCTCTTCCCAAATCTAACAGTTCCTCTAAAAGGAGAAATCTTCAAAAATACTCGGTCTCCCTGATCGAAATACAGAGGTCTGCATCTGATATTTGCATACTTTGCTTGTATGTCCTGTGCTGTCTTTATTCTCGTCTGAATGATCTACACTTTCTCCGCCATATCACGAATCATATCTGGCCCCAAATCAGGTGACTCAGAAATCTTATCCCAGTACAAAGGAGATTTGCACTTCTTTCCATACAATGCTTCGAAAGGTGCTCCAATACTCGTTTGGTAGCTATTGTTCTACGAAAACTCGACAAGAGGTAAAAAATCCTTCCAGCTAGTGCCAAAATCAAGCATTATGGCTCGTAGAATATCCTCTAGAGTCTAAATCGTCCGCTCTGACTTATCGTCGGTCTGAGGATGATATGGTGTACTCAAGTGCAAACGAGTATCAAGTTCCTCCTGTAGAATGTTCTAGAAGTGAGAAGTAAACCCAGGATCTCGGTCTGAAACAATCGATCTCGGCACACCATGCAATCTAACAATCTTCCTGACATATAACTCGGCCATCTGATCGTGATGATATGTCATCCGCTACGGAATAAAGCAGAAAGATTTTATCAGTCGATCAATCACTACCCACATATCATCACAACCTCGGACTGATCGCGGTAGCTTTGTGATGAAATCCATCGAGATATGATCCCATTTCCATTCAGGAACAGATAAGCTGTGCAGTAAACCACCCGGTCTCTTCCTCTCGGCTTTCACTTGCTGACAATTGAAACATTAGGACACAAATTTCGTGACATCCCTCTTCATCTGCTTCCACCAAAACTGATTCTTAAAATCATTATACATCTTTCGGCTACCTGGATGAATACTGAATCGAATCCAATGTGCCTCTCATAAAATACGCTGTCTCAACTCAGAAATATCAGGCACAACAATACGATTATTCACAAACAGAACATCATCCCTGACCTCAAACTCAGACTGGTGTCCTGATCCAAATTTCTCTTTCGAACTCTGAATACTCGGATCAGATTTCTGTGCTTCTTTGATCATCACAAATAAATATGACTCATCTTGAATAGCAAATACTCCGATAGACCTCCTATCTGATTCAAAATCCAAACTAGAAGTGCAACAGTCATCGATCAACTGAGAAACACCGATATTAGAATGAGATAAAGAACAAAGATTTCGGCTTAATGCATCAGCAGCTGCATTTGACTTTCCCGGATAGTATTTGATTTCACAATAGAAGTCCTTCAGCAAGTTTAACCATATCTTATATCTCATATTCAGTTCGGATTGCGAAAAAAAATATTTCAAGCTTTTATGATCTGAAAAGATTTCGAAAGTCTCACCGTAAAGGTAGTGATGCCAGATCTTTAAAGCAAAAACGATCGCAGCGAGCTCAAGATCATGAATCGGATATCGAGTCTCATGCGACTTCAGCTGTCTCGATGCATATTCCATCACATGTTTTCTTTGCATAAGAACTCATCCCAAACCTCGGTGAAAATCATTGCAATAAACTGAAAAACCACCAGTACCTGATGGAATAGATAGAATCGGAGCACTGGTCAATCTCTTCTTCAGATCAATAAAACTTGCCTCACACTCTTCATTCCAGACAAAAGGCGCATTCTCCTGAGTCAGCTTAGTAATCGGCTTCGCAATAGAGGAGAATCCCTCAATGAATCTGCGATAATAACCTGCTAAACCCATAAAACTTTGGATTTCAGGCACCGATGTAGGTCTAGGCCAATTCATGACTGCTTCAATCTTGCTGGGATCGACAGAAATCCCATCTCCAGAAATAATGTGACCAAGAAAGACAACTCGGTCCAACCAAAACTCACACTTAGACAACTTGGCATACAACTGCTCGGCCCACAAAATCTGCTAGACGATCCTCAAGTGGTCTGCATGGTCAGTACGGCTCTTTGAATAGATAAGGATATCATCAATAAATATAATCACAAACTCATCCAAATACCGCTGAAATATACGGTTCATCAGACCCATAAAAACTGCTGGAGCGTTATTCAAACCGAACGACATGACAATAAACTCAAAATGGTCATACCTTGTTTTGAAAGAAGTCGTAGGCACATCTTCTTCACGAACCCTCAGTTGATGATATCCCGACCTCAGATCAATCTTAGAATAGACAAAAGAACCTTGCAGTTGATCAAAAAGGTCATCTATACGAGGTAATGGATACCTGTTCTTTACATCACTTGGTTCAGTTTGCGGTAGTCGATGCAGAGTCGCATAGATCCATCTTTCTTTCTCACAAAAAGAACAGGAGCACCCCAAGGCGACACACTAGGTCTAATGTATCCCATGACAATAAAATCTTACAACTTCTCTTTCAACTCTTTCAGTTCGAAAGGAGCCATTCAGTAAGGAGCTTTAGAAATTGGTTGAGTACTTGATGTCAATTCAATGCTGAATTCAACCTCATGAATAGGTGGAAATCCCGGAATCTCATCCGCAAAGACATAAACAAACTCTCTAACCACTAGTATATCAATCAACTCAGGGCTAGACTTCAAGACATCGATTGCATAGATCAAGAATCCCTTTGCTTCTTTCTGTAATAAACGAGTCATCCACAAAATAGATATCAAAGGAATCTAGGATCGAGAACCCTTACCAAAAAATTTCCACACTTGCTGCAAGAAATGCCAGAATAACCAGAACTCTGTCCTGAACCGAACTGCTTGGAGACACTTGAACTAGAAGAACTGCTCCCTGGCTTCTTGAACTGTTTCCCTTTCCGTCGAAAGTGATCCCTTCGATTACTCCCACTACTACCCCCTTCACTCCTCGGTGATTGATTCTGATACTGAGACGGCTGATTTTGAAATTGTCTCGGTTTCTAAGGTACAAACTGAGATCCTCGTTGTCTCATCAAACCTGCTTCGACTCCTTTGGCTTGATTCATCGAATCGGAAAAATTATCAGGCCTACCAGTATTCACCAGAACAAAGATGTCGGGATTCAGGCCATTAATAAACTAATCGGCTTTGGCTTCCTCATTATTGGCAAAGTGTGGTGCAAACTTCAGCAAGATATCAAATTTAGCCACATACTCCTCAATATTCAGGTTCCCTTGTTTCAGAGTGGAATATTCAGCACCTTTATCCTTTCTATAAGACATTGGGAAGAAACGTTTATAGAATTCAGTTTAAACAAACTCCAAGTGATAACTGTACCTCGATTCTCTAAAGTCTTCTTCATCAAAATCCACTAGCTCTTTGCAACACCCTGAAGCTAATGAATCACTAACCTAATTCGGCGATCATCTGAATAGTCAAGAGAATCAAACAACTGATCATTGTCCTCCAACCAACTCTCATATTTAACTGCATTCTCGGTACCCTTCAAGTTATGCGGTTTGAAAGATTGAAACCTCTTTAGTAAGGTTTTCATTGGCGTCACTGTGACATCCATCTGATCAGTTTCAGTACTAGCCTGTTCGTTAGGAGGAGTTAGTGCCAGTCGTTCCCTGTTCAAAACCCATCGAGGTGCCATATCTGATATTCAAGAGATTAGGACACAAATACCTCAATTCAAAAATTCGGTTCCCTTCAACTTCTTTCTCATATTCATTCAATCTCACAAGAATTTTAATTTAAAACAAGAAACAAATACAGTTCGTATTTCAAATAATTCGGGCTTTACAACTTAAATCACAAAATCATGTAATTCAAATAATTCTCAAATAATAAATCATGCTCGCATGGAATTCAATTAATCAAATAAAAAATTCAATCACATGCGGGAAATTAAAATCAAGCGAACTCAATCTACCCCGCTCACTTCTAATTCAGTCCAAGAACTTATCGCTCTGATACCACTTAATGTGAGGACCTTGGTCCTAATAATCTAATCAAGATTAAATAATTCATTCACGACAGAGCTAGAGTCAAGACAAAATTAAAGAATTTTTTTAATAAGAACATGCTCGAACCCCGTGTACACCTCCGCGCGCGGGTCTGTGCATTAATCTGTAGGGAACATGGACCCCGTGCCACCTTCGGATCAAGGTCCGTGCATTAAAAATACACTAAAAAGCCAACTTTATGTTTTCTGCATGGACCCCGTGCACTGTGAGACCCCGTTTCTAATCTAGTATTCTCGAATAAATAAACAAAATCGAATACGAAGAGCCGAAAAAACGAATCAAATTTTTTTTTAAAAATAAAGCCTCGCACCCGCGCGAGCGCAGGCTACGCGGGCAGAGGGCTCGAGCCCGCACGAGGAGAGTGCTCGCGCATGCGCGGGCCAAAATTCCCAAGCCCTCCCAGGCTGCTCGCGCACGCGCGAGGACATGCCTCGCCCGCGCGCAGGCCAAATGGGCAGAGAGAGAGCTGAATCCTGAAAACACTACCAAAATCAATCCACAACAACTCCAATCAATTCCATGCTCAAACACACATACATATCAGTATTTAGAACATGCAATATTCTAAGTTCTGCCCAAATACAATAACAAGTTCGACAATAGGGTTCGATCGACTAATCAAAATGATACAAATCCAAAAGGTACGACCCTACGACACACGATGTCTCACTTCTATCATCTCACCCCATGCTAACCCAAACGACTTGGTCCAGCTCCTGATCCTCCTGTTGCCAAGTACACATACAAACAAAAACAACAGCCGGATAAACCGGTTAGAAATATAATTTCTAAGTAAAAGGGATAGACATGCAATATCAGATAAACACCTCATATTGAAATGTAATAGTCAATAACAAATCAAAATGAGAATGAATGTATGCATGACTACAAAACTCGGGATTATCAAGTCAGATAATCGAAATATCGATCGGTACTCAGTTGGGATCCCAGGGCCAAGTCATTACAACAACACACCTACACACCCTTTCGGGGTGGATGTTGCACAACTCAAACCCCTAGACTTCAGAGCAACTATAAGAAGTATTCCGGCACTTGTAAAAACTCAAAATCCAAAGCCACTTCAATATAGCTCCCTAAATCGTCTATCTTCAAAACGAATCGAATAATCGGCTCAATATGAATGCAAGTGTAAACAAATAATCAATCAAGTTTACACAAGCAAATAACATGCAGTATGTGATTTTCGGGACTCGAGAATCAATTCAAATTCGAGTATTCAACCCCATTCAATTCAATGTCGTCTTTTACCTTTCAAGTCCGTCGAGTATTCAAATCTGAAAATAACAACGAACTCAAATAAATAATCAATCAAATCACAACAAATCGAAACAAAGAAACTTAATCAATATACCGTCTTCAATTCTCAACTCGAATCAACTCCCAAGTTCGATCCAAACCCGAAACTCCAATCCAAATATGAAAATGAAGAATATACGGATTCGATATCAATCTACCAATTCAATCAATACCCAGAAATCAAACCGAAATAAACAACCGATAATCCAAATTCGATTTCGATGGCATAACGGCTATAAACGGTCAAACCAAAAATCAACAACAACATCAATCAACTCCGATCAACTCATATCATCCTTCAATCCAATAAAACAATCAAAATCTAACCAAAATCCAAAACCCCATTTTCGAAATATGCCTCAAAATTCATATAAAATCCAAACTTCGTTCTTTTTCCAAACCAACTTCGAATACACGATCTATGCTAGCTCAAGAACCACATACTCCAAGATTATCAAATTCTGACAACCCAACAAAAATCAAAGTTCGAGGATCGTAGAAAAACTTACGTCAAAATGAAGCCCTCGTCGCGGTGATTGTGAATCTCAACTCGGAAATAAAATCTAACGGTCGGATCGTGCGAATCAGATGGAAGAAAAGCTTGAAGAATCGTCTCCCATGGCTTTCGGATTCAGTACGTACGAATGGAGAGGGAGGAGAGGGATGAAGTGATGGTGAAGTGATTTGATAAGTCAACTTGCATGAGATATTATATAAAATCCAACTTTTGCATTTAAGTTCCTCAATTCTTCAAAGTTGAAAAATGACCCCTGAGAAATATCAAAACGGCCCTCCAATTACTGAAAACTCTGATTATCTCAATTAAACTCAATTATGATAAAATTGGGGCATTACAATTCTCCCCCTCTAAGATTCGTTTTCGTCCTCAAAATCTGACAGATCACAGACTGAACAAGAAATAATCACACTGAAGACGAACTCACCTCAATCGAACAACTCTGGAAATCGCTGCTTCATATCAGATTCGGTCTCCCAAGTTGTTTCTTCAACTCCGTGACGACTCCACTGAATCTTCACCAACGGAATCGACTTGTTTTTGAGCTGCTTCTCTTTTCTGTCAAGAATCTGAATTGGTCTCTCGAAATAACTCAGAGTCTTATCAAGTTCGGCCTCGTCTGGTTGAAGAACATGCGACGGATCCGTATGATATTTCTGCAACATCGAAACGTGAAACACATCGTGGATGCCTGAAAGAGACGGAGGAAGAGCAATCCTATAGGCAAGATCGCCTATCTTCTCCAAGATCTCATACGGACCAATGAACCTCGGCGACAACTTTCCCCTTTTCCCGAATCTGACAGTGCCCCTGAACAGCGAAATCTTCAAAAACACACGGTCTCTCCGATCAAAAGACAGTGGTCTGCGCCTGACATTCGCATACTTGGCCTGTCGATCTTGGGCTATCTTCATCCTGATTCTAATCAACTTCACCCGCTCTGCCATATCGCGAATCATATCTGGACCCAACTTAGGTGATTCTGAAATATCATCCCAAAATAACAAAGATCTGCACTTCTTTCCGTACAAGGCTTCAAAAGGTGTCATTCCAATACTCGCTTGGAAGCTGTTGTTGTACGAAAACTCCACTAGAGGCAAAGAATCCTGCCAACCTGAGCCAAAGTCAAGCACTCCCGCACGAAGCATATCCTCCAAAGTCTAGATCGTACGCTCGGACTGACCATCGGTCCGCGGGTGATACGCTGTGCTCAAGTGCAAACGAGTACCCAATGCCTCGTGTAAACTGTGCCAAAAGTGAGAAGTGAATCTCGGATCTCTGTCTGATACTATCGATTTCGGCACGCCGTGCAATCGCACAACCTCTCTGACATACAACTCGGCCATCTGATCGTGACGGTATGTCATACGATATGGAATGAAACAAACAGATTTCGTCAATTGGTCAATCACATCCCAAATCGCATCACAACCTCTGACTGAACGCGGTAGCTTCGTGACAAAATCCATCAAGATGTGATCCCATTTCCATTCCGGGACAGGTAAACTGTGCAATAATCCACCTGGTTTCTTCCTCTCAGCTTTCACCTGTTGACAATTTAGACAACGGGACACAAATCTTGCGATGTCTCCTCTCAACTGCTTCCACCAGAACTAAGTCTTCAAGTCATTATACATCTTTCGGCCTCCGGGATGAACACTGAACCGACTGCAATGTGCCTCTCGAAGAATATGATGTCTCAATTCAGAAATATCGGGCACAACAATACGGTTATTCACAAATAGGACATCATCCCTGACCTGAAACTCTGACAGATAACCTGATCTGACCTTTTCTATCGAACTCTGAATGCTCGGATTAGATCTCTGAGCCTCTCTAATCATCTGAAACAACTCTGGTTCGGCCTGAATCGCAAAAACTCTGATGGATCTCCTATCGGTCTCAAACTCCAAACCAGAAGTACAACAGTCTTCAATCAACTGAGAGACACCAATCGTAGCAAGGGATAAAGAACAAAGCTTCCGACTAAGAGCGTCTGCAGCTGCATTCGACTTTCCTGGATAATACTTGATCTCACAGTCGAAGTCCTTAAGTAAATCCATCCATCTCCTCTGTATCATGTTCAGCTCGGATTGGGAAAACAAGTATTTCAGGCTCTTGTGGTCAGAAAATATTTCCAACGACTCGCCATAAAGATAATGGCGCAGGTCTTCAAAGCGAAAACAATCGCGGCAAGCTCAAGATCATGGATCGGATAACGAGTCTCGTGCAGCTTCAGCTGCCTCGAAGCATAAGGTATGATGTGCTTCCTCTGCATAAGAATGCATCCAAGACCACGGTGAGAAGCATCACAGTAAACGGAAAAACCTCCCGTACCTGATGGAATAGACAAGATCGGAGCGCTGGTCAATCTCTTCTTCAGCTCAATGAAACTGGCCTCGCACTCCTCGGACCAAACAAACGGTGCATTCTTCTGGGTCAACTGAGTAATCGGCTTAGCAATGGAAGAGAAACCTTCGATAAATCGACGATAATACCCTGCTAAACCCATGAAGCTTCGTATTTCTGGCACTTATGTCGGTCTTGGCCAATTCATAACTGCCTCGATCTTACTGGGGTCAACAAAAATTCCATCTCCTCATACAATGTGGCCTAGAAACACAACTCGGTCCAACCAAAACTCGCACTTCGATAGCTTAGGAAACAACCATTCGGCTCGCAAAATCTGAAATACAATCCTCAAATGCTCTGCATGATCTGAACGGTTCTTTGAATAGATCAGAATATCGTCAATGAAGATAATAACGAACTCATCTAAATACCGCTGAAAGATACGATTAATCAGATCCATAAAAACTGATGGAGCATTGGTAAAACCAAACGGCATGACTATGAACTCAAAATGCCCATATCTGGTTCTGAATGCTGTCTTAGGCACATCCTCATCGCGAACTCTCAGCTGATGATACCCTGATCTCAGATCTATCTTCGAATACACTGAAGAACCTTGTAGTTGATCAAAAAGATCGTCGATTCAAGGTAGAGGATACTTGTTCTTGACCGTCGCTTGATTCAACTGACGATAGTCGATGTAGAGTCGCATAGAACCGTCTTTCTTCCTCACGAAGAGCACTGGAGCACCTCAAGGCGATACGCTAGGTTGGATGTATCCCTTGGCAATCAAGTCTTCTAACTGCTCCTTCAACTCTTTCAGTTCTAACAGATCCATTCGATAAGGTGCTTTCGAGATAGGCTGAGTACCTGGTGAAAGTTCAATGTTGAATTCGATCTTTCGAATTGACGGAAAACCAGGAATATCATTGGGAAAGACATCCGGAAACTCGCTAACCACCGGTATCTCAGTCAACTCAAAACTAGACCTCTGAACATCTACTGCATAAATCAGAAATCCCTCTGATCCTTTCTGAAGCAAACGAGACATGGATAACGCAGAAATAAAGGAATTCTGGATCGAGAACCCTTACCGAAAAATTTCCAATCATCTGCCATCTCAGGTCTGAAACAAACCACTTTCTGAAAGCAATCTACTATCGCCCTATACTTGGTCAGAGCATCAATCCCGACAATACAGTCAAAATCAGATAATTCAAGTACAATGCAGTCAATCTCAATCGAATTCCCCTCAGATTCTAACACATAATTACGGACCAATCTCACCGAAACAGTTTCTCCACCCAAAGGTAAAGTGATAGAAACGACATCAGATAATGGCTCCGCAAATAAATCATGCATCACGACAAATCTTTCAGAAATAAAACAGTGAGAAGCACCCGTATCAATCAAAACAAACACAGGATAACCAAAGATCGAACAGTTACCTGCTATCACGTCATTCGGAGCTGCATTGGCCTGATCCTCTGTCAGGGCAAACACCCTCGCCTGCTGTTGAGGAGGTTAGTTCTGATTCTGATTACCTCCCTGACAAGATTGTTACTGGGGCTGGAAGGAATGGACTGCAGAAGCTGATCTCTCGGGCTGAGCTAGAGGTCGAGAAGAACTGCCGCTCTGAGCTCTATCGGATCCTCGCTGAGGACAGACTCTAGCATAGTGACCCGGCTGCTGGCAGATATTGCAACTACCAGACACGCCTCGACACTGATCACTTGGGTGACGTCCTCCACACTTGCTGCACGATGCTCCTGAAAACCTTGAATTCTGTCCGAAACTGAACTGTCTAGAGCCACCAGAGCTCGATGAACTGCTCCCAGACTTCTTGAATTGCTTCCCCTTCGGTCTATACTGATCTCGCCTATTTTTGCCACTGTTTCCTCCTTCAACCATCTGAGACTGATTCGACTGTTGAGAAGGTTGGTACTGATACTGGGACTGCTGAGGCTGAAATTGAATAGGCTGATTCTGAAAAGATCTCTGCTGCTGCTGAGGAGCTATCTGATTTCCTCGTTGCATCAAAATTACAGCTTCGGCTCCCTTTGCCTGATCCATAGCATCTGCAAAGTTGTTGGGTCTCCCGGTATTGACCAAAGTGAAAATCTCAGGATTCAAGCCGTTGATGAAGTGATCGGCTTTGGCTTCCTCGTGATCTGCAATGTGAGGTGCAAACCTCAAGAGAATGTCGAACTTACTCACATACTCCTCGATAATTAAGTTCCCTTGCTTCATATTTGCAAACTCGGTACCCTTTTCCTTAATATACGAGACAGGAAAGAACCGCTTGTAGAACTTAGTCTTGAATAAACTCCAAGTAACAACGGTGCCTCGATTTTCATTTGCCCTCTTGGTTGTGGTCCACCAATTCTTGGCAATACCCTGAAGCTGGTGAATGACTAACCTGATTCTGCGGTCATCGGTATAGTCAAGGGAATCAAAGAGCTAATCGATGTCATCTAGCCAACTCTCACAGTCAACGGAGTTCTCGGTACCAATCAAGGTAGGCGGTCGGAAAGATCAAAATCTCTTCAAAAGAGTCTCCATCGGGGTTGCGGTTGCATCAAACTGATCCACTCCAGTACTACCCTAATCATTCGGAGGAGTTATTACTGGCGGCGGATTCTCAGTAGAAGGAGGAGTCAAAGGTGGTGGATTCCTTCTCAAAGATCGTCGAGGTGCCATCTGATATCAAAGGTTAGGACACAATATCTCAATCTCAATCTCAATCTCAAAACCTCGGTGTCCAAAACTCTGCTCTGAGTACTCATGAATCTCAATGATATACAAGAACAGATAATAGCACAAGGCAGATAAATATCACATAATTCATGCTTTATAAATTAAATCACAACTCATGTAATTCAATTAATTCAGGAATCAATAAAGCATGCTCGCACGTATTTAAAATAATCATTTAAATAAACCAATCACATGCGAGAATTCAATTCATGTGGACTCGATCTACCCCGCTCACTCTAGTTCAAATCCAAGAATCTTATCGCTCTGATACCACTTAATGTGAGACCCCGTTTCTAATCTACTATTCTCGAATAAATAAACAAAATCGAACACGAAGAGCCGAAAAAACGAATCAAATTTTTTTTTTAAAAATAAAGCCTCGCGCCCGCGCGAGGTCATCGTCTCGCGCGCGCAGGATACGCGGGCAGAGGGCTCGCAAAAGGCTCGCACCCACGCAAGAAGAGTGCTCGCGCGCGTGCGGGCCAAAATTCCCGAGCCCTCCTAGGATGCTCGCGCGCGCGCGAGGACAGGCCTCGCCCGCGCGCAGGCCAAATGGGCAGAGAGAGAGTAGAATCCTGGAAGCACTACCAAAATCAATCCACAACAACTCCAATCAATTCCAAGCTCAAACACACATACATATCAGTATTTAGAACATGCAATATTCTACGTTCTGCCCAAATACAATAACAAGTTCGGCAATAGGGTTCGATCGACTAATCAAAATGATACAAATCCAAAAGGTACGACCCTACGACACACGGTGTCTCACTTCTATCATCTCACCCCAGGATAACCCAAACGAATTGGTCCAGCTCCTGATCCTCTTGTTTGCAAGTACACATACAAACAAAAACAACACCCGGATAAACCGATTAGAAATATAATTTTTAAGTAAAAGGGACAGACATGCAATATCAGATAAACACCTCATATTGAAATGTAATAGTCAATAAAAAATCAAAATGAGAATGAATGTATGCATGACTTCAAAACTCGGGATTATCAAGTCAGATAATCAAAATATCGATCGGTACTCGGTGGGATCCCGAGGCCAAGTCATTACAACAACACACCTACACACCCTTTCGGCGTGGATGTCACACAACTGAAACCCCTAGACTTCAGAGCAACTATAAGAAGTATTCCGGAACTTGGAAAAAC
Source organism: Henckelia pumila (assembly GCF_033568475.1). Taxonomy (NCBI): domain Eukaryota; kingdom Viridiplantae; phylum Streptophyta; class Magnoliopsida; order Lamiales; family Gesneriaceae; genus Henckelia; species Henckelia pumila. The sequence continues at coordinate 210,332,180 of NC_133123.1, forward strand.
TCGAAATCCAAAGCCACTTCAATATACCTCCCTAAATCGTCTATCTTCAAAATGAATCGAATAATCGGCTCAATATGAATGCAAGTGTAAACAAATAATCAATCAAGTTCACACAAGAAAATAACATGCAATATGTGATTTTCGAGACTCGAGAATCAATTCAAACTCGAGTATTCAACCCCATTCAATTCAATGTCGTCTTTTACCTTTCAAGTCCGTCGAGTATTCAAATCTGAAAATAACAACGAACTCAAATAAATAATCAATCGAATCACAACAAATCGAAACAAAGAAACTTAATCAATATACCGTCTTCAATTCTCAACTCGAATCAACTCCCAAGTTCGATCCAAACCCGAAACTCCAATCCAAATATGAAAATGAAGAATATACGGATTCGATATCAGTCTAGGCTGAAGCTCATTATCTGAAGGTGTGTAATTCATTATTTCAAGGGAGGTGGGTTTAGTCTAGAAGTCGTCGGAATGAATGGGCACTTGAAGAGTGAAACTTGCACTAATTTGTCATAGGTCGCTAAGCAATTTTTAAACGAATTTGGTCTAAGTTGTATGAAACTAGAATAACAGTTCACACACACATGTTCACGTTAAACCGAAGGTGTATTATGAAAAGTTGAGAGCGTGTGTGAATTTGTTTTGTGATTGAACTTCTTGGAGGCTGTGCACATTCATGATTCGTCCTCACTTATGTTTTTGTTTACATGTTGTTTTTGCATGTCTTGCTCGATGGCGAGTAAGGTTTAAGTATGGGGTATTGATAAGTGCATTTTTTGTGCATTATTTTGTGATAGGTTTTTATCTATTTTGTGTGCATTCATATTGTTTTTATGTATTTTTATGTGTTTTAGTGCATGTGTGTGTATTTCACTTCTCGGGTTAATTTTGTAGGAAAATGAATTGTTAAGAGTGAATTACGGAGCAGCTTTGTTCAAAAAATCAAATTTAATTTTAGAGAGATCCAAATCCGATCTCCAACTTTCAGCAAAAAGTTCAACATGTTTTGAAGCTGCTGTCCAAATTTCAGCTCAATCCGACGACTAGATCACAAGATATGAATTTTTCAAAATCGTCGCTCGCAGCAAAATTTTAGTGTTGCGCGCGCGCGAGAATGGAGCTCGCGCGCGCGCGAGTTGCATGTTCAGACTCTGTTTTTTATTGCTGCGCGTGCGGGAGGCTTCTCCAGGCGCGCGCGCGCATGTTTCGGCGTTAGTTTTGTTCCGAAAAGTCCTATTTTGTGAAGGAAATTAATTGGTACAAGTTCCGAACCATATATATAGAAGATATAACATATTTTTGGGAGTTTCGAAGTTACAGAAGGCAGCGAGATTGCACAGAGGAGGCGGCTAAAAGGCTTGAGAGAGAAGATTTCCCTTTTCTTTTCTTCTTCTTATTTTTATTTTTGAATTATTGTTTTAAATTATTGAGTAGTTTATTTTCAACCAAGACGGCATGATTGGGGCGAACAAATTCATGTAGAAAACTTCGATGTTTGTTTGGGATTTTTCAGACTTTATTTTATTTTATTGATTGTCAGATTTATATTTGTCTTGTGAATAGTCCGATCAACTGTTTGCTTGCATGTTAATCAATTCCAAGTCAACAGAGGAGATATTGATTTTGATCACTTTGATAATCAACATATTGTAAACCGACTAGAAATAACATTCGGTTTCAGTATGCGGTTTGGTTGTAAACTGAATTTTTACAAATATTTAATGCATTCAAATTTGATTAGAATTACAAAAGATTAATCCGTCAATATTTGAGTAGGTTTGATTGTTCTAGAAATAGACCTTTGAACAAGATAGGAGAATTCCCGTAATTTAAGATTAAATCTGAGTCCTGATTCGGCTACATGTTACATGATTTGTTCGGTACCTACGTGTGTATTGGTTGTCTTTGTTTTAATCGATTAGGTCATATTTCCCTAAGAAGGATGAACAAGCTAGTGGGAGAAGGCATGTTTGATTTGTCTGATATTAATTCTCTTACTACTTGTGAACCCTGTCTGAAAGAAAAGATGACCGAAATTCCCTTTAAGGGCCATGTGGAGCGAGCCAATGGACTGTTGAATTTGATCCATACAGATGTGTGTGGTCCACTTAGCATCACCACTAAGCATGGAAATTCCTACTTCATCACCTTTACTGATGATTTCTCAATGTATGGGTATGTGTATTTGATGAAATACAAATCTTAAACTTTTGAAAAGTTCAAATAATTTAGAAATGAAGTGGAGAAACAGTTGGAACGAAGCATCACGGCACTTCGATAGGATCGAGGTGGTGAGTACTTGAGTATAGAATTCCAAGAGTATCTTAGAGAGAATGAGATTATCTTGCAGTGTACTACGCCTGCTAAACCACATTTGAATGGTGTTTCATGAACGTCATAACCGAACTTTTATGGACATGTTTCAGTCTATGATGGGGTTCACGGAGTTTCCGCCATCGTTTTGGGGATATGCACTTGAACCTGCAGCACTGTTGTTGAACAATGTCCATTCAAAAGCAGTTGATAAGACACCATATGAGATATGGATTGGAAAGCCTCCTAAGTATTCTTATCTTAGAATATGGGGGTGCCCTTTGTAGTAACCCGTATCCGAAATTAATGATTAATGCGTAATTAATCGTGTAATCATGTTTAAATTAAGTAAAAAATGATTAAGGAAATTCCAAATGGATTAATGGAGTCCAGAAATGGATTCAGGACACTCAAAAATGGTGGGTAAGGTTCGGAAGGTTCGGACGATCCGAACTAGAGTTCGGAGGATCCGAACATGGACGGAGCCAGGGTTCGGAGGCTCTGAAGACTTCGGATGATCCGAAGTGGGTTCGGACGACCCGAACTGTAGCCCAACCAGCTGTCCCAAAATATTATGTCATCGGTGACATCATAGGGGTGACTTCGGACGACCCGAAGGGCGAGATCGGACCTTCCGAATAGTGTTCGGGACAGGTGCATGGTTGCATGTGATTGGATTGACACGTGGAAAAGATCGGACGATCCGATGAGACGATCGGACGGCCCGAAGCAGTTTGGACGCTCCGAAGACTAGTTCGGACGATCCGAACGTGTTCTATAAATATGAGGTCCGAGCTCCTCATTCATGCAAATTCCGAAATCCTCTCCTTCGCCCACGTGGCTCTATTTTAGGGCTTTGGGTACTCTTATTTTAGAGTTGGGGTAGGGAATATATTTCAGTATAGTGAGACAGTGTCTGACATATTAGCAGAGCAGTGCTCGAGGTTGTGGAGCTGCAGCAGGGGTGTGCCCCTAGTTGCGGGATAGTCGCCATCAGTGGGCTGACAATGGACGCAAGTATAGCTATGGTTTTCTTAAAATATTTAGGAGTATGCAATAGCTTAGTTAAGGCTTTTAGAGCTTAATTAATGATTCATGGATATTTGCATTGTAGAGTTGATGATAGGCTGAGAACCTAGAGTGGGACTGCTAGGATTGCCTGTAGTAAGGTACGTAAGTACTGATTGAGATAGCCAGCGGGTTTTGCATGCTTATATATTGCATTTGTGTGTCATATTATTATGCATCATGTGCATATCATATTGTGCCTGTCCATCTTTTGAGATGAGCCATGTAGGGTCTCTCAGCCTTATTTGGACGGTTGATGTCTAGTGCTTTGGCTGGTACTAGCATCTAGGGGACACGGTCCACGTCTGTTAGGAATGAGCAGTGTATGCAGGGTTTGCTCCCCGGGTTGTACCACTCATGTCCTAGGCGCCATTACTGAGCAGTTGTATACAGTTATCCCAGATATGGATACCCTTTCATTTGCATGCATCATATTTGTATGTTTTACCCGTGCTTTCGTATTGAGCTTAGAGCTCACGTCTAGTATTTTCTGTGTATCTGGACACCCCATTCGACGGGGCAGGTGTAGGTGCAGGATTGAGCACCAGGAGTTTGGAGTAGCTAGTGACCAGTGGAGACAACAAGATTAGCTGTAGGTTTTGCCTTTAGGCTTAATTATTCGATTGGGTTGTATAATCAAATTTGTTTATTCCAGTTGTATTCTGCCGGTCTGCTTTTATTTAAGTTTTCCGCAGCAATTTATTTTAATGCATGCTTAATTATGCTCTTAACTCTGATTAGGTAGTGGATCCGGGTTGGGTCGCTACATTTATTGGTATCAGAGCGCATGCATGCAAGAGACTTGGGATATAGTATTAAGACTTTAGGTTATCCTTATAGGATTGATGAGACCATGGAAGAGGTGATGATGCGGCGATTAGTTGCCCAGAGACTATCATCATCGGCAGGAATTCTGAAGATTTGATTTATGGGATTCCAGCAAGTGCGGACAGGAGTGATGGATCGTGTCCGAGCGTTCAAGACATTTACTCATGTGGATCCTAGATTTGGATTGAGTACCGGATGCCAGAGGCAGTAGCAGAGGATTGGTGGGGACTTACTTGATGCTTGCATCTGTACAGTCATTACCATGATGACACTACTCTGAAGATTCTCCAGTCGTAGTTGGAGAGATTTTCAGATAGACCTTTACCAGGGAATGCCTCGAGTGCCTAAGGCATGACAGGTTTCGAGCGTAAGGCCATTAAACTCATGCGGAACATAGTTTTGCCGGTATGCTTGTATCAATGCGTTCGGTAGGCAAACGGGAAACTTCATGTTCAAAAGCATGATTTGGTTACAAGAAGAAAGCTAACGGTAGATCGTGAGCAGAAAAGGTCGACTGACAGGCACTGACGCAGAGCATAGCTGGTTAGCGAGCTCGAGTTATTTCTCTGGGAGTCTTGGTAGGACGAGATACCGAGAGGATTGGTCGGGAGTATGCTTGTATCGATGCATGTGTCGATTAGAAGCTTCAAACTCAAGAAACGAAGACTTGTACGATGATTTAAATACTGTATTGATGTAATTTGTAAACAATATTTCAGTTGTAATGAATCATCATACTATGGTTGTATAATTTCAAGTTCGATTGTACATTTCATTGTAGTTTGAATACTGTATGTATTACATGAGATTGTAATAACGAAAATTGTAAATAACTTGAAGCAATGATACATGTTTTATTTATCCGGAAATTCGTGGATGATTGCATGATTGTGCGAAAGTTTGGCGTGGTTTTAGTTGATTAGTGTTCAACTATTGTAACTCATGGGAATTGAGTAGGACGATTGTGACAGTGTGACTTGTGGTTAGTTTAGTCGTTTTCCTAGGATTGACCTAGTTAGTCAGTGAACTAAGATAGTGCCAACAATAAGTGGACTCATCTAGAGGCATTAAGATTATTGTTTGGTTTAGAACATTGGGCTTTGTTCTAGATTGTTTTCTTAGAACAGAAAGCTGTCTGACCTTCGTTAGGTTGAGACTTGTGATGATGGGTTTTCATCGATATGCCAGGTCTAGTATATGCCGAGAGTTGTGGGCTATGACCATGACTAGATGTGATGGAGCGCGACCCTATGCCAGTTTTACTCTGGGAGTCCTTGTACTTCAAAGGGTACCTGGGAGCCTTCGTGCTTCAGGATTGGCGGTGGGAAGGCTACTCAGTCTAGGGATTTGGTAGCAGCCACGGCAGGGTAAGACCTTGGATTAAAATATCAGGTTTGATATCGATGGTTCGATATCGTCTGGTGTGCCAGAGATATAGTTTGAGTGTTCTGCTAGGGGAACCAGTCATGGAGGGATTTCCTTGACAAGTGTGTACTCTGAGCAGATAGGTTTTAACCTTTGGGTTACTGCTAGATGTGTGGATCTAGTAGGTGGACGAGTTTCTACCAGCAATGACTAGGGGTTGTCATCAGAATTGTGGTTAGAGTTTTCCTGTGATAGGAATTATCCAAGATACTGGATGGGATGTTGTTTCGAGACTTCGACTCGAATACGAGGACTACTCCATGATGATTGGCTTCATCTGTGATGGATTATATCAGATGTTGAGGATTTTACAGGACTATTTAAGATGAGAGGAAAGCGTGGCCTATGATCGTGAAGCCTTGGTGGTTGTCCAGGTGGGTCATCATGGTAAGCTACCTTAGTCTTGAATTGTTGCACAATCTTAATGAGAAATATAATCAAGAGTGTGTCCGGAGATTGTAAGAATCTTGGAGATTCGTTAATTATGATTCTGAATTTGACGAATCGTGATATTCATCTTGGATGAACGAAGCAAGGATAGTTAGTGCAGTGTTTGCGCTAAGTACTGTCTGATACTTTCAGAGATTGAGCGTAGGATTTTCCATGGGATGGAAATGGGCTTAGTTTATCTTGATGTTTGCCTTGGGTGAACTAGACAACGATTGGTAGAGCTAAGGTGGCACGAGATTTGTGCTAATGACTACTAGTGGTTGTTTGATCGGACAAGTGCGAGCATCAGTAGTTCGACAAGATCGATAGGGTAAATCCAATCAGTGATGATTTGGATAGAGCAATCGAGAAATACTTGGGATAGTATTTTGTCGCTTAGTGCTTAGGAGATGAGTACTGGGTACAGTCTCAGAACATTCGGCAATTTGGATGATTTAGAATCTCTAGGTTTGCCAGAGACTATACCGGAAGATTTCAATTGACTTGTATGGTCAAGTTAGGTGTTAACTTGATAGGAGAAACAGGCAAGTAAATTGGTAGTTCCCTGGACAGTGTTCTTGTGATGATGTCTTAGTATACCGTTGGGTTTGAGATCCAATAAGAATTGTGTGCTTGTATGGACATCAGTTGCCTGATCGGGTATTGTGACATTAGCCGGGATCTAGTTCTCGAGATCCAACAGGTGGTGTCACTAATATTTCATTGAGTGATGTGCGATATCTCTGAAGTGACTGAGATAGTCAAGGATCGACTTAGTAGCCAACGAGGTTTGCCTTTGGGATCGAAGATTTCGCAAGATCGTGATGGATCGAATTTGTTCTTTCGAGTCAGTGAGTCACATCCATGCAGACTGTTTGTCAAAGATATTGCGTTTTAGCAATGAACGACAATCAGAGACGTTTTGTGTGACAAGTTACTTCGGGCATAAGTGTTTTCCCGGAGTGACTAGGGAATAGGTGAATTAATCTTTTCAGCGCTAAGACTGATGTCTTCAGCAAAAAGGAATGATTTGACTCTGGAGGATCCGTTGAGATTTAGTTTCCAGGATCTTTATGTTCAACCTTGGGAAGTTGGGACGAGCGATGATGGTATCACCAGAGACTCCGAGATGAGTTATATCAGACGCATGTAACTGTCGGGTGTCGAGATGGAATAAGAAGCGTTTCCATATGTTTGTGCACTGTGGAATGTCCCAGTCGAGCAGATTGGTAAGAGCTTACCTTAGTCTTGATGTGTGCACAGTGATTGCAAGTATGTATAACAATCAGGAGGATGTCTATCGATTGAATTCGTGGGTGAATAACCTATGGTCGAGATGGTGTAGATCATCAGAGGTGTGATAAATTCTATTGCACTGTATGCATGACTTCGCAGGCCGATGGTTAGAAGATGACTTAGTGTCATTATCGGTGTGCGATGATAGTTTTCATCAGGGCACAGTGTTGAGTTATACTAAGAAACATGAACTGTGATTAGTACTAGACTGGATGGTCTGAGTTCCCAGTAATTGCTTGGGAGGCTCGTTCGCTTCGGTGGAGCATGGGATGGATGACCAGTTTGGAATCATGTTAAGCAGTTATGTTGGAGTATAGCTTTGGGTCAACAAGATTCTCTTGAGAAGAATTCGGGAATTGTTGTGTCAGCACAGTATTGGGATTGGTGTTTCCTGACTAGAGGTGTTGAGCACTGAGAAGTTTTGGAACCATTAGATGGTTAGATTCGATTAGTGATTCGACGAATGTCGTAAGCCAGTCCGGTTATGACTTGGTCTTCGTCAGTTTAAGATTTTACTTAGGATGATGATCTCGATCAAGCGGGTGTTTGTATCCTTCGTGGGCAGTGAGATCATAGTCAGAATGGAAGATGTATCAGTGTTGTGACACGCTAGCGCTAGAGGAGTTCGACTGTCGACCAGTAGCGCAGTAATCTTCAGTTGGATGAATATTAATGCGGTGCAGCATTAATGGATGCTTACAGGGAATTTGACAAGAGTCTGAGTTTGTCGGAAGCTATTTTGACCAGACACTCAGGCAAGTGTTTTTAGTACGTTCTTGAGGTTTTACTCTAGATTTCGAGGACAAAATATTTTAAGGGGGGGAGAATGTAGTAACCCGTATCCGAAATTAACGATTAATGCGTAATTAATCTTGTAATCATGTTTAGATTAAGTAAAACATTATTAAGGAAATTTCAAATGGATTAATGGAGTCCAGAAATGGATTCAGGACACTCGAAAATGGTGGGTAAGGTTCGGAAGGTTCGGACGATCCGAACATGGACGAAGCCAGGCTTCGGAGGCTCTGAAGACTTCGTACAATCCAAAGTGGGTTCAGACGACCCGAACTATAGCCCAGCCAGCTGTCCCAAAATATTATGTCATCGGTGACATCATAGGGGTGACTTCGAACGACCCGAAGGGCGAGATCGGACCATCCGAACAGTGTTCGGGACACGTGAAAGGTTGCATGTGATTGGATTAACACATGGCGGAGATCGGACGATCCGATGAGACGATCGGATGGCCCGAAGCAGTTCGGACGCTCCGAAGACTAGTTCGGACGATCCGAACGTGTTCTATAAATATGAGGTCCGAGCTCCTCATTCGTGCAAATTCCGAAATCCTCTCCTTCGCCCACGTGGCTCTATTTTAGAGCTTTGGGTACTCTTATTTTAGAGTTGGAGTAGGGAATATATTTCAGTATAGTCAGACAGTGTCTGACATAGTAGCAGAGCAGTGCTCGAGGCTGTGGAGCTGCAGCAGGGGTGTGCCCCTAGTTGCGGGATAGTAGCCATCAGTGGGCTGACGACGGACGCATGTATAGCTATGGTCTCCTTAAAATATTTAGGAGTATGCAATAGCTTAGTTAAGGCTTTTAAAGCTTAATTAATGATGCATGGATATTTGCATTGTAGATTTGATGATAGGCTGGGAACCTAGAGTGGGACTGCTAGGATTGCCTGTAGTAAGGTACGTAAGTACTGACTGAGATATCCAGCGGGTTTTGCTTGCTTATATGTTGCATTTGTGTGTCATATTATTATGCAGCATGTGCATATCATATTGTGTCTGTCCATCTTTTGAGATGAGCCATGTAGGGTCGCTCAGCCCTATTTGGAAGGTTGATGTCTAGTGCTTTGGCTGATACTAGCATCTAGGGGACACGGTCCACGTCTGTTAGGAATGAGCAGTGTACGCAGGGTTTGCTCCCCGGGTTGTACCACTCATGTCCTAGGCGCCATTACTGAGCAGTTGTATACAGTTATCCCAGATATGGATACCCAGTCATTTGCATGCATCATATTTGTATGTTTTACCCGTGCTTTCGTATTGAGCTTAGAACTCACGTCCAGTCTTTTCTGTGTATCAGGACACCCCATTCGATGGGGCAGGTGTAGGTGCAGGATTGAGCACCAGGAGCTTGGAGTAGCCAGTGACCAGTGGAGACAACAAGATTAGCTGTAGGTTTTGCCTTTAAGCTTAATTATTCGATTGGGTTGTATAATCGAATTTGTTTATTCCTGTTGTATTCTGCCGGTCTGCTTTTATTTAAGTCTTCCGCAGCGATTTATTTTAATGCATGCTTAATTATGCTCATAACTCTGATTAGGTAGTGGATCCGGGTTGGGTCGCTACACCCTTCTTATGTGAAGCAGACAGTGGGAGATAAATTGGATGCTAGGTCCATTTTATGCTACTTCGTGGGATATCCAAGGAATTCGGTTGGATATTATTTATATCATCCCAAAGAAACAACGGTGTTTGTTTCTAGGAATGCAGCCTTCTTGGAGAAGGAATTTTTATTGGATATAAAATGGGAGATGATAGAACTTGAAGAGGTTCGAGAAATACCCACGGTTGTAGAGCCCATATCCAAACATCCAAGAGAGGAGATACAAGCTCCTAGAAGATCTGAGAGGATCTCGAGACCACCTATGAGGTATGGTCTACTTCTTGAAGAGGGCCAAGATGAGCCTGACCATGGATGTGATCCAAGTACCTTCAAGGAAGCGTTGTCTGAATTCAATTCATCCAAGTGGCTTGAAGCTATGGAATCTGATATGAATTCCATGTATTCGAACCAAGTGTGGAATCTTGTGAATCCACCTGAAGGAATTTTTCCTATAGGGTGTAAATAGATTTATAAGAGGAAACATGGGGCCGATGGGAAGGTGGTGACCTTCAAGGCGCGATTGGTAGCAAAAGGGTATACTCAAAGATAAGGAGTTGACTTTGAGGAAACTTTTTCTCCAGTCGCATTGTTCAAGTCTATAAGGATAATGCTTGCCATAGCTGCATGGTATGACTATGAAATATAGCAGATTGATGTAAAGACATCTTTTCTTAATGGGGATATTAAGGAAGAGATTTACATGTCTCAGCCTGAAGGGTTCACATCTATCGGAAGTGAGCATAAGGTATGCAAACATGAGAGATCTATTTATGGTCTCAAACAGGCATTTAGGAGCTGGAACTTCAGATTTGATGGTACAATCAAAGAGTTTGGATTTACTAAGAATCCTGGGGAACCCTATGTGTATAAGAAGGTCAGTGGGAGTGTTGTGACATTCCTGGTACTTTACGTTGATGGCATTCTACTCATTGGGAATGATGTAGGAATGTTGCAATCAACTAAAGTAAGGTTGACGAGTAAGTTCTCAATGAAGGACTTGGGTGAAACATCTTTTGTATTGGGAATACAGATCTATCGGGATAGATCAAAAATATTTCTTGGTCTCACCCAGTCTTCATACATTGATACCATCGTGAAGAGGTTCTCGATGGAAGAGTCCAAGAGAGTACATCTTCCAATGTGTTATGACTTGTCTTTATCCAAGTCCATGTATCCCAACAATGATGCAGAGATAGAGACGATGACACGCATTACATATGCATCTGCTATTGGTAGTATCATTTATGCAATGATATCTACATGTCCTAACGTGGCATTTGCAGTGAGTGTTGCAAATTGATATCAATCGAACCCCGGTCTTCCACACTGGAAAGTTGTGAAAGACATTCTCAAGTATTTGAGAATGAATAAGAATGCATTCTTAGTCTATGGGTTGGAGAACTAAAATTGGGAGTCTATACCGACTCTGGTTTCCAAAGCGATATCGATGATTAGAAGTCAACCTCTGGGTTTGTATTCATGCTCAATGGTGTTGTTGTCTGTTGGAAGAGTTACAACCAAGACAGCAATGCGGATTCCACCACTGCGGCCGAATACATTGTTGCATCAAATGCAACAAAGGAGGGTGTTTGGATAAGGAATTTCGTCCAAGAGTTGGGCATTATTCCTAATGGAGTTGCTCCAGGTCTTATCAGAAATCCAAATGTGTACTGAGAAAATACCACATCATCCGGGAGATTTTGGAAAGAGGCAAGGTGTCATTTGGCAGAGTCAACTCCGCAAATAATGTTACTGATCCACTAGCTAATCCTTTAACCGGACCATTGTTCGAATAGCATCGCGAATCAATGGGTTTAAAGCATATGGTTAGTTGGCTCTAGTGCAAGTGAGAGATTGTTACAGTAGGTGCCCGTCGAGCCAAGTGTTGGCCGAGGGTCCTTGAGATAACTCTTGTATGAAAATATTTATTTTAATAATATTTGAATTATTTAATTTGGCACATCTTTATCTGTATACCCATGCTAGCTGCATATATAAAGCCCTTGAATATACAAATAGTAGAAAATATGAGATGATCATGGGATGACTATCATGAAACTCATATTAGGAATACTGTATATTCTACATCGTTCCTAGTCGATTCAGGCGCCACAAGAAGGATAAAGGACGCTCGAGCTTGAGACTAGTATTTGCGATGTGAGTACCACGTTTCATTGGTGGGGGACATGGAGATGTAAAAGCATGCAAATAGGTGCCCCTTGTAGACTGCACTAAACAAGCCTCCCTAAAGAACTTTCCAAGTGGTTCTCATTTATCGAGTGGAAAGCTCCTAGTTTATGGTTGTACACCATTAGTCCTTATGACCCGGGACAACATGGAGACTCTATATGCTAGCACTTCACTTTGACTTGTTTACCGACTCAACTGGGGTCATCAGGTGGCAAGGTTGGGTATTGTGGCGAAAAATATAGGATTCAATGCATTGTAGTCGGGGATTCACCGCTTACCTTCGGGTATGGATATCCTATGTAATCTCATGCATACGTAGCTTGAAATCTCTGATCAGAGTAGGTGGTATTTAATAAAGGGGTTTCTTGAATTATAACTTCGATGCAACTACAGCATGACACATAGTTATCGATTCATTGACAACTCTCGATAAACCAATGGTTGTCGAATCAGTCGGGATATATGAGTTGAAGGGACCGTATTGTACGCTAACCATAATTGAATGGTTATTGTAGGCACTATCATTTGATACCTAGGGAGTCATGTAAGCGATGCTGCTAGACGTTTAATATGACTGGTTGGGTACAATCAGACTTGAGTTTTCTGACGTTCTTATTATAAAGGAGTTGATAAATAAGAATGGGTCTATATAGGGTATGCTCAAATAAGGGACTTGTTGATCCCGAATCACATGGAGATGTGAATCAACTGCTAGTTGTATCAATGAACCATTGAGGGTCACACAAGTACTAGTTTTCTAGATCCCGTTGAGATTAAAATTTGTTCAATGTGTTGAACAACTTATAAAGGAGTTTATAAGTAAAATAAATTAGAAGTTGACTTCTGATGGAGAATAAAAGGGGAAGTAACTTTTAATTTGTGAATGTGTTCCAAGATTAAAAGTTTACTTGAATAAATAATTAGTTTTTGAAAATGGTGATTTTTAAAACTATTATTATGAACTTAATTAAATTAATTCAAGAGTTGAATTAATTAAACACTAGTGGATCTTATAGAGTCCAAATATTTAAATTAATTCAAGTGTTTGATTAATTAAACAATATTGAGTCTAGTAGAGTGATAGTGCATTTTTTGTGCATTATTTTATGTTATTTTTATGTCTATTTTGCATGCATTCTTATTGTCTCATTGTGTTTTTATATATTTTTATGTGATTTATTGCATACGTTTGTATTTCACTCTCCAAGTTGATTTTTGTAGGAATTCGTGAAGAAATCAAGAATCTGGATCAAGAGAAGAGCCGCAAGAATTAATTACGGAGTAGCAATGATCAAAAATTCATTTTTAATGATAGAATGATCAAAATCTGATCTTCGCTATTCAAAATAAAGTCCAAGATGTTTTGAAGATGATGTCCAAATTTTACCTCAATCCGACGGCTAGAACTCAAGATATGATTTTTTCAAGAAAACTGCGCGCTGAAAAGTGGGTATGTACGGACCCAGGCACGGACCAGGCACGGGGTCCGTTCATATCGCAGAATTTTAAGAATTGGGACAAAAATTTGCTCGCTCGAGCGCATGTTTTGCCCGCTCGAGCGAGCGATTGCGAATCAGAAAAAAATAGATTTCGGTAATTAAAAACCTTATCTTTTCGGGCTTTATTTATAGTCTTTCAAAGACATATAAATTAGAGATTGTCAGACGTGAAAAGGGGGTTCCAAACGCAGAGATCGTGAGGCGGCTAGGAGGCTTGGAGATTAAAGATTTGCTCCATCTTCTTCATAGTTTTTCCTTATTTACTTCTTCTTATTTTTATTTTTGAATTATTGTTTTCAATTATTGAGTAGATTTTCTTACCAATACGACGTGATTGGGCCGAACAAATTCATGTAGAAAACTTGGATGTTTATTTGGGATTTTTCAGACTTGATTTAATTTTATTGATTGTTAGATTCATATTTGTCTTGTGGATAATCTGATAAACTGTTTTCTTGCATGTTAATCAGTTCCAAGTCGACAGAGAAGGGATTGATTTTGATAACTTTAATAATCAACACATGGTAAAACCGACTAGAAATATAATTCTGTTTCAGTGTGAGGTTTTAGGTGAAAACTGAATTTTCACAAATATTTAATGCACTCAAATTTGATTAGAATTACGAAAAATTAATCCATCAATATTTGAGTAGGTTTGATTTTTTTAGAAATAGTTCTTTGAAAAAGTTAGGAGAATTCCCATAATCTAAGATTAAATCTGAGTCCTGAATCGACTACATGCTACATTTGTTCGGTACCTGCGTGTGTCTTGGTTGTCTCAATTTAATTATATTTATATTTCAGTTATTTTAATTCTAATTATTTTTATTAATTAAATTTTTATTTAATTTGTTGCATCCTTCTTTATTATTTTTGTCTAGATTAAGTAAAATAATTAATTTTTTAGAATTGACAGCAGTTTCTGTGGGATTGATACTTGGACTCTCTGTCCACTTTACTATTACTTGACCTAGTGCACTTGCTAGTAAACACTGATTTTAGCGGTCATAGAGCTCAAAATAAAAATACTGTTGAATAATTATTTTACTAGTGAGATTGAATGATTTCAAGTTGGATTTAATTAATTGATTAAATTTAAATGAGTTTGAGTTTAATAATTAATTAAATATTAAGTTCAAGGGCTATATATATATATATATATATATATATATATATATATGTCTGACATATTTATATATATATTATATTTGTGAGGGAATATGAAGGGTTAAAAGATTGGACAAAATTTTTCATTCATGCCTTTCATTTTTCCATACATGATTAATTAATTTTCTTTTGACCATGAGATATTATATTCAATATATTCCTCCTCCATTTCCATTAGAGTGGCCGAACACAACAAATAACAATTCTCCAATTTTGTCTTTTGATTTTGGGAGAAAAGACAAGAAAAATTCTCAATGAAAAATGCTTTAAATATTCTAGTGCATATTTAGAGTGGATCTAGTTTGACTAGTCGTGGACCTAATTCGAAGAAGGAGCTATTTTCGAACAAGGTGTGTTCTTGAAGTTTTGAATCCACTTGAGCAAGGCGTGCTCTTGGAAACTTGTAGATAGTTTCTACCATTTCAAGAGCTAAGTTGTTCACAACTTGGTTGGAGCCATAAATCAATCTTTTGAGATTGATAGGTAAAATCTTCTTAAATACCCTATGAATGTTTGATGATTTTTGAATGCTACACAAGTTCTCGGTGTTTATATTAAAATTTTAAACTCCGCTATGTTTCCGGGCATGAGGTAACCGATCCCCAACAAGAAGGAACATCAAAGAGTTCGTGTTTCTTCTGTACTTGCCGAACTAGCCTTGTATACTCGTATACGTGAGTCTCAGGCTGTTGATCCAAAGACGCAGAAGTTAGCCCGTTTGGCTCAGGATGAAAATACTTCTTATTTTCATTTGCAGAATGATGGTCTGTTGTATCTTTCCGGACGTGTGGTGGTTCTTGATGATTCCACACTGAGAGAGGAGATTCTGACACAGGCTCACCATAGTAGATTCTCTGTTCATCCAGGCAGTATGAAAATGTACAAGGATCTACGTACGAGGTTTTGGTGGAAAGGAATGAAGCGCAACATTTATCAGTTCGTATCTCGATGTCTTGTATGTCAGCAGGTCAAGGAAGAATTCCGACGAACTGGTGGATTGCTCCAGAGTTTAGAGATTCCTGAGTGGATGTGGGAGCATGTGACAATGAATTTTTTCACCCACATGCCTATATCTTCCATGAATTGCGATGCAATATGGGTTGTTGTGGATCGATTGTCGAAGTCCGCGCATTTTCTGCCATATAATCGAGACTTTACTTTTGATCGGATGTCACGTCTGTATGTGCAAGAGTGTAATGCCCCGTTTTATATTAAATGAGTTTATTTGAGTTAATCGGAGATTACAGAGTTCAAGAGCCGACGTGATTTTGATCAGGGTCTATTTTGTAAAATTTGGATTTTTCAGGGACTAAAACACAAATAATGGATTTTATATATTATCTACACTTGTTATTAAGTTGAAAAGTCTTCTCCTCCTTCCCCATTTCGTTCCTCCTCCATTGAAGCCGATTCATTGAGCTTCCAAGCTTCTAGATTTTTGTCCGAGCTCGATCCAGCCGTTGGAATTTAATTCTGAAGGCAGTTTAGCGATCACTGTAGCGAGAGCTCCATTTTATCGTAAGTTTTTCTACGATCGGATACATTTTATTTTTAGAATGTTGTTAGAATAATTTGAGATTCGTGTATGTTGTTCTTGGCAGAGTTCTGATCGTTTATTATCTGTCGGTTTTGAAATAGAGCGACGTTCGGAATTGTTATGATTTTTGGAAGCCATTTTTGAAAAAGAGGTTTTGAGATTTGTTGGAATTTCCTTGTTATTGTTGTATTATCATTGATTCGAGTTGTTATCGATATTGAACTGTTGTCTGCGTTTCCGGTTTGTTCAGTTATAGCCGTTATGCCGCCGGTTTGAGTTTTGGGTTTTTGAACCGTTTTTGAGTTGTTGAACTTTGTCTTGTGAGTTGATCATCGTTGTTGATCATCTCTTATCTTTGTACAGATTCGTTTGGAGTTTGTTGAGCCCTGTGTTGACAGCTTTTGGTCGTCAAGAGTTGGACGAAGAACGGTAAAGATATTTCCTTGAGCCGTTGATTGTTGTTTAGGTTGTATAGTTGCTGATACAATCTTTTATTGTAGCTTATCCAGAGTTGGAGCTACTTGCCTTGAAAGGTAAAAGCAGTCATCGTTAGCGGGATAGCATACTCGGGACAGTTGGTTCTCGAGTTTTCCTTAAAATCACATGTTTGCATCAATACTTGTTCTAGCATGTGAAATTTGTATTTTGTTTATTGATTGAGCTTTTTTTATGTGGTTTATATTTTATGTTTTGTTATGCATTCATATTGAGCCAACTTTGATTTCAACGGGCAGAACAACCCTTTTTGTTTAGACATTTTGGGGGCTATACTCTGAGTGGCCTGGGTGTAGAGGTTCACCTAGTGTCAGCATACTCCTTATAGTTGCACCAAAGTCTAGGGGAGTGGGATACGTGGCACCTCCTCAATTGGGAAAGTCGGTGAGTCGTTACGTGATCTCATCCTCGGGATCCCAAAAAGCACAGCAGCAATCCCTTGTTTATCAGAATTGATATCCCGATTTAAAGACATTCATTTCATTACGTTGATATTGGTTACGTTGTTACCTTGAAAGCATGTTTGTGGTTGTATTACTTGATATGTTTCTTTTACTGGGATTATCATTCTCACTGGTTTATCCGGCTGTTGCTTTGTTTTGTATGTGTACTTGGCAACAGGTGGGGCAGGATCGAGTCAGCGAAGACCTGGTTAACTGAAAGAGTGGGTGCCCGATGAGCCAACTTGTGGCTAAGGGCTTTTATGACTCTATGTATAAACAATCTTTTGTTTAATATAATTTACACTTTTATAATGGCATTTACTTTATCTTTTATCATATTATTATGTTGTGACATACTATAAGATGTTTGGATGAAGACCTTGAATATACTATAGTGTATGTAAGATGTGGTGGCACATGGGGATAGCTATCATGACACACATCTTATAGTCACTGTATATTCTAAGCAGTTCCTAGTCGATTGAGCCGTCCGTTAATAAGGATAAGGATCGCTCGAGATTGAGACTAGCATTTGCGATGCCGAGTACCATGTTTCATTGGTATGGAACATAGAGATGTTCAAAGCATGCAAATGGATATTTATACGATGAATGATTGAACTACCCTATCCGGACTTTCCAAATGGTTATCAGTTATCGAGTGGATAAAGTCCGCGGTTTTGGTTGTACACCATTAGTCCTTACTACTTGAAACATCATTGAGACTCTATATGCTAGTACTGTACTTTGACTCGTTTACCGACTTTATTGGGGTCATCAGGTGTCAGGATTGAGTACAGTTACGACACATATAGGAGTCGATGCTTTGTTGTCAAGGATTCACCACATACTTGCGAGTGTGGATATCCTATGCAATCTGAGGAGATATTAGTGTGACGAATCTCTGGCCAGAGTACATGATGTGTTTTAAGAAATGGTTTCTTAGTTGCACATGCGATGTCACTATTTGATCTTCAAGATGCATTGCATAGTTATCGAATCTCGAACGACTCTCGATTTACCAATGGTTGTTGATTCGATCGGGATATATGGATGAAGGGACCTACTGTACGCTAACCAAAATCTATTGGTTCTTGCAGGCACTATCAGTGATACCTAGGGAATCATGGGGCGATGTTGCTAGGCGCTCTTACCATGATTCGATGGGCAAGTCAGAAATTGTTGTTCCGAGTCACAAGGAGTTGTGAGCCCACGGCTAGCTGTATCCCTGAACCATTGAGGGTCACACAAGTAATGGATTTTTAATCCCCGTTGAGATAATTAAATTTAAAGAGTTAAATTTAGTGAATAAATAAGTGGGACTTCTTATTTAAGAGTAGAGGGAGTAAGATTTCCTAAAATGACATAGTGATGGACATTTTTGGAAACTACTGAATTCGGATTCAGAAAATTTATCTTGACTTTAAAAGATGCAGAAATGGTTTCTGTGCACATTGGTGAAATTGGTTTATCAATCTGAGTCACGATGAATTTTATATTAATTTTTGAACATGCGGGTTTTGCTTGTCAGGCTTGAACTTAGGACTAATGGGCCCTAAGCTGTTAGCAGCCCACATTATAAATAAGTTATTGCAGTACAGAAATTACACACAACTCACACTCAGATTTTCGAAAACCCTAGCCTCCAGTCTAGGAATTTCGGCCGCCCCCCTCTCTTTGTCTTAGAGAATTTTCAGTCTGCGAATTTCGAATTTGCAGTCTGAATTAGCAGATCATATCTGTTCTATCTCTTCGTAGAAACTTCTGATAGACTTTCTAGTGCAGTCTACCAGAGGGATTAAACTTCTGTTCGTGGACCTGATTGAAGAATTGTTCGTTCATCAGTTCCTGGGATATACAACAAGAGCAGTTTAATCTTTTGGTGTCCATAATCTCGTTTCGAGATTTTAAGGTAAAATTTATATTGTTTAAATTTTATATTATCAATTTTAATCGTAGGAATTTGATACCCATATGGAATCGTTCCATATAAAAATTTAAAACTTCCGCTGCACCGGGTATCACTTTCTTTTTCGATCCGGAGAACGACCGTGTTCCAACAGTGGTATCAGAGCCAGGCTGTTCTCGGATTTTACGATTAAAATTTTATCGATTGTACAAAGCCTCGATTTTTCAGAAAAATAAAACGGAAAAGAAAAAAAAAATATTTTCGGGGCTGCCCGCTGCCCGAAGGCAGCGAGCAGCGCCGCGTGCAGCTTGGCTGCGCGCAGATGGGCTGCACGCAGCAGCCCTGCGTGAGCTAGGGCAAGCGTTGCCCTAGCCCGCGCTGCTGGGCCGCATGGAGCGGCCCAGCGGCTGGGCTGGACGAGTCCAGCCCAGCGACGGGCGGGCAGCCCGGGATTGTCCCGGGCTGCTTAGAAAATTTTTTTAGTTGGTCCACGAGGCAATGGGTCAAAATTGTTTGAGCCCACAATTTTTAAGAAAATTAATTTTTGGATAAATTTTGAATTTTGGAAATTTATAAATTTAATCCCATAAATTAAATCTTTAATTATTAATTTTGGTACAATTGATAATAAAATATGATTTTATGTATAAAATTGGATTTTATATGTAAAATATGATTTTATGGATAAACTAGATAAAATATGATTTTATATATAAAATAAGATTTTATGTATGAAATATGATTTTATCTATTTATATTTATTGTCATTGCATGATATCCAATAAATTAATTTTTGAATTAAATATTATTGGATAAGGATGATCGATTGCCATGACCAATATTATAGGTGTATGTTAGGTTGTTTACATTTGACTTTATTATTGATTGTTGGGTTTTATTAATGGGCCTGGTTTATGGCCCAAATTTGATTTTATCATTTGTAATAAAAGTGGGCCTGGTTTATGGCCCGTTCCCACCCCTACAATGTATCCCTTTATTTGTCATAGTAATTTATTGTAAATTCACTAGAAATAGTGGGAGTTTTTGAAGATGGAGGTGGGACCAGCAAGCAATGATAAAGACTGAAGAAATGTAAATTGGAAGCACAATGTAATAGAATTGCATTGCATACTTGCATATCACCTAGGATTGGACTTAGACTCATGATTGGCAACCATGGGTCGATTAGTAATGGAATCGATCATCCTAAAATATAATATATGATATTATCGTTGTATGCATGTTTAGACTAAATTGTATGAATCCCGCAAGCATACAAATTTTAAATGATGAGACAAATTTTCAAAATTAAAATCCCTCATTTTAAATATGATTTAAAATTGATATCAAGATAAATAAAGGAAATTTAAATATTGTTTAAATGTTCCTACCTTCCATCAACGATCAATGTATGAGATGCTACCCGCGGATACGGCCCGGCTCATATTATTGGGGGGGCCCGTTCGTCGGAAAGCTGTACATTGGATCGACACATGTTGTAAGTTGGATGGAACTCCCATGGGATTGGCTCATATTATTGGGGATCCACATGGCGACCGTCCATCACAACTTGATATTGATGGGTCATCTTGACATGTCACAATAAACGGCGTCATATTATTGGGCCCTTATTGGACATGAGGTAAAAATATGGAGGTTGCTTTGGAAGCAATTGGGCTCTACCTTTTGAAAATTATGGTTGGCTGATATTATTCGGGACTATAGTTTGTCAATTGGACTCCATGTTCCCACTAAAGAAAATGTTTCTCGTTTTCACTAGAGGGTAGTGAAATCGTTAAAATAGTGGGAGTGAGATTCATAAAATAAATTTTGCCTATTTTATGTCTTAGTAAATTAATTAAACAATCACTGATTATTTTCTGTTTCTTTTCAGTATTTCATTGAGATGAATTCGCGCAATCCACTATTCTCTATTCTCAAACAAAATAAACTGACTGGCGCAAACTATACGGAATGGTTCCGTAAGTTGAAGATTGTCTTGACCTCGGAGAAGATGTTCTACGTGTTAGAAAAATCTCCTCCGAAGGAAGCACCAGCTGATATAAGTCCGAAAGAGTTGGCCAAACTTGATAAATGGTGGGACCATGATATCAAGGCCAAATGCTATATGCAAGCTTCGATGTCTGATGAACTCCAGAGGCGATTTGAGGATATCGTGAATGCTGCTGACATTCACGTACAACTCAAGGAACTTTTTGGGGCTCAATCGAGAGCTGAAAGGTTCGCTACTGTAAAAGAGTTAATGACGTGTCGCATGCGTGAAGGGACTTCGGTCCATGATCATGGGGTACGCGTGATTTGGCTCATTCAGAAGTTGGTAACGCTTGAATTGGTATTGGAGCATGAACTCAATGTGGACTTATTACTTCTCTCTCTTCCTTCATCGTTTGACGGTTTTGTGGTGAATTTTAATATGAACAAGATAGAGGCCTCCCTTGAAGAGATGGTCAATATGCTTGTAACTTATGAAGCCACTTTAAAGAAGAATAAACCGGTTCTCTTGGTGGGCTCCTCTTCTTCTGCTAAGAAGGGGCCAAGTACAAAGGGTAAGAAACGTTCTGCTCCATCCAATAAAATCGGACCCGAGAAGAAGAACAAGACGAAGGCTTCAAACATGGAAAAGTCCAAGGATGTTTGCCATCACTGCAAGAAACCCGGTCATTGGAAACGTAACTGCAAGGAATATCTAGAGCAGTTGCGAACTGCGAAGGGTATGTTTTATATTGAAATAAATGTTTCACTTAATACTACTTCTTAGGTATTGGATACCGGATGTGGATCTCACATTTGCAATGATTTGCAGGTGATGACAAGAAGTCGCAAGCTTAGAATGGGTGAGACCCAGCTGAGGCTCGAAAATGGTTCTAGAGTTGAAGCCAAAGCTGTGGGAGATGTTTATTTAATTTTGCAGAACGATTTTAAGTTACTTTTGAGAGATGTTTTATTTGTTCCAGACTTGATTAAAAACATTATTTCTGTTTCTATGCTTGATAGAGATGGTTTTTCTTGCAATTTTGTGAATGGGATTTGCAATATTTACAAGAATGAATGTTTGATTGGAATGGACAACTTGAAAACGATCTATATAACTTAAAATTAAAAGACGTTCCAATAAATTATGTTGATAAACCGGTAACAACGAACAAAAGGAAAATCGATAGTCAAAACCCGGCAAACCTTTGGCATGCTAGGCTAGGTCATATTTCATCAAGGAGGATGAACAAGCTAGTGGGAGAGGGCATGTTTGATATGTCTGATATTAACTCTCTACCTACTTGTGAGTCCTGCCTGAAAGGAAAAATGACTAAATTGTTGGGTAACTGGCGTTCAGATCAATCACGATTGATACCCGGTGCAGCGGAAGTTTAAAATTTTTAGTATGGAACAATTCCATAGTGTGGGTATCAACCATACGATTAAATTATTTGTGTGTGTAAAATTAAATAACTATTATTAAATTTTACCTTCAATCTCGAAGCGAGATTATTGGACACCACACAGATTTCTCTGCGCTTCTTGTATCTCCCTGGAACTGATGAACAAGCTTTCCTTCAATCAGGTCCACGAATGGAGGTTTAATCCCTCTGATAGATTGCACTAGAAAATCTATCAGAAGTTTTCTGCGAAGAGAATAACGAATTTGATTCGCTAATCCTGTCTGCAATTCAAAATCACAGACCGGAAAATCTCTGACAGAGAGAGGGAGGGGCGGCCGAATTTCTAGAGAGAGCTAGGGTTTTTTTTCGAAAATTGTCTCTCAAAATTATGACCAACTGTGTGTAATTTCTGTACTGCAATAACTTATTTATAATGCAGGCCACTAACACCTTAGGGCCCATTAGTCATAAGTTGAGGCCCGACAAGCAAAGCCCGCATGTTCAGAAATTAATATAAAATTCATCGTGACTCCGATTGATAAACCGATTTTACCAATGTGCACAGAAACCATTTCTGCACATTTTAAAGTCAAGATAAATTTTCCTGAATCCGAATTCAGTGGTTTCCAAAAATGTACATCCCTATGTCATTTTAGGAAATCCTACTCCCTTACTCTTATTTAAGAAGTCCAACTTCTTTATTCATTAAATTTAACTCTTTAAATTTAACTATCTCAACGGGGATTAAAACTCCATTACACTGTGTGACCCTCAATGGTTCAGGGATACAGCTAGCCGTGGGCTCACAACTCCTTGTGACTCGCAACAACACTTTCCGACTTGCCCAACGAATCATGGTAAAGCGCCTAGCAACATCGCCCCATGATTCCCTAGGTATCACTGATAGTGCCTACAAGAACCAGTAGATTTTGGTTAGCGTACAGTACGGTCCCTTCATCCATATATCCCGATCGAATCAACAACCATTGGTATATCGAGAGTCGCTCAAGATTCGATAACTATGCAATACATCTTGAAGATCAAATTAGTGACATCGCATGTGCTACTAAAAAACCATTTCTTAAATCACATCAAGTACTCTGGCCAGAGTTTCGTCACACTAATATCTCCTCAGATCGCATAGGATATCCACACTCGCAAGTATGTGGTGAATCCTTGACAACAATGCATCGACTCCTATATGTGTTGTAACTGTACCCAATCCCGACACCTGATGACCCCCATAGAGTCGGTAAACGAGTCAAAGCACAGTACTAGCATATAGAGTCTCCATGATGTTTCAAGTAGTAAGGACTAATGGTGTACAACCAAAACCGCGGACTTTATCCACTCTATAAGTGATAACCACTTGGAAAGTCCGGATAGGGTAGTTCGATTATTCATCCTATGAATATCCATTTGCATGCTTCGAACATCTCCATGTTCCCTACCAATGAAACGTGGTACTCCGCATCGCAAAGCTAGTCTCAAACTCGAGCGATCCTTATCCTTATTATCGGACGGCTCAATCGACTAGGAACAGTTTAGAATATACAGTGACTATAAGATGTATTTCATGATAGACATCCCCATGTTCTACCACATCTTACATACACTATAGTATATTCAAGGTCTTTATCAAAACAACAATAGTATATCATAATATAACAATATGAAGAAAGATAAAGTCATTGCCATTAAAAAATGTAAATTATATTAAACAAAAGATTGTTTATACAAAGAGTCATCAAAGCCCATAGCCACAAGTTGGCTCACTGGGCACCCACTCTTTCAATCTCCCACTTGCCCTATAGCCAACTAGTCATACTACGTAGACCCATTGCTTCGCGATGTTTGTCAAACAATGGTCCTGGCAAGGGCTTAGTAAGCGGATCAGCGATATTGTCTGCAGAGGCCACTCGTTCGACAGTGATGTCTCCTCTTTCCACAATCTCCCGGATGATGTGGTATTTCCTCAGTACGTGTTTGGATCTTTGATGAGACCTTGGTTCCTTTGCTTGAGCAACGGCACCCGTGTTGTCACAGTACACCGGGACTGGACCAACAAATTCAGGAATGACGCCCAACTCTTGGACGAAATTCCTCATCCAAACAGCCTCTTTAGCAGCTGCTGATGCTGCAATGTATTCAGCCTCAGTGGTGGAATCCGCTGTGGTGTCCTGCTTGGAACTCTTCCAAGAGACAGCACCGCCATTGAGCATGAACACAAATCCAGAGGTTGACTTCGAGTCATCCATGTCACTTTGGAAGCTAGAGTCGGTATAGCCTTCCAATTTCAGTTCTCGTCCTCCATATACCATGAACATATTCTTAGTCCTTCGTAAGTACTTAAGAATGTCCTTCACGGCTTTCCAATGCATTTGACCAGGATTAGCCTGATATCTGCTCGTGACACTCAGAGCAAATGCTACATCCGGTCTGGTAGATATCATCCCATACATGATACTACCTATAGCTGACGCATATGGTACATGTGTCATATTCTCTATCTCTGCATCAGTCTTGGGACACATAGACTTGGATAAAAAAACTCCATGACACATGGGTAGATGTCCTCTCTTGGACCCATCCATTGAAAACCGTTTCAATATGGTGTCGATGTAGGTTGATTGAGTGAGTCCTATCATTCTCTTAGATCTATCCCTATAGATCTGTATCCCAAGAATGTAGGATCTCTCACCCAAATCCTTCATCGAGAATCTACCTGATAACCATATCTTTGTTGACTGCAACATCCCTACGTCATTCCCAATGAGTAGGATGTCATCAACATAAAGTACTAAGAATGTCACAGCATCCTTAACTACTTTCTTGTACACGCATGGTTCCTCCGGGTTCTTGATGAAACCAAAATCTTTTATTGTTTCATCAAATTTCTGGTTCCAACTTCTTGATGCTTGTTTTAGACCATAAATTGATCTCTGAAGCTTGCATACCTTATGCTCGCTTCCCATGGATGTGAACCCCTCAGGCTGCTTCATATAGATTTCTTCCTTAATGTCTCCATTAAGAAAAGCAGTCTTCACATCCATTTGCCATATCTCATAGTCATACCATGCAGCTATGGCAATAAGGATTCTTATGGACTTGAACATTGCAACTGGTGAAAAGGTTTCATCATAGTCAACTCCTTGTCTTTGAGTGTAACCTTTCGCCACCAATCGCGCCTTGTAGGTCAATACCTTACCATCAGGCCCAAGCTTTCTCTTGTAGATCCATTTACACCCTATTGGAACAATTCCATCAGGAGGATCTACTAAAGACCAAACTTGGTTTGTATGCATTGAATCCAATTCAGACTGCATAGCTTCAAGCCATAAATTTGAATCCGCATCAGAAATTGCTTCCTTGAAGTTTCTTGGATCACATCCAATGTCGGGTTCATCTTGATCCCCTTCAAGAAGAAGACCATATCGAACAGGAGGTCTAGAAGTCCTCTCGGATCTTCTAGGTTCAGGCGTGTCCAGTAATGGTTCCTGAGGCATAGGATCGTTATTTTGTATTTCGGGTTCTTCTCGAACCTCTTCGAGTTCCATCATCTCGCCTTTCTTATCCAATAAGAACTCCTTCTCCAAGAAGGTGGCATTCCTTGAAACAAACACCTTTGTTTCAGCAGGATGATAGAAATAATATCCGATTGAATTCTTCGGATATCCTACAAAATAACATAAGGTGGATCGACTATCCAGCTTATCTCCCACTGTCTGCTTCATGTAAGCAGGACATCCCCAAATCCTTAAGTACGAATACTTAAGAGCTTTGCCATTCCATAACTCGTATGGTGTTTTGTCCACTGCTTTGGTGTGGACGTTGTTCAACAACAATACCGCCGTTTCAAGCGCACCGCCCCAAAACGAAGGTGGAAGCTCAGTGAAGCTCATCATGGATCAAACCATGTCCAACAAAGTTCGATTACGACGCTCCGATACATCATTTAGCTGAGGTGTCATAGGAGGAGTCCACTGAGAGAGAATCTCATTCTCTTTCAGATAGTCCAAAAAACTCGGTACTTAAGTATTCTCCACCTCGATCCGATCGAAGTGCTTTAATACTTTTACCTAGCTTGTTTTCTACTTCAGCCTTGAATTCTTAGAACTTTTCAAATGCTTCAGACTTATATTTCATTAAATATAAATACCCATACCTTGAATAATCATCAGTAAAGGTAATGAAGTAGGTGTGGCCATATTGAGTACCAATTCTAAATGGACCACAAACGTCTGTATGGATCAAATCCAACAGATTTTGACTACGCTCAGGTTTCCCCTTAAAAGAAGATTTAGTAATTTTTCCTTTTAGGCAGGACTCACAAGTAGGTAGAGAGTTAATATCAGACATATCAAACATGCCCTCTCCCACTAGCTTGTTCATCCTCCTTGAGGAAATATGACCTAGTCTAGCGTGCCAAAGGTTTGCCGGGTTTTGACTATCGATTTTCCTTTTGTTTGTTGTCGCCGGTTTATCAACATAATTTATTGGAACATCTTTTAGTTTTAAGTTGTATAGATCGTTTTCAAGTTGTCCATTTCCAATCAAACATTCATTCTTGTAAATATTGCAAATCCAATTCACAAAATTGCAAGAATAACCATCTCTATCTAGCATAGAAACAGAAATAATGTTTTTAATTAAATCCGGAACAAATAAAACATCTCTTAAAAATAACTTAAAACCGTTCTGCAAAATTAAACAAACATCTCCAATGGCTGTAGCTTCAACTCTGGAACCATTCCCGAGCCTCAGCTGGGTCTCACCCATTCTAAGCCTGCGACTTCTTGTCATCACCTACAAATCATTGCAAATGTGAGATCCACATCCGGTATCCAATACCCAAGAAGTAGTATTAAGTGAAATGTTTATTTCAATATAGAACATACCCTTTGCAGTTCCCAACTGCTCTAGATATTCCTTGCAGTTGCGCTTCCAATGACCGGGCTTCTTGCAGTAATGACAAACATCCTTGGATTTTCCATTGTTTGAAGCCTTTGTCTTGTGCTTCTTCTCGGGTTTGACTTTCTTGGGTGGGGCAGAACGTTTCTTACCCTTCGTACTTGGCCCCTTCTTAGCAGAAGATGAGGAGCCCACCAAGAAAGCTGGTTTATCATTCTTTAGTGTGGATTCATATGTCACAAGCATATTGACCATCTCTTCAAGGGTGGCCTCTATCTTGTTCTTATTAAAATTTACCACAAATCCGTCAAACGAAGAAGGAAGAGACAGAAGCAGTAAATCCACGTTGAGTTCATGCTCCAACACCAAATCAAGAGTTGCTAACTTCTGTATGAGCCAAATCACTCGTACCCCATGATCACGGACCGAAGTCCCTTCACGCATGCGACACGTCATTAGCTCCTTAACAGTAGCGAACCTTTCAGCCCTCGATTGAGCCCCAAAAAGTTCCTTGAGTTGAGCGTGAATGTCAGCAGCATTCACGGTGTCCTCAAATCGCCTCTGGAGTTCATCAGACACCGAGGCTTGCATATAGCATTTGGTCTTGATGTCATGGTCCCACCATGCATCAAGTTTGGCCAATTCCTCCGGACTTACGTCAGCTGGTGCTTCCTTCGGAGGTGATTTCTCTAACACGTAGAGCATCTTCTCCGAAGTCAAGACAATCTTCAACTTCCGGAACCATTCCGTATAGTTTGCGCCAGTCAACTTGTTTTGTTCGAGGATCGAGAATAATGGATTACGCGAATTCATTGTATGAAATACTGAAAAGAAAAACAGACATATATCAATGATTGTTTTAAGCAATTTACTAAGACATAAAATAGGCGAATTTAATTTTATGAATCTCACTCCCACTATTTTAACGATTTCACTACCCTCTAGTGAAAACGGGAAACTTTTTCCTTAGTGAGAACATGGAGTCCAATTGACAAACTTATGGTCCCGAATAATATCAGCCAACCATAATTCTCAAAAGGTAGAGCCCAATTGCTTCCAAAGCAACCCCCATGTATTTACCTCATGTCCAATAAGGGCCAATAATATGACGCCGTTTAAAGTGACATGTCAAGATGACCCATCAATATTAAGTTGTGATGGACGGTCGCCATGTGGATCCCCCAATAATATGAGTCGATCCCATGGGAGTTCCACCCAACTTACAACATTTGTCGATCCAATGTACAGCTTTCCGACGGACGGGCCCCCCCAATAATATGAGCCGGACCGTATCCGCGGGTAGCATCACATACATTGACCGTTGATGGAAGGTAGGAACATTAAACAAATTTAAATTTCCTTTATTTATCTTGATATCAATTTTAAATCATATTTAAAATGAGGGATTTTTAATTATAAAAATTTGTCTCATCAATTTCAAATTATTGCATGCTTGCCGGATTCACGCAATTATGTCTAAAACATGCATACAATCATAATATCATATATTATATATAGGATGATCGATTCCATTTCTAATTGACTCGTGGTTGCCAATCACGAGTCTTAGTCCAATCCTAGGTAATATGCAGTATGCAATGCAATCCTATTACATTAGCTTCCAATTTACATTTCTTCGTCTTTATTGTCTGCTGGGCCTACCATCTTCAAATCTTGATCTCCCACTAAATCTAATGTATTTACAATAAATAACAATGACAAGTAGGGGATACATTTTTAGGGGTAGGAACGGGCCATAAACCAAGCCCACTTTTATTACATATGACATTCATACTGGGCCATAAACCAGGCCCATTAATAAAACCAACAACAATAAAAACAAATGTAAATTCCTAACATACACCTACAAAATTGGTCATGGCAATCGATCATCCTTATCCAATAACTTTTAATTCAAAATTAATTTATTGGATATCATGCATATGGCAATTTAAATTTAAACAGGATAAAATCATATTTTATATATAAAATCATATTTTACATATAAAATCATATTTTACATATAAAATCATATTTTACCTTTTATTAAATAAAATCATATTTTATCTACAGAATCTAATTTTATAGATAAAATCATATTTTACTTAATATATACATAAGATCAAATCTTATCATCAATTGTACCAAAAATAATTGATTTCAAAATTCAATTTAAGGATAAAATATTAAAGTTTTCCAAAAATTCAAATTTATCCAAAAATCAATTTTAAAATTTTCGGACTCGAACAATTCGATCCGATGCCTCGTGAACCAATCAAAAACAATTTTTGACCGGACCAAAAATAAAATTTTAACACATTAAAATTAATTTAAATAAAAAATAATAATTTTTTTCCCGCGGGCCGCCCGGGACACTCCCGGGCCGGCCCGCACCCGTGGGCGCGGGCCGGGGCAGCCTGGCTGCCCCTTTAGGGCAGCGACAATCGCTGCCCTGGTGGCGCCTGGTGCCGCCCCGGGAGCGCGGGCCGGGGCAGCCCGGCTGCCCCTTTAGGGCAGCGCCAGGCGCTGCCCTGCGCAGCGCTCTGTGCTGCGCTGCGCTGGGCAGCGCCGAGCGCTGCCCTGGCGGCGCTGAGCGCTGCCCCTGGGCGGCGACGTGCGCCGTCGTGGGCGGCGCTGTGCGCCCCCTTTGGGCGGCGCCGTGCGCCGCCCGGGGCAGCGACCGTCGCTGCCCCACCGGGCAGCGATCCAATCGCTGCCCGGGTTTTGCCCGAAAAATTTTTTTTTTATTTAAAATATTTATTTTGTTTTAAAAAACCAAGACTCAAAAATTTTTGTACAATCGATTAATTTAATCGTTTGATCTGAGCAACCTGGCTCTGATACCACTGTTGGAAAACTGGCGTTCAAATCAATCACGATTGATACCCGGTGCAGCGGAAGTTTAAAATTTTTAGTATGGAACAATTCCATAGTGTGAGTATCAACCATACGATTAAATTATTTGTGTGTGTAAAATTAAATAACTATTATTAAATTTTACCTTCAATCTCGAAGCGAGATTATTGGACACCACACAGATTTCTCTGCGCTTCTTGTATCTCCCTGGAACTGATGAACAAGCTTTCCTTCAATCAGGTCCACGAATGGAGGTTTAATCCCTCTGATAGATTGCACTAGAAAATCTATCAGAAGTTTTCTGCGAAGAGAATAACGAATTTGATTCGCTAATCCTGTCTGCAATTCAAAATCACAGACCGGAAAATCTCTGACAGAGAGAGGGAGGGGCGGCCGAATTTCTAGAGAGAGCTAGGGTTTTTTTTTCGAAAATTGTCTCTCAAAATTATGACCAACTGTGTGTAATTTCTGTACTGCAATAACTTATTTATAATGCAGGCCACTAACACCTTAGGGCCCATTAGTCATAAGTTGAGGCCCGACAAGCAAAGTCCGCATGTTCAGAAATTAATATAAAATTCATCGTGACTCCGATTGATAAACCGATTTTACCAATGTGCACAGAAACCATTTCTGCACATTTTAAAGTCAAGATAAATTTTCCTGAATCCGAATTCAGTGGTTTCCAAAAATGTACATCCC
Source organism: Henckelia pumila (assembly GCF_033568475.1). Classification (NCBI taxonomy): domain Eukaryota; kingdom Viridiplantae; phylum Streptophyta; class Magnoliopsida; order Lamiales; family Gesneriaceae; genus Henckelia; species Henckelia pumila. The sequence goes on from NC_133123.1 coordinate 210,363,055, forward strand.
TATGTCATTTTAGGAAATCCTACTCCCTTACTCTTATTTAAGAAGTCCAACTTCTTTATTCATTAAATTTAACTCTTTAAATTTAACTATCTCAACGGGGATTAAAACTCCATTACACTGTGTGACCCTCAATGGTTCAGGGATACAGCTAGCCGTGGGCTCACAACTCCTTGTGACTCGGAACAACACTTTCCGACTTGCCCAATGAATCATGGTAAAGCGCCTAGCAACATCGCCCCATGATTCCCTAGGTATCACTGATAGTGCCTACAAGAACCAGTAGATTTTGGTTAGCGTACAGTACGGTCCCTTCATCCATATATCCCGATCGAATCAACAACCATTGGTATATCGAGAGTCGCTCAAGATTCGATAACTATGCAATACATCTTGAAGATCAAATTAGTGACATCGCATGTGCTACTAAGAAACCATTTCTTAAATCACATCAAGTACTCTGGCCAGAGTTTCGTCACACTAATATCTCCTCAGATCGCATAGGATATCCACACTCGCAAGTATGTGGTGAATCCTTGACAACAATGCATCGACTCCTATATGTGTTGTAACTGTACCCAATCCCGACACCTGATGACCCCCATAGAGTCGGTAAACGAGTCAAAGCACAGTACTAGCATATAGAGTCTCCATGATGTTTCAAGTAGTAAGGACTAATGGTGTACAACCAAAACCGCGAACTTTATCCACTCGATAAGTGATAACCACTTGGAAAGTTCGGATAGGGTAGTTCGATTATTCATCCTATGAATATCCATTTGCATGCTTCGAACATCTCCATGTTCCCTACCAATGAAACGTGGTACTCCGCATCGCAAAGCTAGTCTCAAACTCGAGCGATCCTTATCCTTATTATCGGACGGCTCAATCGACTAGGAACAGTTTAGAATATACAGTGACTATAAGATGTATTTCATGATAGACATCCCCATGTTCTACCACATCTTACATACACTATAGTATATTCAAGGTCTTTATCAAAACAACAATAGTATATCATAATATAACAATATGAAGAAAGATAAAGTCATTGCCATTAAAAAATGTAAATTATATTAAACAAAAGATTGTTTATACAAAGAGTCATCAAAGCCCATAGCCACAAGTTGGCTCACTGGGCACCCACTCTTTCATAAATCTCCTTTCAAAGGAAAACCTGAGCGTAGTCAAAATCTATTGGATTTGATCCATACGGATGTTTGCGGACCATTTAGTATTGGTACAAAATTTGGTCACACCTACTTCATTACCTTTACTGATGATTATTCTAGGTATGGGTACTTATATTTGATGAAATATAAGTCTGAATCATTTGAAAAGTTCAAAGAATTCAAGGCTGAAGTAGAAAACAAACTAGGTAAGAGGATTAAAGCACTTCGATCAGATCGAGGTGGAGAATACTTGAGTACCGAGTTTTTGAGCTATCTAAAAGAGAATGGGATTCTCTCTCAGTGGACTCCTCCTATGACACCTCAGCTTAATGGTGTTTCGGAGCATCGCAATCGAACTTTGTTGGACATGGTTCGATCCATGATGAGCTTCACTGAGCTCCCACCTTCGTTTTGGGGCTATGCTCTTGAAACGGCGGTATTGTTGTTGAACAACGTTCACACTAAAGCAGTGAACAAAACACCATACGAGTTATGGAATGGCAAAGCTCCTAAGTATTCGTACTTGAGGATTTGGGGATGTCCTGCTTACGTGAAGCAGACAGTGGGAGATAAGTTGGATAGTAAATCCACCTTATGTTATTTTGTAGGGTATCTGAAAAATTCAATCGGATATTATTTCTATCATCCTACTGAAACAAAAGTGTTTGTTTCAAGGAATGCCACCTTCTTGGAGAAGGAGTTCTTATTGGATAAGAAAGGCAAGATGATGGAACTCGAAGAAATTCGAGAAGAACCCAAGATACAAAATAATGATCCTACACCTCAGGAACCATTGATTGACACGCCTATTACTAGAAGATCCGAGAGGACTTCTAGGCCTCCTATTAGATATGGTTTTCTTCTTGAAGGGGATCAAAGTAAACCCGACATTGGATGTGATCCAAGAAACTTCAAGGAAGCAATTTCTGATGCAGATTCGAATTTATGGCTTGAAGCTATGCAGTCGGAAATAGATTTGATGCATACAAACCAAGTTTGGACTTTAGTAGATCCTCCCGATGGAATTGTTCCAATAGGGTGTAAATGGATCTATAAGAGAAAACTTGGGCCTGATGGAAAGGTACTGACCTACAAGGCACGATTGGTGGCAAAAGGTTATACTCAAAGACAAGGAGTTGACTATGATGAAACTTTTTCACCAGTCGCAATGTTCAAGTCCATAAATTCTTATTGCCATAGCAGCATGGTATGACTATGAGATATGGCAAATGGATGTGAAGACTGTATTTCTTAATTGAAACATTAAGGAAGAAATCTATATGATGCAGCCCGAGGGATTCACATCCATGGGAAGCGAGCATAAGGTATGCAAGCTTCAGAGATCGATCTATGGTCTCAAACAAGCATCAAGAAGTTGGAACCAGAAATTTGATGAAATAATAAAGGATTTTGGTTTCATCAAGAACCCGGAGGAATCGTGCGTGTACAAGAAAGTAGTTAAGGATGCTGTGACATTCTTAGTACTTTATGTTGATGACATCTTACTCATTGGGAATGATGTAGGGATGTTGCAGTCAACAAAGATATGGTTATCAGGTAGATTCTCGATGAAGGATTTGGGTGAGGCGTCCTATATTCTAGGGATACAGATCTATAGAGATAGATCTAAGAGAATGATAGGACTTACTCAAGCTACCTACATCGACACTATATTGAAAAGGTTTTCAATGGATGAGTCCAAGAGAGGACATCTACCTATGTGTCATGGAGTCTCTCTATCCAAGTCTATGTGTCCCAAGACTGACGAAGAGATAGAGAAAATGACACACATACCATATGCGTCAGCCATAGGGAGTATCATGTATGGGATGATATCCACCAGACCGGATGTGGCATTTGCTCTGAGTGTCACGAGCAGATATCAAACCAATCCCGGTCAAATGCATTGGAAAGCCGTGAAGGATATTCTTAAGTACTTGAGAAGAACTAAGAATGTATTCATGGTTTATGGAGGAAGAGAACTGAAATTGGAAGGCTATACCGACTCTAGCTTCCAAAGTGACGTGGATGACTCGAAGTCAACCTCTGGATTTGTGTTCATGCTCAATGGCGGTACTGTCTCTTGGAAGAGTTCCAAGCAGGACACCACTGCGGATTCCACCACTGAGGCAGAATACATTGCGGCATCAGCTGCTGCTAAAGAGGCCGTTTGGATGAGGAATTTCGTCCAAGAGTTGGGCGTTATTCCTGAAGCTGTTGGTCCAGTCCCGGTGTACTGTGACAATACGGGTGCCGTTGCTCAGGCAAAGGAACCAAGGTCTCATCAAAGATCCAAACACGTATTGAGGAAATACCACATCATCCGGGAGATCGTGGAAAGAGAAGACATCACTGTCGAGAGAGTGGCCTCTGCAGACAATATCACTGATCCACTTACTAAGCCCTTGCCAGGACCATTATTTGACAAACATCGCGAAGCAATGGGACTACGTAGTATGACTAGTTGGCTTTAGGGCAAGTGGGAGATTGAAAGAGTGGGTGCCCGGTGAGCCAACTTGTGGCTAAGGGCTTTTATGACTCTATGTATAAACAATCTTTTGTTTAATATAATTTACACTTTTATAATGGCATTTACTTTATCTTTTATCATATTATTATGTTGTGACATACTATAAGATGTTTGGGTGAAGACCTTGAATATACTATAGTGTATGTAAGATGTGGTGGCACATGGGGATGGCTATCATGAAACACATCTTATAGTCACTGTATATTCTAAACAGTTCCTAGTCGATTGAGCCGTCCGTTAATAAGGATAAGGATCGCTCGAGATTGAGTCTAGCATTTGCGACGCCGAGTACCACGTTTCATTGGTATGGAACATAGAGATGTTCAAAGCATGCAAATGGATATTCATACGATGAATGATCGAACTACCCTATCCGGACTTTCCAAGTGGTTATCACTTATCGAGTGGATAAAGTCCGCGGTTTTGGTTGTACACCATTAGTCCTTACTACTTGAAACATCATTGAGACTCTATATGCTAGTACTGTACTTTGACTCATTTACCGACTCTATTGGGGTCATCAGGTGTCGGGATTGGGTACAGTTACGACACATATAGGAGTCGATGATTTGTTGTCAAGGATTCCCCACATACTTGCGAGTGTGGATATCCTATGCAATCTGAAGAGATATTAGTGTGACGAATCTCTGGCCAGAGTACATGATGTGTTTTAAGAAATGGTTTCTTAGTAGCACATGCGATGTCACTATTTGATCTTCAAGATGCATTGCATAGTTATCGAATCTCGAACGACTCTCGATTTACCAATGGTTGTTGATTCGATCGGGATATATGGATGAAGGGACCTACTGTACGCTAACCAAAATCTATTGGTTCTTGCAGGCACTATCAGTGATACCTAGGGAATCATGGGGCGATGTTGCTAGGCGCTCTTACCATGATTCGATGGGCAAGTCAGAAATTGTTGTTCCGAGTCACAAGGAGTTGTGAGCCCACGGCTAGCTGTATCCCTGAACCATTGAGGGTCACACAAGTAATGGATTTTTAATCCCCGTTGAGATAATTAAATTTAAAGAGTTAAATTTAGTGAATAAATAAGTGGGACTTCTTATTTAAGAGTAGAGGGAGTAAGATTTCCTAAAATGACATAGTGATGGACATTTTTGGAAACCACTGAATTCGGATTCAGAAAATTTATCTTGACTTTAAAAGATGCAGAAATGGTTTCTGTGCACATTGGTGAAATTGGTTTATCAATCTGAGTCACGATGAATTTTATATTAATTTCTTACATGCGGGCTTTGCTTGTCAAGCTTGAACTTAGGACTAATGAGCCCTAAGCTGTTAGCAGCCCACATTATAAATAAGTTATTGCAGTACAAAAATTACACACAACTTACACTCAGATTTTCGAAAACCCTAGCCTCCAGTCTAGGAATTTCGGCCGCCCCCCTCTCTCTGTCTTAGAGAATTTTCAGTCTGTGAATTTCGAATTTGCAGTCTGAATTAGCAGATCATATCTGTTCTATCTCTTTGTAGAAACTTATGATAGACTTTCTAGTGCAGTCTATCAGAGGGATTAAACTTCTGTTCGTGGACCTGATTGAAGAATTGTTCGTTCATCAGTTCCTGGGATATACAACAAGAGCAGTTTAATCTGTTGGTGTCCATAATCTCGTTTCGAGATTTTAAGGTAAAATTTATATTGTTTAAATTTTATATTATCAATTTTAATCGTAGGAATTTGATACCCATATGGAATCGTTCCATATAAAAATTTAAAACTTCCGCTGCACCGGGTATCACTTTCTTTTTCGATCCGGAGAATGACCGTGTTCCAACATTAACATCAAGAGGGAGAGTTAGTAGTAGGACTCAGTTTAGAAGTTGAATCAACATGTTTATCTAGTTTAAGATTGAAGAATGTTAGAACTCGAACTTGTTATGTTTGTTATTCGAATTTTTTTTGTATTCGGATTGTAATCTTGAATCGAAGCATGTTGGTGTTGTATCGATTTAGATTCTTGTTGATCTTAGGCTTTATGAAATCATGTTTGATTTTGTGTATTCTTTACACCCTGTTTTAGTGTATGTAATTGAATGCACGTTAGAAGCAAGCGCGGGATCTTTTTTTTATTCAGCCTGAGCTTTTTTGCCCAGGCCTTCCACGCGCGAGCGAGGTGGTACCTCGTGCGCGCGCGAGGAATTCCAGGGGGCTCGGGTTTGTTGGCCCGCGCGCACGATCCCTCGGTTGGGCTCGGGTTGTAAAGCCTGCGAGCGCGCGAGATGGTTATCTCGCGCGGGCGCGAGGCGTTTCTTTAAAAAAAAAACTTTTGATTGCTTTTAATCTTGGGTTCTGGTTCGATTATTTGTTGTTTAATCCGAGTTTAGTTGTTAAGAACCGAGATCTCACATTAAGTGGTATCAGAGCATTAAGATTCTTGGTTGAACTAGAGTGAGCGGGGTAGTTCGAGTCCGCATATATTGGCTCCTCGCATGTGTTTGAGTTATTTAATTGTTTATTTAATTCCATGCGAGCATGCTTGATTAGTTGAGAATTAATTGAATTACATGATTATGTGATTTAATTTATAAAGGGGGTATCCGGTATTCCAAGCGGTTGTAAGGACACCGAATTGTTGCGATTGAGATATCTTGTGTCCTAACCTTTGATTATCAGATGGGTCCTCGTCGAGTGATTAACAGAAACCCACCGTCAGTTATTCCTACGACTGAGCAAGCTAGTACTGAAACTGTTCAAATGGATGCTACAACGACGCCTATGGAAACCTTGCTGAAAAGGTTGCAGTCTTTTAATCCACCGTTGTTGTTGGGTACAGAGAATCTAGTTGACTGTGAGAGCTGGTTGGACGACATTGATCAGTTTTTTGATTCCCTTGATTACTCTGACGACCGCAGAACTAGGTTAGTCATTCATCAGTTTCGAGGTGTTGCTATGAACTGGTGGATCACGACAAAGAGATCCATAAAGAACCGAGGTACAGTTGTCAATTGGTCTCTTTTCAAAACTGAGTTTTATAATCGTTTTTTCCCTGTTTCGTACCGAAAGGACAAGGGAGCCGAGTTTGCCAATCTGAGGCAAGGGAATCTGAACATTGAGGAGTACGTAGCCAAGTTTGATAGCTTGTTGCGTTTTGCACCGCACATTGCCGACAATGAAGAATCCAAAGCCGATCAGTTCATCAATGGCTTGAATTCTGACATATTCACTTTGGTAAACACTGCTAGGCCTGATAACTTTGCGGATGCCATGAATCACGCAAAGGGAGCTGAAGCGGGTTTGTGGAGGCAGAGAGGAAATCATATGGTACCTCAGCAGCAAAGAGAGTCTCAGAACCAACCATCTCAGTATCAGAATCAGCCACCTCAATATCAGAACGAGCAGCAGAGGTATGAAGGTGGAAGCAGTGGGGGGAACAGAAAGGACCAGTACAAAGCAAGAGGGAAACAGTTCAAGAGGCATGGGAACAATTCTTCTAGTTCCAGTGGTTCCAAGCAATTCGGTTTAGGACAGAGTTCTGGATCATCATCCTTGTACTGCAGAAAGTGTGGAGGTAGACACTCACCGGATCAGTGTGTAGGGGTCTTTGGAAACTGCAACACCTGCCATCAACCGGGACACTTTTCCAAGGTGTGCCCTCAGCGTAACAGAGATTGAGCTCAGAGTGGAAGTTCATCTCGACCTACAGCACAGCTTGAGAGACAGTCTTATGCAGTTCACAGCAATAGCAACAAAAAAGATCGATTTAGGCCCAAAGGTAAACAATTCAAGAAGAAAGGAAGTAGTTCCTCTAGTTTTGGTGGTTCAAAGCAGTTTGGATCAAGTCAGGGTTCAGGGTCTATAGGTTGGTTTTGCAGTAAGTGTGGAGGAAGACACTCGAGTGATGCTTGCAAGGGAGTTACTGGAACTTGTAATCTCTGCAACCGGCCATGACATTATGCCAGAGTGTGTCCTACACGTGGAACATCACAGGGAGCAACTCAAGCTGACAGACAAGCTCCTGCTGTGCATTCCTTTCAATCTTCAGGTAGACCAGCTCAGAGTGGACAGGGAGAGAGCCACAGTGTAGGCCAACCTCCACGACAGCCAGCTAGAGTGTTTGCATTGACGGGAGATCAAGCATAGGCGGCACCGGATAATGTGATTGCAGGTAATTGTGTTCTCTCTGGTTATCCTGCTTATGTGTTGATTGACAATGGAGCATCACATACTTTTATAGCTGAAACATTTGTTGCATTGTATGCTTTGCCTGTTGAGCATTTGTCTTCTGTATTTGCTATCTCATCGCCCATGAGAAAAGATAAGACATCTTCAAGCATAGTCAGGGGTTGTGAATTACAGTTTGACAGTAATGCAATTGAGCTTGATTGCATAGTACATGGTATGTCTGATTTTGATTGTATTATTGTCAACGATGCACTAACCAAGTACAGGGCCACGGTTGACTGTTTTCATAAGATTGTCAGATTTAGACCAGACATGGCAGATGATTGGAAATTCTTCGGTAAGGGTTCTCGTGCTAAGATTACTTTGATTTCTAGCTTATCTATGGAACAGTTATTGCAGACTGGAGCTGAAGGATTTCTAGTTTATGCATTGGATGTGTTGAAAGCTAGTCCTGAACTGGCGGATATTCCTATTGTATGTGAGTTTGCAGATATTTTTCCGGATGAAATACCGGGATTGCCTCCAATGCGTGAGATTGATTTCAGTATCGAGTTGGTACAAGGTACATTACCTATCTCTAAAGCTCCTTATAGAATTGCACCACTTGAATTAAAAGAGTTGAAAGATCAACTTGAAGATTTTCTGAACAAAGGTTACATTAGACCAAGTGTGTCACCTTGGAGCGCTCCGGTATTATTTGTCAGAAATAAGGACGGGTCGATGAGATTATGTATTGACTATCGCCAATTAAATCAGATCACGATAAAGAATAGATATCCATTACCTCAAATAGATGACTTGTTTGACCAATTGCAGGGTTCTTCCGTCTATTCAAAGATCGATTTAAGGTCTGCTTATCACCAGTTGAGGGTAAGAGAAGCAGATGTGTCAAAAACTGCTTTTCGAACGAGGTATGGCCACTATGAGTTTATAGTAATTCCATTCGGTTTAACAAATGCTCCTGCTGTCTTTATGGGTTTAATGAATAGAATATTTCAGAAGTACTTAGAAGAGTTTGTTATCATTTTTATTGATGATATTCTGATATATTCTAAGAATAAGACTGAGCATGCAGAGCATTTGAGGATTGTTTTATAGATTTGGAGAACTGAGCACTTGTATGCTAAGCTGTCCAAATGCAAGTTTTGGTTGGACAGAGTTATTTTTCTTGGCCATGTTATTTCAGGAGACGGTATATCTGTTGATCCTAGCAAGGTAGAGGCAGTTATTAACTGGCCTAGACCTACATCCTTACCTGAGATTCGTAGTTTCATGGGTTTAGCCGGGTATTATCGCCGATTTATTGCAAGATTTTCTAGCATTTCGAAGCCGATTACCCAGTTAACACAGAAGAATACTCCGTTTGTTTGGACACATGAATGTGAAGCTAGCTTTATTGAGTTGAAGAAAAGGTTGACCAGTGCACCTGTATTATCTATTCCATTAGGTACAGGTGGTTTTACTGTTTATTCTGATGCTTCTCACAAGGGTTTGGGTTGTATTTTGATGCAGCGAGGTCATGTGATAGCATATGCTTCCAGGAAATTGAAACCTCATGAGATCAGATACCCAGTACACGATCTTGAGCTTGCAGCTATTGTCTTTGCGTTGAAGATTTGACGTCATTATTTATATGGTGAGACCTTTGAGATATTTTCGGATAATAAAAGCTTGAAGTATCTGTTTTCTCAAGCTGAATTAAATATGAGACAAAGACGTTGGTTGGAATTGCTGAAAGATTTTGACTGTGAGATTAAGTATTATCCAGGGAAGTCTAATGCAGCGGCTGATGCACTGAGTAGAAGGGTATGTGATTTATCTTTATCTACTATGCATGTCTCTAAGTTGATTGAATATTGCTGTGTGTCTGGTTTGGATTTTGAGACAGGTGTACAACCTGTACGGGTTTATGCAATCCAAGCTGAGCCGGAGTTGTTTGTTCGAATTAAAGAAGCCCATAAAGCTGATCAAAACATTCAGAATTCGATTGAACGAGTTAGAACTGGACATGAGTCAAAGTTTCAGGTCAGTATGGATGGAATTTTGTTTGTTAATCGACATATTGTTGTACCTGATATTGCAGAATTGAAACAACAAATTATCAATGAAGCTCATTGCAGCAATTTTAGTATCCATTCAGGGGGCAGAAAAATGTATAATGATCTGAAACAACAGTTTTGGTAGAAAAGAATGGTAGCTGATGTGACAAAGTTTGTTTCTAGATGTTTAAACTGTCAACAGGTAAAAGCTGAAAGGAAGCGGCCAAGTGGTTTATTGCACAGTTTAGCAGTTCCTGAATGGAAATGAGATCATATCACTATGGATTTTGTCCCAAGATTACCAAGATCTTCGAGAGGATGTGATGCGGTTTGGGTTGTGATTGATAGACTGACTAAGTCTACATGTTTTATTCCTTATCAGATGACGTATCGTCATGATCAAATGACAAATATTTATATCAAAGATGTGGTACGATTACATGGTGTACCTAAATCTATAGTATCGGATCGAGATCCTCGATTCACTTCACATTTCTGGCATAGTTTACAGGAAGCTCTGGGTACTAGTCTGCATTTAAGTACAACGTATCATCCTCAGAATTACGGGCAGTCAGAGAGTACTATACAGATTCTCGAAGATATGTTGAGAGTTGTGATACTTGATTTTGGTGCGAGTTGGCAAGAATCTTTGCCACTTGTTAAATTTTCTTATAATAACAGCTATCATTCAAGCATTCAGATGGCTCCATTTGAAGCACTGTATGGTAGAAAATTCCGATCGCCATTGTTTTGGGATAATCTTTCTGAAACACCACTTACAGGGCCAGACATGATCAGAGAGATGTCTGATAAAGTAAATTTGATCAAGATCAGAATGAGAACAGCGCAAGATCGACAAGCAAAATATGAGAATGTATGGCGTAGACCTTTGATTTTTGCACAGGGTGATCGAGTATTTTTAAAGATATCTCCTTTCCGAGGCACTGTTCAATTCGAAAAGAAGGGTAAGCTATCACCGAGGTTTATTAGACCTTACGAAATTCTTGATAAAGTTGGTGATCTTGCATACCGACTAGCATTACCTCCAGCACTGTCAGGTATTCACGATGTATTTCACGTGTCTATTTTGAGGAAGTACGAGCTCGATGCTTCCCATATTATTCGTCCAGATGTAGCTGAGTTGGATGAAACATTGAGCTATTTTGAACGTCCTATTCAAATCCTTGATCACAAGAAAAGGCAGCTTCGAAACAAATCCATTCCACTTGTTAAGGTGCAATGGAGTAGACACGGAATTGAAGAAGCTACTTGGGAGACAGAGCAGGATATGAGACAAAGTTATCCAGAACTATTTCACTGATGTGAGTTTATTCAGTATTTCTGCTATTCTATTATATTATGTGTGTTCAGATCGCATGTGATTTCGAGGACGAAATCATATCTTAGCGGGGGAGAATTGTAAGGCTCAAGATTATTTAATTTTAATCTGAGTATATTTAATTTGAGAATTTTGGAGTTTGAATTGAAATTCTAATATTCTTAAATTATTTAGGATTGAAATTGAATTAAAAGATTTCATAAGGACTGAATTGCAAATAATGAAGTTTTGAGAGGCCAAAATGTAAATCTTGGATTTAGTGGATGACACATGTCTTGTATTGGATTTGTACGTGTATATCATCTTTTTGGATCAGAATTCAGCAGCAACACCTCGATTCCTTCTTCATTTCATATTTCCAAGTTATTTCTTCATCTTCAATCTTGTGTAACTCAAGATCCGCCCAACCAATTTCAAATTCGGATACGGTTTTGGAATCCTTGCAAGAGGGGCTTAGTTTTGATGTAAGAATCTATTCGCTTCAGCTAGTTTCGAAATTATGTTGGTAGGAATCAGATTTGAAGCATGAATATGTGTTCTTGGTGTTATGTATATTGTATATTCGAGGTCGGAACGAAGAACGGGTACCGTTTGAAATTGATATAAATTTCCAGCTTTTATTCAAAAATTATGCTATCTGATTTGGTTGGTTTGTGATGATATTTGACTGGGATGTTATGTATATGAGACTTATATGATGGTTAGAATTGATGGCTATAAGTTACGGTAACCGATATTCCATCGTTACATCGCTGGTTCGCGAAATTGATAGATTTTGAATCCTTATGATTGAGTTGTGGTATAAATGAGTTATTGCTGATGTTATGGCCTTGAATACCATTCATTTCAGATTTAATCAAAGGACATCTACTTTGGGAGTTTTGGTTGTTGAACCGGGAGAGATTTGATCAAAGTTGGTGATCTTTAGACTTTGATAATTGAGTTTAGCTTGAGAAGAATTGTGATTGCAATTGTGTATTTTTAGCTTGTGGATCTAGCTCGTTTCTTATCAAGACTAAGGTATAATACGACGATGATCAAGATGGGGTTGTCCGTTGAGACGAGTTTATCTTCTCGATTCCCTTAAATCACACATTACTTGGCATACATGTTTGTATTACTTGTGCTTAGTTCTAATGCTTAGTGTTGAGTCATTGGATTTAAGTAGACGAGCCCAGGACCGCCACAGTTTTTTATTGGTGATTGGACTCGACAGGTCTGAACTGTGTTGGCAGCAGTGTGTTATACAATCAGAGACACGCGTTTTGTTGAGGGAGTTCAAAATGACGATCGGAAGTTCCGAAGTGCGTTTGAAAGCTCCGAACGGGAGATCAGACATTTCGATCGTGGACTATAAATAGGGGCCAAGAGATTCAATTCTACTTTCTAATTCCTCAGCATCCCCTCTCGTTTATGGTTAGTTTTAAAGGTTTTTGTACGTCATATTCAAAGGTCGGGCGGTGACAAAGAGCTACCGAGATCGCAGCAGTGTTGTGCCTTGAGTATAGGGCAATCATCATCAAAGAGCTGACTAAAGACGCATGTATATTGCTAGAATCTATTTAGCTTTATGAGTAGCTATTAGTCTAGTTAAACTATTTATAATTGTATAAGTGATATGGTATACACTTGATTGTAGGATTGGATACTAGGCTGTCACTTAGACTTGTCCTAGAAAGGTACGTAAGTACTGACTGAGATATCAAGCTGAGTATGCATTCTTATGTGTTGCATTTTATCTGTCTTGATATTCATGTATTTGCGGTACATATGACGCATGATCATTTATCACGTTGAGTCGTATCTCATTCGAGATAGCCACAGTTAGTTGTGCCACTCAGCCGTATATTTTGAACGATTGGACGTCATGAGTCACATGGCTGACAGGAACCGAGGGCTGTGATGTTTCAAGGATATTTCTCAATCCACATCCGGTTTTATAATAGTGGATCATAGGGGTACTTCCGAATGATACTAAACTCTTTTGGCACCTTTAGTCTGAGCATGAGTTCCTCGTTGATAAAGTTACCCTGTCCACGTCATTTTTCATGCACATATAGGTCTGTATACTCATATTTATTTTACTGGGCGTTGGCTCTCACGTCTCTTTTTTTTCATCTTAGACACCCCATTCCGCGGGGCAGGCCTCAGGTTGGATGATGTAGGCAGGAGTGAGCCCCGAGGCTAGTAGCATCGCCGTTTTGATCTCTGGTTATTTGATTTTGTTGTTTTACTCTGCTTTGGGTTGTTACACTGATATTCGATTTGGTTGTACCTCAAACTACATTTTAGACTATCGTTTCAAATTTTGGATTTGTTGATTTATCTGATTATTGTTATTTAAGATTTAATTGCATGCGTAAGTATTGTTAGTAGGTGATTCCGGTGCGGATTGCTACATTTATGGTATCAGAGCATGCAATAATATTTTGGGACATAGAACTTTCCTTTAGGGTTTTAACTTCTCTTTGTAGATGGTAGGACAAGGTGATGAGAGATGTCACGATATTGTGGGCCGATGGAGAGATGATGATGAGAGCCACAATCGCCACCGAGAACGTCGCCACCATCACCACAAGGGCCGTCGTTGCTTCGACATGCATAGGTTCCTCCAGGAGGGTCCCAATCCATTGGTGGGCGGAGATTCAGCTGAAGTGGCAGAGGATTGGTCGGAATGCATGGAGGGTTGTTTTCGAGTGTTCGATGCCACTGAGGAACAACGCATGGAAGCAGTGATTTTCCTTCTTGAGGGGCGTGTTCGGAAATGGTGGAAATCTGTTTCTGCTCCACTAATGCATGCGCAAGGTACGGTTACTTGGAATGATTTTCCTACTTCATTTGTTGAGTTTTATTTTTCTCCAGCTCTTTTCCAGGACAAATCCATAGAGCTTCTGTCGATGAAGCAAGGGGTCATGATGGTGGATGAATAACAACTAAATTTATTTGAGCTATTGATGTATTGTCCTCACATTCAATCCAGTTCCGAGGTGAAGTGTGATAATTTCTTTCAAGGCTTGAACCAGGATATTTTTTATCAGGTGTCAGCCTGTGACAATTCGGCGTCCTATGAGAGTTAGGTGAATCATTGCCGACAAGCACAGATCAGTCTGCAGCGAGGTAGGACTTTGAACTTTACTCGGTCTTTTGGTAACTTGGGGCCTCGGGCCCAATCTTTTAAAAAGTCTTATTCTACTACTTCTTCAGGATTAGGAGGTATTGGTCGAGCAAATACAACCACTGAAAATCAACCTAAATATATATATCAATTAAGTCGAATATATCGCAAGTGCACGAGTCAAGTAATAATATAGTGTACAAAGTACGAGTATCGTCCCACAGAGATTGATGTCTGACAAAATTACTCAAGTATTATTCTTTAGTTAATTAAGATAACATGATAATAAATTAATAAACTAAAATAAAAGATGGAAAAAAAACAAAATAATAAAATTAAATTCAGAAAATAAATAAACGATTGTTAGGATCTCGGTTCACCTACCCCTTTTTCTTCTCTAATGATTGAAATTAAGTTCTCAAGTCATGTTTTTGATGGAATTCCCTAATCTATCAATATACTCTGTCGAGCTATATTAATCTAATTAACAAAATTCAATAACCAAGTTTCCTTGTGTTATTTAACAATTGCAATTGCATTAACGATTTGTGGAATCCTCTAGCTTTTGGCCTATTGGACTATGACTATCAACATGTATCCAACCTCATATGTCTATGCAAGTTGTAGATCCATGGACAATATTACCCTATCATGTTATAAAATCTCCTTTCAGTATCAATTATAACACATAAAATCAATTCGAAGTTGATCAATCTCCAAATAATCAATAAACACAGTAATATAATCAAGAATGCATAAAAACCAAATTCAATCTTCAAGAAGAAATCAAAACAAAGTTTTGGGGGTAGGATCCCCTAAATCCCAACAAATATAAAAGAAAGAAGAGAAAACTAGTGTTGCGGTTCTTGAGTTCTTCAAGTTTCCTCCCTCTTCACGTTCTTCTCCTTGGATGGCCGCCTCCTCCCTTGCATTTCTAATGTGTGGAACTTCGGAACCCTTTCTCACGTCTGATATGTCCCCTTTTATATGTGGTTGAAAGCCCATCCAATAAAGCCCCAAAAAATCGCAACTTTTAATGTTAGAAAATTAATATTTTTTCAGTCTGCGTCGCGCCATGGCGCAGAAAAGTCACGCCATAGCCTGAAAAGTTCTGTTTTCACTTCTTCAAAATCCTCGGTTCACGCCACGACGCAGGAAAAATCACGCCATGGCTTGAAAAGTTCTGCCTTCAGCTTTCAGCGCGCAGTTATCTTGAAAAAATCATAACGTGAGTTCTAACCGTTGGATTGAGCTGAAATTTTGACAACATCTTCAAAACATCTTGAAATTTAATTTGGACGGTAGAGATTTGATTTGGATCTTCCAAAAGTTAAATTTTAATTTTTGATCAAGGCTGCTCCGTAATTCATTCTTCAAAAACCCATTTTCCTACAAAATTAACCCGGAGAGTGAAATGCTCATGCATGAGATTAATTAAAAATAAAACATATAAAAACACACATGAAACCATATGAATGCATGCCAAATAGACATAAAATAATGCACACAAAATGCACTTATCAACACCCCCATACTTAAATCTTGCTCGCCCTCGAGCAAGACATGCAAAACAATATGCAAACAACTACAAAAGTAAGAATGAATCATGAACGTGCACAGCCTCCGAAAAGTTCCCACATTCAAAAATTTAAAACCACAAACTTTTGATTGTTCACAATACACTATCAGTTTAACGTAAATGTGTGTGTGTGCCATGTTATTCCAGTTTTGTGCAACTTCAAAAGAATCCATCCTAAGAATGTTTAGCGACCTATGACAATTCAATCAAGTATCACAATTCAGCACTCCTTCATCCCAACAATCCCAAACAAAACATGCATTCTCTTGAGAATAATTACGTACCTCCGGATTTTGCACCCGGTTTTTTTTCTAAGCCCCAATAATTACTCGCAAACTTAGCTATAACTAAGATAGGATTCGAATTTCAATCCCCTCGTCTATAGCCCGGATGGAACTACAATTCCATTTATCCCGCAAACTTAGCTATGGAAAATTGATTAGGATTTCAACCATTTTCCAGGCCCGGATGGAATTGTTATTTTAAAATTTTGTATTAACCCCATGGACTCCGCATACTTAGTCAAGAACAAGAGATTAGGATTTCAATCCCTCGCTCGTAACCCGGATGGAGTCAACTTAATTTTCAACAAAAGTTTTTTTTTCAATAAAAATTTTTTTTTATAGGTATGCCCAAGATTATACATGCAATGTCTAACAACTATCAAGAATCCAAAGACACTATCATGATCAACAAACATATATTGTCGTGCAATGGTCAAACAAACACGAACTTCATCAATTACTTCGCTACACTACACCAATCTAACATGCATGCTTAATATGATTCACGATTCAACCAACAACTTCTCATGTTCAATCAAAAGAAACATTTTTTCAAAAACAATTTTTTTCAACTCTGTCATCATCGGCTAACAGTCATCATTCTACTTATTCACATAACACAAACACAAAAAATAATGATATGCATGAATACGAACTATATGCAATAATCTAAACCATATGAATGAAAAACATAATGACGAACAAAACAAAACTAAATAACACCCCCTCATACTTATCCAAAGCATTGCCCTCAATGCTCTAGAACAATGAACATAATGAGAAACGAACAAATGCAAAACAAAAATAAACACAATGAAAACAAAATAACACTCCCTTGGTCAATCATCGTGGTGTATATCCATCTGCCGCTGCTGCACCACATTTCTTAGGCCATCAATATTCTTATATATTACCTTGAAAATCCAAAAATTGAGGGATTAAACATGATCAACTCAACACAAAATGACACTAGATAAAAAACTGAAATTAAATAAACAAAACAGAAAGAATTAGAATTCTTGGGTTGCCTCCCAAGTAGCGCCTGATTTTCAGTCCTTGGCTCGACCCTCAGAAGCACTCATCAAAGAGCGGTTGACACCCAAAGTAAGTGTCATATGACACCACCAATGGGTGTTTGTTCCATGTGCCCTCAAGCTTGGCCAGATAAATGTGGTTTAAACTCGTCACCTCAACAACACCCCATAACAGCTGGTAAACATGGGAAGAGAAAATCTCTGTTGGCTCTCCATGTTGTTGGGTAAAACTCGTGAATACTTGTCGATGGATCATCTCAAAGTATTACGCCAGATGAATTCCTGCAAGAATAGAATATACAACGATAGATCACGCAGGAATAAAATAGAATAATAAAAAAAAGAAATTAACTAAAGAAAATAACAAAAAGTAAAATTTGTCTATTTCAATCCCCGGCAACGGCGCCAAAAACTTGGTCGAGCAAATACTACCACTGAAAATCAACCTAAATATATATATCAATTAAGCTCGAATATATCGCAAGTGCACGAGTCAAGTAATAATATAGTGTACAAAGTACGAGTATCGTCCCACAGATATTGATGTCTGACAAAATTACTCAAGTATTATTCTTTAGTTAATTAAGATAACATGATAATAAATTAATAAACTAAAATAAAATATGGAAAAAAACAAAATAATAAAATTAAATTCAGAAAATAAATAAACGATTGTTAGGATCTCGGTTCACCTACCCTTTTTTCTTCTCTAATGATTGAAATTCAGTTCTCAAGTCATGCTTTTGATGGAATTCCCTAATCTATCAATATACTCTGTCGAGCTATATTAATCTAATTAACAAAATGCAATAACCAAGTTTTCTTGTGTTATTTAACAATTGCAATTGCATTAACGATTTGTGGAATCCTCTAGCTTTCGGCCTATTGGACTATGACTATCAACATGTATCCAACCTCATATGTCTATGCAAGTTGTAGATCCATGGACAATATTACCCTATCATGTTATAAAATCTCCTTTCAGTATCAATTATAACACATAAAATCAATTTGAAGTTGATCAATCTCCAAATAATCAATAAACACAGTAATATAATCAAGAATGCATAAAAACCAAATTCAATCTTCAAGAAGAAATCAAAACAAAGTTTTGGGGGTAGGATCCCCTAAATCCCAACAAATATAAAAGAAAGAAGAGAAAACTAGTGTTGCAGTTCTTGAGTTCTTCAAGTTTCCTCCCTCTTCACGTTCTTCTCCTTGGATGGCCGCCTCCTCCCTTGCATTTCTAATGTGTGGAACTTCGGAACCCTTTCTCACATCTGATATGTCCCCTTTTATATGTGGTTGAAAGCCCATCCAATAAAGCCCCAAAAAATCGCAACTTTTAATGTTAGAAAATTAATATTTTTTCAGTCTGCGTCGCGCCATGGCGCAGAAAACTCACGCCATAGCATGAAAAGTTCTGTTTTTACTTCTTCAAAATCCTCGGTTCATGCCACGGCGCAGGAAAAATCACGCCATGGCTTGAAAAGTTCTGCCTCCAGTTTTCAGCGCGCAGTTATCTTGAAAAAATCATAACGTGAGTTCTAACCGTCGGATTGAGCTGAAATTTTGAAAAAATCTTCAAAACATCTTAAAATTTAATTTGGACGGTGGAGATTTGATTTGAAACTTCCAAAAGTTAAATTTAATTTTTGATCAAGGTTGCTCCGTAATTCATTCTTCAAAAACCCATTTTCCTACAAAATTAACCCGGAGAGTGAAATGCTCATGCATGAGATTAATTAAAAATAAAACATATAAAAACACACATGAAACCATATGAATGCATGCCAAATAGAAATAAAATAATGCACACAAAATGCACTTATCAGGTATTCATCGATTTGGTCAGAAGAAGGGGCAATGCAACCATTGTGGGAAGAATCACCTGACTGAAAAGTTCTGTAAAGCCGCTGGAGCTTGTTTTCTTTGTGGGCAGATCGAGCACCCCATGAAAGACTGCCCACAAGCAGGAGGAGGGCAATGTACCTGCGATAACTTCCTCATTCTCGTTCTGAGCCTGATCCTGGCTCAGCGTAAAGACTTTTCCAAAAATGCGTGGCCTCTGGGTGGTTCTCCCAACCAACATTCCTAATGGCCTCTACGGAACCGATGCTTGAGAACCATAGCCAGATGCTGATAGTCAACTCATCTGCGGGCAGTCCCTCTTCATGTGACCCATTTGGACACAATGGAAACAAGCACCACCTACTCTGCGACATCTGTTTGTAGGATGAGGTCCCCACACTTCTCGCACTGATCTCTCTTCTTCCCAAAGTGGAACACACCTCCACCAAAACGTGTACTTGAAAAAGAAGATGCACCAAGATTCTTGAAAGATTGGTCTTTGGGCCCCAAATAATTACCTGTTCGGAAGGAGGAGAAGTTCCTATTACGCTTGATGTTGTCCTTTGTTTACTGACAATGGTTAACCAGCCCTCATACAATGTCGGTTCTTCGCAGATAGAAACATGGTCGTGTATCTCTTGTTTAAGGCCCAGCAAAAAGTGGTCATAATTGGCTCGGAGCTATTAGCAACCTACGGGAAATATGGTAGAAGCTCAAAAACCTTATGCTGGTACTCGTCGATAGTCATGTTGCTCTGCTTCAAACTCATTAGCTCATTCGCCTTTGCCTGATAGAGCGCTGGATGGAAATACAGCTTTGTGAATGCCTCGCAGAACTCGGCCAAAGTAGCTAAGCCTCGCTCAAATACAAAAGGCGCGTAAGTGGACCTCCACTACCTGCGGGCACTCTCTTCTGGAATAAAGTTAACGTCCTGCATCTTCTGCTCATCGATGCAGTGATAGACCTCGAATCAGTTCTTCATCCTCTCTAACCAGTTCTCTGCGTCTTCCGGAGTCTCTCCGTCTGCTAATGGCTTAGGATCCATCTGCACAAACCTACGCAAGTCAAAGCAGTGTCTGTCATCCCTGCGGTGACGGTGCCTTCGAGGATGATCCCTCTCCTCGTCGTCTCCCCAACGACCACCGACACTCCAATGGCTCTCTTCTCCACGTCCTGCCATCTATAAAAGTAACAAAATTTTAACCTCAAAAATGTTTACCTATATCCTAAATCTGAATGCATGCTCTGATACTGAAAATGTAGTGACCCGTCCCGAAATAACTAACTAATCAAAGCTTAAGCATGCAAAATAACTTCAACACAGATAATAAAATAAACCAGTGGAAACTTAATTAATTAAACTAAAACTACCAAAATGAATACAACCGGATAAAAAATAAATATTGATAAATGTATTACAACCCCATCGAAGATAATGCTAACCTCCACAAAAGGAAACTTGGTACAGTACAATACACCCTGCTGGTGCTCAACGATCGCTACCACCCGATCCGTCCAACCTAACTCCTGCCCCGTATAATCGGGTGTCCAGAACCAAAACTGAGGATATGAGTTAACAAGGCTCAGTACAAGTATGAGTATAAACATGCTATGAATGCTAAATTAAAATGAACGGGTACTGGAAACCTATCACGGTAGAAACTCTTGCTCAAAAAATTGCCATGTTTTGTAGAACACTGGGTCGTCGCATCAAGAGGTACTTCTATACCATAAGAAATGTGTGGAATATCCAGACCCAAATCCATGGAATTCATCCAATAAACTTTGGGGCTGATCAAATCCTCTACAGGTGATATCAAGGTGTAGGCTCAACGTGATAATGCATGCAACATAATAATCGTGACATAATAAATGCACATAAAATCATGCCATATAAACCGTGCAAACATAGAACATGCATACTCAACTAGGTATCTCAAATAGTACGTCAGTACCTCAGAATACGCAACCTAGCGATACTGGCTCTCTATTCCAAGCCTATAAGCAGGCAACCACCGTATCACTAAACATCTACTAAAGCCTTAACTAGACAATAGCTACTCACTGAAGCTAATCAGAGTCTAGAGATATAATTGTGTCCATAGTCAGCCCTTTGATGACGATTTCACTAAACTCAAGGAACAACACTGCTACGATCCCGGTAGCATTTTGTCACTGCCTAGCCCTTGAATACATAACCCAAAAATGCTTATATATAACTAAAACGAGAGAAAATAAGTAGGAAAGAGTGAAAAAATGAATCTTTCGGCCCCTATATATAGACATCTATTAGAATGTCCGATTTTTAGTTCAGAGATTCCGAACGCACTTCGAAACTTCTGTTCATCCTTTCAAACTCCCTCTAGCGAATGTGTGTCTCTGATTGGACAACACACTATTGCCGACATAGTTTGGATCTACCGAAATCTAGTTTGGGGCTTCCGAACACTCTCAAGTCCAATCACCCAATCAAAACTCATACCCTGTCTGATTGACCCAAGATCGGAGCTTTCGATCTCCAGTTCGGTGCTTCCACACTTCTCGATACTTTCGATCACTAACACTGGCTTCCGAACCAATTCGGTGCTTCTGAACTGTTCTTCGGAGCTTCCAAACTGTCCCAACAATTGAATACCTCAGAACCAATATTAATCATTCTGAATCCGATTTTCAACTACTTTATATTGGTTAGGCATTAGATTATCTTCATTAGGATTCGGGCTACTACAACAAGTCTGGCTAGCTTTTGCGTCTTCTGGTCCAAAAAACTGAATTTTCCGGATACGAGCAAACAATGTTGGCTCAGCTAACACCAAAAATAAACAGATCTCCCGCTGTCCTTTCTTGTGTCTGAACAAGAAACCCAAAGAACAACATTCCTTGACTGCACTGGATAATTCACTAGTGCGAAGATGACTGATACTCACCTATCGGCTAAGTTGCGTCTGCAACTAGATTCACAGAACCAGAATGATACTTGATCTCATAATCATAATATTTGAGAAGATCCATCCAACGAAGATTCCACATGTTCAACTCAGCCTGATTGAAAAAATACTTCAAACTCTCATGGTCCGAAAATATCTCGGAACGCTCATCATACAAATAATTAAGCCAAATTTTTAGTGCAAACACGATCGCTGCAAGCTCTAGATTGTGCACTGGGTAGTTCCCTTCACGCGTTTTCAGCTGTTGAGAAGCATAGGCAATCACATGCCCGTTTTGTGTCAACACACAACCTAGACCTTGAAGAGATTCATCTATATAAACCACATTGCCTCCGGATCCAAATGGTAAAGCAAGAACAGGTGCGGTAGTCAGTCTACTTCTCAACTCATTGAAGCTCCACTTGCAATTGGCTGACCAAAAAAAGAACATCCTTCCTCGTCAACTACGTCAGCCGCCTAGTAGTACATGAGAAATTATCGATGAATCGTCGATAATACCCTGCTAAACCCAGGAAGCTACGAATCTCTAAAGTTATCATCAGATGTGACCAGTTCAACATAGCTTCAGTATTACTCGGGTCCATCGAAACGCCCTCTCGAGAAATTACATGACCAAGGAACACTACTTGGCCAATACAGAACTCGCACTTTCTGAACTTTTTATATAACTACTTCTCAAGGAGAATCTGCAGTACAAGACTCAAGTGTTGCACATGTTCACCAACACTACGCGAGTAGATCAAAATATTGTTAATAAATACCACGACAAATTTTTCCAAATAGCTACTGAAGAACCTGTTCATCAAATCCATGAACACTGCAGGTGCATTCGTTAGTCCAAAAGGCATCACTAAAAACTCGTAGTGACTATACTTCGTACAAAACGCATTATTCAAAACATCCGCATCTCGAACTCGCAATTGATGATACCCTGACCTCAATTCAATCTTGGAATGCACGGAGGTACCTTCAAGTTGTTTTAACAAATCATCAATATGCGGAAAAGAATACATTGTTCTTGATCGTTGCTTGGTTCAACTATCTATAGTCGATACAGAGACGCATGGTACCATCATTCTTCTTGTTGAAAATCACTGGAGCTCCCCAAGTTGAAGCATTTGGTTGGATATATCCCTTATCCAACAGATCCTACAACTGCTACTGAAACTCCCTCATCTCTGCTGGTGCCAGATGATAAGGTGCTCAAAAAATCTGCGTCGTCCCTGGCACAAGCTTGATCCTGAACTCAATATCTTTAACTGGAGGAGATACTGGAATGTCATCCAGAAAAACATCTTGGTACTCACAAACAACTGGCGAATCCTCAATAGCCCTGCTCCCTGTGGATGTATCAACCGCATATATAAGGTAGCCTTCCCCACCCGCCTCCAAAGTCTGACAAGCCTTCAAAGCCGATACCAGAGGCATAGGGGGTCGAGCTTCATCACCATAAAAAAACCAACTATCGTCCTAAATCGGACGAAACTAAACAATCTATTGATAAAAATCTACAGTAACTTGATAAGAAGTCATATATCAATACCCAATATACAATCAAAATCCTCCATCTCTAAAATCATAAGGTTTGCCGATAACTCAGAGCCCTTAAAGTCTAAAGAACAACTCAAGCCTAAACGTTTGGCCAAAGATGAATGACCAATTGGGGTAGACATAGATAACACTACGTCTAAGGATACATACGGAAATCTATGGTGCTTAACGAAACATGCTGAAATGAATGAATGCGATGCACCAGTATCTATGAGAACTAAATAAGGAACTCCGCACAAAATACATGTACTTGAGATAACCTCCTCGTTCTCTTTCTGAACTTGATCATGGCTCAACGCGAAAACTTGCCCGGGGATACGTGGCCTCTGGTTGGTGCTCCCAACCAACTGTCTGGACGGTCTATGCGGTATCGATGCCTGAGAACCAGAGCCAGATGTTGATCCTCCAATAGACCGAGGAAAATTTCTCTTCATGAAACTCATCTTGCCACAATGGAAACAAACACCTCCCAATCCACGGCACTGCTCGAATGGATGATGACCACCATAGTGCTCTCACTGTCCCTTCTTCTTCTCAAAGTGGAACACACTGCCAGCAGAACCTGAACTTGAATAATAAGACACACCGGGATTCTTGAGAAACAAGGGTTTAGGCCCCAAAGAGTTACCTGGTCAGAAGGAGGAGAAATCCCTATTACGACGAATATTTTCTCTGTCTATCGACAATGGTTCACCAATACCTCGTACGACGTTGGATCATCGCAGATAGTCATTCGATCATTAATCTCCGAGTTAAGGCCCTGCAAAAATAGATCATAATTGGCCTCAAAGCTAGTAGCATACGGGCAATACGGCAACATCTCAAAGAATTTCTGCTGGTACTCGTCTATAGAAATGTTTTCATGTCTCAAGTTCATCAGCTCGTTCTTCTTCTCTTTACAAAGTGATGGAGGAAAATGCAGCTTCCTGAACATTATACGGAACTCTGTCCAAGTAGCCTCGCCTCGCTCGAATAACATTGTCACATAAGTGAAATTCCACCACTTGCGAGCACTCTCTTCCAGAACGAATTTACAGCCTCCATCTTCTGCTCATCGTTGTAGTGATAAATTTGGAAGCAACTCTCCATTCGTTCCAGCCAGTTCTCCACGACCTATGGAGTTTAACCATCCTCCAATGGCTTAGGATCCATCTGCACAAACTTACGCATGTCAAAGTGGTGTCTTCATTCTCTGTGGTGACGACGCCCACGATGATGATCCCTCTCCTCATCTCTCCAGTATCCACCGACAGTCTCATGGCTCTCGTCTCCACGTCCTGCCATCTATAAAGGCAAAATAAATTAACCTCAAGACTCTTTTCCTAGATCCCAAATCATAATGCATGCTCTGATACCATAAATGTCATGACCCATTCTGGAATCACTACCTAATCAAAGCTTAAGCATACAATAAATATCTTAAAGAAATAATCATTAAAAATCAACAAAAACTAAAGTGATACAACAAAAAACCCGATGGAATACAACCGGTATTGAAATTTGGTGTAGCCAAATTTTATACACCATTGAATAACAGTACAAAAATCCTCTAATAGAGACCTGGTACGGTACAAATCCAACCTTGTTGCAGCTCAATGACCGCTACCTCCTGGTCCGTCCAACCTAAGCCATGCCCTATAGAATGGGGTGTCCAGAACCAAAAAAAAAAAATGAGGATGTGAGCTAACAGCTCTCGGTATGAAAGTATGAGTATGCATGTCATTAATGCTAATGCAAATGAAAGGGTGTCGGAAACCTATCACAGTAGAAACTCTTGCTCAAAAAATAGGCGCCATGGTATGTAGCACACTGGGCCATCACATCAAGTGGTACTCTCATACCATAAGAATAAGTGGACAAAAGTAACCAGACCCGAATCCAAAAAATCCATCCACAAATAACATGGGGCTGAGCAACCCCTCTAATGGTAATATCAAGGTACAGGCTCAACATGATAAAGCGTGTAGCAGTAATAACCGTGTCATAAGAAATTCACATAAGACAAACCATATAAACAATGCAAACATAACATATGCATACTCAAATAGGATGTTAGGATAAAATTCGGACTGCTTTTATGTGTCTTTCGTGAGCAGTTTGCTTGAAAAATTTATTTTATGAGAGTAGTTGCTGTTAAATAACTAACTCTATTCCTTTCCGTGTGTCAATGTTAATTGGACAACAAATTGTGCGAAAATAGGCTAAAATAACAGATTGAACAATGATAAAGATGACTTGACAGAAATGTAAATAACACAGAGATGTTTATGGATGTTCGGAGACAAAACTCCAACGCCACCCCTTCTTCTATAAGGGAAGGATCTACTAGAATACTTTGGCTTATACAACGTATTGTATGCAACTCACTTCAATCGTAGGACTTACACTTTGCCTAGATCAAAACTCCTAGAACACAACCAAGTTAAGACACCCCGTCCTAAAACCAATACCGTAATGAATGAATCCGTAGACTCAAGCAGTAGATAAACTCCTTATAAAAAAATAGACAGTTGAGATTTGATTATTGGCCCTTGATAATCCTCACAGATAATATGAATAGCTTGTATATGTAGGCATGTTGATAAGATTAGATAAATCTTTTATGATTGCTCTAGCAGCTTGTATTTTCATGTATTTTGTTGATGTATATGTTTTCTCTTTTCTGAAAATTTCACATGCATTTATATATATGCATCTTTGCAACATTCATATTTGTCATAAATTCATGTCTCTTTTGCCTCTAGATCTTCAATAATTCTTTACGAGGACTTTAATGATGTTTCCAGTGAATTTTTGTGGATCTTGCAATGGTCTTTATATTTGAATATTTCTTTAATAATTTGATTCCTCAATAGTCTTGATACTTGTACTGGATATGTGAACAAGTCTTGAACTGTATCAATATAATGTCCGACTGGATTGTATAGTCCTTGCATGCTTGCATCTCGAATGATTGGAAATAATTCTTCATGTTTTGTCAAATACCAAAACTTATCCCAACAATTTCCCTATTTTTGGTTTTTGACTAAACTAAGCAGTTATCAAATTTTCAATCAATTCCCCCTTAATGTGATATGCAAAGAGTTCAAATGTTTTTCTTGATAATCTTCCTTCATTTCTTGTTTTTCAAAGATTTATTATGTCTCTTTTATATCTGCAATAATAACAATATAACTCTTCACATACTCTAAATCAGTATATAAATAGACAAGGTTTGCATAACTCTGATTATCATTAGAAGTTCATAAAATAGCAAATTCATCATGGACGATATTATCAAAAAGTATGAAGCATTTACTGCAGAAAATATTTGTCTCTTAGGGAAAAATTAAGAATGCTACAGGTTCACCGAGTCACGCCTTATTCATCGGCTATAGCAGGAAGGCTGGCCAGAATCGAAGCAAAATTCAAACTACAACTTTAAGTTTCTAGATTTGAAGACATCTTTACACCATATTTTTCTCCTAACGCATATAAAAGAGCTTCAAACTCTAGAAAACTTTTCCCTCTCTTATGATTTTCAAGATACATCCAAAGGAAAACCGGCCACTATGATATATTTTTGGAAAATCGCTGTGGAGTTGGAAATATATGAATGATCTTTGAATAATAAATACATTTTATTTCTGTATTTTGATATCGTTTACTTAAATGCAAGTTATAATAATTCTAACTTTTTCTCTCGAAAACCTCTTTTCAATAAATATAGTTTGCGTTTTTCGTTACAACTCATCAATCTCTTGAAAATTCTATCGAAAATATTTAACATCTATAACTTTTCATATTCTATAATTAGATCTATAAATTGATTCAAATTTCATATATTCGGTAATATCAATAAATTCTTTAGTAAAGTGATCATGGAAGCAGTTATCAAAGAATACAAAGCCATCATTGATCATAAGATAATGTCTCTCAAAGCCAAAGTGAATATGATAAAGACACATAAAGTCACGCCATATCCTCCAGCCACTGCAGATCAATTGGCTAGGATAGAATCAAAGTATAT
Organism: Henckelia pumila; assembly: GCF_033568475.1. Lineage (NCBI taxonomy): Eukaryota > Viridiplantae > Streptophyta > Magnoliopsida > Lamiales > Gesneriaceae > Henckelia > Henckelia pumila. The sequence continues at coordinate 210,390,653 of NC_133123.1, forward strand.
GCAAAGGATTGGTGCTTCCAGTTTTGAAGACATCTTCTCTACATAAGGTGTTTTTCATTTGAAGCTTATAAAAGAGCTTCAAGTACTGGAGAAGATCACCAATTCTCCCAATTATCAACAGACAACATCAGAGGAACTGATCACCTCTATGTCATACTGGATGATGGTTGTTGAATGAGAGATCTATTTTTGTAATACCAAAATTTATGAATAAAATTTCTCATTTTGCTTTCGTATGAATCTAATTTATTTCATAGTACAATATCAAACTTCAAGCATATAATCGACTAATTATATGAGTAAGAAAGCTTATTCTAGTTTTGGCGTGTCGATAAGATGCTACGAAAAGCATTTCAACTAGCAATCTCATTGAAGGAATTTAGAGATTCCCCCTATATACAGTTCCCCCTCAATCTGATAATTCTTCTCTTTTTCCTGCAAACAATGTCACAAACTGGTTTATGGTATCCAAATTTACGTGGGTCCTTGATATATTAGTCTTTTGGAAATCCAAACTTGAATCAACCTAACAGGTCAATTATTTATATCCCATAAAATTCATGCTTTGTTTCGTGTGTGTTTTTGAGATGAATAATGTACATTAAATTTAGAATAATGTTCATAAGAAGAATGATGTGATCTAATATGTGATTTTTCATTATAAAACTGTCTATTTCTTCTTTGAACTGGTTTTTCATAGACATTTTGTTTTTCATTCATTCTGACTTGACTAGAGTTCCAGTCTTGCTTTTCACATGATTTTTTGTGGATCATAGCCCTCTCCATAATTTCGATTATTGTTCTATTTTTCCAATGTTTCATCTTTTGGTAAGAGAGTTCCAGTTTTGACAAAATGTATATATTTTCCCTTACAAATATTCAGTTTAGGTCTAGTATCAACTTCTGAACTGCTCGAATCTTCTTTAAATCCTAGACCAGTCATATCATTTCCTGATCTTTGCCGTTCATGTATTGTATTTAAAGTAACTGAAATTTATTCCAGGTTTGAATCAGCTCAGATAATTTCAAATTCTCTGATCTTAACTGTTGTTTCTCGACATGTAAATCATAATTTTCAGTTCTAAGCTTAACAATTTCTGCCTCTAACTCAACTTTGTTTGGCAGTTCAATTTTATTTTCAATAATTTCTTCAAATGTTAAGCATAATCTTTTATATTCATTACTCATATCATGCAATGCATTAGCTAATTCTTCTTAAGTAAAATTAGTAGAGTTAAAACTCAGTACCTGTTTATTTGTAGATGAAGTAGTAATCACATGTTTACTTGTAGAAGGCTGATATTCATGAGACATGAAATAGCTATATATCTCTTCGTTTGAACTTGATGAACAACATGATTCTTCAACATCTTTCGCAGAAGAAATTTCAACCTTTTCAGACTTTTCATTGTTTACATGCTTAATAAATTCTACAACATATTCTTAGTAGTTGAACATGTTTCCATGGTTTTGATTGAGCAATTGTCCATGGAAGTATTCCAGAAACACTTAAAAATTTCTCCAAAAGCAGCCTTATGAGCTTGTTCAAAGACGAGAAAGAAACCTTCTCTAATACCACTTGTTAGGATCGAATTCAGACTGATCTTATGTGTCTTCCGTGAGCAGTTTGCTTGACAAATTCTTTTATGAGAGTAGTTGTTGTTAAACAACTAACTCTATTCCTTCTCACGTTTCAATGTTAATTGACTAACAAATATATGTGCGGAAATAGGCCAAATAACATATTGAACAATGATAAAGATGAATTTACAAAAATTCAAATAACACAGATATGTTTATGGACGTTCGGAGACAAAACTCCTATGTCACCCCTTCTTCCATGAGGAGAGGATCCACTAGAAGACTTTGACTTATACAACGTCTTGTATACAACTCACTCCAATCGTAGGACTTACCCTTTGCCTAGATCAAAACTCCTAGAACACAACCAAGTTAAGACACCCCGTCCTAACACCAAAATATAGTAATGAATGAATCCGTATACTCAAACAATAGATAAACTCCTTATAAACAAATAGGCAGTTGAGAGTTGATTCTTGCCCCTTGATGATACTCAGATATCAGATGAATAGCTTGTATATGTGGGCACGCTGAGCAGATTAGATAAATCTTTTATGAGTGCTCAAACAGCATGTATTTTCGTGTATCTTGCTGATGTATATGTTGTATATGTTTTCTCTTTTCTTCACTCTCTTTTTCTGAAGATTTCACATTCATTTATATATGCATCTTTTCAACGTTCATCTTTGTCATAAATTCATGTCTCCTTTGCCTCTAGATCTTCAATAAGTCTTTATGAGGACTTTAATGATGTTGCCAATGAAGTTGTCTGGATCTTGCAACTGTCTTTATATTTGAAATATGTCTTGAATAATTCAATTCCTCAATAGTCTTGATACTTGGACTAGATATGTGAACAAGTCTTGAACTATATCAATATAATGTCTTACTGGACTGCTTGTATCTCGACTCCTTGGAAATAATTCTTCATGTTTTGTCAACTACCAAAACTTATCTCCACATAGGATATCTCGGATAGTTCGTCCGTACCTTTATCAGGCAATTCGAGTAACCTATCAACACTGGCTCTCTAGTTCAAGACTATAAGCAGATAATCATCATATCACTTAATGTCTACTACAAATCTTAAATAAACTAATAGTACTCATAGAAGCTAAACAGAAACTAGTCTTATACTTGCGTCTGTCGTTTGTCCTTTGATGCAATGGCCACAAAACCTAGGCACAACTTCGCTACGATCCTGATAGAGTCTTGCAATCATTCGGCCTTTGAACCGACGACCAAAATTTCCCAAAAGCAAACTAGAAACGAGAGACAAAGCTGAGAAATGATCAAGGAAAGTGAAGCTCACGGCCCCTATTTATATACCACCATCGGAACATCCGATATTTCGTTTGGAGTTTCCGAATGCTCTTTGGAACTTCAGATCGTCCTTCCGATCTCCCACTACCGAACACGTGTCCCTGATTGGACAACACACTACTGCCAACACAGATCAGACATTTTGAACTCTCTTTAGTCCAATCACCAATCAAAACTCATACTATTTCTTACTTCAAAGAGATCGGAGCTTCCGAACTGCTCGACACATCCGATCTTCAACATTGACTTCCGTACTAGTTTGGTGCTTCCGAAATGTACTTCGAAGCTTTCAAACTGTCCCAACACAAGAAACTCTTGGAAACATTTCTGATCATTCCAAATTCGTATTTCAATTCGTTAAACCCACTTAGGAACCTTTAATCTATTTCTACTATAAATGTATAAATGATGGGCAAAGTTTTTGCATTGTGTATTTACCACATGGCCCAAAAGCTATGAATTATATGTATTAATTGCATGGGCATTGTGCAAAAACATAGTGTAAAAATTAGAATCAAATTTGGGATATTCAATTTGTGGAGATTCAATGTGTTGCTTATTCATTAAATTGTTCCATTTATTTTTTTGAATCGTTGAATAAAACATTTTAATTGACTTTCATCATATTCCTAAAGTCATTCTAAAAAAACATAAAAAGATAATTATAGATATAAAATATTTCTATCATCTATTTTTTATATATAAATTATTTAATTTGTGCATTTATATTTTGACTCATTGAATACAATATTTTAATTTATTTTCATCATATTCCTAAAGTTATCAAAAGAAAACATGAGAAGAAAATTATAGATATAAAATATTTTTTTTACAAATCATTTAATTGGTGCATTTATTTTTTGACTCATTGAATATTACAATATTTTAATTTATTTTCATCATATTCCTTAAATCATTCTAAAAAAACACGAAAAGAAAATTATAGATATAAAATATTTTTATCATCTATTTTTTAAAAATTATTGTTGAATATTCTAAATGAACCATTCTTATTTTAATATTTAATAGGTGACGTGCACATACAATGTACATGTGTGCAAGATAATAAATTAATATCATTTATTAATGTCATGAAATTACAGTATAATTAGTTAGTTTTTACAATATTGACTTTTTTCGTATTTTCGATTAGAATATTTGTTACATTTCTAAAACTAAAAAAATTTAAATTGAACACGAAATTTTACCAATACCATAAAAAAGGGTTGATTGAAGATGATGGTTGCTGTTAAAACAATGGGTTGAAAACTGCCTCAATAAATAAGGTGAAAGAATGAGTAGTAAAATTACAGTATAATTTGTTAGTTTTGTCTTCTCTTTCATTATTTTAAAGGTTATTTCTGGAATTTCACATTTTAATATGTAGCAAAAGTAGTTTTTATACACTTCTCTGCTTTATTAAATAGTGTAGGCGAGTATTATCCGTGATATTTTTTATCTTGAAACATGTAGAAGTATGAGGTAAATTAATAGGCAAAAAAAGCTTCTGTGATTATGTTTTTGGTTTTATATACATCATATTGCATTTATAAAGTTAACCATATATAACATTGTAGCATAAATGCAATCAATAATTAAACTATTTTGATATATTTTATTTATTATTATTGAAATTATTAACGTCATTTCCCACTATCACAATAAAAATAATTAATCATTTAAATTTGTTTAGAAATATTTACACTTATACAAAATTTGTGTTTAAGATAATATGTAGATAGAGAGAATCGTATATTATTGATTGCACTTATGCTACCGTGGCACGTGATTTTCACGTGTTCGATAATTCAATTATTTAGAAAAAAACGTAAAAAAAATTATAATAGAAAAAAAACATGTGAGTTTTTAAAAAGTAAAGAGAATTTATAAAAATGTATTTGGATCTAATAAAAATGGGTAATGAAATTTGAAAATTAAGATAAAGAGAAAATAAGATAATTATGTTAGAGAAAAATGAGGATACATTAGTCATTTGAGATATAAATTAAAGAAGATATGTGTTAAATTTTGGGGTAAAATGAAAAAAAAATTTGGTGTGATTTGACACACAAAAAACAGATAGTATAAGACCATCATCTAGTATAATATAGTATAGATATAAGTGCAATCAATTAATAAACTATTTTGATATATTTTCTTTATTATTGAAAATTGAAATTATCAACCTCATTTCACACTATCACAATAAAATTACTCATCATTTAAAATATTTTAATAATATTTACTCTTCTACAAAAGTTTTATTTAAGATAATATATGGATAAAGATCATCATCATATATGTTATTAAAAATAAGTTTCATAATTCAATATACTAATAAAAACACATATATTAGAGAGAAAATAAAATATGATATTTTTTTAACTCATTAAAGATAAAATTTTAATTGGTTTTCAATACATCATATTACATCGTAAACTTAACCTCATATACTATTGTAACATAAGTACAATTAATAAATAAATTATTTTGATATAGTTTTTTTTACTAAAAAAAATATAATCTGTCAATTCACCTCTTATTTATTACACAATTCACTTAAAATGACTTGATTGATTTGGTGTATTTTCTATTAATTAAAGGCAACAAAATCAAAAGATTCAAAACATGTGAAGAGCAAAGTAGTTATAGAAAAATAACATTTGGTTACAACATAATTATATATATAAAAAAATTGAAAACAATGATACGTCAAAATTTAATAAATATTTGATAATAAAAATACATTAGAGAAATAATATTTTGCTGAATTATAATTCTTAGAATCTAAAAATAATGAGCAGAAAAATGATTACATGTTTGATAATAAATATATATTTTCACTAATTAAAAGAATTAAAATAGAATAAATAAATATATATATATAAATATATATATATATATATTACTTCAAAAAATAATATATATTTAATCTATTATATTATACCTATAAAAGTGTGAATAAAATAAAAAAAAAAAGTGAATAAAATAACAAAACAATTCGTTGTGGATTTTGTACTTTACACTTAAATTGTATATAGTTTTGATTAATTCCATTGATATCTTCATAATTCTTAGAAAATCTTTAAAAAATGATACATAAAAGTGAATATATGTTTGACAAGAAAAAATTATTATTCATTGAAATTATAAAAAAAGAATGTGTATTTAATCTATTCTATCTATAAAAATGTGAATATAATTTTAAAAAAATGTCATTAGAGAAATATAATTTAAGATTCAAGCATAAGACATTTAACAACTATTAGAAACTTAATACATCCAAAAAAAATCAAACAAATAAATTATTTGAAATTTTAATTATTTCTAATTTTATTTTTATTATAAATTTGAATAAATTTAAATTTATTTTATATTATATTTAATAGACTAATACGTTGTTCACGTGCGAGGAACGTACTTCTTACTAGTAAAGTTTAGAGAGTTGATTAACTTAATTAGGAGTCGGGCTACTACACCAAACCATAGCAACTGTAGATCGACGGCAAAGGGTGAGTTCAAACCTTCCGAAGGTTAAGCCATGCACACTTAGTGAGGTGTCACCAGTTTTTAGACATGCAATAGTATGCATGTGATCGGAATGTTTGAAGATGAGATCGGAGATTTCAATCAGGACAGTCTAGGAATGTGGCTGGCATTCGAAGATCGGAGCTTTCGATTGTAGCCTATATATAGGGCATGAGAGGCTCATAATTTCCTTGCCAATTGACTACGTTTCTCTCCAATCTGGGTGTTTCTTGGGCATTTTCAGCCATCTAGGCGAGGCTCGGGCGATAGCAAGATGCTTTCGAAGTCGTAAGAAGCGGTGCCCTGGAGTTAAGGCTTCGATAACAAAGGGCTAACGACGGATGCTGGTACGTATAACCCTATATCCTTAATAATATTAGAAGTATCTATTATATTAGTTAAGACTTTTAGATCAGTAATAGTGATATGATAAATATTGTCTTATAGGCTTTGACCTTATACTGGTACTACTAGGACTACTTTAGTGAGAGATGTAAGTATTGACTGAGATAGCCAGCGAGTATGCATGTTTATATGTTGCATTTATGTGCCAAGATACAGGTTTTACTGCTTTGAAATATTATACTGCATGTGCATATTTGTGTTGAGCCGAGTCTCCATCGAGATAGCCTATGTAGTAGGGTCGCTCAACCCTATATTTCTTGGTATATTGTCTGGCATCGGGAGACGTCGTTATGACGAGGATTGACACTACGGTGATCTTGACGAGTGTGTGGATACCCAGTGGAGTTGACCTCAGATGGTACTACATACTCATTGGTGCCTATATTGAGCAGGACTTGTGATAACCAGTACCGAGTAATTTGCATGCATCATAGTAGGTTTTAAACGACCCTTACATCTACTAAATAATAATTAAATAAAATACGGATTTTTTTTTAATTTTCATCATGACCTCCCTATTTATATTCAAGTCCTCCTGTCACAGACAATAATTAAAAATACGACCAACAATACTAAATAAACTAGACCTAAAAAGTAACGAGAACCAGAGAAAAAGATTCGACATTACAAACGCCCAAAATATTCCACATAATATTGTTACATGACAACAATCAATTCTACAAGTCAATACTTTACATTTAGCCGAACAACAAAATAAAAGACTTTCAAGTGTTAAAATAAACTTTTGCGGAAGACTGGCTGTAAGAGTGGGTGCCCAGTGAGCCAACTGTGTGGCTATGGGCTTTGTTGACTCTTTGTATAAACAATCTTTTGTTTAATATTATTTACACTTTTATGGCAATGACTTTATATTACTTCATATTGTTATATTGTGATATACTATTGTTGTTTTGATAAAGACCTTGAATATACTATAGTGTATGTAAGATGTGGTAGAACATGGAGATGTCTATCATGAAATACATCTTATAGTCACTGTATATTCTAAAACCGTTCCTAGTCGATTGAGCCGTCCGATAATAAGGATAAGGATCGCTCGAGTTTGAGACTAGCATTTGCGATGCGGAGTACCACGTTTCATTGGTAGGGAACATGGAGATGTTCGAAGCATGCAAATGGATATTCATAGGATGAATAGTCGAACTACCCTATCCGGACTTTCCAAGTGGTTATCACTTATCGAGTGGATAAAGTCCGCGGTTTTGGTTGTACACCATTAGTCCTTACGACTTGAAACATCATGGAGACTCTATATGCTAGTACTGTGCTTTGACTCGTTTACCGACTCTGAGGGGGTCATCAGGTGTCGAGATTGGGTACAGTTACGACACATATAGGAGTCAATGCATTGTTGTCAAGGATTCACCACATACTTGCGAGTGTGGATATCCTATGCGATCTGAGGAGATATTAGTGTGACAAATCTCTGGCCAGAGTACTTGATGTGATTTAAGAAATGGTTTCTTAGTAGCACATGCGATGTCACTAATTTGATCTTCAAGATGTATTGCATAGTTATCGAATCTTGAGCGACTCTCGATATACCAATGGTTGTTGATTCGATCGGGATATATGGATGAAGGGACCGTACTGTACGCTAACCAAAATCTACTGGTTCTTGTAGGCACTATCAGTGATACCTAGGGAATCATGGGGCGATGTTGCTAGGCGCTTTACCATGATTCGTTGGGCAAGTCGGAAAGTGTTGTTCCGAGTCACAAGGAGTTGTGAGCCCACGGCTAGCTGTATCCCTGAACCATTGAGGGTCACACAGTGTAATGGAGTTTTAATCCCCGTTGAGATAGTTAAATTTAAAGAGTTAAATTTAATGAACTAAGGAGTTGGACTTCTTAAATAAGAGTAAGGGAGTAGGATTTCCTAAAATGACATAGGGATGGACATTTTTGGAAACCACTGAATTCGGATTCAGGAAAATTTATTTTGACTTTAAAACGTGCAGAAATGGTTTCTGTGCACATTGGTGAAATCGTTTCATCAATCGGAGTCACGATGAATTTTATATTAATTTCTGAACGAGCGGGCTTTGCTTGTCGGGCCCCAGCTTATGACTAATGGGCCCTAAGGTGTTAGTGGCCTGCATTATAAATAAGTTATTTCAGTACAGAAATTACACACAACAGGTCATAATTTTTGAGACAGAGCAAAAATCGAACCCTAGCCTCTCTCTCAACAAATCGGCCGAACCCTCCCCCTCTGCCCGAGAAAATTCCGGTCTGTGATTTTGAATCGCAGTAAGGAATAACGAATCAAATTCGTGTATTCTCTTCGCAGAAAACTTCTGATAGATTTTCTAGTGCAATCTATCAGAGGGATTAAACCTCTGTTCGTGGACCTGATTGAAGGCGTTCATCGGTTCCAGGGAGAGACAACAAGAGCAGAATTGTTCTGTTGGTGTCCATTAATCTCGTTGCGAGATTTGAGGTAAAATTTATTTAATTGTTATTTATATTTTACACACACGTAATTCAATCGATGAACGGTTGATACCCATACCATGGAAACGTTCCATGAAAAATTTTTAAACTTCCGCTGCACCGGGTATCAATCGTAATTGGTCTGGGAACTCGCCAGTTTTCCAACAGTGGTATCAGAGCCAGGTTGCTCAGATCAATCGATTGAATTAATCAATTGTACAAAATTTTTGAGTCTCGGTTTTTGAAACAAAATAAATATTTTTAATAAAAAAAAAAATTTTTTTCGGGGGCGAAACCCGGGCAGCGATTGGATCGCTGCCCGGAGGGGGCAGCGATGGTCGCTGCCCCCAGGGGCGGCGCACGGCGCCGCCCAAAGGGGGCGCACGGCGCCGCCCAGGGCGGCGACCGTCGCCGCCCAGGGCGGCGCACGGCGCTGCCCAGCGCAGCGCTGGGCGCTGCGCAGGGCAGCGCTCGGCGCTGCCCAGGGCGGCGCACAGCGCCGCCTAGGGGCGGCGCTCGGCGCCGCCCAGGGCGACGCACGGCGCCGCCAGGGCAGCAAGCGTTGCTGCCCTAAAGGGGCAGCCGGGCTGCCCCGGCCCGCGCCCCGGGTGCGGGCCAACCCGGGAGTGTCCCGGGTGGCCCGCGGGAAAAATTAATATTTTATTAAAAATTAATTTTAATATGTTAAAATTTTATTTTTGGTCCGGTCAAAAATTGTTTTTGATTGGTTCACGAGATTTCGGATCGAATTGTTCGAGTCCGTAAATTTTAAAATTGATTTTGGATAAATTTGAATTTTTGGAAAATTTTAATATTTTATCCGTAAATTGAATTTTGAAATCAATTATTTTGGTACAATTGATGATAAGATATGATCTTATGATATATTGAGTAAAATATGATTTTATTTGTAAAATTGGATTTTATAGATAAAATATGATTTTATTTGATATGGAGATAAAATATGATTTTATATGTGAAATGTGATTTTATATAAAATATGATTTTATCTTGTTTAAATTTGAATTGCCACAGCATGTTATCCAATAAATTAATTTTGAATTAAAGGTTATTGGATAAGGATGATCGATTGCCATGACCAATTTTGTAGGTGTATGTTAGGAATTTACATTTTGTCTTTATTGTTGTTGGTTTTATTAATGGGCCTGGTTTATGGCCCGATATGAATGTCATATGTAATAAAAGTGGGCTTGGTTTATAGCCCGTTCCCACCCCCTAAAATGTATCCCCTACTTGTCATTGTTATTTATTGTAAATACATTAGATTTAGTGGGAGATCAAAATTTGAAGATGGTGGGCCCAGCAGACAATGAAGACTGAAGAAATGTAAATTGGAAGCATATGTAGTAGGATTGCATTTGCATACTGCATATTACCTAGGATTGGACTAAGACCCGTGATTGGCAACCACGGGTCAATTAGAAATGGAATCGATCATCCTATATAATATGTGATATTATGATTGTATGCATGTTTAGACATAAATTGAGTGAATCCGGCAATGCATGCAATAAATTAAATATGATGAGACAAATATTTTTATAAATAAAATCCCTCATTTTAAATATGATTTAAAATTTATATCAAGATAAATAAAGGAAATTTAAATATTGTTTAAATGTTCCTACCTTCCATCAACGGTCAATGTATGTGATGCTACCCGCGGATACGGTCCGGCTCATATTATTGGGGGGGCCCGTCCGTCGGAAAGCTGTACATTGGATCGACAAATGTTGTAAGTTGGGTGGAACTCCCATGGGATCGGCTCATATTATTGGGGGATCCACATGGCGACCGTCCATCACAACTTAATATTGATGGGTCATCTTGACATGTCACTTTAAACGGCGTCATATTATTGGGCCCTTATTGGACATGAGGTAAACACATGGGGGTTGCTTTGGAAGCAATTGGGCTCTACCTTTTGAGAATTATGGTTGGCTGATATTATTCGGGACCATAAGTTTGTCAATTGGACTCCATGTTCTCACTAAGGAAAAAGTTTCCCGTTTTCACTAGAGGGTGGTGAAATCGTTAAAATAGTGGGAGTGAGATTCATAAAATTAAATTCGCCTATTTTATGTCTTAGTAAATTGTTAAACAATCATTGATATATGTCTGTTTTTCTTTTCAGTATTTCATACAATGAATTCGCGAAATCCATTATTCTCGATCCTCGAACAAAACAAGCTGACTGGCGCCAACTATACGGAATGGTTCCGGAAGTTGAAGATTGTCTTAACTTCGGAGAAAATGCTCTATGTGTTAGAGAAAGCACCTCCGAAGGAAGCACCAGCTGATGTTAGTCCGGAGGAATTGGCCAAGCTTGATGCATGGTGGGACCATGACATCAAGACCAAATGCTATATGCAAGCCTCGATGTCTGATGAACTCCAGAGGCGATTTGAGGATACGGTGAATGCTGCTGACATTCACGCGCAACTCAAGGAGCTTTTTGGGGCTCAGTCGAGGGCAGAAAGGTTCTCTACTGTTAAGGAGTTGATGACGTGCCGCATGCGTGAAGGGACTTCGGTCCGTGATCATGGGGTACGAGTGATTTGGCTCATACAGAAGTTAGCGACCCTTGATTTGGTGTTGGAGCATGAACTCAATGTGGACTTGTTGCTTCTATCTCTTCCTTCCTCATTTGATGGATTCGTGATAAATTTTAATATGAACAAGATAGAGGCCACCCTTGAAGAGATGGTCAATATGCTCGTTACATATGAATCCACACTTAAGAAGGATAAGCCAGCTTTCTTGGTGGGCTCCTCATCTTCTGCAAAGAAGGGGCCAAGTATGAAGGGCAAGAAACGTTCTGCCCCACCCAAGAAAGTGGAACCCGAGAAGAAGCAAAAGACAAAGGCTTCAAACAATGGAAAATCCAAGGATGTTTGCCATTACTGCAAGAAGCCGGGTCATTGGAAGCGCAACTGCAAGGAGTATCTTGAGCAGTTGGGAACTGCAAAGGGTATGTTCTATATCGAAATAAACATGTCACTTAATACAACTTCTTGGGTATTGGATACCGGATGTGGATCTCACATTTGCAATGATTTGCAGGTGATGACAAGAAGTCGCAGGCTTAGAATGGGTGAGACCCAGCTGAGGCTCGGGAATGGTTCCAGAGTTGAAGCTACGGCCATTGGAGATGTTTGTTTGATTTTGCAGAATGGTTTTAAATTATTGTTGAGAGATGTTTTATTTGTGCCAGATTTAATTAAAAACATTATTTCTATTTCTATGCTTGATAGAGATGGTTATTCTTGTAATTTTGTGAATGGGATTTGCAGTATTTACAAGAATGAATGTTTAATTGGAAATGGACAACTTGAAAACGATCTATATAATTTAAAACTAAAAGACGTTCCAGTGAATTGTATTGACAAACCGGCAACAACAAACAAAAGGAAAATCGATAGTCAAAACCCGGCAAACCTATGGCACGCTAGACTAGGTCATATTTCCTCAAGGAGGATGAACAAGCTAGTGGGAGAGGGCATGTTTGATATGTCTGATATTAACTCTCTACCTACTTGTGAATCCTGCCTAAAAGGGAAAATGACTAAATCTCCTTTTAAGGGGAAGCCTGAGCGTAGTCAAAATCTGTTGGATTTGATCCATACAGATGTTTGTGGTCCATTTAGAGTAGGGACTCAGCATGGCCACACCTACTTCATTACCTTTACTGATGATTATTCTAGGTATGGGTATTTATATTTAATGAAATATAAGTCTGAAGCATTTGAAAAGTTCAAAGAATTCAAGGCTGAAGTAGAAAACAAGCTAGGTAAAAGTATTAAAGCACTTCGATCGGATCGAGGTGGAGAATACTTGAGTACCGAGTTTTTGGACTATCTAAAAGAGAATGGGATTCTCTCTCAGTGGACTCCTCCTATGACACCACAGCTTAATGGTGTATCGGAGCGTCGTAATCGAACTTTGTTGGACATGGTTCGATCTATGATGAGCTTCACTGAGCTTCCACCTTCGTTTTGGGGCTATGCGCTTGAAACGGCGGTATTGTTGTTAAACAACGTCCACACTAAAGCAGTGGACAAGACACCATACGAGTTATGGAATGGCAAAGCTCCTAAGTATTCGTACTTGAGGATTTGGGGATGTCCTGCTTACGTGAAGCGGACAGTGGGAGATAAGTTGGATAGTCGATCCAGCTTATGTTATTTTGTAGGGTATCCGAAGAATTCAATCGGATATTATTTCTATTATCCTGCTGAAACAAAGGTGTTTGTTTCTAGGAATGCCACCTTCTTGGAGAAGGAGTTCTTATTGGATAAGAAAGGCGAGATGATGGAACTCGAAGAAGTTCGAGAAGAACCCGAAATACAAAATAACGATCCTACACCTCAGGAACCATTGCTGGACACGCCTGCACCTAGAAGATCCGAGAGGACTTCTAGACCTCCAGTTCGATATGGTCTTCTTCTTGAAGAGGGTCAAGATGAACCCGACATTGGATGTGATCCAAGAAGCTTCAAGGAAGCAATTTCTGATGCGGATTCGAATTTATGGCTTGAAGCTATGCAGTCTGAATTGGATTCGATGCATACTAACCAAGTCTGGTCTTTAGTGGATCCTCCCGATGGAATTGTTCCAATAGGGTGTAAATGGATCTACAAAAGAAAGCTTGGGCCTGATGGTAAGATATTGACTTACAAGGCGCGATTGGTGGCAAAAGGTTATACTCAAAGGCAAGGAGTTGACTATGATGAAACCTTTTCACCAGTCGCAATGTTCAAGTCCATAAGAATCCTAATTGCCATAGCTGCATGGTATGACTATGAGATATGGCAAATGGATGTGAAGACTGCTTTTCTTAATGGAGACATTAAGGAAGAAATCTATATGAAGCAGCCTGAGGGGTTCACATCCATGGGAAGCGAGCATAAGGTATGCAAGCTTCAGAGATCAATTTATGGTCTAAAACAAGCATCAAGAAGTTGGAACCAGAAATTTGATGAAACAATAAAAGATTTTGGTTTCATCAAGAATCCGGAGGAACCTTGCGTGTACAAGAAAGTAGTTAAGGATGCGGTGACATTCTTAGTACTTTATGTTGATGACATCCTACTCATTGGGAATGATGTAGGGATGTTACAGTCAACAAAGATATGGTTATCAGGTAGATTTTCGATGAAGGATTTGGGTGAGGCATCCTACATTCTTGGGATACAGATCTATAGGGATAGATCTAAGAGAATGATAGGACTCACTCAATCAACCTACATCGATACCATATTGAAACGGTTTTCAATGGATGGGTCCAAGAGAGGACATCTACCCATGTGTCATGGAGTTTCTCTATCCAAGTCTATGTGTCCCAAGACTGATGCAGAGATAGAGAATATGACACATGTACCATATGCGTCAGCTATAGGTAGTATCATGTATGGGATGATATCTACCAGACCGGATGTAGCATTTGCTCTGAGTGTCACGAGCAGATATCAGTCTAATCCTGGTCAGATGCATTGGAAAGCCGTGAAGGACATTCTTAAGTACTTGCGAAGGACTAAGAATATGTTCATGGTTTATGGAGGACGAGAACTCAAACTGGAAGGCTATACCGACTCTAGCTTCCAAAGTGATGTGGATGACTCGAAGTCTACCTCTGGATTTGTGTTCATGCTCAATGGCGGTGCTGTCTCTTGGAAGAGTTCCAAGCAGGACACCACAGCGGATTCCACCACTGAGGCTGAATACATTGCAGCATCAGCTGCTGCTAAAGAGGCCGTTTGGATGAGGAATTTCGTCCAAGAGTTGGGCGTCATTCCTGAATTTGTTGGTCCAGTCCCGGTGTACTGCGACAACACGGGTGCCGTTGCTCAAGCAAAGGAACCAAGGTCTCATCAAAGATCCAAACACGTACTGAGGAAATACCACATAATCCGGGAGATTGTGGAAAGAGGAGACATCAGTGTCGAACGAGTGGCCTCTGCAGACAATATCGCTGATCCACTTACTAAGCCTTTTCCAGGACCATTGTTTGACAAACATCGCGAAGCAATGGGTCTACGTAGTATGACTAGTTGGCTATAGGGCAAGTGGGAGATTGTAAGAGTGGGTGCCCAGTGAGCCAACTGTGTGGCTATGGGCTTTGTTGACTCTTTGTATAAACAATCTTTTGTTTAATATTATTTACACTTTTATGGCAATGACTTTATATTACTTCATATTGTTATATTGTGATATACTATTGTTGTTTTGATAAAGACCTTGAATATACTATAGTGTATGTAAGATGTGGTAGAACATGGAGATGTCTATCATGAAATACATCTTATAGTCACTGTATATTCTAAAACCGTTCCTAGTCGATTGAGCCGTCCGATAATAAGGATAAGGATCGCTCGAGTTTGAGACTAGCATTTGCGATGCGGAGTACCACGTTTCATTGGTAGGGAACATGGAGATGTTCGAAGCATGCAAATGGATATTCATAGGATGAATAGTCGAACTACCCTATCCGGACTTTCCAAGTGGTTATCACTTATCGAGTGGATAAAGTCCGCGGTTTTGGTTGTACACCATTAGTCCTTACGACTTGAAACATCATGGAGACTCTATATGCTAGTACTGTGCTTTGACTCGTTTACCGACTCTGAGGGGGTCATCAGGTGTCGAGATTGGGTACAGTTACGACACATATAGGAGTCAATGCATTGTTGTCAAGGATTCACCACATACTTGCGAGTGTGGATATCCTATGCGATCTGAGGAGATATTAGTGTGACAAATCTCTGGCCAGAGTACTTGATGTGATTTAAGAAATGGTTTCTTAGTAGCACATGCGATGTCACTAATTTGATCTTCAAGATGTATTGCATAGTTATCGAATCTTGAGCGACTCTCGATATACCAATGGTTGTTGATTCGATCGGGATATATGGATGAAGGGACCGTACTGTACGCTAACCAAAATCTACTGGTTCTTGTAGGCACTATCAGTGATACCTAGGGAATCATGGGGCGATGTTGCTAGGCGCTTTACCATGATTCGTTGGGCAAGTCGGAAAGTGTTGTTCCGAGTCACAAAGAGTTGTGAGCCCACGGCTAGCTGTATCCCTGAACCATTGAGGGTCACACAGTGTAATGGAGTTTTAATCCCCGTTGAGATAGTTAAATTTAAAGAGTTAAATTTAATGAACTAAGGAGTTGGACTTCTTAAATAAGAGTAAGGGAGTAGGATTTCCTAAAATGACATAGGGATGGACATTTTTGGAAACCACTGAATTCGGATTCAGAAAAATTTATTTTGACTTTAAAACGTGCAGAAATGGTTTCTGTGCACATTGGTGAAATCGTTTCATCAATCGGAGTCACGATGAATTTTATATTAATTTCTGAACGAGCGGGCTTTGCTTGTCGGGCCCCAGCTTATGACTAATGGGCCCTAAGGTGTTAGTGGCCTGCATTATAAATAAGTTATTTCAGTACAGAAATTACACACAACAGGTCATAATTTTTGAGACAGAGCAAAAATCGAACCCTAGCCTCTCTCTCAACAAATCGGCCGAACCCTCCCCCTCTGCCCGAGAAAATTCCGGTCTGTGATTTTGAATCGCAGTAAGGAATAACGAATCAAATTCGTGTATTCTCTTCGCAGAAAACTTCTGATAGATTTTCTAGTGCAATCTATCAGAGGGATTAAACCTCTGTTCGTGGACCTGATTGAAGGCGTTCATCGGTTCCAGGGAGAGACAACAAGAGCAGAATTGTTCTGTTGGTGTCCATTAATCTCGTTGCGAGATTTGAGGTAAAATTTATTTAATTGTTATTTATATTTTACACACACGTAATTCAATCGATGAACGGTTGATACCCATACCATGGAAACGTTCCATGAAAAATTTTTAAACTTCCGCTGCACCGGGTATCAATCGTAATTGGTCTGGGAACTCGCCAGTTTTCCAACACTGGCATGGTCAGAGGGATGTGTCGTGCCCGCATCACAGTTCACTCGATAGTCCTGCCCCTCAATCTCAATGATAACCTATACCTGCACCAAGTTGATGTAGCGAGCCTAGAGGCCCAACAAGAATATGGGGGAAATAACGAATAATACATAAATACATGCACACGCAAATTAAAAATAGCTTGTAATAAAATACTTTTGTGCCCTTAACTTAAAAAAATATATTTCTATAAAGAACATGAACATGGATGAAGCATATGCATGGCTAAGTAGAACATAATCAATGTAACTGATTAAATTGTACTAAAACATGGTCATAAATGTTTTTGAACTGTAACTGTGAACTTAGATCCTTGAATTGTGACTCTGTGATTTCGATCATAATCATGGCTGTAGTGCACTATGCCGCAAGAAAGTCAGGATATCTCCCAACTCGTCTTGCCCGTACTTGGTAAGGGAAGTCAGGATTTCACCCAAACTCATCCATACACGTATTTCTGTGGTATGGGAAGACAGGATTTCTCCCAAACTCGTCCATACACGTCTGGTGGTATGGGAAGTCAGGACGTCTCCCAGCTCGTCCATACACGTCTTTCTGTGGTCACAACCATCTCACTTCGTTCAAAATATTTTTTTTCCTTCTTAATTCATGGACTTAGAATGCTTATGTAGATGTAATGTACTTGTAAATATTTACTCGATAAGCATGCAAAAGACTCAAATATGGATGACCGAGGTGGTGATTTAGGGATCAAACAAGGATGGGAATCTAAACCATAATTCTGCGCTTAAGACATTTCGACCGGTTCACCCGTAAAACTTATAACTCACTCAATTATTTTTCAAAAAGAGTTTCGCTAGAAACCACGACTCCCACACACTTAGAACTAAATTAAAAAGTCATCCTTGGAGTACTATTCATATTAAATCATTTTATGAAAAATCCATTTCCGGACACCAACCTCATTAAACTCCAAAATTCTGCACCTATCCAATCAATAGCCAAAAACTCCACCTAAACTTAAAGGAATTTGTTTCCGCTTGAACCAACATATTCCTAACATCCTAGGCTAATTCCTGTCCCGAGCCCTTAGCCAAATTCTTATTTATACCCTTTTTCACACACTTGTTTCCGGGCAGCCCCAATCCTTACAAAATTTTGCTCACTTACCTTAATCTATTCTCCCTTCTAAAGTTAATCCATTGGACACCCTTTATCCCAACTTATAAACCAAGGCCAAGACCACCTCTTAGACTCACTCGCACCCTTAGAACTAGCCCTTCCTTAAGCCTAGAACACAGTTCGGCCTCAGCCCCTAAGACCGACTCCTTCACAAGCCAAATAAAATTCCCAACTCAAAACAGCCCTGCCCCGAACCCATTTCCCACATCGAGACAGCCCCTCCTCAAGACTAATCCCAGCTCGAAACCCGATTCCTTTCAAGACCCATTCTGACAGTTCCTCGTATCCCATTCGTGTCAGCCAAGTCTCAAACTCAAAGCTCTACTATGTGAGCTACATCTCAAACATGGTAGTCTCTAAATCATCATCCAAGCAACACAAATAACATCACGAGCAGACATTGAACCGAGAAAATGCTCCATTATATATTTTTCTGGAATTTTCGAAACATGGCATCAATGGAGACTTCATTCAAAACTCATAGCTCAATACATCTCAATACATTTCAAAACAAGGAAAATCATAATAAGTTAATTCCCAAAGCAAGAACGTAACAAAATCTCAGCTGAAAACTTTCGAATAGGGCATGAGAACTTCTGAAAATTTTGAAATGCGTACACACATACAACACAAGGTATATTAAATCTACTTGGTGGCCAATGAATGCCATTATTATTGTCTGGACTAGAAGAAATCAGAGAAAGGAGCTCAAGTGAGCTGAAATCGAGCCCAAGAAACATGGCAAAAGCACGGACGACTCGCCTAGGGGAAGGGCTACGCTGGAACTGGTGGCTGGCAGTGAACGGTGGTGCTGGCACAAGTCGGCGGCGGCTGCAGCTCCCAGGGAAGAAGAAGTCGTCGCATGGGAGTGAAATGGTGAGAAAAGGAAGGAGTCTATCGGCCAAAGCTTGGAGAAAGGGAAAATAGAAAAGGCCGAGTAATTGGGTAGGAAAACTCTTAATGGGCCGTGAACTGGGCTAGGGAAAAAAATAGAAATTGGGCTGAGCCAGCACATATTTTAAAGTGTGCAAGAAATATAATGAAGAATATATAATATGTAGTATTTTAAATAGTGTTTGTAAAAGTGTCAGGCCCAAATTCTCCAAAATGCTCAAAGTTTGAAAAATTTAA
The DNA here is from genome assembly GCF_033568475.1 of Henckelia pumila. Lineage (NCBI taxonomy): Eukaryota > Viridiplantae > Streptophyta > Magnoliopsida > Lamiales > Gesneriaceae > Henckelia > Henckelia pumila. Next base: position 210,410,217 of record NC_133123.1, read on the forward strand.
GAATTAAATACTTTAAATATTCTGATGTCACGGCAACGAGTAAAATATTTAAATAACAAGAAGAGCGATTAAAATAATTTTAAACAAACTAAACTAAAGTTTAAAAGAATTTTAAATAAATACTCAAGCGAAAATAAAAATCTTTAAAATTATTTGAACAATTAAAGTATTTAAACAAATAAGCTACACTTAAAATAGTAAAATAATAATAAATTTAAAATAACTAACCGCTAAACTTAGACTATTTAAAATAAATAAGTTGGACACTAAAAAATATTTTAAAAAATAAGCTAAACCGTTAAAGTCTTTTAAATGAATAAACTAAACAATTATAATCATTTAAATATGCAAGCTTAAACTTTTAAAATATTAAAACAATTAAGTTTCACAATAAAAAATATTTTGACAAATAAACTTAAACAATTAAAAAAATTAATTAAATAGTTAGTACAATAAAAATCATTTGAATAAATAATAAAATATTTTATTAACACATAATTCACATAAAGAACTTAGATCAATTAAGCCTAAAAGTAATAATCCTAATATTTATTAAATGTAATGCATGTGATTTAGTAGATTGGATTTTAGGTGCCACAATTCCTTCCCCAGCCCCCCCCCCCCCCTCCCTCCCCGGGCTTAAATGAAATTTCGTCCTCGAAATTCAAGACTTACTAACTAGGTTCGAATACTTTAGACCAGATCAAGACTAAATTTCCAACTTTGCACCCACATTAGTTGGTCCAGGTCAGCTTTCAATGCGCACTTTGATGCTTACTGCTATTTATATCGTCAAGGAACTGACTAACTCTTATTGCAATATAAAATTTAAAATTCTTACATCTTCCCAAGTGGTCTCATCCTCTATGAAATTTTTATCACTCAAATTTCCTTTCGATCTAAATTTACAAACTTAAAAACGTCATCATACCGCAACTGATAAGTTATACAACCTACAAATTCTTAGATTTTTAAGTTATTGCACAACTTACGTCTTGCTAACCTTATATTCTACGTCGGAATTCCAGAAAATAGAGTCCATAAAGCCAATAAATAATTTTATGTCAACCGCAACGATAACTTAAAAAAAACTTTCTAACAACGAAACTATGCTTATTGTCTAATTAACAATTAACCTCCACACTTATCAAATAGAATCGAGCTCTTAAAAAATCCACAAGTTTCCAAAATACCTAGCAACTAAACACTAAACTTTTCTAAGTAGGATAGCTAAGGAAACTATACAATTCTACCTCAACTGTCCTCAAGATACAAGATGGATCTGACCCATACTTCTACAAACAAACTCTGCGGCATACCTAAACGATAAAAACAAATTATCAATCTCCTCAACAAATCGAATAAGGACCGACAAAACGAGTTAATTTCCTTATATTCCCAAATCGGTAATATTACGGAACAATGATACCCTCGAGAACAACTTAATATCCATTTTGAAATTCTAAAGGTACATTCCATGTATTAGTAGTGCTATGCTTAATGATCCTGGACTATGCCCAATCCTAGACGCAACGACTAAGTAATCCATAATTACATTTCAAATCAAAATATACTACGAGCTATTATCCACTTATTGGATTAGATGGTCTTCTAAATACCAAACAATTCCTACATTTCGTCTGAAGACATATCTCAAATCCCTAATTCAACTTGACAGCAAGTCTGAAAATCCAAAAATTCCCAAATTATTATATGTACAACTTGAATTCATATTTCAAGAACTTAGTACCCAATTAGGCACCTTGAAGAGTTTGTAATTCGATCGTACAAGCTTCCTCAGTGTTCCTCTAGTACCTTAGCATTTTTCCAATAAATAAATCTACAACTTATCCAGAAAAACTATCTGAACATTCTATTCATTATTCTATTCCCACAGTTGGTGCAATAGCCTTACCGGTAGACATTCACAAAATCTTAGAATTCAAATTTAAAGTACCCAAAAGTCTCTAGGGACAACTTTATTTTCTATCTCGCAACTGTACACGCATTCAGCTTACCAAAATCATCTGTTTACTTTTAACGATCCTATTTAAAATTGAAACAACCTATTCAATTAATTCACTAACTAGTTGTCTACTCGCTAGAACTAAATAAAATTAGCAGTCGACATTCCTCAGAACACAACGATAACTTAGGATTTTATCTTAATATGAATACTAAATTCAAACGGCCTAAACACTTAATATGCGGCTACGAGCCAATTCTTTACACAAGAATTTGGAATAATAATTGAAATTATGATCCACCCGCATCCTCATCATGATGGACCATGAAAAGAAACAGACATACAAGTAATGTTGCTCAATACGAAATAAAATAGTGCAAGCATTACTAACAAACGAGATGAAAACAAAAATCTAGGTAAGTGAAAACAACTCACTCATAATTCAATTCTAGGGGTGAATAAATAATAATAGAGGCTTCATAAATAATGAATATGAGCCACCAAGACACAAATCTCGTGATCTTTCACCCATGGGTAATGAAATCATGCTCAACAATCAAAACACAATTAAGACAGTCTGTGTGACTTCAGTCGAGAGAGGTTCATACAAGTTAATTGAAACGACCGAAAACTCGAGGGATTTTTTTTTTAATTATAAATTTAAACATCACATATATGCCCATACATATATGCGTAACTACTAAAAATAGTTTTTATTCCACATAAAATAATATATGATAAATTGATTGAACTCTAGCAATTTTAAAGAGCCTAAATAATTTAAAGAAAATGCAAGCGCGCGAAATACGATATCGCAAAATGAGAAAATACATGGTTTAAAATATCCAAACATAGTCAAATCATAGCATGAGTAGTAAAAAGACAAACATGCATTGTAAATAGCTTAATACAGTCCTCAGTCAAATCTAGGAGAAATGCGGAAATAAATACTGCGATGGTCACGGGCAAACAAGCTAGCAGTGGATGCTCAGAGGTCCTCGCCGCCAGTCGGGACCACATCATTAGCTACGGAATCAAACTCACCTGCACCATTTAGATCTAGTGAGCCTAGAGGCCTAGTGTAAGGCCCGAAAATATTAAATTATTAATTATGGGATTTGAGAATTAAATTCCATATTATGGGCTAATATTGATTTGAGAAGTTATGGAAATGATAGATTTAATTTCCGAGCCAAAAATATTTAATTTGAGAATTTATGGGTTTTGAGAATTCAATTCCGAGAATTCTTAAATTAAAAGAATAAATATTCGATTTGAATATTTATGAGATTTAAGATTAAATTCCATGTTTCGGGAATTAACGAAGATTAATTTTGAAGATACAACCCGATCAGGGACTGATTTGCAAATATCGACGTTTGAAGGGCTGAAGTGCAAACGGTCGGGATTATTTAATTAATCCAAATTTAATTTATTTTAATCCGAGTATATTTAATTTAGGAATATTTAGAGTTTCGATTTTAATTATAATATTCTTAAATTATTTTGGATTGAAATTGAATTAAAAAGAAGGCCGAGGACTGAATTGCAATTAATGAAGACTTGAGGGACTAAATTGCAATTATGTCATATATATCTGATTTTAATCAGATTATTCAGCGTTATACGTGTATGTGTGATAAGGAATTCAGAATTGAAGAACAGAGTCGAGCTTCTCCTTATTTTCTTTTGAATTTGTTTTGTTCGAAACCCCGTAACTTTTGCGTCGGTTGTCCGATTTCAATTCCGAAAGATGTTCTGGAATCCTTACGACGAGTACTTCGATTTGATGTAAGTATTTAATCCTTTCGGCATGTTTTGAAGAACGATATATGGCAGAGATCAGTACTTTGGTATATGATCATGTTATTGATGTGTTATACCGTTTAATTTCGAAACCGGGTCGAATATGGATTAAGGAATGAACTTATAAGTATTTCAGCATGTTGTTGATTTGTTAACATGTGATTATAGCTGCTGGTATGTGAAGAATGAATGATATGAAGTGATTAGAAGTTGATAAGAAGTTCATAATGAATTCGATACCGAGTCGGTTACCGAATTTTAATCGCTACGTCGTTGGGTGATGTTTTAGGATCAGTTATGATAATCAAAGATTGAATTGAGATGTTAGTGAAATGTTAGTGATGATATAACATTTTTATGTCTCAGTTTCAATCATGTTTAAAAGACGAACGATGCAAGACTCCGAGTTGTACCGACTAAGAAGAAGTTGAAGTTTGAAATGATGTTGATTACATCTATATTGATGATTTTGATTCAATTCTAAAATGATTGAATAGAATGAGGTTTGATATGCATATTTTGATGATATGTTTCAGAGTTTAATAGGAGACTATTGACTCAAGAACCTCAACTTGAAACAAAAGAAGAAGTGATCAAGATGAAGTGTATTAATTGAAGGGTGATTGATGTTGAAGGATCAGATGTTTTGTAGAAGTTGATGTACTTTCTATCCAGATGTGGAATATGATAAACTCGAGAATGACAGGTATAAGACGATATCGAGATTCAGGACTATGATACTCGGGATTAATGAATCTTGAGTAGTCCGCCAAATCACATACTAGTTATGTTTCTTTTGATTGAGAACTTGTTATTGTTCTTATCGATCCATCCCAGGTAGTGGATCTTTAATTTTGAGTTGATGTGATTATGATACGAGAATGATACGAATTGATTCTATGCCGGGGTCGGAGGACGCCCTTATTTTCGAATTCCGGAATGATTTCGATAGATGGATATCCATGTCAAGATCGTTTACGAATCTTGATGGCAACGAAGTGATAAGAATCAATTCTTGAGTTAGCGCGCTATATAAATTGAAGTCTTGATTTGAAGTTGAGTCGATATATGCGTTATTTTTACTCTATTCTTGAGTTGATATGTTTAGAGTTGTTATGAATTCATTTAACGCATTTATATGTCGATTATACTGAGAATTATTTCTCACCGGAGTTTATCCGGCTGTTGTTTTGTTTTGTATGTGTGCATCACAACAGATGGGGCAGGAGCTACTTTGAGATGACATGGATAGCTCGGGAGCGAGATTTAGCAAGTGTGGACTCGGGTTTAAGCGGATGAATGATAGTGATATTACATCAACTTAGCAAGAACATTAGAAACTTGTAGTCGGTATATGACGTCTTGAATAGTTGTAGTTTCTTAATGTTTATGGGATTCGTTTGATGTAAGAATCGCATGATTAGATGCTTAAATTGTTGTAAATGATTATATGCATGTTCCTAGATATTGTAGCATGCTTTTGATCGAATTTATTGAGAATATTTGGCATGGTTCCAAGTTTGACAGCAGAAAATGTCTTCTGTTATTTTTCTGGAATTAGTGCTCTCGCTCGATCGGGTGATTATCACCGATCGAGCGAGGCATAATTTTGGTGAGCAGAAACATGAAATTTCTTGCTCGCTCGATCGGTAGCTTTTGACCGATCGAGCGAGGCCAAGTTTTGTATAGACCCGAGAATTTTTGATTTCTTGCTCGCTCGATCGGTTGTTTTTGCCCGATCGAGCGAGGCTCGGGACTTTTAAAAAAAAAAAATTCTGCTCTTGATTTATTATTCGTTAATTGTTTGATTAATTATTTAATTAATCGTTATTTGCCCTAAGATGAGATTAGCAACCCGAGGTCCCCACAACAGGTGGTATCAGAGCGTAAGTTTCTGGACTGAGATAGAAGCTGAGCGGGGTAGAGTGAGTTACATGCATTTATAGTATTGCATGATTATGCAGTATTTGATTCGATGATTTAATAAATTGCATTTACTCTTGATCTACTTTTGCAAATTGAATTGATTAATTTACTGATTTGTAAATTTTCGAATTCTTATCGATGTCATTATAAGAATTTCCCTGGGTGATGTAAGCACCCAGAATCGAAGAGAATATTGTTCTTTGGGTGACGTAAGCACCCCAAACTGACAGAGTTGTATGGACAGACTGAATAGGATGGTATGGTCAGATTGAACAGAACTGTCTTATTGCTCAGCTGAATGAAATATCTCTGATGAAACAGAATAGTATATCAGCAAATGAATAGATGTATTACAGGTAGAAGTTGATATTCAAATATCTGGAAGATACAGATGAATGATGTATCAAATTGATTGTCTACCAACTTCACGACCTAGCAACTAGCTGATAGATTTTGACAAAGAAATTCTGACAGAATTAAGGTATATTTATTTGTTGGTAAGTGCTTAGAATAAGGTTTTAATTAACAATTCTTCGCCACAACAGATAAAAATGATGAGAAGGAAAAATATACCGTCTAGAAGCTGAATATTTTGAATATTGAAGAATATACCAATCAGAAGAAGAGTATTTTGACTAGTGAAGAATGTCTAGCTAGATTTTCAAGCCTATTACGATTCTTAGAATCGTAAACGATGAAAAAGCTCAAGATTGAGTTGTTTCATTATGGCTTGAATTCGAAGAATATTTGAATTCGAAGAAATAAATATGTTATGAATGACATAGTCTTGTTTAGTAGAATTGAAGCTGAATGATGAAGCAAAAAGACTGAAATTGTAAAGATGCTATAGTGTGTGAGAGAAATGCATATTTAGCTACAATTTCGATTCCAGAAGTATACATAGAATTAGAATTAACTTGCACCTGAGAATGAAGTTTCAGGTAACAAATTTATTTTGTTTTGACCTGTTTATTATGGTGCAATAGATACGTAATTGCTGAAAGCCTATTATATGATCACCTCTGTATCAGAAAAGAGATTGTAAGAATTTCACTGAAGAATGGAACTACTGATTTGATGAAATGAGACTGAAAATGATATTGCTTTGATGAACTGAAACTGAAGATGATTGTGTTCATATTGAAGTATCTGTTTATGTTGCATAATAGATGATGACGCAATAATCGAATACAGATGCATAGAATAATTGATGATAAGAAGCGATTAAATTAGATCAGTAAGAACATAACGTGCAATTGAATATGATGATATAGAATCTCGAATTAAGATTTTGTGATTTTGGTTTGTTATATGATATTTGATTCCAGAAATATTTCGAAATCAGTATATTCAATACCCTAGATATGTTCAAGATCTAAATCCGCATTGATAGGTATGCCGATGAGTAGAGATTGCAGATATATTTCAGTAAGATTCTTGACTTTAGTTTAAGTTTTGAACTGGAATTTATCAGAGAATTGATAAGTTTGTGAATTGATTATTGCTTTTGAGGTTTATAGAATAGATGATGATATGAAAATCAGTTACAGATGAGTCTTATATTTGATTTTACTGAAGTTATTACATCATAAAATCATGATTTTTGAAATTCTTGATATTGATTTTGAGGTTTTGGTACCGACCTCAATCAATTTTGATTGACTCTTATTATTTGTTAGGGTCTGATTTAATTTACTTGTCTTAAGTTGAGATGCTAGTGAGTTGTTTTCACTTAGCATATTGTCATTCATATTATTGTTCTGTGGATGACCTTGACTTAAGTGAGTTTCCCTGATTATGAATTTCAAGAGTTACTGATTGATTGATGTATACATTCAGTATATTATAATATTTTTGGACTCGTAACTGATAGAATTTCCAATTGAGATTCGGGAAATAGAACGAAGAGAAGAGATGAATGCTTGATTAATTAATCTTCTGAAGTTATGTGCTTGAGTATCGAGATAGATACTAAAACAGTCAGAATTGATGTAATCCAAATTAAGTACGATTTGATTTTGAAGGATTAAAGCGCATTGAGATGAGGTCAAGTTATTAGAATTCAATTAAGAAATAGAAATGAAGAATGAAACAGGCATTCGATCAATTGATTTCAGATTTTGTGTATTTTGGTTTGAATATTGAGATGAATATATGATTAATCAGAATGATTTTGATTGGAAGCAAATCAGAAATGTGTAGAAGATGAAAGAAACACAGAAAGTAAACTGAAGCGATGAGAATTCAGTACAGAATGCCATATAGAAATATGAATTGAAGCCTCAGATTAGAAGGAATGAATTCTATTATGATTGATATTTCTGAAAAGAGATATTAAAGTATGAAGAAAATGCACGACAATGAGTTTAGGATTTATCCCATAATTGGTTTATCAGAAGATAAAGCAAATAGAAGTAACCGAATTAGTACGTTTTCGAAGTTAAACGTACAGGGAGTTTCTGATGAAGTTGAAAATCATTGACCAGATGAGTTCAGTGATAGTTGAGAAATTCCAAAATCGGTATAAGATCATGATTTGAAAGAATATTTTGTGAAACTACCAAGATGAAACAGTTTATATGAAGTAAACAGGTGGTAGTTATGAACAAATTGATTGAAATTACTGGATATGATAATCTGTCTGTATGATTAAATCACTGAATTGTGATTAGATTCGTTGCAAGATGAATAGTACGCCACGAAATAATGTTTCAGATTGAAACATTGGGTTTACTAGTATATTGTAATACAGATGATTCGAAGACTTTGAGTATTGTTTTGAGGTAAAGGTACAATATGTTATTATTGAATTGGAAGAATAATCAGAGAAGATGAATTGAATTTTGAGAATGAAGTTATATCTGACATGATACCGATTATCAACAATTCTGAATACTTTGAAATCTATGAATACATCATAAACTCGAATTACAAAATAATCCGCATAGACTAATCAGATTTGTGGAATACACTGTATGAGATGTGAATAACAGTTATCTATTCAGATCTGTGAAGAAGATAGAGATATAATGAATTACAGGAATGATTAAAATCTATTGTCAGGATTAAGACTTTAGATTTATTCGACAGAATGTGGCATCGATTGATTGATTGATGTTATGAGAGTTGGTTATATGTGATTGCATTATACCATTTGTCGATTGATGGATTATCTGAGTTAATTTTTCCAGATATTGAGACTATTCTCAGAACTGTGATACCTGATTAGGTATTACTTGTTTTGATGTATTGCCACTTGATGATTATAATTCCTGTAATAGTTAATGAATCGATTTTGAGAGAGGATTTATGATGATATGATGAAAGAAAATCTGATTGCCTTGTGATGAAATGATATTACTGAAGTATATGATATCAGATCAGACTTGATTTGTCGACAGCAGATCAGATGTGATTTGAGGAACACAAGGATGATGATTATGAATCTGTATAGAATGAAAGCAGAGAAGATGAACTAGAGTTAGTAATTGAATGATAGATATAACTTTTGAAGCTGAAATTGATTAGTTACGGGGAAAAGTTATTCTTGAAATATCATTCAATTCAAAATAGAGAAAGAGCAGAGTTTAATTTACAGATTCAGAATATGAAGTTGAATACTGATTTTGAAGCGATGAACTGAAGAATAGTGTAGAATTGATTTATGTTCTATACTCTGTATAGAATGATATCGAGAAAGAATCAAGTCGTCACAAATGATGAACTTCACTGAATGACATGTCAGACCGAATTGATAATTTCATTGAACGAAAGTATTCTTTTCAACTTGATAAGTTCAGTATCTAAGTGAAAGAAGTATCAGTAGATTCTTCGTATGTACTTTATTCAGATGAGATAGATATTAACAAGAGTCTGAGGTAAGTCGATTATTCGACCAATCCTTGATTGAAGAAAAAAACAGCTCAGAACGAATTCATTTCAATGACTTAAAGTACAACTGAATCGATACTGCTTCCAAGAGAATAGAAGCAGATTCGAAGTAATAATCTGACAAGAGATTGAAGGATGAAGTTAGATACGAAATGCAAAGTTGGATGATTGAAGTGAGAATCACTTCAGATAATCATTCATTCTATTCGATTTGATATTCCAGATCACTATGATTTCGAGGACGAAATCATTTCTTAGAGGGGAGGAATTGTAAGGCCCGAAAATATTAAATTATTAATTATGGGATTTGAGAATTAAATTCCATATTATGGGCTAATATTAATTTGAGAAGTTATGGAAATGATAGATTTAATTTCCGAGCCGAAAATATTTAATTTGAGAATTTACGGGTTTTGAGAATAAAATTCCGAGAATTCTTAAATTAAAAGAATAAATATTCGATTTGAATATTTATGGGATTTAAGATTAAATTCCATGTTTCGGGAATTAACGAAGATTAATTTTTAAGATACAACCCGATCAGGGACTGATTTGCAAATATCGACGTTTGAAGGGCTGAAGTGCAAACGGTCGGGATTATTTAATTAATTCAAATTTAATTTATTTTAATCCGAGTATATTTAATTTGGGAATATTTAGAGTTTCGATTTTAATTCTAATATTCTTAAATTATTTTGGATTGAAATTGAATTAAAAAGAAGGCCGAGGACTGAATTGCAATTAATGAAGACTTGAGGGACTAAATTGCAATTATGTCATATATATCTGATTTTAATCAGATTATTCAGCGTTATACGTGTATGTGTGATAAGGAATTCAGAATTGAAGAACAGAGTCGAGCTTCTTCTTATTTTCTTTTGAATTCGTTTTGTTCGAAACCCCGTAACTTTTGCGTCGGTTGTCCGATTTCGATTCCGAAAGATGTTCTGGAATCCTTACGACGAGTACTTCGATTTGATGTAAGTATTTAATCCTTTTGGCATGTTTTGAAGAACGATATATGGCAGATATCAGTACTTTGGTATATGATCATGTTATTGATGTGTTATACCGTTTAATTTCGAAACCGGGTCGAATATGGATTAAGGAATGAACTTATAAGTATTTCAGCATGTTGTTGATTTGTTAACATGTGATTATAGCTGCTGGTATGTGAAGCATGAATGATATGAAGTGATTAGAAGTTGATAAGAAGTTCATAATGAATTCGATACCGAGTCGGTTACCGAATTTTAATCGCTACGCCGTTGGGTGATGTTTTAGGATCAGTTATGATAATCAAAGATTGAATTGAGATGTTAGTGAAATGTTAGTGATGATATAACATTTTTATGTCTCAGTTTCAATCATGTTTAAAAGACGAACGATGCAAGACTCCGAGTTGTACCGACTAAAAAAAAGTTGAAGTTTGAAATGATGTTGATTACATATATATTGATTATTTTGATTCAATTCTGAAATGATTGAATAGAATGAGGTTTGATATGCATATTTTGATGATATGTTTCAGAGTTTAATAGGAGACTATTGACTCAAGAACCTCAACTTGAAACAAAAGAAGAAGTGATCAAGATGAAGTGTATTGATTGAAGGGTGATTGATGTTGAAGGATCAGATGTTTTGTAGAAGTTGATGTACTTCCTATCCAGATGTGGAATATGATAAACTCGAGAATGACAGGTATAAGACGATATCGAGATTCAGGACTATGATACTCAGGATTAATGAATCTTGAGTAGTCCGCCAAATCACATACTAGTTATGTTTCTTTTGATTGAGAACTTGTTATTGTTCTTATCGATCCATCCCAGGTAGTGGATCTTTAATTTTGAGTCGATGTGATTATGATACGAGAATGATACGAATTGATTCTATGCCGGGGTCGGAGGACGCCCTTATTTTCGAATTCCGGAATGATTTCGATAGATGGATATCCATGTCAAGATCGTTTACGAATCTTGATGGCAACGAAGTGATAAGAATCAATTCTTGAGTTAGCGCGCTATATAAATTGAAGTCTTGATTTGAAGTTGAGTCGATATATGCGTTATTTTTACTCTATTCTTGAGTTGATATGTTTAGAGTTGTTATGAATTCATTTAACGCATTTATATGTCGATTATACTGAGAATTATTTCTCACCGGAGTTTATCCGGCTGTTGTTTTGTTTTGTATGTGTGCATCACAACAGATGGGGCAGGAGCTACTTTGAGATGACATGGATAGTTCGGGAGCGAGATTTAGCAAGTGTGGACTCGGGTTTAAGCGGATGAATGATAGTGATATTACATCAACTTAGCAAGAACATTAGAAACTTGTAGTCGGTATATGACGTCTTGAATAGTTGTAGTTTCTTAATGTTTATGGGATTCGTTTGATGTAAGAATCGCATGATTAGATGCTTAAATTGTTGTAAATGATTATATGCATGTTCCTAGATATTGTAGCATGCTTTTGATCGAATTTATTGAGAATATTTGGCATGGTTCCAAGTTTGACAGCAGAAAATGTCTTCTGTTATTTTTCTGGGATTAGTGTTCGCTCGATCGGGTGATTATCACCGATCGAGCGAGGCATAATTTTGGTGAGCAGAAACATGAAATTTCTTGCTTGCTCGATCGGTAGCTTTTGACCAATCGAGCGAGGCCAAGTTTTGTATAGACCCGAGAATTTTTGATTTCTTGCTCGCTCGATCGGTTTTTTTTGCCCGATCGAGCGAGGCTCGGGACTTTTAAAAAAAAAAAAATTTCTGCTCTTGATTTATTATTCGTTAATTGTTTGATTAATTATTTAATTAATCGTTATTTGCCCTAAGATGAGATTAGCAACCCGAGGTCCCCACACCCAGCATGCTCTATAATATACATAACGAGTACTACTAAATAAAACCACATGCAAGCACGTGACGTATAAAAATAATTTGAGGGTTTTAATGCATGCATGATGTAAAATCATATGCGTAATAATAAATCATAACATAATCATATCATAATCACATAACATAAATATGGCATGTCATAGTCATAAAATCTTTATTGTGGGTCATATCCGTGAAGTGTAACCTAATTCGATTGATCAATCTAAATTCAACGTATGTGGTGGCGGCCTGTAGGGTGTGACCCCTAACTCCCTATGCCACTTCACCCAACCTTTGGGGATCCATAGGCTCATAATCATAAGTGAAAAGGTCATCGGATCCGGTATCCCGACCTCCAGTCCCGTGTTTGTCACAAATCACATCAATTATCCCAAAGTTAATTTTCTTCACATGCCAACAAATTAACGTGAAACATATGCATGAATCGTGAATTAAAAACATTAGTTTTTCTTGAAAACTCTGCCCGTAAATATATATTTAATTCCTTTTTATAAAAATAATATTCGTATCAAAATATTACATATATTGAATATATATTTACGGACTGTTATTTTGTCACGGCTGATTCGAGTTACTGTCCCTTACCTTAAATCCTGAAACTAAGTCTGGCCCAATTAATATTTAACTTAGACTAGATCTAATAATACCTTAAGCCCAATTATCTAATTAAGCCCACTATACTTTAGGCTCAAATACTTAATTCCTTCAACAGTCCAAAATTAAATGATTAATCTCAAGCACTAAATAAATCTTCTAATCCCAAGTAGGCCTAATCAGCAAGCCCAGATCAAATATATTGGGTCCAAATAACTTAATTTAATGAATCTACTTAATTATATTCCTAAGCCCATATTAAATAAATGAATCAAATCCAAATAAATATAGCTAATCCCAATATTAATATTTAACCCAATAACCAATTTAACCCCATGGACTCTAAATTAATTTAGTCCAGCCAAATATACATTAACCGAGGCCCAATCCTCTAACCCATGACTTGAACCACTAACCCATAACTTGAACCGCTAACCCAGACCCGGCCCGACTCGGACCCAACCCACCAGGGCCGAGCCCATGACACGCTAGCTGTTCCAGCCCAACCAACAGCCCACTCTCCATCTACCAATTCACGTCTGCACACCACTCTCTTAACCTTTTCGTCGGTAGGAGCCGCGCCGGCAAGACCGCCCCAGGGTCCTGCCGAGCTAACCTTACCCAACCCTGACTCGAGCTAAGGGATACACGGCTCGGCCAAGGGCCAAAGAAATCCCACGCAACACACGCACAGGGCACCCTTCTCATCCAACGACATCAATCCCTTCGGCTTCTAGCTCAGCCTCCTCCGACCATGAACCACTATCAGACTACCCTTCCTCCTTCGAAACCCCCCCCCCCCCTACGAGGTCACTACTCAGCCACCCGACTAGCAACCAAGTCAAACCGGCCATCGAAAGAAAAGAAAATGATGTAAACAAGTGCATAAATCGCAAAATCATGAGCTTAAACCACACACAAGCCACAACACCGATTTAATCAACAAAAACACATATTACGATCTAAATGGCGATAGAAAAAAAAATTCGAACATGCCTAAATCGAGAAATAAGGGTATGGAAACGAAGCTCGCGACGAGTTGATCGAGTTTCCGCTAAAATCTTGAAATTTTACTTGATATTTTGTGATGTGTGTGCAAGTGAGTGGAACCTTAAAATAATAATAATTATTATTATATTTAAAATATTTATAAAACCTACATTTTTCTATAAAATAAACCTTAAAATAATAATTATTATTATTATATTTAAAATATTAATTATCCTAATTATGCATATGATTAACGCACGAGAAAATTCTAGGCGTTACATTAATAATCAGAGAAAAAACGGTCCTAAGACATATCCGAATGTCAACCACAGCATAAGTAGATCACAAAAAGAAAGTCAAGGTGAATCTTACTCACATCAACATGTAGCTCTAGAACCAATGAAAAATTTCAAGAAGTGTAAAACATGAACAAGATTTTATTAAGATATTCAACCAATGCCAAAGTAGCTGAATACAACGTTGACTGATATCATACGAATTCATAAATGAACAAAGGATGTGCAAGGAAATTTAAGATACTCAAAAGTATATGTTGCAATAGATAGAAGCACAATTGAAGAATAACTAAATAATGATCGGAATAATAGTTCACAAAATTGAAATGCTCATAGTAATCGACTCACTATTTCCAAAAATCATACTTGCCCAAATAAACAAAGAAAAACTCAAATTATCCATAATAATATAAAACCAAGTTCGTAACCCAAGTCTTCACAAGAGTTCGATTCAGTAACTTAACTGACAAACATACCTCTATCAATTTCTAAGCAAACTATTCACTAAGTTTTATCCGACTAAATTCAATACGTAAGAGAATAAATTACAGCAAGGATAGATCATCTAATATCTCATAATACGCAAGTTTAATACATTCCAGCAAAATCCTACAAACTCATCAAAATTATTAGTTCTACCTAATAACTCAAACAACATCCGCGTACTGCCCAAAACTGGAGGGAATATTAATACACTAACTCCGTTTAACATGGAACCGCATGCTATAAAAATAAACAGTCAAATAGTACACTTTAAACTATAAAAAAAGTTTTTAAACGAAAATAAACACTTAACTACACACTTAAATAAATTAAAAATCTAGTTTTGAAAATATTTTGAAAAAAATGACATCAAAACATTTAAAGTATCAATTCAAGTATGACTAACATATAAAATCCATTAAACTTACAGACTTTGAGGCGAGACTTCTCGAGTTTCTTGCAACCGGCAGTAGGCACAACCCAACCAAAACCATGCTCTGATATCAACTTAAACGACCCTTACCTATACTAAATAATAATTAAATAAAATACGGATTTTTTTTAATTTTCAACATGACCTCTTTATTTATATTCAAACCCGCCTATCACAAACAGCAACTAAAAATACGAACAACAATACTAAATAAACTAGACCGAGAAAGGAACGAGAACCAGAGAAAAATATTTGACATTGCAAATGCCCAAAATATTCCACATAATACTGTTACATGGCAACAATCAATTCTACAAGTCAATACTTTACATTTAGCCGTACAACAAAATAAAAGTCTTTCAAGTGTTAAAATAAACTTTTGCGAAAGACTGACATGGTAAGAGGGATTTGTCGTGCCCGCATCACAGTTCACTCGATAGTCCTGCCCCTCAATCTCAATGATAACATATACCTGCACCAAGTAGATGTAGTGAGCCTAGAGGCCCAACAAGAATATGGGGAAAATAACGAGTAATACATAAATACATGCACACGCAGATTAAAAATAGCTTGTAATACAATACTTTTGTGCCCTTAACTTAAGAAAAAGATTTCTATAAAGAACATGAACATGAATGAAGCATATGCATGACTAAGTAGAACATAATCAATGTAACTGAGTAAACTGTACTAAAACATGGTCATAAATGTTTTTGAACTGCAACTGTGAACTTAGATCCTTGAATTGTGACTCTGTGATTTCGATCATGATCATGGCTGCAGTGCACTATGCCGCAAGAAAGTCAGGATATCTCCCAACTCGTCTTGCCCGTACTTGGTAAGGGAAGTCAGGATTTCACCCAAACTCGTCCATACACGTATTTCTGTGGTATGGGAAGTCAGGATTTCTACAAAACTCGTCCATACACGTCTGGTGGTATGGGAAGTCAGGACGTCTCTCAGCTCGTCCATACACATCTTTCTGTGGTCACAACCATCTCACTTCGTTCAAAATATTTTCTTTCCTTCTTAATTCATGGACTTAGCATGCTTATGTAGATGTAATGTACTTGTAAATATTTACTCGATAATCATGCTAAAGACTCAAATATGGATGACTGGGATTAGGCATGCTTAAAGGTTCCACCGGACCGGTTTCGGTCCGGTTCCGGATCAAATATGGTCGGAACCGGTTTCGGACCTGTTCCGGTTCCAAGGTAAGTAACCTTGGAACCGATTCGAACCCATGTCCGGTTCGATATGAACCGGACGGTTCCGGTCCGGTTCTAACCGGTTCCGAAACTGTTTTTAAATATATATTACTTATTTTAATTTTATAATGAAAAATTTTGATTTGCATTTTTTTTAGAATAACTTTTATTTGCATTAATTTTGAACTCAAATATTACATGATAATATAAAATTTATTTTAACATTATGAAGAAAGTAGATTAGAGAATGAAGATAAATTGTTGTGTGAAATGTTAAAAAATTAACTAGTATTTGTAGATGTATTAAGGCATTGTTTGGTTTGATGTATTATTAATCTATGTATAACTTATCCCAATCAATTTTGCTTTATTTTCGTCATATTATTTATCTATTTATTAATTAATAATTTTACATCAATTAAATCAAAAAAATTATAATATATCCATCAAATAATGTATTAACTATTTTTTCTTATTTATTTTTAATTTACATTATATTACTTATCCATTGATTACTTATCTTATCACTCAAACCAAACGGTGCCTAAGAGTTTAAACAATATTTTTTTTACAATTTGCAATTAGTATTTAATATTAATATTTAATAAATGCATGCATTAGCCGTTTGACACGGCTAATGCATGTGCAATTGTGCCAAAGGCTACAAAGCCGTTGGCCCAATTGCATTGTTTTTTTTAATTGTTTTTCCAGTCTGTTTTTCTCCTTTTTTTTGTTTTTTTAAATTTTTTAACCGGTTCTGGTTCGGTTCCGGGTCGGATCTGGTTATGAGCCGGATCCGGTCCAGGAACCGGAACCGGAACCGGAACCGGATGAACCGATTCAAAAAATCCTGAACCGGTTCAATCCATTACTTAATGGATTGGACTTGGTTCCGGGTCCGGTTCTTACATACCGGGTCCGGTTCCGGGTTTAATGGGCCAGTTCCGGTTTGGTTCCGGGCCAAACCGGTCCATTAAGCATGCCTAACTTGGATGGTGATTTAGGGATCAAGCCAAGGATGAGAATCTAAACCATAATTTTGCGCTTAGGACATTTCGAGCGGTTCACCCGTAAAACTTATAACTCACTCAATTCTTTTTCAAAAAGAGTTCCGCTTGAAATCACGACTCCCACACACTTAGAACTAAATTAAGAAGTCATCCTCAGAGTACTATTCCTATTAAATCATTTTATGAAAAATCCATTTCCGGACAGCAACCTCATTAAACTCCAAAATTCTGCACCTATCCAATCAATAGACAAAAACTCCACCTACACTTAACCAAATTCGTTTCCGCTTGAACCGACATATTCCTAACATCCTAGGCTAATTTCTGTCCCGAGCCCTTAGCCAAATTCTGATTTATACCCTTATTCACACACTTGTTTCCGGGCAGCCCCAATCCTTACAAAATTTTGCCCACTTACCTTAATCTATTCTCCCTTCTAAAGTTAATCCATTGGACGGGAAAGTCTATGCTGGCCTTTGGGCTGTGCCCCAATCCATTTAATTTTTGACACGTGGCATAAATTTTTTAAACTCAATAATGGTGAAAATCGTGTTTTTTTTTAATTACAAAACTGATTTGCTTGACCAGGGTTAACTTTGGTGTGATAAAAATTTAGGATTTTTGTTTTCTTAGCGCTAAACTCTGATCTCTGATCTCTCATCTCTCCCGCCTCACTTTCAAAAAAAAAATTGGTTCTTGATCTTGGCTAACACACCCACCGTCTCTCGTCACCCCTCCCGTCGCCGTCCGGTCCTCCATCTGCATCCTCGGATCATTCAATTTTTCAAAACTCTCCGCATAGCTTGGGAAGAAGAATTCCATATTTCAAAACTCTTGGCATCTCTAGGAAAGAATAATTCTAGATTTCTATTGAGCGCTCAATCCACAGTCATCCGTGAACTCCAGAATTTGTTGCTTATAAAAACACAGTGAGTGTGGAGTTTTTCTTTCTCTCTGTCATGATTTTCAAAGTGTTTCTTGTTTTGTGATTGTTCTGTGATTTTGTAACTCATCGTGGTGTATGTATATTTTGATTTGAGCCTTGCTTCTTGTGAGACCCGGACGCTACAACCAAAACCCAAAACGATTCGGGGGCATAATTTTTTTAAAATATATAGTGCTCAGTTGCGCATCAATGATGCGCGTTCGCGCATAGCTCATGCGCTGTTGAGCACAATGATGCGCGTTTGCGCATGAGCATGCGCTGTTGGGCATCATTAGCGCATGAGCTATGCGCAAACGTGCAACATTGATTCCCAACAGCGCATGCTCATGCGCTAACGCGCATCAATGTGCTCAACAGCGCATGAGCTATGTGCAACACTCATTTTTGCAGAAATCCTAAAAACAATATAAATTAATATTATCCAACCTTAAGTATTGATCGATTCTTTTGAAGAAAGTGGTGATTAAGCTATGAGGAAGGCAACTTGATTTTGTTCTACACGATCATTTCTAAATTTTTTATAACTTGACACATAGCTTTGATTCATTATTATTTTTATTTATATTTGAAAATTTTGTTTAATTATAGGCTTGATGGTAGACAACAACGAAGAGTTTGAAGTTGCAAATCTGACTCCTGAAAATGTCGAGGTATCATCTACCAACTCTATTGCAGATGAATTGGAGAGTAAACTACTTGTTGGAGAAGTAGTGAGAAGTGTTGAAGATGCTTATTTACTTTATTGCAATTATGCACATGCTAAAGGGTTTAGTGTTAAAAAAGGTGATCAACGTTATTTTCCTGGTACAATTTAATTGCAAGCTAAAGATTTTGAGTGTTCATGTGAAGGCAGTAAAGATGAAAAACGCTCTAATGAAAAAGTTCCTGTTTACTTGAAGCCAACTAGTAGAAGTAAATGTAAAGCTAAACTCAGAATAACCAGGCAAAAAGGGGGAGAGTGGAAGGTTGGTAGGTTTGTTGTTGATCATAATCATGACATGGTTGCTGTTGATCAAAGGCATTTGTTGAGATCATCACGTAATATTTCTCATGCTCAAAAATCCACTTTAGAAGCAATGGTAAATGCGGGGATATCTGTGGCTAATGTTGTCTCATATATGGAAAATGAAGCCCAAGGGTCACAGAATTTGAATTTTCTCCGAAAGGATGTATATAATCATCTTAGTCGTATGAAAAAGCATACAAAAGTTGAGAATGGGGATGCTTCTGCTGTCACGCCCCGAGATCGGAACGTAGCATCGGCGTTGTTAACAATTTTAAATCGTAAAACAACAAGCCTTGTAGTGTAAAAATAGCCTTCAACCAGTCTTTTACAAATCCATAAACGTCTTTACAATATCAAAACATAACAGTAGCGGAAACGAAATATAAAGATAATAAAACTAGTAAGACTGCTAGCATTTTCATCATTCTAGACTTGATCACCAACCCCAGAAAGTGTGTTGCTCATCATCATCCAATTGCTCTTCGGTATCTGGGAAGGGAAGTAAGGGGGATGAGTGTTTTGGGAAACACTCAGCAAGAGGGGGCCAATCGTACATGCAAATGTTGAATATACATATATATAGGAGTTCAAAGGGAGCATGTTCCAACACATGTCGCAACATAAATCAAGACAAGGCAAAACTTGAAACTGAGCATCAATACATATCATGAATGGAACATAAACTTAGACATAGCACTGTTATTCATCTCGTTAATCATGGCTACTGATCAGTCCCTAATTTTTACTCCTCTAAGGGGGCGAGGCCATAAACGGTTATTATAACCCACCGCATCAGGGCCATATAATATCTTATCATGTTTTCAGAATTCTTTACCACTTCTTAAGTCGATTTCTAACAGTGCATAACAAGGAGTTTCATGGAATAACTTGTACATAATTCAAAGACATATGAAACAAGAGATGTACGATTGAACTTTCACAAACAAGATCATGAACGTTTTTAAAACATATATAGGTATAAGTCCTCTTACCGTATTCGATTTATAAACAAATCGTGCAGAAGTATGAGTTGCTCGGTTCTGGACAGAAAATGCGGTTCCTTGATCAACTTTGGCACTGCTTCTCGGCTTATCTTGCTGGAAAAATAAGTATGCTCGAATTTGGACAGAGTTTCTGCTCCAACACTTTGACAGAAGTCTGCTCGAAAATGACAGAACTGGAACCCGAAATGTGAAGTGATGGTGCTCGAAATTTGTGTGATTTCCTTGAGGTTTCTGCCACTTATTTATAGGAGAAAATATCAGATGAAGAGTCTCCTTATTCATGACCAATAATGCTCATTAACAGCCATGATTCCTCATTATTTCAGCTGTTACAACTCTTGGTTGCTAGCTGTTACAACTCATTTGCTATAGTGCATGCATAAACCTGTTACAATTCCTTTGTTATGGAGCATGTATAACCGTGGCTTCACATTCCTCCCACCTTGGGGGAAGTTTCGTCCTCGAAACTTGAATTAGGTTGTTCTTCAAAGAGAAATGGATACAGATTGCGCATCTTCTCTTCCAATTCCCAAGTGGCCTCCCTCTCCGTGTGATTAGACCACTGAATTTTTACGTATGGAATGGCTCTTCTTCTCAAAACTTGATTCTTGGTATCCACTATTCGTATTGGAACCTCTTCATATTTGAGCTCCTTCTTTAGATTCCCTTCAACTACAAGAGGTTCAATTTGAAGAACATGACTGGGATCTGGGATATACTTTCTTAATTGCGAAACATGAAAAACATTGTGAATCCTTGACATATCTGGTGGTAAGGCTAGTCTATATGCCAAGGTTCCTATTTTGTCCAAAATCTCGAATGGTCCGACATATCTGGGATTCAATTTTCCAGTTTTACCAAATCGAACAACTCCTTTCATGGGTGAGATTTTACATACGCTTTTTCACCTACTTCAAATTCCAACGGTCGTCTCTTCATATCAACCCAACTCTTTTGTCGATCTTGAGCAGCTTTGAGTCTTTCCTTGATGATGGTTACTTTTTCTACCGTTTCTTGAACTAGTTCAGGTCCCGTTATGGTTTTCTCTCCTACTTCATCCCAGTATAAAGGTGAGCGACACTTTCTCCCATATAATGCTTCGTATGGTGCCATACCAATACTGCTGTGGTAACTATTGTTGTAAGCAAACTCGATTAAAGGCAAGTGTTCACTCCAGTTTCCACTAAAGTCTAGAGCACAAGCCCTTAGCATGTCCTCCAATGTTTGGATCGTTCTCTCTGTTTGGCCATCAGTTTGAGGGTGATAAGCCGTACTGAGAGTGACCTTGGTTCCCATGACATTCTGAAAGCTTTTCCAAAATCTGGATGCAAACCTCGGGTCTCTATCTGACAAAATACTAGCAGGTACGCCATGTAATCTTACGACATTGTCCATGTACATAGTTGCTAGTTTATCCAGGTTGTAATTCATGCGGACCGGTAGGAAATGCGCTGTCTTTGTAAGTCTGTCTACAATTACCCATATTCCGTCATGACTCTGCCGTGACTTGGGTAAGCCGACAACAAAATCCATAGAAATGTGATCCCACTTCCATTCTGGAATTTCCAACGGTTGAAGTAATCCTCCAGGTCGTTGATGTTCAGCTTTAACTTTCTGACAGACCTGACATCTAGACACAAACTCAGCAACATCCTTTTTCATTCCATTCCACCAAAAATTTCCTTTTAAATTTCGATACATCTTGGTGCTGCCGGGGTGGATTGAAAATTTTGATTTGTGTGCTTCAGACATTACCTCATGACGAAGATTATCAATGTCGGGTACACACAATCGTCCTTTCATCCACATAACTCCATTGGAATCTATTTCAAGATTTGGTGTCTTTCCTTCTCCTGCTTGCTCCCTGAGTTTTGCTAAAGAAGGATCGTGGCTTTGTTTCAATTTGACTGTTTCTCGAAGACATGGTTGTGCTGAGAGTGAGGCTAAGATTACCTTACTCATGTTCTTCCGACTTAGAGCATCAGCTACCTTATTTGCTTTTCCAGGGTGATAGCTTATTGTCAAGTCATAATCCTTCAATAGTTCAATCCACCTTCTCTGTCTCATATTCAATTCTTTTTGAGTAAACAAGTACTTGAGACTTTGATGATCAGTAAATATTTCACACTTTGCACCGTAAAGATAATGTCTCCAAATCTTTAGTGCAAAGACCACTGCGGCTAATTCAAGGTCATGCGTAGGATAATTTTGCTCATACGGTTTTAATTGTCTTGAAGCATAAGCAATTACCCTTCCATCTTGCATGAGCACGCATCCCAATCCTCCTTTTGACGCGTCGCTATAGATGACAAAATCCTTGCCTTCAGTTGGAAGTATCAATACTGGTGAAGATGCCATCTTTTTCTTCAGAATTTCAAAGCTCTGTTCACACGTTTCATCCCAGTTGAACATAGAGTTCTTTTGTGTGAGTTTGGTGAGAGGTATAGCTATCGAAGAAAAACCTTCCACGAATTTTCGATAATAGCCAGCCAAACCTAGAAAGCTTCGGATTTCAGTTACAGTTTTTGGTCTAGGCCAATCCATAACTGCCTCCACTTTCTTGGGATCCACAGATACTCCGTCTTTGGATATTATATGGCCCAAGAAGGTGACGCTCTTTAGCCAAAATTCACACTTCTTGAATTTGGCATAAAGTTCTTTCTCTCTTAGCGTCTGGAGAGTGAGTCGGAGATGTTCTTTGTGGTCTTCTTCACTTGGTGAATATACGAGGATGTCGTCAATAAATACCACCACAAACTTGTCGAGGAACGGCTTGAATACTCTATTCATGAGATCCATAAATACTGCCGGTGCGTTAGTTAACCCAAAAGGCATCACCATAAATTCGTAATGCCCATACCGTGTCCTAAAAGCTGTTTTCGGAACATCTGCTGACTTGACTTTCAATTGATGATAGCCTGACCTTAGATCGAGCTTGGAAAAGACTGTAGCTCCTTTGAGTTGGTCAAACAAATCATCAATTCTTGGGAGGGGGTACTTGTTCTTGATTGTGATCTTATTGAGTTCTCGATAGTCGATACACAACCTCATACTCCCATCTTTCTTCTTCACAAATAGGACCGGGGCTCCCCAAGGAGATGCACTTGGTCGTATTTGCTTTTTATCCAACAATTCTTGGAGTTGCTCTCTTAATTCTTTCAGCTCTGCTGGAGCCATTCGGTATGGTGCTTTTGAGATAGGTGCAGCACCAGGTACTAGATTAATTTCAAATTCCACTTCACGGTCGGGCATTACCCCAGGAAGTTCTTCAGGAAACACATCTGGAAATTCTTGAACTACAGGAATATCTTCTAATGAAAGTGCCACTTCTTCCTTTACTTCGCCTACCACTGCTAGGTATACTTCTTTGCCACTTTTCATAGCTTTCCAAGTTTGAGAAGCAGATAAAAGGGACTTCTGCTCCTTGACTTTGCCATGATAAATGACTTCTCACAAAAATGTCACGCCCCGAGATCGGAACGTAGCATCGGCGTTGTTAACAATTTTAAATCGTAAAACAACAAGCCTTGTAGTGTAAAAATAGCCTTCAACCAGTCTTTTACAAATCCATAAACGTCTTTAAAATATCAAAACATAACAGTAGCGGAAACGAAATATAAAGATAATAAAACTAGTAAGACTGCTAGCATTTTCATCATTCTAGACTTGATCACCAACCCCAGAAAGTGTGTTGCTCATCATCATCCAATTGCTCTTCGGTATCTGGGAAGGGAAGTAAGGGGGATGAGTGTTTTGGGAAACACTCAGCAAGAGGGGGCCAATCGTACATGCAAATGTTGAATATACATATATATAGGAGTTCAAAGGGAGCATGTTCCAACACATGTCGCAACATAAATCAAGACAAGGCAAAACTTGAAACTGAGCATCAATACATATCATGAATGAAACATAAACTTAGACATAGCACTGTTATTCATCTCGTTAATCATGGCTACTGATCAGTCCCTAATTTTTACTCCTCTAAGGGGGCGAGGCCATAAACGGTTATTATAACCCACCGCATCAGGGCCATATAATATCTTATCATGTTTTCAGAATTCTTTACCACTTCTTAAGTCGATTTCTAACAGTGCATAACAAGGAGTTTCATGGAATAACTTGTACATAATTCAAAGACATATGAAACAAGAGATGTACGATTGAACTTTCACAAACAAGATCATGAACGTTTTTAAAACATATATAGGTATAAGTCCTCTTACCGTATTCGATTTATAAACAAATCGTGCAGAAGTATGAGTTGCTCGGTTCTGGACAGAAAATGCGGTTCCTTGATCAACTTTGGCACTGCTTCTTGGCTTATCTTGCTGGAAAAATAAGTATGCTCGAATTTGGACAGAGTTTTTGCTCCAACACTTTGACAGAAGTCTGCTCGAAAATGACAGAACTGGAACCCGAAATGTGAAGTGATGGTGCTCGAAATTTGTGTGATTTCCTTGAGGTTTCTGCCACTTATTTATAGGAGGAAATATCAGATGAAGAGTCTCCTTATTCATGACCAATAATGCTCATTAACAGCCATGATTCCTCATTATTTCAGCTGTTACAACTCTTGGTTGCTAGCTGTTACAACTCATTTGCTATAGTGCATGCATAAACCTGTTACAATTCCTTTGTTATGGAGCATGTATAACCGTGGCTTCACATCTGCGCTACTTCATCATTTCATAAATAAGGCAAATAAAGAGTCAAATTTTTTTTGGAACGTGCAGTTAGATGATGATGATAGGGTCATGAACTTCTTCCTTAGGGATTCGAGATGTCAAGTTGATTTTGAGTATTTCGGTGATGTTTTATCAGTTGACACCACATATCGAACCAATCGTTACAACTTGATCTGTGCTCCTTTTGTTGGGATTAATCATCATAAGCAAAGTGTGATGTTTGGTTTGGCATTCATGTCAGATGAAACTGAGAGTTCATTTGAATGGTTGTTCAAAACTTTTCTTGATTCTATGAAAGGGAAGCAGCCTGAAATAATTTTCACAGACCAATGTCAAGCTATGATGAATGCAATTGAAACAGTATTTCCATATTCTCACCATCGGTTATGTCAATGGCACATCAATCAAAATGCTCCGTCACACTTTGGGAGTTTGAATGGTGATTCGAGATTTAAAAGATTGTGGAATAAATGCATGAGTCATTGCGAATCGGAGGAAGAATTTGAATCTACCTGGAGGATTATGAATGAAGAATACAATCTTAGTAGCCATAAGTGGTTGAATAATATGTATGCTTTAAGATACAAATGGGCTACTGTATTTAGCAGTCATAGGTTCAGTGCTGGTCTTTTGGCAACTTCTAGAAGTGAGGGGACAAATGCAGTGCTGAAGAGAGTGAGTAACAGTGCCATGTCATTGTATGATTTTGTGCAGAATTACGAGAAAGTCCAAAAAAGTTGGCGTGAGAGAGAAAAAGTCGAGGATACGCGCTGCCATCACATGAAAGCTCCAACGATGCTAAAAAATAATCCATTGCTGAATTCTGCGGCAGATGTTTATACACTCAACGTGTACAAGCTTTTTGAACTAGAATTTATTAATTCTTTGAATATGCGGTTGATTGAGATGCCCTCCGATTTGAGTGAAGTTTCTCTCGGGTTTAAAGTAAAATCTCATGATGAGAGTTCAAGGGTAAGATACGTGTTATTCAACAAGCAAACGTTTGAAGTAAAATGCAGTTGTCAAAAATTTGAGTCAATGGGAATACTTTGCAAGCACATTTTGATGATTTTCAATTTTATGAATGTGAATTTTCTACCAAAACAATATTTGAAAAAGAGGTGGATGAAAAATGCAAAAAACAGAGTTGATGACTTTTTTCTGGATGAAAGTCGAAGTGGAAGCGGCAGTGGCTGTGGTCGTGAGTGTGAGACTGTTTTTGTGAACCAAATCATGAGATCAACATATGCTCTGAGCATGAGATGTAAATTTAATGAAAATTCCAGAAATATGTTGACAGGAATTCTAGATGGTGCGAGGGAGCAAATAGATTGTTTGTTTGAAAATCTGAAGTTGGAAGATCCGAAAGTTTGTGGCGACGAATTTGTTGAAGAAAATATCCTGTTAGATGACATACTCGTGCTTAATCCTCCCCGAGTGAAGTCAAGAGGAATCACAAATAAAAACATACAACGTCATTGGGATGTTAAAAATAAGAAAAGGAAAGGAAAGGAAAAAGGTGATCGATCAAGTAAGTAAAGTTGTAAATTGATCTTTCTTATGTGTTTAGTTCTTTTATGTTTAAATTATTATTTTGTATGATATAGATGCAAGGGGAACCAAAGGCAAAGGTCAAAGTTCACAACCCTCTCAAAGTACAAAGTGCCAACGACGTCAAAATGCTACTGTCCCACCTTCACAAATCAATATTAATCATCCCTTTGATTTTGCATCAACTGAATCTCAATTTCATGTCAACCAAATATATCATTGGGTTGTTACTAACTTTTGCCTTGAGTTAATTGTACACCTAACTTTTTTTAAAGGATGGGGAAGCGCTTCTGCTGCGCATATGGAGTGCTGATGCGCTCTATCTAAAGCGCAACAGTGCTTCTGGTTCATTATGATGGGTGCTGCTGCGCTCTAATTCTCTCATCATCTTACATTTATTTTGTGTATTTCAAATGCAGGAAAGTGATACAAACTTAAATTCACATGACCAAATGAATTCATTCTCATATCAATTTGAGAATCTTCATTCATTCCAAGTAAGAAAAATTGCTAAAGAATATTTAAATTGTTTATAAATTTATCTCATTTTTTTAAAAAAATATTTTTAGGGACACAATGATAGTAATCATAATAGCTCGATATAAGAGCTGCGATGTCTCGGCTTCTCAAGGTAATTTTTTTGCTTCTTTATTTTGTATTTAAGCTAAAATAATAAAGATGAGGTGGTGTAAAAGATTTGTTTTTGCTGTGTTGGTATTTTCATAATTGTTTTCGTGAATTATGGTATTTTGTGCTAGAATGTATGCCGGTTTCGTGAACTCTGGTTTGATCTTGGTTTTGAACAAAGAATCAGTGGGCACATGATGATCTTGCATTTGTTGTCATATGTAATCTCCTTTTGTCAGTTGCTACTGCTGGTTATTGTGTTGCGTAAGTGCACTATTTTCATGATCTTGGTTTTGAACAAATTTGTGCACCCGAGTTGAAATGTTCAACATAATATTCTTTTAAATGATTGCAATACATGTTTTTGTGGTTATTCCAGTATTGATTTTTCCATTTCCTTGTGACTTTGTTTCCTCGCTGGAATTAGTCGGTTTCATGAATTCTAGTTTTTTTGGGAGAAGAGATTTGAAACCAATTGTGTGACTTTGTTTCCTCTCATTTGAATTGATATCTCATTTGATGTGTTGGTCTTTTCAGAATTGTCATAGTCGCGAGAGTTTTTTGGGAACTAGTTGCTTTTGTGAATTCTGGTTTTTGGGAGAGAATGGAGATGTTGGCAGCTGGCAGGAGAGCTGATAATAGATCAAGAAAGGAGAAAGAACAACAGCTTACCCACTGTGGTGCTAAGCAGTCGTCTCGTCGCCAAGAACATCCTCTTGTTTAGCAAGAGCATTTTTGGATTCTTAATGGAGAAGTTGTCAAAAGTTGGTTAAGAAATAGTTGGAATTGTATGGGATTTATGTTCTGGAATCCAAATGTCTGTTTTGGAATTTACTTTTATAAATTAGTTGGAAGTGTATGGAATTTTTTTCACTCCAATTTCTGTTCTGGAATTTGCAATGAAACAGAGGCGTGCATTTTCCAATTTTTTTCAGTCCAAATGTATGTTCTGATGCTGTGTTGTATATAGGTAAAGAAATAGCAAGAACCCAACCCAAAACTTCCCAGGTCTCGAGTGAGAAAAGAAACTTTATTTAGCTTGAACCTTGACTTTCTTTTGTTGATTTTGGGTGAGGGAAACGGTTGGACAGCTTACTTTTTTTTCTTTCTGGTAACCACTATTGAATTCGAGCTTAATCGAAATGTTTAGACCATTTTAATTTTAAATTTTTGCGGCTTTGTCTTGTAGTCACAATGCTTTTCTGGATCAATTTTTGGTAACATCTTAAATACAAAATCATCGAACACAAGGGGAGCATTAATGAAGACATACAGAACCGATAATTATTTTCATTTTCCATACCGGCATACAATCCCAGAACTAATAAGGCCGCAACATTCTGCATAAAGAAACCATACAATTGCAGATCTTCAGTTGTTAAAGTACAAAGCACAGCTACTTAAGCTTCTGTAAGCATGAGAGAAGCAGCAATTGGCTTGGCTTTTGCTTCAGTTTTGTTCATTTTATAGAGCACAACTACTTACAAATATTAATTAATGAGCAGGACCGAATTTATGCATTGCAAAATTGATAAATAATTTTGGGATTTTAAATGAACCAATATGATCCAAGAATTCATTCAACAAAAATCCAATACATGGACGTGAATAAACGGCTAGCTAAAGAAAATAATATCAAAAGGGATCATATTTCTTGACAAACAAATTATATTACAAATATCTCGGCTCTTCTCATTTTGAACTCCAATGGATGTATCTCATCATTGTCCTTCATTACCAACCGCTCCGGAGTATCCAGTCCTCGGAGATGCTTACCTTCAAACATGAACAAAAAATATACTAAAAAAAGTGTCGCAGAAGAGTGGATAGGAAATCTGTATAGTTCCAGCGCAGTTTGGACACAAATTTTAAGAGTGAAAAATCAATACAAGCGAAAAAATGAATATGTATATATATATATATATATATATATATATACAGCTTTGTGATTGATAACCATCAAGGACAGAAAAAAGAAACATGATACACAATCTACTATCTAGATCCACAAAAAAGGAAACAAGATATACAATCACAGTGAAAAATCAACCCATATAAATTGGTAACCGTCAAGGCCAGAAACAAGATACCCAATCTACTATCTAAAGCATGAGTTGATACTGATCCAATTCGAATAAATAGAGCTTATGATTCAATCAAGCTAAACTTGAGAGAATAAAAGAAAAAAAAGAACATTCTAAATGCTCAAGTCTCCTAGTTGTATTGATAAGTATTGTTACTATCTATTTGTTGAAAGGATGTTTTAAAAACATTGTATCATATTTCTTCAAATCAATATCATTTGGTTATATACTCTAAGAAAACTATGACAACAAAAAAAACATAGAAGCCCAGAGAACTACCAGCACGATTCAGGACCATCCGGCATGATTCAGGTCTCTTTTCGTTTGATGGAAGGAATTTCAAAAACTGTCATTCCGGCACCAAGAACAAAACTTCAACTAAATACAAAATGTTTGATAATATATTAATAGTTAATATATGATATCTCAAATTAAGTTAATAAATATATTGTAGACATCAATATATAACTATTTACAGGTAAGAATATGGAAAGAAAAATTAATATTGAGAAAATAAACTCACATTCATTATAAAACACAACCATTCTGTTTGGAAATGGAAATGCATCGAGTGATCTTTGAAAGAATTCTAATCCATCACAAATTTAGTCACAAAATTGGTGAAACTAATATAGAAAATAAATTATTTTCATTTAACCTATTCAATATTGTTCAACGAGAACTAATAAAATTAAGATTTTTGTATGGATGTGTTGAAAAAGGTCTACTTATCAACATATTAATTAATTTATTTAATGAATTTTGAGAAACAATAAAGACAACCATGTGTGGTAAAAAAAAACCGACATTATAATGTGAAGTAAAAAACCAGGTGTGGAGATATTTCTTAATTTTCAAGTAAAATTAATACAAAATTTCATACATAATGAATTCAACTGATTAAAATGAGAGATATCTTTCACATAAAGTACCGATGGTGACAGGCGACGGTCGGTGGCGGTGAGACGAGGGTGGGGCGGTCGGTGGCTGGCCGCTGCTGTGGTAAAAAAAAGAGACTTTAAAAATGTGAAGTAAACATGCCTAGATCTAAATCTGAATGGAGGGATGAGGATCCGAGATATGACGAATCACATAATCAATTACCTGAGCTCAGATTTCTTCAGGGTTTCTTCCCTTCCGGCGTGGAAAAAGGGAAATGGAATGAGAAATCTGATTCGAGTGAAATGCATCATTAAAAGTGAATAAAGCTGTAAATGAACTTTGTTGTAATTCCATCGAAGGCATTATTCCATAGCAAGATCCTGAAATTATTTTTGGGGAGGTGAAGCGGGAGGAGGGGAGATGAGCTGTCAGCGCTATAAATGAGAAATCAAAAGTTAGGTCTAACCCAAGCTAACCATGGTTAAGGAAATCTATTTATTTATTTAAAAAATATACACGATTTGCATTATAATTCATTTAAAAGGAGGTTGACATGTGTCGCACAATGAATGGAAGAGGGCACAACCCTTTGGCCAGCATAGACTTTCCCCCATTGGACACCCTTTATCCCAACTCATAAACCAAGGCCAAGACCACCTCTTAGACTCACTCGCACCCTTAGAACTAGCCCTTCCTCAAGCCTAGAAAAGTTCGGCCTCAGCCCCTAAGACCGACTCCTTCACAAGCCAAATCAAATTCCTAACTCAAAATAGCCCTGCCCCAAACCCATTTCCCACATCGAGACAGCCCCTCCTCAAGACTAATCCTAGCTCAAAACCCGATTCCTTTCAAGACCCATTCCGACAGTTCCTCGTATCCCATTTGTGCCAGCCAAGTCTCACACTCAAAGCGCTACCATGTGAGCTACATCTCAACCACGGTAGCCTCTAAATCACCATCCAAGCAACACAAATAACATCACGAGCAGACATCGAACCGAGAAAATGCTCCATTATATATTTTTCTAAAATTTTCGAAACATGTCATCAATGAAGACTTCATTCAAAACTCATAGCTCAATAATCTCAATACATTTCAAAACAAGGAAAATCATAATAAGTTAATTCCCAAATCAAGAACGTAACAAAATCTCAGCTGAAAACTTTCGAATAGGGCATGAAAACTTCTGAAAATTTCGAAATGCGTACACACATACAACACAAGACATATTAAATCTACTTGGTGGCCAAAGAATGCCATTATTCTTGCCTCGACTAGAAGAAATCAGAGAAAAGGAGCTCGAGTGAGCTGAAATCGAGCCCAATAAACGCGGCAACAGCACGGACGACTCGCCTAGGGGAAGGGCTACACTGGAACTGGTGGCTGGCGGTGAACGGTGGTGCTGGCACAAGTCGGCAGCGGCTGCAGCTCCCAGGGAAGAAGAAGCCGTCACAAGGGAGTGGAATGGAGAGAAAATGAAGGATTCTATCAGCCAAAGCTTGGAGAAGGGGAAAATAGAAAAGGCCGAGTAATTAGGTAGGAAAATTCTTAATGGGACGTGAACTGGGATAGGGAAAAAAATAGAAATTGGGCCGAGCCAGCATATATTTTAAAGTGTGCAAGAAATATAATGCAGAATATATAATAGGTAGTATTTTAAATAGTGTTTGTAAAAGTGTCAGGCCCAAATTCTCGAAAATGCTCAAAGTTTGAAAAATTTATGAATTAAACACTTTAAATATTCTGATGACACGGCAACGAGTAAAATATTTAAATAACAAGCAGAGCGATTAAAATAATTTTAAACAAACTAAACTAACGTTTAAAAGTATTTTAAATAAATACTCAAGCGAAAATAAAAATCTTTAAAATAATTTGAACAATTAAAAGGATTAAACAAATAAGCTAGACACTTAAAATAGTAAAAAATAATAATTTAAAATAACTAACCACTAAACTTAGTCTATTAAAATAAATAAGTTGGACACTCAAAAATATTTAAACAAATAAGCTAAACAGTTAAAATCTTTTAAATGAATAAATTAAACAATTATAATCATTTAAATATGCAAGCTTAAACTTTTAAAATATTAAAACAATTAAGTTGCACAATAAAAATTATTTTGACAAATAAACTTAAACAATTAAAAACATTAATTAAATAGTTAGCACAATAAAAATCATTTGAATAAATAATAAAATATTTTATTAACACATAATTCACATAAAGAACTTAGATCAATTAAACCTAAAAGTAATAATCCTAATATTTATTAAATTTAAAGCATGTGATTTAGTAGATTGGATTTTAAGCGCCACAAGGTTTGTATACTAGTGCTTAACGTATTGAGCGTAGTTGCTCACGTGTACTGTTTTGTTCTTGGACACCCTATTCGACGGGACATGTCTCAGGTTGGACGACGTCGGTAGGTCGAGGCAGGGTTGAGAGCTAGAGCTGTGGTTGCAGTTAGTTTTCGTTAGTTCAATGGTGTTGATACTGATTTTTGATTTGGTTGTGTAAATAGTTTATCGTTTTCGGTTTTAGTCACCAGTTGTATTCCGCCGGGTTGGTTTGTACACCCAACCAATATATAATATTTTTCAGCTACTCCAATTTTTTTTAAAAAAAAATGAGTTATGTGTAAGATTGATCATGATTAGGGGTGAAATACCACTCGAATCTAGAGTTAGCTGGTTCTTCCCAAAATGCATTGAGGCGCAGCAGCTGAATGAACACTTAGAGGTAGAGCACTATTTCGGTGCAAGCAGCGAGAGTGGTACCAAATCGAGATAAATTTTGAATACTAGATATGATCTCAAAAATTCGATCTATTCTACCGCGTTCGTTATCCACGTTCAACGTGCTTGCTACTAGTTCTTATAAACATCTCAATTATTATAAGACTCTTATAAAATGGTAAAAATATTAAATATAACTATATATATATATATCTATCTATCTATATATTATTATTATTATTATTATTATTATTATTATCTAAAATTATGAATAAAATGTAAAGTTTTACAATTGTGAATCTACAACTTTGTTCTTTTATTTTACACAAATTTATTTAAATTAAATACATATAAGAATATAAATGTAAAAGTTAAATATTGGTTATGACATAAAAGTAATATATTATATTACTTATCTATATCTATACCAATTATAAAAATGTGAACCAAGGTGAAAAATTTTCATTGTGTATTTTTAATTTTGTCCTTGGTTAGTACATACTTGATAAATTCTATGAGAATATTTTTGTAAAATCAATTATTATGATAAGATCAAAATTGACAATATATACATATTAGATAAGGTTTCAGTTTTAAAAAAAGATTGAAATTTTTAAAGAATTGACAATGTGTACAACTACACACTTGAAGATTTGTAGATTTAAAATATAGATAACGAGGCCAACCTGTGAGAATCCAATACAAACCATTTTTTTTTTTCGAAGGTGGTGTTTTAATCCGAAGTAGGCTAGGCTACAAAATTTTTTGCCCCACTTGACTTTCTTGGGTTGGGCTAAAAGATGGCATAGATCCTGCCTGCTTTCACTCGCCTCTATATGCTGGACACTTTTTTAATCACAAAGTTTACACCGTGTCAACGGATTGATTCATTGTTAAAAAAATTAATCAAATCATTTTGTACTTCATACATATTTAATATGTAACCGTCGGTTTTGTCTATGCTAGTACATGGACACTACCAATGTGCTGCATCGAATGACCCATATTTTTTTGGATTTGATTTGATCTCATTTTAAATGAAATCATATCAAGTCCAAAAAAACATGGACCGTTGGATCCCCATTCTGGCACTACCCGAATGGGATAGCATAGACAAAACCGTAACAGTCATTCTCATACCAAGGTAGTGTTTGACGGTTTAGTACATGCCTCCCGCTAGGCACTACCCTGCGGATGACATGCAACCCCATGATTGGTCAAAATTAGTGGGTCCCACGTGGAGCCTACTGATTTTAACCAATCATGAGCCGTCACGTCACCCGCAGGGCACTACCCTGCGGGTAACATCGACTCAACCGTGTTTCAAAGAGTTTTTAAAAAATATTTTTCAGTTTTTTCTTTACAAAATTGTGATTTCGTAAAAGGGAAGCTGAGAAGTGCTTCCTAAAAGCTCTCCAAACACTACCTAATTGTAACCGATTGCTTCTCTGCACGCAACACACTTATTGGGCCAGTTTGGACACAAAATTATTGGCTTAAAAAAGCACTTAAATGCGTCCAGCTTTTTAAAGTGCATTAAAAAAAACAGAAGCAGTTTTAGTATTTGGATAAATGTTAAAAATGTGATTTTTTAAAATAAAAACATAAGCAGAAGCAAAAAAACCAAAATTTCTGACTTTTAAAAAATCACTTATTTGGGTTAAATAAATGCTTTTTCAAAAACGACTATTGTAACCAAACACAGGGGTGTCAAAACTCAAACCGACACGAGTCGACCCGAAAAATATCGGGTTAGGGTTGGGGGTTTTTGGGTTTGGGTCAAATCAGGTTGTCCCGAAAGCTACCCCAAAAAAATTAATCGGGTTAGGATTGGGTTCGGGTCAACTCGATGACACGAATATTTTTAATATTATTATTTTTATATAAAAGTAAGAAAGATTTGCTACATTCTTATGTTTGAAAAATTTTTATTGTATATCTTACTATCTTATAAAACTTGAACCACCTTTAAAAACTACTTTGGTGCGTTTTGATGACACCAAAATATATTTATTATTTAACCCTTGATAGTTATTTAAAATTTAATATATTTACATTGAAAAAAAAGGGTAAAAATAGGTGAAAAACAAAAACAAAAAAAACTACCTTGCATCACCCACTTCTCCCATATTGAATGAAACTAAAATGAATTTGATTTATGTTATATTGACCCCACTCGCATAACATGTGCACTTTTACTAGTTAATATAATAGATTTTAGTCCTTTAATATTTATTTTGTACAATTTTTATTTTTTTTTGTAGTAAGTATATACTTTAAATATTCTACAACTACAGTTTCAAATTTAAATATTATATAAACTTAGATTTTGTTTTTATGTCATTAAATTAAATATTACTATTATTATTGTGTGTTTTGAATTTTTATTTAATTATTTTGTTAAAAAAATTAAAAAATTAAAAAAATCATGTTGGTTCGGGTTGATCGGGTTAGTCAGGTTAGCCGGGTTCGAGTTCGGGTTGGCCATTTTCGGGTTGGCTCGGGTTCGGGTTGAGAAATGTTTAAAATTTATTTTCGCCAATCCGACCCGAACCCAACCGATCCACCCGAATTGACACCCCTACAATCACATAACTTTTTAAAAAAATCACTTTTTTTTTAAAACATAAGTGTTTTTTCTAAACTATAAACCGTTCCCAAACGAGCTCATTATCACTATACAACACAACAAGTCAACAATATAATGCATACAACAGAAAGTAAAGATTAACATCACCAGCCTAAGAACTAGAACCACCAGCATCAAAGACACAAATTTCTCTGAAAACAAAACATAAGCCCTAAATAACGTTTTCCTAATACATTCTTCCTTTGCAATTGCGTGAACCACAAAAGCAATGCTTCTTCTTAATATTTCCATTCACATCACAAACTCGATCTATCTTATAATTGTAATTACATGTAAGCTCATGTAAAGCAGGGATGTTCCTGGTTGCAAAAAACATAATGTGTGGCATTTTCTTGTCATAGTGATCATAAAGAACCTCTTGAGCATACATGTTAGGAGAACAACTATGTTTAACAAATCTTCCCACGTTTCCAAACTTACCCGCATCAATAGCAAAGACATCGTGGTTTCCTGAATCAACAAGGCCTTCCAATTCCCCATATTCCTCATGACCATCACCAATATCAAAGAGGTATTCATCTTCACCAATTCTTTGCTCCGCTTCCTTCTCTTGTAGCAACTCTCCGATATATTCGCATATGAAACTACCGGATGTCACATAGTCTCGTGTTCTTAATCCCCACCCTCTTTCTTTCGTCTTAAAAATCTCCAACTGGATTCTAGGGCCATGTTGGCTGACTCTACTCATACAAGAAGGGGGGCATTTGCAATTCGGGCCACACTCATAAACTATGGTTCTTGATCTAACAATCGAACCCTTTTCATTGAATGGAATCTCTCCTCCATTCCTCACAACACATGGACATTGATGAGAATCTGAGCAACCATTTACGCAGTCGCAGCCAACCGATTCCACACCCCTATACCATTCCGGATAAATGATCTTGTTTATGTATGCGAAAGGTGGGGGTCTAAGATCATCGATTCCATTCATAACCCGAATTGGACGATTCTCCAGTCCTTGAGATACATCATATATAATGCAAATTTCCTTCCGAGGTAAAAATTTTCCATACTTAGCTACAGTTTTGGCGAGGTCTTGGTTGGCCTGGCATTCTAGTTAATTCAAATTTGAACACCAAACTACCATTTTCATCTCTATCTTGCCAATAATTAGTTACCATGTAAAGCCCATCATACGAATATAAATACTTCGAGTCATTAAAATGGCCAAAAACATGAGATTCCATCCCAGTCATTCTTTTACGGATAACTCTTACTGGATATCTCATTTCCATGCTATTCACCATAGCAAGATTTCCCTTTATGAGCTTTTGATCAGCAGCTTTGTCAACTAACTTCGGATTCCCACCTTGACCCGAATATATCAAAGAATCATTAGGTTTAGCCTCATTCTCGTAACGACCAGAATCTACGACACAGGTAGCGAACTTTTCATCCCCAATAGTTACGTAATCTATTCCACACATCATCTGGCGGTGTAGACCAACAACCGCAAGTTGTGCCCTGAATCGAAAAGTGTCACCAATTTCAATGCCTGGTATATGCCCAAAAGGCTTCCGAACAGAAATCCACATTCCTTCAGCCTTGACACGCCCTGCTGCTTCTATATGTGCATTATTTTTACCTTTTTGTTCTTCTCCCATCTCTGCTTTTCGCTTTTTCCGCTCCTTTGTTAGTGCCTTAAAATACTCTTCAAACTTCAGTAAAGCTTCCCTCACCTTACATCCCTCAGGTCGATCATGCTTCACAATACACGAATTGACTAATTCTTCTAGTGTTCGATAGGATTTAGGCTGATCATTACATGAATCCTTACACTCAACACATGCAAGATTATCACCTGTTGTAAAGTTACCCATGGATTCATCTTGTTCCTTTTCAACCTCGTACCGATCCAAACCCACAAATTTAGGCTCCTGCAAATTTTCCCGACAAACTTTTCCCTTCCTTTCAGAAATAGAAACCTCTCCATCACAATCATCATCCTCCAAAACAATAATATCAGTTCCTTGATATCCTACTACATCAGCACCGTCTCCGTCAAACTTGGCATGATTTTCGGCCATTAAAGCTTTGGCACGCAATCCTTTCTCAAAACACGGTCCCCCAAATTTCACTCCTTGAGAAGATAAAACGTAAAAATCATCTCCAAGATCTTGCCACTCCAGTCCTAATCCAGTATTATCCTTTTCTTGAACACTTCTCAAATTCATATCCGGACCACCTTCAGGGTCTTTTTCTGAACCTTTTTCATCCATATTTTGTCCACCAACACTTTTAGACAAAATCTCGCCCACCACCCCTTCTCCTTCAGTTTCCATAAATTCATCTCCAAGATCATCCCACTCCATTTCTGTTCCAGTACTAACTTTTTCTCGAACCCTTCTCAAATCCATATTAGCACCACCTTCCCCAAAATTTTCTTCTATATTATTTCCATAAACAGATTTAAACAAAACCTCGCCCACCACCCCTTCTCCTTCAGTATTATTTTTTTCTTGGACACCAACACCAATTTCAGAAAACTTTTCACCGAAATACTGTCCATCAACACCTTCAAACAAAATCTTGGATACGACCCCATCTTCTACAGTTTTCATTGCCTCCAGTAATGGCTTTTGCACTGCAAAAATAACAATATCTGTTAAATTTTTTTACAAGTAGAACACTCACAATCCAAAACAGCAATAAAACTCACGGGCCAAAGCGATAATTTCTGCTACTTTCTCTAAAGCATTTTCCCAAACCGCTTCAAGTAAACCAAGTTTCTGCTCATTCTGTCCGCCCATTTCCTTAGAAATATCATCTAAAATCTTTGGCGTCTCCATATTCTTGAACCAAAGCGAATGGGTCGCAGTGTTAGGTTTCGAGGGGCCACAGTTTCTGGGGAAATCCCGAACAGCACAAGGCTTAGGGCGGCTCTTGAACTTCCCTTTACCATTTGCGGGTAATTGTTTCTTGGGAGAACTCTCCGCCGCTGCCATTAACCGTGAAGGAACTTGAAAGAGATGACGTTTAATGAATTCTTCTGTTCTGTGATCCCAAACTTCGAAGTCAGTTTGCATAGATTTTGAAAAAAAAGAAAATAATTTGAATATTATGAAATATTTAAGCGGCATACATACTCACTCAATTTGTCTCCAAATATGGATTCGTGGCAAACAAACTTGGGCATTGTTTGTTTTGGGGTACTTTCACCAAGTGTTTCTCAGTTTTTTCTTATAAAATTTTACAAAATTTCATAATAACAAAGGTCAAAAAATACTTTTTAAAAGTTTTTTCAAACGCTACTTTCGTTTGGTTAAAAAAAAAAAACTTCATTTGTTTCCAAATAAATTGACAAATTTTGTACAAAACTAGTTTACATCAAACATGTTGGTATATCTTCAAAATATGTAATAACTATATGTAATGTAACTTAAAATTCACTCTTGAATATTTATACCTAAGATTCGATCGATAAATTTGAAAAATCTTTTATTTCCGCCTTTAAAAATGAATATTTGATAATTCTTTGAAATCATAATTCATAAAACCTGAAAAGTTTGGTTGAGATAGGGTGGAGCTAACGTGGAGAAAATGGAAAGAGAATTTTTTATTTGACCAAATAAAAGGGTATTTTTTCACCAAGATGCAAAAGAAATTGTAATTCGATATATGCCACACCAAATCTATTAGTAATGCATAACCGTTGTTTGTAATATAATACGTGAGACTAATTTCAATATATATGTATAGGTTAACATATAACTATTGTGATATTATGTTATTATTATTATAGGTATACAAAAAAAATATGTCCAATCAACCCATATGAAACTTTGTCTGCCAATTTAGTGGACGATTTGCTACTCATAAATTTTAGTAGAAAACCAAAATGAATGGAGTGCAAGGGAATCTTATAGTTATGATTAATGACAACTACGAGCAGTAGAAATCGATTTTCAGTCTTTTTTTTTTTTAACTGTTTAATGCAAGGGAAGTACTCCAATTTCGTCTGAACCAATATTTATTTTTAGCTTATCTCTGCAAGAGTGCATTAATTGTCAATGTAAAAATACTCGCGGTATAGGTTTTCATTGTTTTAAACCCATCGAAGTTCTCTATTAAATAGAAAATAAAACGAGCAGTTATTTGTCAATGCAATCAAACATACAAAGTTCCGTTCGAAAATGTACTTTAAATACGTTTTTAAATAAAAAAAACTTAAAGTATGTGTTTGGATAAAATTATTGTAAAATGTTTTTGAAATTTTTTTCTTCAAATATAGTTTTTAAAGAACACTTAAAATGTGTTTTTAGAATGAAATTATGGAATGTAAAGATGAACAACATAACTTTTGAAATGTTAAAATATTTTTATAGAATAGTTGTCCAAATACATATTTATTTTTAAAACAACTCTAAAAACATTTTAGAATTTTTTTTCAAAAAATACTTTTATAAAAATGTTTTATAAGTACATTTTCAAACGGAAGCCAAATCTTTTGCTTAAAATTTTTATAATAAACTCATTAAAACCAATGAACACATACAAAAATTAGAATGATGACAATGGAAAAGAATTGGACATCTAACTACAATTATTAAAGATTAAATATATTCTAGCATACAAATCCGGGCAACATTTGGTTGTTGACCACTGAGACAACAAATAAATTGTATTCAACCTCCATTGACAAATCATTAAAAACACACTGCAAGAATAATGGTATTTAATAGCGCACATAAATATCTTTGTATGAAATATTCAGTGACATTAAAGTTTTAGTGACATTTACAATAAATATCATCTATTCTAATGTTATCTTAGCTTTGATAACATTTTATATTGTCACAAAAAGATATTACTATTGACTTTAAAATTGTCACGAATTAAAGATTTTAAAACAACTTCAAATTTCAGAAATATTTATTTTTAATGGTACTTATATATGTATTATATGTTTATTTATAACGACAATATTGACAAATATATATGTGTCTATATGTTTATTTACAACCACAATAAAAATAATCACTAGAGGTCGTTTATAAAGGCAATTTTGAGTGCCTTCTTAATTAGACCATTATGGCATATATAAATGTCTCTTATCTTAATTTATAAGAACATTAAAAAGTGTTGTCATTTGTTATTTATAATAACATTTTGGAATGTCTTTATGTTAGTTTTACAATCACATATAAGTGTTACGTATTTTTTTTTCAATAGGAATTCTTTGAATGCATATTTTATATCACATGTGAGAAGAGAAAATCATTTACGTCCAAAGACATTTGTAAAAGAATTAAAAAGATAAAGGAATTTTGAACCGTTAACAAACAAAGCGGATAGGATAAATATTTTGGGAGTCAATGATAGGGTTTTTTGGGGATAGAGGGACTTGAACCCTCATGATTTTTAAAGTCGACGGATTTTTTTCTTACTATAAGTTTCATTGTTATCGATATTGACATGTAGAACGGGACTCTATTTTTATTCTCGTCCGAATAATAAGTTCTTTAAAAAATCTATCGGACCGTGGAGTGGATGATTTGATTAATGCATATTCGATTATTTTATCAACGTGAAATTTAGTATTAATGCTCTATCATACCATATCATGAAATAATTAACCGTTTTCATATATACCCTAATTCACGTTGATATATAGATAATTAACTTAATTAAAACATAAATAAAAAAGTTTCCTAAAAATCAAAGCGCAATACATAATTGTCATATTTATCTTACCTAACGATCATTTGAGCCAATCTTACAAATAAAATAAAATTGAAAAACTTACCTCTAAATGGTTATGCACCAATAAGATATACACAAAATATTTAGTTCTAGTACTAGCAACAAATTCTAACATGACAAAAAAAAACGGCAAATTGTTTAGTATAGAGCACTTTCATGCACCGCATCCTCATAAATCCAATATTAATGGGTTGTTATCTGCAAATACAATGTACATATTCGCATAAGTAAATTAAAACACTAAAAATATAAAAAGTAAAATTAAGAAAATAAAAGTATTGCATAAGATACCAAATGAGAAACAAACCATGAATTACCTAAATTACTTAATGTACATTTATTCATCAAAGAGAACAGCTGCAAATATAATTGATATATATATTTAAATTTAAATAATATAATAAACATATAAACAAAAAAATTATTCGAAATGTCAAATATCACACTAGATGACAACCAATCTCATCCACAAAGAGCATCGATGCCAAATAAACTATATCATACATATAACTTATATTCTCAGCCAAAATACATCATGCTAAATATAAAAAATATATAAAAATAGTTAAGATTATTTGTGAGGATTTTGAGTGCTAATCTAATCTCAAAGCACAATCTAACGATAATCAAACGCCAAGCTAAGCAAGCAAGGAAATTTTTTTTGTTTTTTTTAAAAGGGCCGAGTGTCCCTCGCTCGAGCGCATGATCGTGCGCTCGAGCGAACGCCGGCCCTCGGGTTCAAACCCAAAACCAGGCTCGATCGAGCGCAGGTTCAGGCGCTCGAGCGAGAGGAACTCTGCCCGAAACTCAAAATCCAGTACTAAACATACTTCAAATCAACCCATAACATATATATCAAGTCTGAAAAAATATACGGGGTTCGAGATACAATCAAAAGCAGTACTTGCTACAACACAAGTTCGATCTGTTAGAAAAGAGTTCTAAACATGACAACTTCTACACTCGATGACCCACGTCTATCTCTCAGTCCCGAGCTAATCATGTCGCCTCTGACTCGATCCTGCCCCACCTGTTGCCAAGTACACATACAAAAACAAGACAATAATTGAATAACTCCGGTGAGAATAATATTCCCAGTAAAACAACATAACATGCAATATCAAATAATAAATCAAAATCATGATATATAACTTCAACATAATTCAAAGATGAAAAGAATGAAATGCATGTATTTAAAATTCGGGATTATCTAATTGGATAATCAAAAGATAACTCGGTTCTTCGGTTGGGATCCCGAGGACAAGATATCACAGCAACTCACCGACTCACCCGATCGAGGTGGATGATGTATATCTCAATCCTCTAGACTTTGCAGCAACTATAAGGAGTATTCAGACTCTGGGAGACCTCAACAACCCAGGCACTCGAATATAGTCACCAAAATGTCTAATTCGATAAGAAATCAAATAATTTGGCTCAAGATGAATTCATATGAAAATCTTAATAAATTCAAGGATAATTCAAGTAATTCAAATAACATGAACACGAAAATCAAATCAGATTCGAGTATTCGCCCTTTTTCAGTTCGATGTCGACTTTTACCTTTTCTCGATTTGAAGCTCCAACTCAGGATAAGCTACAAACACAAAAGATACAATCAAAATCCATCCAAACTAAATTCAAACCAACAAGGTAAAATCGTTACTAATCTCGATCAAGTCGTCGATGATTCGAATTCTATTAACTCCGAGTTTAACAGCCTTCAAAAAATCTGAAATGAAGTATACTAGGATCAATATCAAATTCAAACTCAATCGAAACACGACTCAATCAATTCAAACTAATCGGTATCAAAACTGGAACCGGCGGCATAATGACTATAAATGGCTAACCGAAAATCAACAAACATCAACACAAATCTCCAAATCAATTCAAACAACATCAATCCATCCAAATCTCATAAAAACGTGCCAAAAAAAAATTCCAAAAATTGAAATTTTAGAAATAAACTTCAGAAAATCATAACAAATCCAAACATCGTTATTTTTCCGATCCGACTTAGATATACAATCACGGCTAGCTCAAGAACGCATATATCCAATAATAATAAAATTCCATCGACATCCAAAAATAAAATCATAATAGATCAGAATAAAACTTACGGCAGAACGAAGCCCTCTCAGCTGTGATCGCGGATAAACCTTCAGATCGAATTTTTATCGGACGGATCGTGAGAACCGAAGGATTTAAAAGCTCAAAACCAAAGAAAAGATGGAAATGGCGCTTTGGGAGAGAAGGAGAAGAAGATACAAGCATACACACGCTTACAACTTATAAATATCTCCTTTGATTTGTAAAAATTCAATATTTTGCACTTAAGCCCTTGAATTCTTTGAAACTTGCAATTCAGCCCCAGATCAAATTTCAAAACTTCCAATTCAAACCTAGAATTTCATAATCTCAGAATATCAATATTAATCTCAATTAAGATATTTCGGGGCGTTACAATTCTCCCCCTCTAAAAATTGATTTCGTCCTCGAAATCAAATACAATTCAATCACATAAGATAGAAACTAAAGAACCAAAGACTAAAATAAGAACTCACATCATATAAATAAGTTTGGAAATTTCTATCTCATATCAAACTCTGTCTCCCAAGTCTCTTCTTTGACTCCGTATCGGCTCAATGAACTTTCACAAAAGGAATCGACTTGTTTCTGAGCTGCTTCTCTTTTCGGTCAAGAATCTGAATCGGTCGCTCGATGTAGCTCAACGTCTCATAAAGTTCTGCCTCGTCTGGCTGAAGAACATGAGAAGGATCTAGGTGATATTTCCGCAACATAGAGACATGAAAAATGTCGTGAATACCAGAAAGAGACGGAGGAAGTGAAAGTCTGTAGGCAATATCGCCTATCTTCTCCAGAATTTCGTACGGACCGATGAATCTCGGAGACAACTTCCATCTCTTCCCAAATATGAATGTGTCTCTGAAAGGAGAAATATTCAGAAATACTCGGTCTCCCTGATCAAAATATAGAGGTATGCGTCTGATATTCGCATATTTTGTCTGTCTGTCCCGAGCTGTCTTCATTCTCAATCGAATAATCTTCACTTGCTCGGCCATATCTCGAATCATATCCGGTCCCAAATCAGGCGACTCAGAAATCTCATCCCAGTACAAAGGATATCTACATTTATTTCCATACAATGCTTCGAAAGGAGCAATTCCGATACTCGTCTGATAGTTGTTGTTGTACGAAAACTAAACAAGAGGTAAATTAAGAATCTTGCCAACTAGTGCAAAATTCAAGTACTATGGCTCGTAGCATATCCTCTAAAGTCTGAATCGTC
Source organism: Henckelia pumila (assembly GCF_033568475.1). Lineage (NCBI taxonomy): Eukaryota > Viridiplantae > Streptophyta > Magnoliopsida > Lamiales > Gesneriaceae > Henckelia > Henckelia pumila. Next base: position 210,454,918 of record NC_133123.1, read on the forward strand.
CGCTCTGGCTGTCCGTCGGTCTGAGGATGATATGTTGTACTCAGATGCAATCGATTACCAAGTGTCTCTTTAAGACTGTGCCAAAAGTGAGAAGTAAACCGAGGGTCTCGGTCTGAAACAATAGATCTCGGCAGACCATGCAATCTAACAACATCTATGACATATATCTCGGCCATCTGTTCGTGTCGATACGTCATACTGTACGGGATAAAGAAAGCAAATTTTGTCAATCGGTCAATCACTAGCCAGATATCATCGCAACCTCGGACTGATCGTGGTAGCTTCGTGACGAAATCCATTGAAATGTGATCCCACTTCCATTCACGAACAGATAAACTGTGAAACAGACCACCAGTTCGCTTCCTCTCTGCTTTCACCTTTTGACAGTTCAAACATCAAGACACAAACCTTGTAACATCGCTCTTCATCTTCTTCCACCAGAACTGATTTCTCAAATTGTTGTACATATTTCGATCATCTGGATGAATGCTGAATCGACTGCAATGTGTCTCTCGCAAAAATCATTGTCTCAACTCGAAAACATCGGGCACAAAAATACGATTATTCACAAACAAAGCATCATCACTGACCTGAAATTCAGACTGGTGTCCAGATCTAACTTTCTCTATCGAACTCTGAATACTCGGATCAGGTTTCTGTGCCTCTTTGATCTTCACAAACAACTCTGGTTCGGCTTGGATAGCAAAAATTCTGATATATCTTGTAGTACCCCGTAACCAAAATTGATAATTAAGAGATTAATTATGTTAATTAAACCAATTGGGTATCTGAAGGATCGGAAGATCCGAAGGTGAGATCGGAAGCTCCGATCAGGATCGGAAGCTCCGATATCGAAAGCTCCGATCGATATTACGTCATGCATGACGTGTGGCAGGATCGGAAGCTCTGATCGCCCTATCCGAAGTCAACCAGTGAGATTTTGACATGTGGCAGATAAGGATGTTCGGAAGCTCCGATGGCAGGATCGGACGTTCCGAACAAGGATCGGAAGTTCCGATCGAGGTTCGAAGGTTCCAATCGATGCCTATAAATATAAGGTCCGAGGCATTCATTTCTTGCCAATTCCGAGTTCCTTTCCTTCGCCCTCGTGGCTCTATTTTTAGGGCTTTGGGTACTCTTATTTTAGAGTTAGAGTAGGGAACATATTTTAGTATAGTCAGACAGTGTCTGACATAGTAGCGGAGCAATGCTCGTGTTGTAGAGCCGTGTTCAAGGCTGTGGATTTGCAGCAGGAGAGTGCCCTAGTTGCGGGATAGTCGCCATCAGTGGGCTGACGACGAACGCAGGTATAGCTATGGTCTCCTTTAATTATTTAGGAGTATGCAATAGCTTAGTTAAGGCTTTTAGCGCTTATTGAATGATGCATGGGTATTTGCATTGTAGACTTGATGATAGGCTTGGAACCTAGAGTGGAACTACTAGGACTGCCTTAGAAAGGTACGTAAGTACTGACTGAGATTGCCAGCGGATATGCATGCTTATATGTTGCATTTATGTGTTTGCATGTTATTATTGTTATGCAGCATGTGCATATCATCTTGTGCCTGTACATCTGTATATCTTTCGAGATGAGCCAGTTAAGGTTGCTCAGCCCTGTTAGGACGTTTGATATCGAGTACCCTTAGGTACTGATACCTCGAGGACTCCGCGGTCCGCGTCCGGGATTTGGGAATGAGTGGTCGCACACAGTGGTTAGCTACCCCGATGTGACGAGCTTACATCCCAGGCGCCAGTTTGAGCAGTTTGTATATAGTTATCCTAGATATGGATACCCGGTCATTTGCATGCATCATATTTGTATGTTTATCCGTGCTTTCGTATTGAGCTTAGAGCTCACGTCCAGTATTTTCTGTATATCTGGATACCCTATTCGATGGGGCAGGTATAGGTGCAGGATTGAGCACCAGGAGCCTGGAGTAGCCAGTGACCGTGAAGACAGCAGGATTAGCTGTAGGTTTTATTTAAAGTAATTCGATTGGGTTGTATAAGTCGAGTTTTATTAGCCGGTTGTATTCTGTCGGTCTACTTGTATTTAGTCTTTCGCAGCGATTTTATTTAATGCATGCTCAATTATGCTCTTAACTCTGATTAGGTAGTGGATCCGGGTCGGGTCGCTACATTTATGGTATCAGATCACTGCATGCAAGGGACTTAGGAAATTGATAATAAGACTTCTTGATTATCCTTGTAGGATTAATTGAGGCTAGCGAAAGAAGATTTGGTTCTTCATTGCCAAGGTTTGCGGCAGAAGTTTTTACTATAAGGAATGCAACAGTGATGAGAACACCAGTAGTAGCATATCGATAGATAGACTGACTGCTGTGGACGGTTCATCATTCGATGCATTGGGATGTTGATCGAAGAACATATGGATTCCAGCCAGGGAAGACTGGAAGAGAAGATCGGTTATATCGCGTCAGATACCTCTGAGGGCTTTTTGGAACGAATGGTGTTTAGTAATCCATGTGGTTCCAGTCCTTGAAGATTCTCCATTCGTAGTTGGAGAGATTGTCAGATAGACCTTCACCAGAGAATGCCTCGAGTGCCTAAAGCATGACAGGTTTCGAGAGTGAGGTCTTTAACCTCGTGCAGAACATGGTTTTGCCGGTATGCTTGTATCGATGCTTTTGGTAGGCATACGGAAAACTTCATGTTCAAAAGCATGATTTAGATACAAGAAGAACGCTGATGGTAGATCGTAAGCAGAAGAAGTCGACTGACATGCACTGACGCAGAGCATAGCTGGTTAGCTATCACGTGCCATTTCTCCGGAGTTCTTCGCTGGAGGACATGTAGAGAGACTTGGACGGAAGTATGCTTGTATCGATGCGTGTGTCGATTGGAAGCTTCATGCTCAAGGAGTGAAGACAAGTTCGACGATTTTAAATACTGTATTGATGTATTTGTAAACAGTATTTCAGTTGTAATGAATCATCAGAAATTGGTTGTATCAGTTCAAGTTATTGGATGTACATTTTGTTGTATTTTGAATACTGTATGTATTAAATGGGATTGTAATAAAGGAAATTGTACATAACTTGAAGTATTAGATACATGTTTTACTTATTCAAAAATTCGTGTTTGATTACAAGTAATGTTACTGAGTTTGGCTTGGAATTAGTTGACTAATCAGCTAGGATAGCTCATGGATTTTGAGTAAGTCAATGGTAACGGATTGACATGGGGTTAGTCTAGGTGTCTTCCTAAGGCTGACCTAATTAGTCGTTTGACTGAGTTAGTGCCATTGATGAGGTAATTCATCTGGGAGCATGGAAATATCGATCTTTGTTTGGAATTTTGAGTTTTTGTTCTAAGTTGTTTTCTTAGGACAGTAGTCTGATTGACCTTCATAGGTTGAGACTTCGTGATGATGGGATTTCATCAGGATACCAAGTCGGGTATATGCCGAGAGTTGTGGACTATGACCATGACTAGACATGATGGAGCGCGACCCTATGCCAGTGTTACTCTGGGAGTCTTTCGTACTTTGGAGAATGCCTGGAAGCCTTCGTGCTTCAGGATTTGGCGGTGGGAAGGCTATTTAGTCTAGAGTTTTGGTAACAGTCACGATGGGGTATGACATTGGATTGGATGCCTGGTTAGGTGTCAGCGGTTTAGATATCGTCTGACTGTCGTCAGAGATATTGGTTTGCAGTTTTGTCACAAGGACCAGTCTTGGAGGGATTTTCCTTGACGAGTACGTACTCTGAACAGATAGTTTTAGTCTTTTGGATACTGCTAGACTAGTGGATCTATTCGGGGTTTGGATGCTCTTGTGATAGGGGCTATCCAGGAGTTTTGGTTTGTGAAATTCCTGAAACATTTGACTCGGAGATGAGTAGTTTTCAGCATTAATAGTTTCCTTCAGTGATAGATTATATCCGATGCTAAGGATTGTACATGACTATTTGAGGCGTGAGGATAGCGTGATTTATGCCAGTGTACACTTGGTGGTGATTTCAGGTGGGACACCGCGGCAAGTAACCTCAGTCTTGATTTGTTGCAGTCTTAGAAAGAGATATAGTTATCAGGAGCAAGTTTAGCGACAGTTGGTAGTGAGTCAGTATCGATGCGAGAATGGTACTGGTGACTACTAATAGCTATTGTCTGACTTTGTCAGAGATAGGTGAGTTGAATCAGCTGTGATTCTTTTGATTCCAAATATTTGGGATATGCTGACGTATGGCCGTGAGGTCATGATTATTGATCGAGCCATGTGAGATTTCAAATGACCAAGACCTGGCGGATGGTTGCCATAATTTGGTTGGTACTGACAAGTTGTGTGATAGTCACAACTTATCGACGAGGTCGATTGGTTGAGCAGATCAGTAATTAAGATATCATGAACCGAGAGATACTTGGGACGATACTATAAGCCATCGTGCTTATGAGTTTGGATCCTTTAAAGTAAATGTCTCGAAACAGTAAGAGAATTATTTGCATTCAGGATTCTCGGGTGGTTGAGATTTTCGGAGTGCAGTTGTTTGGACTTTCAAGTTCGATAGATCACGGGAGGTGATTGCATGTTTTGACTTTGGTAAGTCATGGCTAGTTCGATAACTCGGGTAAAGTTATCAGTGGTAAGAGAAGACATAATTGATCTAAACATTGCTTGGTATTAGCAATGGTTGACCCAGTTTTGGAAATAGAATTGTTCCATGCTATTGGATTACAGTGTTGGGAACTGTTAGCCGAATACTTGTTTAGGCATTTCCAGCAGTTTTCTCGGAGGATTTTTGTTAAAATTGTGATTCGACGAGTGTTGCGGAATTCAATGAGCATTAGCAGGCCGATATCAGTTGTTTGTTCGTGGGATGATACGACAGCTGAGACTGTGTTCAGAGTCTAGCGAGATTGTTGTCAGTGATTTCCCAGTACGTTCGGATGTGCTATGCCATTGAGGTTTTGGGATCGACCGAGATCTATCGGGTAAATTCGTTAGTTTACCGCATGTGTCATGGATTGCGCGAAGGGTTGAGGTGAACTAGTTTTGTTCATCTTGGTAGCAAGTCAAGTGTGACTTGGGATTGTTATCTATGGTTGGATAACCAGTGTTGCGAATTCTATTGATATCTCGAGTGACGAGATAGTGGTGATCTTTAATCTAGACTATTAATGTTGTAGATGTTGCGGTACCATCTATGTGTTCAGCATTATAGCGGTGATATTCTTTGAGAATATTAGTCAGCATCGAAGAAAATAAGTACGGAATGTAAGTCTGTCGATGCTAGGAACTTTCGGGATTGGTTGTTATCCGTGGTAGGTCGTCAAGTGGGAATCGATTGGTTAACACTTGCGGTTACCCCTGGGATTCGATGCCAGTGTTAGACCAGTGGAGATACAGGTTGGTTGTGTCTGGTTTTCTCGTTAGTACGAACTGATTCTAGCAAGAGGGATAGTCGGCATCAAGTGGTATACTTGACGAGGAACTATCACTGCTAAGGTTCGCAGGAACAATGGGTATTCGAAGAGCAGTCGAGAGCACTCTATTGATCGTAAGGCTCAGTTATACATCCAAAAGATCGTTCTACTTCATGGATGCCGATGGGCATTGTCAGCGATCGAGACCCAGGTTTACTTCCATATTCTGGGGGAGTGTCCAGCGTGCTACGAGCACTGCTTTCAGTTTCAATACTGAATATCATACCTTGGAGGACATGTTTTGGGCGTGTACTATGGATTTTTGGTTCAGTTTAGCCATATCAGTTGTCATTGATTAAGTTCGCGTACAACAATAGGTACCATCATAGCATTGGGAGGACACCTGTTGAGGCGTTGTACGGGCGACTTGTCATACTCCATTCTTCTAGAAAGAAGTGGGGGAGACAGTATTTCTGAGAATGTCACTTTTTCGTAAGATTCTCATATTTAGTCTTAAAGGAAAGTTGTCTCCAAGGTTTATCGGTCCGTTTGAGATCTTGGAGAACATTGGCGATTTCGCTTATCGACTAGCTTTGCCACCGCATCTTTCCAGTATTCGCGACGTGTTCCACGTATCACTGTTGCGACGGTATGTGGCGGATGAGTCTCATATTCTGCAGCGGTCTGAGGTTCAAGTGAGCAAGGATTTGACCTATGCTGAGAAACCTATTCGTATCCTGGATTATAAGGATAAGGTTTTACAAAACAAAGTCATTCCTTTGGTTTTAGTTCAGTGGCAGCGCCAAGGCACTGAGGAAGCTACTTGGGAGCTTGAAGAAAGGATGCGTGAAGACCATCCTGAGTTGTTTTAATTTTAGTTTTGAGTTGTATTCGGTTGTAATGTTTGATTTGAATAAAGAATGTTTCTGTATCTTGTATTGCATTCGGTACTTAAGATCTATTTTCGAGGACGAAATATCTTAAGTGGGGGAGAATTTAGTACCCCGTAACCGAAATTGATAATTAAGAGATTAATTATGTTAATTAAACCAATTGGGTATCTGAAGGATCGGAAGATCCAAAGGTGAGATCGGAAGCTCCGATGCAGGATCGGAAGCTCCGATCGATATTACGTCATGCATGACGTGTGGCAGGATCGGAAACTCCGATCGCCCTATCCGAAGTCAACCAGTGAGATTTTGACATGTGGCAGATAAGGATGTTCGGAAGCTCCGATGGCAGGATCGGACGTTCCGAACAAGGATCGGAAGTTCCGATCGAGGTTCGGATGTTCCGATCGATGCCTATAAATATAAGGTCCGAGGCATTCATTTCTTGCCAATTCCGAGTTCCTTTCCTTCGCCCTCGTGACTGTATTTTAGGGCTTTGGGTACTCTTATTTTAGAGTTGGAGTAGGGAACATATTTTAGTATAGTCAGACAGTGTCTGACATAGTACCGGAGCAGCGCTTGTGTTGTAGAGCCGTGTTCGAGGCTGTGGATTTGCAGCAGGGGAGTGCCCTAGTTGCAGGATAGTCGCCATGAGTGGGCTGACGACGGACGCAGGTATAGCTATGGTCTCCTTTAATTATTTAGGAGTATGCAATAGCTTAGTTAAGGCTTTTAGCGCTTATTGAATGATGCATGGGTATTTGCATTGTAGACTTGATGATAGGCTTGGAACCTAGAGTGGAACTACTAGGACTGCCTTAGAAAAGTACGTAAGTACTGACTGAGATTGACAGCGGATATGCATGCTTATATGTTGCATTTATGTGTTTGTATGTTATTATTGTTATGCGGCATGTGCATATCATCTTGTGCCTGTACATCTGTATATCTTTCGAGATGAGCCAGTTAGGGTTGCTCAGCCCTGTTAGGACATTTGATATCGAGTACCCTTAGGTACTGATACCTCAAGGACTCCGCGGTCCGCGTCCGGGATTCGGGAATGAGTGGTCGCACACAGTGGTTAGCTACCCCGATGTGATGAGCTTACATCCCAGGCGCCAGTTTGAGCAGTTTGTATACAGTTATCCCAGATATGGATACCCGGTCATTTGCATGCATCATATTTGTATGTTTATCCGTGCTTTTGTATTGAGCTTAGAGCTCACGTCCAGTATTTTCTGTGTATCTGGATACCTTATTCGATGGGGCAGGTATAGGTGCAGGATTGAGCACCAGGAGCCTGGAGTAGACAGTGACCGTGAAGACATCAGGATTAGCTGTAGGTTTTATTTAAAGTAATTCGATTGGGTTGTATAAATCGAGTTTGATTAGCCGGTTGTATTCTGCCGGTCTACTTGTATTTAGTCTTCCGCAGCGATTTTATTTAATGCATGCTCAATTATGCTCTTAACTCTGATTAGGTAGTGGATCCGGGTCGGGTCGCTACATATCTCCTATCTGTCTCAAACTCAAAACCAGAAGTACAGCAATCATCGATCAAATGAGAGACACCAACAGTAGATAAGGATACAGAACAGATCTTCCAGCTCAAGGCATCAGCAGCTGCATTCGATTTCCCTGGATAATACTTGATTTCACAGTCAAAGTCCTTCAGTAGATCTAACCATCTTCTCTATCTCATATTCATTTCAGACTGCGAAAACAAATACTTCGAGCTTTTATGATCAGAAAATATTTCAAAAGTCTCACCATAAAGATAGTGACGCCAGATCTTCAAAGCAAAAACAATCGCCGCAAGCTCAAGATCATGAATCGGATATCGAGTCTTGTGCGGTTTTAACTGTCTCGATGCATAAGCTATCACATGCTTCCTATGCATAAGAACATATCCCAAAACTCTATGAGAAGCATCACAATAAACTGAAAAATCACCAGTACCTGAAGGAATAGAAATAACTGGAGCACTGGTCAACTGCTTCTTCAAGTCAATAAAATTGGCCTCACAAGCTTTGGTCAAGACAAAAGGCGCATTCTTCTGAGTTAGCTGAGTAATAGGCTTCGCAATAGATGAGAATCCCTCGATTAATCTACGATAGTAACCCGATAAACCCATAAAACTTCGAATCTTAGGCACAAATGTCGGTCAAGGCCAATTCATAACTGCTTCAATCTTGCTGAGATCAACAGAAATCCCATCTCTGGAGATAATGTGACCGACAAATACAACGCGATCCAACCAGAATTTGCACTTCGACAATTTGGCATGCAACTGCTCGGCACGAAAAGTCTGCAAAAAGACTCTCAAATGTTCTGCATGATCAGTACGACTCTTCGAATAGATAAGAATATCATCAATGAAAATAATCACAAACTCATCCAAATACTTTTGAAAGATTCGGTTCATAAGACCCATAAAAACTGCCGGAGCATTTGTCAATCCAAACGGCATGACTATAAACTCAAAATGGTCATACCTCGTTCTGAAAGAAGTCTTAGGAACATCTTCCTCTCAAACTCTTAGCTGATGATATCCTGACCTCATATCAATCTTTGAATAAATAGATGAAACCTATAATTGATCAAAAAGGTCATCTATTCGAGGCAAATGATATTTGTTCTTTACCGTAGCTTGGTTCAATTGACGTTAAATCAATACAGAGTCGCATAGATCTATCATTCTTTCGAACAAAAAGAAATAGAGCACCCCAATGCGACACACTAGGTTTGATGTATCCCTTGACAATCAAATCCTCGAGCTGTTCTTTCAATTCTTTCAATTCGACAGGTGCCATTTGATAAGGAGCTTTCGAAATCGGTTGAGTACCTGACATCAATTCAATGCTGAACTCGATCTCACGAATAGGAGGCAATTCAAGAATCTCATCCGGAAAGACGTCAACAAACTCTTTAACCACTAGTATATCAACCAATTCGGGGCTAGGTTTCAGTACATCAACTACAAATATCAAGAATCCTTCTGCACCTTTCTGTAACAAACGGGTCATCGACAAAACAAATATCAAAGGAATCTTGGATCGAGAACCCTTACCAAAAAATTTCCATTCGTCTGCCATTTCGGGTTTGAATTTAACCACTTTCTGAAAACAGTCTATGGTAGCCCTGCACTTGGTTAAAGCATCGATACCTACTATACAGTCAAAATCTGATAATCCAAGTACAATACAGTCCATTTCAATCATATTCCCTTCAAATCGAAGTTCACAGTTTCGAACCAATTTCACAAAAACAATTCTTCCACCCAAACGTGAAGTAACAGCAACTACAACAGGCAAAGTGTCCAGGATGCTGGCAGATATTACAGCTTACAAAGATCCCACGACACTGCTCACTGAGGTGGCGACCTCCACACTTGCTGCAAGACATCCCTGTATAACCAGAACTCTGTCCCAAACCAAACTGCATCGAGCCATTGGAACTAGAAGAACTGTTCCCTGACTTCTTGAACTGTTTCCCTTTCGGTCGAAAGTGATCTTTTCTGCTACTGCCACTGTTTCCTCACTCATACCTCGGTGGTTGATTTTGATACTGAGATGACTGATTCTGAAACTGTCTCGGCTGTTGAGATACTGTAGAGACCCAACCCGGATCCACTACCTAATCAGAGTTAGAGCATAATTAAACATGCAATTAAAATAAATTAAATAAATTCGCTACGAAAGACTTAATTAAATGCTGGTCGGCGGAATACAATCGACTAAATAAATTTGATATACAACCCAATCGAATGATTAACCCCAAAGGCAAATAAAACCTACAGCTAATCCTGTTGTCTTCACTGGTCTCTTGTCTCTCCAAGCTACTGGGAACACTACCTATACATGCACCTGCCCCGTTGAATGATGTGTCCAGACATACAGAAAATACTGGACGTGAGCGACTACGCTCAATACGAAAGCAATGATATATAAAATATATGCATCACATAAATGACTTTAAAACAATGATTAAAACCAATAAGCTCAGGGCACCAAGAATACACAGTACCATGCTAAGAGAGCAACTCCGCGGGTTACTCGTATATCCCCCTATCAACTATAGCGTCTACTACACCATCGTGGTTGCTCCTAGTGATAGAAAAATCATGGGATGAGCATCCCCAAACACGAATCCATAAGGAGTAACTCATCACCGATGGAAACTGTCATGACTCACATCTTACTAGCTGCGGTCCAGTGTAAAATCATGCATGTACTAAAACCGTAAAACATGGTAAAACACATAGCACATACTCGTGCAACACATATATCATATATCATGTTGGACATCTCAGTCAGTACTTACGTACCTTACTAAAGGCAGTCCTAGCAGTTCCATTCTAGGTTCCAAGCCTATCATCAGCTCTACAATGCAAATACTCATGCATCATTAATTAAGCTCTAAAAGCCTTAACTAAGCTATTGCATACTCCTAAATATTTTTAGAAGCAAAATCTATACCTTCGTCTGTCGTCAGCCCGCTGATGGCGACTGCCTCAAAACTTAGGCTCAGCTCCGTTACGACGCCAGGATCACTCCGCTACTTCCAGATTCCCAATAGGATGCCTAGAAATCCATAGATTTGACGAGAAAGGATAAGAACTAGAGAGAGAAGAGAGGAATGTGCGAGTTGAAATGAGGCTCTTGCCGCCATATTGATAGACGGAGAACGTTGCGTCCGTTCTCCAGTTCGTTGCGTCCGTTGTCACCTCAAGTTCGTAAGCAATGACGTCACATTGCTGATGTCACGGATGAAATCAGTTGACCAGAACATTGCATCCATTCTCCAAATGTTGCATTCGTTCTTGGTCACCCTTTGGGCCATTTCCGATTATTCTGAGTTCATCTCTGATGTCCTTGAACTCTTCTAAGACTTCATTAACCTAGTTTTACTTAATCTAAACCTGAACACTTGATTAATTATACATTAATCATTAATTCTAGATACGGGTCACTACATTCTCCCCCTTTACAAGATTTCGTCCCGAAATCTAAGGAATACTTGAGAATGTTTCTCAACCCTTGATTACCACATTCACGGGAAATTTTGATTCGGAACAACTGGTCAAAATAACTTTCGACAATCTAGACTCTTGTCACATGACCACAAGTCTGTTGGCACTGGCCGAACTGTTTCAGTATCTCCAAACCCATAAGTATGGTTTCTGAAGAACTAGATCTGATGCCTTATTGGAACAAGTCGAACTTAATAGGTACTAATGTATCCCAAACTGAATACACCTTTCAACCTCAACTAGAATCACTAAAGATTCTTCCATCGAGCTGACACTCGTACGATCATATCTCGCAACTCGAGACATCTTGGAGCGTCTATTGATCAACAATATCTGATTCTCATACTGAAATCAATCATATCTATCTCTGATCATCTCAGACGACAGTTCCTGCATCTCCACTGGGCACGAATCTCGCACCATTAAAATCACGATTACGCTGGTCAAATCAAACAAAACTTGTCCGCTCATATTCACTATCCCAAGTGAATTTCATATAGTCAATTTCAAGCTATGCCCTAGCTGGTTCATGGCATATTACAAGTCACTAACTAGATTTACCCATCTTGTAATTCCCAAAAAATCTTGGTGTAGAATACTCATAGTTAGGAAACACATATCCTAGCACCTTTTTGTCCGCCGAAATCCAAATCGGTATCTCTCTTCAAGAAAATTTAGCTGGCACTGAGCTATATCTTAACGTAACTGCTGTTCGATCTCAAGACTGGGTTAACCTTCCCATAACCCTTGGAATCATGAACAAGCTTCTAGAGAAACACTGGGAACCAAACCACCATGTCTAGTCCTGATCGTAGTTCACGTTTCTCAGTATAACTCAACACTGTGTATTGATGAAAAATTGTCATCGCTGTCCACTGGTCTGAGAAACCATTTACACAACACACACTATTCTGGTGCCAATCGTATCTCTGACGAACTACATTGTCTCAACCACAGGTTACTCACCCATGAATTTCAATCGACGGGCTAGTCAAATATCTCTAAAAGCTGATAGTTATACATACTTGCAATAACTGTACACACATCAAGACTAAGGTAAGCTTCCACCAAAATTCTCGACTGGGACATTCCACAGTACACCGGCATATTGAAATGCTTCTTATCCTGCCTCGAAATAGATAGTCATTTGAACCTGGAATAACTCATCTCGGAATCTCTGATGACACCATCATCGCTAATTCTATCCTTGCGAGATCCGACCAACTGATCTTAAGGGAAACTAGCCCCAACAAATTCAATATTTTCACTAACTCATGTTCCTGCTGAAATGCATTATCCCTAACATGAATTGGAAAAGAATAAGATCCCTGACGAACACGTCATCTTTGGAGCTATCACAAGTCACTAGATACCAAGTTACTCTTGGAATACTCCATGCTTGAAGTATCTTACTACACGTCACACATATTACTATTGTCCATTGCTGAAACGCAACATCCTTGACAATCAGTCTGTAAGGATGTGACTCATCTTTAGACAAGATGCATTGTCCTTCGTAATGGATTATGGCAATCGCCCTCAATCCATTCTAGCATTCCATCAGCACAACACATCATAATTTTACTGGAAGATTAGTGACAACAATCTTTCTAGACTCTGAAAAACCAAGTCTCAGCTATTGTCTCATCCCACGATCAGACAACTGAAGTCACTCGCTAATGCCCATTAGAATCCACAATTTTCTTCGAAGCTAATCCCAATGGATAAATCAAATATTATTACTGAATATCATAGCAAAGCATTCGGCTAACATCCTTTGAAATTGTCGTTAGCGGATGACTACTTGATCCCAATCACTTATCCTGAGTTCTTTATTGTTAATACTAAGCAATGCTGGAATCAAATCAATCTCTTGTTAACAAGAAGGTAATATCCTGGAGAACTACCAACTCTCATGCTTGTTCCTACTGTTAAGTTATCACATAAACTTGACCTACAAGTCAAATTGCAATTGTCCTTGATTAGGAGCAATCCAAAAAGATCCGTCTCTGGCAATCTTAGAGATTCCAATTATACCCAAATCACTAACTGCTCTAAGATGTACCAAGTACCAATATCTTAAGCACAATGCGTCAAAAATTCTATCCCAAGTACTCCTCGATCTACTATATCCTAATCATTGCTGATTAGACCTACTCGTCGACCACGTCAATCTACTGTGGCTCACACTTGGCCTGTCAATTATAATCATTTAGGAAGCCACTGATTCTCAAAACCTACATGGCTCGATCAATAACCTTGACCCAATTTTCACAACTCTACTATTCCCAAACACAAGAATTACGCTGGTTCAACACATCTATCCCTGACAGCATCAGGCAATAGCTAAGATTAGTCACTGGCACTCATCTTGCGCCATTTTATAACTACTAACTGCTACCTTGTTCACTCAAAGCGAACACCAAGGCATACTATACCCAAAAAATTTCCTCGATATATCAACCTAGATCATTTCCTTCACAAGGAAAATCCTATGCTTAGTATCGGAAGACATCAAACAATACTTCACGCCATCACTGTTATAAATCCAACTACCTGCTAGATCCATCCATCTAGCAATATCTCATAGGTCAAAAACTACCTGCTCAGAACATTCACTTGTCAAGTAAATCCTTCCAAGACTGGTTCTGACAACAGAAAACCCAAACCAATATCTCTGAAAAAATCCAGACGATAACTAAACCACTGATACCAAACCCGGTATCTATCCACACCAAGGTCATACCCCGTTTGTGACTGTTACCAATCCCTAGACTGAGTAGCCTTCCCACCGCCACCTCCTGAAGCACAAAAGCTTCTAGGTACACCAGCATAGGGTCACGCCTCCTCACGTCCAATCCTTGTAATATTTCACAACTCTAGGTATATACTGGACCTGGTATCCTGATGAAAATCCATCATCACAAGGTCTCAACCTAAAAAGGTCAAACAAACTACTGTTCTAAGGAAACAACCTAGAACAAAACCCAACGTTCTAAAATAAACAGTTTAGAACAATATTCCCATTCCCCCTGATGAATCACCTCATCCCTGGCACAACTTAGTCCACTAACTAACTAGGTCATCCTAGGAAAACACCTAGGCTAACCACATGTCGAGAAGTTACAATCAACTTACTCAAAAACCTATGAGTACAACAGTTGAACACTTAAGCAACTAGAACCATGTCAACTTAGCAAAATCACTGCAATTATCCACAAATTGCTAGATTAATCTCAAAACAATACATGTATCATCATTTCAAGTTATGTACAATTTCTTTATTACAATCCCATGTAATACAATTTCAGTATCCAAAAATACAATGGAAAAAATGTACAACTCAATAATTTGAAATGATACAACCAAAGTCTGATGATTCATTACTTACAACTGAAATACTATTTACAACAAAATACAGTATTTAAAACATGTCTGTATTGTAATGCACATCTTGATCTTGAGGTATCTACTCTATTTTCCGAGCATCGACAAAAGCATGCTAGTAGAGTATATTTCTTCAATCTCCCTATATCTCTTTAAAGATCTGCACGAATACATCCGAAATGATCCATTAAACGCAAGATCTTAATGACAATGTCTCCAGCTACGAGTGAAGAATCTTCACAGTTTTGTCATCATGGCCGAACGGTATAGATTCAAGCATCAAGTGTGTCCCAACCAATCCTTTGCCACTGCCTCTGGCATCTGGTACTCGATCCAAAGCTAGGATCCACATTAATAGAAATCTTGATAACTCGGACACGATCCTTCGCTCCTGTCCGAACTTGCTGGAATCCCATAAGCCAAATCTTTAAAAATCCTGCCGATGATGACAATCTTCAGGAAACCTAAATTGCAGTGACCCTGCATGGAATCACCTACTAACTGGAAACTAATAGCATGCAATAATCTTAATAAAGCAAAATGCTTAACAGAGTAAAACGTGCGGAAACATAATCCATATTTTACATATCAGCTTAGTAAAACAAGTCTAGGCTTAATACTGTAGTAATACAACCATATCGAAAAACTTAAAAGTAAACATTATACAGCTATATCGAATCCTGCTGTATAAATAACTTTTCAAGGCTCCTGCTCTCTAGTCTTGCCTTGAACTACCCGCTCCGTCCATTCTGCTACCGGCCCCATGGAATAGGGTGTCCAAGATAACAACTAGGACGTGAGCGCTAACGCCCAGTACATAAACATGAGTAAACGTATATATATGATGCATGAAACATGATGACTGGTAAAGGGTCATCTGAAAAGTCATGCTCAGTACCGGCGCCACATGAGTGCTGCCACCGCGCGGATCAACCTCAACCACTGGGTACAACCATGCTCGTCTAGTACACCAGAGTAGTCAGGCATACATGTCCCCGTCGTCGCAGTACTCTCAGTGACAGACTATTGAGTATAGAGCTGAGCGGCTCTATAATCAGGTATATCAAGGTATAGGCTCAACGTGTATATGCACATGACATATGAATATGGAAAACGGTAAATCATATATTATTCCATATAATAATGCCAAATAAATGCAACATATAAACATGTATACTCACTGACGATCTCAGTCAATGTGTACGTACCTCTAGGCTAGTTCAAGTATAGTAGGATCCTAGGTTCCAAGCCTATATTCAAAAGTTCACCGTATCACTACACAAGTTCTATAATCCTTAACTAAGCTAATAAGTACTCCCAAAACTTAAATAGATTCTCGAACCATACCTTAGTCCGTAGTAAGCCCTTTGATGTCGCTGACTCTGGATGACTATAACAACTTCTTTGTTATTCCAGAATCTCACTATTACCGATAGGGCCCTCAAGTGTATAACTCACACTATATAACTGAAGAAGAAAACTCAGGAATTTGTATTCAAAATGAACTCCGGAGACCCATATTTATAGGAAAATTTCCGATCAAGTTCGAACCCTCCGAACTCGGTTTCGGATCTTCCGATCCAACTCACTGCCTGCATGCAAGACACGTCGAGTTCGGACTGTCCGATCGCCACTTCGGGCCGTCCGAAGTGTCCAATGCCTGACACTTGTCAAAAATCTCGACTGAGTAATCCTGCCTACTTGGCATAGGTGAAGTTCGGGTCGTCCGATCCTACTTCGGACCGTCCGAACTTGCCTTAACTCCAAAGTCAACAAGCCATCTTCGGAGCCCCCCGAGTTGCTGAGTTCGGATTGTCCAAAGTCCTCTTCAGACCATCCGAGCTGTCTCAAATATTGACAATCCAATTCTTGATTCTGATGTCCGATTAAGTCCTGAAATTGGTTAATTACTAACCCTTAATCATGTTTAACATATCATTATCTTAAAATGGAATCTGGGTTACTACATTCTTCCCACCTTTAGACATTTCGTCCGCGAAATAACATCTAAAGACAAATCAAGATAACAATATGAAACATCAAATCATGTTTTATTACAATATCTGTAATTACATCTTTACATGGTAATCAGAAGTACAAAGCAAACAACTCAGGATATTTTGCTTGCATACGGCTCTCGGTTTCCCAAGTTGCTTCTTCAATGCCTCGGTGCTGCCACTGTACCATCACAAGTGGTATATTCTTGTTCCGAAGAACTTTCTCCTTCCTGTCTAGGATACGGAGTGGTCGTTCAACATACGTCAGATCTGGCTCTAATTGAACATCAGTAGGCTGAATAATATGAGATTCATCAGCTATGTACTATCAAAGTAACGACCCATGAAAGACATCATGTATACTGGAAAGATATGGCGGTAACGCCAAATGATATGCAACATCTCCGATCTTTTCCAGTATTTGGAAAGGCCCAATGAAACGAGGTGACAACTTGTATTTCACACACCAAATCTCATCACCTTCCTGAAAGGTGATACTCGTAGAAAAACATATTCATCAGGCTCGAACTGAAGTGGCCTACGGTGAATATTAGCATAACTGTCTTGCCGATCTTGAACAGCTTTAATCCTCCTCTTGATCAAATCTACCTTGTCTACAATCTGCTGCACCAACTCAGGACCCTCGACTTGACGTTCTCTTATTTCATCCCAGAATAGCGGAGTACGACATCGTCGACCATACAATGCCTTGAAAGGTGCCATATCAATACTACGATGATAACTGTTATTGTAGGAAAATTCAATCAAAGGTAACTGATCTTGCCAAGATAAGCCAAAGTCCATGACAGAAGAACGTAGCATATCCTCCAACATACTGCCCATCAGTCTTCGGATGATATGAATTGCTCAAACTCAGAGTGGTACCCAACGCCTGTTGAAAACTACCCCAGAAACGTGAGGTAAATCGCGGGTCTCTATCACTAACTATGTTCACTGGAATCTCATGCAATCGCACTATCTCCTGGATGTATAAACATGCCATGCAATCATAAGAATATTATTGGTTGTAAGGAATAAAATGTGCTGATATTTTCAAACAATCAATGACAACCCAGATAGCATCATACTGACGTGAAGTCATAGGCAGGTGGGTGACAAAATCCATAGTCACGTGCTCCCACTTGCATTAGGGAATCTCAAGATTTTGTAGTAATCCACCTGGTCGTCGGTGTTCAGCCTTGACCTATTGACAAACCAAACATCGAGAAACAAATTTATACACACTCCGCTTCATCCCTTTCCACAAGAATCTAGTTCGCAAGTCCTTATACATTTTCATACTACCAAGATGAATTGACAATCGACTCCTGTGAGCTTGAGAAAGAATATCATTCCTGAGCTCCGCAACATCAGGTACAACCACCCGATTTGATAAGCACAATAAACAATCTGCTTGAAAATGGAATCCAGATGTATTAACTCCATTGTCTAGACGTGCCAAATGCTGAGTTTTAACATCAGATATCTGAGCTTCTCTGATCCGAGAATACAATACTGGCTCAGATAGAATAGTATACAATCTAATCTCATTCCTCCCTTTCTTGTGCTTGAGCGTAAAACTCAATGAACAACACTCTTGAACCATATGAGATATTTAACTAGTCTGAAGTGCAGAAAGTCTCACCTGCCGACTCAAGGCATCAACAGTAAGATTAGCAGAACCTGGATGATATTTGATTTCACAATCATAATCCTTCAAGAGATCCATACAGCGTCTCTATCGCATATTCAACTCCGCCTGAGTGAATAAATACTTCAGACTCTTATGATCCGTGAATATCTCAAATTTCTTGCCATAAAGATAATGCCTCCAGATCTTGATCTCAAATACAATGGCGGCTAACTCGAGATCATGCACTGGATAATTATTCTCATGCGTCTTCAACTGTCGAGAAGCATAGGAAATAACATGTTCATTCTGTGTTAGAACACATCCTAGCCCCTGACCAGAGGCATCATTATAGACAACATAACCTCCCGATCCAGAAGGTAAAGCTAGCACAGGTGCAGTAGTAAGACGTCTACGCAGCTCATGAAATGACTCCTCACAATCCAAGGACAATATGAAGGCAACATCTTTCCGAGTAAGCTGAGTCAAAGGCCTGGCCAACTATGCAAAATTCTCGATGAACCGACGATAATAACCAGCTAGACCCAAGAAACTTTGAATCTCAGCAACCGTCGTCGGACGAGACTAGTTCAGCACTGCCTCTATCTTACTAGGATCAACAGATATTCCTTCATTAGAAATCACATGACCGAGAAATTCTACCCCATCAAGCCAGAATTCACATGTGAGACCCCGTTTCTAATCTTCTATGCTCGGATTTTACAACAATCAAAGAAATCGCGCGCAGGCAACGCGGCCAGAGGCCTTGCGGGAGGCTCGGAATATATCCCTTATCAAGAAAATCCTGTAACTGCTATTTCAATTCCCTAATCTCTGACGGTGCCAGACGATAAGGTGCTCGGAATATAGGCGTCGTTCCTGCTACTAGATCAATACCAAATTCAACCTCTCGAACCGGAGGAAAACCAGGAATCTCATCAGGGAATACATCAGGAAACTCGCTGACAACCGGTAACTGATCGATACCCGGACTACTCGTGGACATATCAACTGCATAGATGAGGTAGCCATCCCCACCTGACTCCAAGACATGACATGCCTTCAGAGCCGATACAAGTGGCATCGGAGGTCGCGCACCCACACCATAAAAGTACCAGCTATCACCCTCATCCGGATGAAACTGTACCAGACACTGATAACAATCCACAGTAGCGTGATACAAAGTCAGCATATCTATTCCCAATATACAATCAAATTCTGTCATCGCTAATATCATCAAATTACCCGATAACACATGACCCTTAAACTCTAGAAGGCAACCCATCACTAGACGCTTAGTTACTACCTCCTGCTCTAGCGGAGTATATACAACTAAATCCAGGTCTAATAATATGTATGGCAATCTATGCTTTTTAACAAAGTGACTAGAAATAAAGGAATGCGATGCTCCAATATCAATTAAACAAGTGTAGGAATACCACATAACAAAAAGGTACCTGCCAACATGCGATCGCTTCCCTCAGTAGCCTGATCCTGAGATAGAGCAAACACCTGCCCTTGTGACTGTGGACGATAACCAAAAGAACTCTGTGGTGCTGGCTGCTGACGTGGAAAAGTAAAAGCCTGAGATCCAACCTGTGATCCCGATCCACTAGCAGAACCCATACGCTGAGGACAATCTCTTCGCAGATGTCCCTGCTCACCACAAATATAACAAGCACCAGTAGCCTTCCGACATGAAGTTGGAGGATGCTTCCCACCACAGTGACTGCAAAATTCCTCCTTCTTCTTCTTCTTCCCAAAACGGAACGTACCTCGTGATCCACGAGAACTAGACGAAGTAGTAGTAGTAGTAGAAGAAGACATAGGTCCAGATTGCACAATAGAATGAGCCCTAGGCCCAAGAGATCCATTAGGCTGTCCTGACATCATCAACTGTGCCCGCGTATTGCTGTTCTCCACTTGACGCCAACGGTTCACCAAAGTCTCATAAGATGTTGGATCATCACAGAAGACAACTTGTGAGTAGATATCTTGATTCAAACCTTGCAGAAAGGTATCATACTTGGACGCATCACTGTCACTAATATGAAGACTGAAAGTTAGCAGATCAAGAAATCGTTGTTGATATTGATCAATAGTCATTGATACTTGCCTCAGAGTCAGAAACTCTATAGATCGTGTCTGTCGAACTGCTGGAAGAAAATACAGTTTTTGAAATTGCTGACAAAAATCCCCCCAGGTTACCTGTCCTCTCTCCGTACGTGCCTGAGTAGCCTTGGAATCCCACCATAAGCGTGATCGATCTTCTAGAACAAATTCTAGAACTTCCAGTTTCTGATCTTCAGTGCACTCGAAAGCTTGAAAATTACTCTCGAGTTTAGACATCCATCCTCTCGCTTGTTCAGGATTCTCGCCTCCCACCAAGGGTTTCAGTCCTACTTGCATGAACTTATTGATAGAGTAGCGAAGTCTACCCTCATGAGGACGATATCGATCATCATGATGGCAATGATGAAGATGATGACCACCTCCCTGGCCAACAATACCATGACTCTCGTCGGCCATATCCTGAAAAGAATTGCACATTAAAATACCAAATGCGCAAAATTCAAGACTAGACTAAATCCCAAGTACTAATCCCAAAATCTATGCGTGCTCTGATACCAAAAATATAGTGATCCTGCATGGAATCACCTACTAACTGGCAACTAATAGCATGCAATAATCTTAATAAAGCAAAATGCTTAACAGAGTAAAACGTGCGGAAACATAATCCATATTTTACATATCAGCTTAGTAAAACAAGTCTAGGCTTAATACTATAGTAATACAACCATATCAAAAAACTTAAAAGTAAACATTATACAGCTATATCGAATCCTGTTGTATAAATACTTCTCAAGGCTCCTGCTCTCTAGTCCTTCCTTGAACTACCAGCTCCGTCCATCTTGCGACCTGCCCCATGGAATAGGGTGTCCAAGATAACAACTAGGATGTGAGCGCTAACGCCCAGTACATAAACATGAGTAAACGTATATATATGATGCATGCAACATGATGACTGGTAAATGGTCATCTGAAAAGTAATGCTCAGTACCGGCGCCACATAAGTGCTGCCACCGCGCGGATCAACCTCAACCTCTGGGTGCAACCACACTCGTTTAGTACACCAGAGTAGTCAGACATACATGTCCCCACCGTTGCGGTACTCTCAGTGACAGACTATCGAAATGCTGAGTTCGGATCGTCCGAAGTCCTCTTCGGACCGTCAGAACTGGCTCAAATATTGACAATCTAATTCTTGATTCAAAATGTAGTGACCCTGTATGGAATCACCTACTAACTTGCAACTAATAGCATGCAATAATCTTAATAAAGCAAAATGCTTAACAGAGTAAAACGTGTGGAAACATAATCTATATTTTACATATCAGCTTAGTAAAACAAGTCTAGGCTTAATACTGTAGTAATACAACCATATCGAAAAACTTAAAATTAAACATTATATAGCTATATCGAATCCTGTTGTATAAATAACTTCTCAAGGCTCTTGCTCTCTAGTCCTGCCTTGAACTACCATCTCCGTCCATTCTGCGACATGCCCCATGGAATAGGGTGTCCAAGATAACAACTAGGACGTGAGCACTAACACCCAGTACATAAACATGAGTAAACGTATATATATGATGCATGCAACATGATGACTGGTAACGGGTCATCTGAAAAGTCATGCTCAGTACCGGCGCCACATGAGTGATGTCACCGCGCGGATCAACCTCTGGGTGCAACCACACTTGTCTAGTACACCAGAGTAGTCAGACATACATGTCTCCTCCGTCGCTGTACTCTCAGTGACAGACTATCAAGTATAGAGCTGAGCGGATCTATAATCAGGTATATCAAGGTATAGGCTCAACGTGTATATGCACATGACATATGAATATGGAAAACGGTAAATCATATATCATGCCATATAATAATGCCAAATAAATGCAACATATAAACATGTATACTCGCTGACAATCTCAGTCAATGTGTATGTACCTCTAGGCTAGTTCAAGTATAGTAGGATCCTAGGTTCCAAGCCTATATTCAAAAGTTTACCGTATCACTACACAAGTTCTATAAGCCTTAACTAAGCTAATAAGTACTCCCAAAACATAAATAAATTCCCGGACCATACCTTCGTCCGTAGTAAGCCCTTTGATGTCGCTGACTCTGGATGACTATTGAAAGGAATATTTTATTCCTTAAAATCATCCTATTTTGAAAAAAATTTATTTAATATCTTTTGCCTTTCTTGGGCATGAAGTAATTTTATATAAGCTATTTATTTACTTGAATAACTTGATTTGAGATATGATTAAGTTTATCATAATATTTATTATCTTATCTCTAATGATTTAATTTCATTATTATGTAGATTTGACTTGATCAAAAAAGAACAAGATCTAGAGAATCCTATGTCTACAAGGAAACATCTACAAGGGAGGATTCTAGTCTATATATTGGAGAGAGACAAATCAATTTATAGACAAAGAAAACACAGAGAGAAACCGTGAGATTTTCTAGAGCTTCATATACGTATATTGACAGAAGGATTGAAGATCTTTGAAAGCTCAAATCGGTCTAGGTTACTTGATGCTTGAAGAACACTTGAAGATCATTGATTGAAGAGTGTTTCGACTATACAAGTTTTCGCATCAAGATTTTTACCTCCTTACTCTATTTTATTTATTCTATCTTACATAGAATTTTTAGGAGTTATTTTTATGGTTTATTTTTTGAATTGTTTTGAGAAATTGAATTTTACAATAATCATTAGTGTTAGGGTTTGTAAAACTCTTTGAAAGTTTTCTAGTGAAGTTTTGCCCTAAGGTGTTGCAAGAGTATTTTATACTCTTGCTTAAATCATTTGAGTCTATTTATTTGGTTGCTTGTTTATTTTATTTACGCTTTAATTATATTCCGCTGCAAATTACTCAAGGTGTTATTGTAGGTGTTGTCAACACCTTGTGACAACACCTCAAACTGTTTATGTGAAACCCTAATTCCCTTACAAGTGTCATCAGAGCCATATTCTTGATACACTAAAAACTGATCTTGGTTTGTTTATTTTATTACAGGGAATAAGATGGACTCATCGTCTGTTGCGAACTCGTTTTTGAAACCTCCGGTTCTTGATGGCACGAATTATGCACTATGGAAGAATATGATGCGATATACTATTAAGGCTATGGAAGTTTGTGCTTGGCAAATATTCTGACTGGTTGGACTCCTCCAAAGATGCTAGATGAAAATGGAGACTATATCATCAAGCAAGAAGAAACTTGAATTTTCGAGGAAACAAAAAGTTCAAGCTACAATGCTAAAGCGCTCAATGCAATTTTTGCAACTGTGGATATGAGGATGTATGGAATCATAGCTGACTGCACTATTGCTAAGGATGCATGGGATGCTATTCAAGAACACTGTGAAGGAACTGATAACGTGAGAAGAACAAGAATGAGATTGTTAAACTCAAGATTTGAGAATATCAGGATGGATGAGAATGAAACTATTGCTGATTATGATAAGAAACTAGGGAGATAGCTACAGAGGCGCATGCTCTTGGAGGACCTATTGCTAATGAAACTATGGTGAACAAGGTTCTTCGATCCTTTCCTAAAAGATTCAATGGGAAGATTTGGGCACTTGAAGAAATAAAAGACACTTCAAAGATAAAGATGACTGAACTGATCAACATTCTTCAAGTTTTTGAGATGAACAACACAGAACAAGAGAAGGATAAAGGAAAATCAATAGCCTTTCAAGCCTTGAAACCCTCATACGAGGAGTATGTTCAATTTCATCAAGAAGTTCATCAATTTGATTTGGAAGATGATTCGATCTCTCTCATGACTAGGAAATTCAATGATTATCTAAAGAAGATAAAAGAGTCAAGAAAGACGGATAAAAAACTCAAGGCTCCAATGTTCTCTAACTAGCCTTTAAGGATTACTGGACCAGAACAATCACCAAGGAAACCTGTTGATACTCCTAAGCCTTGACTGATGATGGAAGGGAAGAAGAAGTTTGTCTCAAAGAAGTTGGACACTGTTCAATGTCATGTTTGTCAAGGTTTTGAACACTATGCAAATGAGTGTGCCAACATTCTTAGGAAAGGGATGAACACGTCTTTGAGTGATGAAGAGTCCGAAGAAGAAGAACAGGAAGATGAAGAAAGCCATACTGCCTTATCTGCCCTACTGAAGAGCAAGAAAAAGTTTCAAGTCAATCCTTTAGGTGTTGCCGCAGGTGTTGCCACACCTGGCCGCAACATCTCCCAAAGGTTAGTGTGTTTGAATTCCTCCATTACTGATAACATGTGTGATAATGATACAGGTGAAGAAACAATGTCCATGGAATAAGCTCGAATGATGTTTGAAGAGTTACATACTGATTGAGTTAAAAAGAATAAGATGAATACTATTCTTTCAAAGGAAAATTCTGATCTAAAGGCTGATGTGTCAAGACTGGAAGTCATGCTAAGTAAGAAAGACATGGAATTAAGCCAAGTGAAGAAAGAACTCGTAAAAGCAAATGCTACCTTGGCCAAGTTTAATTCAAGATCTTCCAAGCTTGATTCGTTACTCATGATGGGAAGAGATGATATGGCTGGTTTAGGTTTTGAAAATAGCATATTTGAGGTGGGTGAAAGTTTGAAAGGCGCTGTGTTTGTCAAGGAAAGTAGCAGTACAAAAAGCTCAAGCAACAAGGCCTTACAAATTGATCCTCCAAAACCAAAGCTACATACTGCTGCTCCTTCAATGTCTAGAAGGAAATGTAAGTACATATGTCACTACTGTCATAGACCTGTTCATATCAAACCGTACTATTTTAAGCTGCAGGAAGACTACAGGTATAGATCTGCATCGAAGGTGTTGCCAACACCTCCCCACAACATCCCTAGAAACAGATCTTATGTAAGAGAGATTTGGGTACCAAAAGCTAATATTCAATGTCATATGATTTATACTGCTTTGAGAACTAATGTTTCAGGTGCATGGTACTTTGATAGCGGTAGCTCTCGTCACATGACAAGTTCCAAAAAGTTTCTCACTGACTATATTGAACAGAAAAGTGGAAAAGTAACCTATGGTGGAGGTTCAAAAGGAAACATTGTTGGGAAAGGAACTCTGAATGTTGCTGGTTTGCCTAAGCTTCGCAATGTGCTTCATGTTGAAGGATTAACCTCAAATCTAATAAGCATAAGCCAACTTTGTGATGATAATTTGCATGTGCAATCTGATAATAAATTATGCAAAGTTTTTGATGATTCAAATCTCTGTGTCATGACAGGTACTAGGTCATCTGACAACTTCTATCAACTCGGAGAAGAGATGGCTTGTAGACACACCAAAGTTAATGAGTTTGATCTATGGCATCAAAAATTGGGTCATGCAAATTTCAAGACACTAAAGAACTTAAGTAAGTTAGATGCTGTAAGAGGTATGCCTAAATTAAAATCTGGTATTTCATTTGTTTGTGAAGCATGTAAGAAAGGAAAGCAGACTAGGGTGTCACACAAGGTGTTGCCAACATTTGTGACAACACGCTGCCTTGAGCTTTTACATATGGACTTGATGGGTCCAATGGATGTTGAAAGCTTTGGAGGTAAGAAATATTCTTTTGTTTGTGTGGATGATTTCTCACGATATACTTGGGTAAATTTTCTGAGAGAAAAATCGGACACATTTGATGCCTTCAAGAAACTGCTCACTAAGATTACGAATCTACATAATCTGAAGGTAATCCTTATTCGCACTGATCATGGTAAGGAGTTCGAAAACTCTTCTTTTGCTAGCTTGTGTGATAAGAAATGTATTTATCATAAAATTTCTGCTCCTAAGACCCCACAAAAAAATGAAATTGCTGAAAGAAAAAATAGGACTTTGCAAGAAATGACAAGAGTGATGTTAAGTTTGAAAAATATTTTTCAAAACGTTTTTGGGCTGAAGCCTTGAATACTGCATGTCATATTTCAAATAGAGTTTATTTGAGAAATGGTACTACTATGACATCCGATGAAATTCTCATGGGAAAGAGGCCAAACCTTAAATATTTTCATGTTTTTGGATGTGTATGTCATGTTTTAAATGATAGGGATCATCTTGCTAAATTTGATGCAAAAAGTAATAAGTGTATGTTCTTGGGATATTCATCGAATAGCCGAGCTTATAGGATGTATAGCTTAAGAACAAGGACTATTTTTGAGTCAATTAATGTTGTTTTTGATGACTTTGCAGATCTAAAAAATAAAACAGCTGAGGATGAAGTTAATGATCTGCTGGATAATTCTGAAAATTTAGATGTTGTCAAAGGAGTGTTGCCAACACCTCCGACAACACCTCCTACAGAAAATCGAGAATCAAAAGTTGAAAAGCCTACTGATGAGAATATTGATGAGAACAGTGAGGTAAATGAAGCTGGAAAGAATGTTCCAAGTAGAATTCAGAAAAATCACCCAACCTCACAGGTCATTGGAGATGTGCATGGAGACTTGCAAACTCGAAGGAAAGAGAAAGTGGATTATCGAAAGATGACAGGTTTGTTGTGCATGAGTTCTACATATTCTCAGGTAAGATTCTCTTGTTTTGTGTCAAACATTGAACCCAAAAAGGTTGAAGAGGCTTTAAAAGATGAATTTTGGATCAATGCTATGCATGAAGAGTTAGAACAATTTGTTAGGAATGATATTTGGTACTTAGTACCGTGTCCTGCTCATGGTAATGTCATAGTAACTAAGTGGATTTTCAAGAATAAAACTGATGAGTCGGAAAACATCATTAGAAATAAATCTAGGTTGGTAGCTCAACGGTACACACAGGTTGAAGGGGTGGATTTTGATGAAACCTTTGCTCCCGTTGCCCGCATTGAAAGAGTGGGTGCTCTGTGAGCCAACTTGTGGCTAAGGGCTTTGATGACTCTTTGTATAAACAATCTTTTGTTTAATATAATTTACACTTTTATTAATGGCAATGACTTTATCTTTCTTCATATTGTTATATTGTGATATACTATTGTTGTTTTGATAAAGACCTTGAATATACTATAGTGTATGTAAGATGTGGTAGTACATGGGGATGTCTATCATGAAACACATCTTATAGTCATTGTATATTCTAAATGGTTCCTAGTCGATTGAGCCGTCCGTTAATAAGGATAAGTATCGCTCGAGATTGAGACTAGCATTTGCGATGCCGAGTACCACGTTTCATTGGTATGGAACATAGAGATGTTCAAAGCATGCAAATGGATATTCATACGATGAATGATCGAACTACCCTATCCGGACTTTCCAAGTGGTTATCACTTATCGAGTGGATAAAGTCCGCGGTTTTGGTTGTACACCATTAGTCCTTACTACTTGAAACATCATTGAGACTCTATATGCTAGTATTGTGCTTTGACTCGTTTACCGACTCTATTGGGGTCATCAGGTGTCGGGATTGGGTACAGTTACAACACATATAGGAGTCGATGCTTTGTTGTCAAGGATTCACCACATACTTGCGAGTGTGGATATCCTATGCAATCTGAGGAGATATTAGTGTGACGAATCTCTGGACAGAGTACATGATGTGTTTTAAGAAATGGTTTCTTAGTAACACATGCGATGTCACTATTTGATCTTCAAGATGCATTGCATAGTTATCGAATCTCGAACGACTCTCGATTTACCAATGGTTGTTGATTCGATCGGGATATATGGATGAAGGGACCGTACTGTACGCTAACCAAAATCTATTGGTTCTTGATGGCACTATCAGTGATACCTAGGGAATCATGGGGCGATGTTGCTAGGCGCTCTTACCATGATTCGATGGGCAAGTCGGAAATTGTTGTTCCGAGTCACAAGGAATTGTGAGCCCACGGCTAGCTGTATCCCTGAACCATTGAGGGTCACACAGAGTAATGGATTTTTAATCCCCGTTGAGATAGTTAAATTTAAAGAGTTAAATTTAATGAACAAAGAAGTGGGACTTCTTATTTAAGAGTAGAGGAGTAAGATTTCCTAAAATGACATAGGGATGGGCATTTTTGGAAATCACTGAATTCGGATTCAGAAAATTTATCTTGACTCTAAAAGATGCAGAAATGGTTTCTGTGAACATTGGTGAAATTGGTTTATCAATCTGAGTCACGATGAATTTTATATTAATTTCTGAACATGCGGGCTTTGCTTGTCAGGCTTGAACTTATGACTAATGGGCCCTAAGCTGTTAGCAGCCCACATTATAAATAAGTTATTGCAGTACAGAAATTACACAACAGAGGTCACAAAATATTTTCGAAAACCCTGGTTTTTCTTAACAGTGGCCGCCGCCCCCCTCCCTCTCTGTCGTGAAAATCCAGCCTGTGAATTTTGAATTGCACTCTGGTTTAACGGATCAAATTAGTTAATTCTCTTCGTAGAAACTTCTGATAGATTTTCTAGTGCAATCTATCAGAGAGATTAAATCTCCGTTCGTGGACCTGATTGAAGAACAGTTCGTCCATCAGTTCCTGGGAGATACAACAAGAGCAGAGCAATCTGTTGGTGTCCATAATCTCGATTCGATATTGGAGGTAAAAATTTATAATTGTTATTTAATTTTTACACGCACAATTTAATCGTAAAGTTTTGATACCCATTATGGAATCGTTCCATATAAAAATTTTTAAACTTCCGCTGCATCGGGTATCAATCCTGATTGATCTGATCACCGTTCTCCAACAGTGGTATCAGAGCCAGGTTGCTCAGATCAAGCGATTAAATTAATCGATTGTACAAAAATTTTTTAAGCCTCGGTTTTTGAAATAAAATAAATTTTTTAAAATAAAATTTTTTTTCCGGGCAAAACACGGGCAGCGATTGGATCGCTGCCCGAGGGGCAGCGCACAGCGCTGCGCACGGCGCTGCCCATGGGCAGCGACGTGATCGCTGCCCTAGGGGCAGCGACGGGCTGCCCGGCCCGAGCCCCTTTGGGGCGCGGGCAGCCCGGGAGCGTCCCGGGCGGCCCGGGAAAAATTAATTTTTTATTTTAAATTAAAATTTTAATATGTTAAAATTCTATTTTTGGTCCGATCGAAAATTGTTTTTGATTGGTCCACGAGGCGTCAGATCGAATTGTTCGAGTCCGAAAATTTTAAAATTGATTTTTGGATAAATTTGAATTTTTGGAAAATTTATAAATTTTATCCGTTAAATCAGATTTTATGAAATTAATTATTTTTGGTACAATTGATGATAAGATATGATCTTATGGAAATATTGAGTAAAATATGATTTTATGTATAAAATTGGATTTTATATGTAAAATATGATTTTATTTGATAAAAAGATAAAATATGATTTTGTATGTAAAATAAGATTTTATATATGGAATATGATTTTATCCTTTTAATTTAAATTGCCATTGCATGTTATCCAATAAATTAATTTTGAATTAAATTTTATTGGATAAGGATGATCGATTGCCATGACCAATTTTGTAGGTGTATGTTAGGAATTTACATTTGTTTTTATTGTTGTTGGATTTATTAATGGGCCTGGTTTATGGCCCAATATGAATTGTCATATGTAATAAAAGTGGGCCTGGTTTATGGCCCGTTCCCACCCCTTAAAATGTATCCCCTACTTGTCATGGTTATTTATTGTAAATACATTAGACTTAGTGGGAGATGAAGATTTGAAGATGGAGGTGGGCCCAGCAGACAATAAAGACAGAAGAAATATAAATTGGAAGCTCAATGTAATAGGCGATTGCATTGCATACCTGCATATTACCTAGGATTGGACTAAGACTCGTGATTGGCAACCACGGGTCGATTAGAAATGGAATCGATCATCCTATATAATATATGATATTATAGTTGTATGCATGTTTTAGACAAAATTGTATGAATCCCGCAAGCATACAAATTTTTAAAATGATGAGACAAATTTTCAAAATTAAAATCCCTCATTTTAAACATGATTTAAAATTGATATCAAGATAAATAAAAGAAATTTAAATATTGTTTAAATGTTCCTACCTTCCATCAACGATCAATATGAGATGCTAGCCGCGGATACGGTCCGGCTCATATTATTGGGGGGGCCCGTTCGTCGGAAAGCTGTACATTGGATCGACACATGTTGTAAGTTGGGTGGAACTCCCATGGGATCGGCTCATATTATTGGGGGATCCACATGGCGATCGTCCATCACAACTTAATATTGATGGGTCATCTTGACATGTCACAATAAACGGCGTCATATTATTGGGCCCTTATTGGACATGAGGTAAAAACGTGGAGGTTGCTTTGGAAGCAATTGGGCTCTACCTTTTGAAAATTATGGTTGGCTGATATTATTCGGGACCATAGTTTGTCAATTGGACTCCATGTTCCCACTAAGAAAAATAGTTTCCCGCTTTCACTAGAGGGTAGTGAAATCGTTAAAATAGTGGGAGTGAGATTCATAAAATAAATTTCGCCTATTTTATGTCTTAGTAAATTAATTAAACAATCATCGATAATTGTCTGTTTCATCTCAGTATATCATTATGATGAATCTTCATAATCCACTATTCTCTATTCTCGAACAAAACAAACTTACTGGCGCAAACAACACAGAATGATTCCATAAGTTAAGATTGTCCTAAGTTCGGAAAAGATTTTCTAAGTGTTAGAAAAGGCTTCTCCGAAAACAGCCCAGGCTAATGTAACTGCCGAAAGGTTGGCCGAACTAGAGAAATGGTTGGACCATGATCTCAAGGCCAAATGTTACATGCAAAATTGGACAAGTCTAAACAAGTTTGCCATCACTGCAAGAAACCCGGTCATTGGAAACGTAACTGCAAGGAATATCTAGAGCAGTTGCGAACTGCGAAGGGTATGTTCTATATTGAAATAAATGTTTCACTTAATACTACTTCATGGGTATTGGATACCGGATGTGGATCTCACATTTGCAATGATTTACAGGTGATGACAAGAAGTCGCAAGCTTAGAATGGGTGAGACCCAGCTGAGGCTCGGAAATGGTTCTAGAGTTGAAGCTAAAGCTGTGGGAGACGTTTATTTAATTTTGCAGAATGATTTTAAGTTACTCTTGAGAGACGTTTTATTTGTTCCAGATTTAATTAAAAACATTATTTCTGTTTCTATGCTTGATAGAGATGGTTTTTCTTGCAATTTTGTGAATGGGATTTGCAATATTTACAAGAATGAATGTTTGATTGGAAATGGACAACTTGAAAACGATCTATATAACTTAAAATTAAAAGACGTTCCAATAAATTATGTTGATAAACCGGTAACAACAAACAAAAAGAAAATCGATAGTCAAAACCCGGCAAACCTTTGGCATGCTAGGCTAGGTCATATTTCCTCAAGGAGGATGAACAAGCTAGTGGGAGAGGGCATGTTTGATATGTCTGATATTAACTCTCTACCTACTTGTGAGTCCTGCCTAAAAGGAAAAATTACTAAATCTTCTTTTAAGGGGAAACCTGAGCGTAGTCAAAATCTGTTGGATTTGATCCATACAGACGTTTGTGGTCCATTTATAATTGGTACTCAATATGGCCACACCTACTTCATTACCTTTACTGATGATTATTCAAGGTATGGGTATTTATATTTAATGAAATATAAGTCTGAAGCATTTGAAAAGTTCTAAGAATTCAAGGCTGAAGTAGAAAACAAGCTAGGTAAAAGTATTAAAGCACTTCGATCGGATCGAGGTGGAGAATACTTAAGTATCGAGTTTTTTGGACTATCTGAAAGAGAATGAGATTCTCTCTCAGTGGACTCCTCCTATGACACCTCAGCTAAATGGTGTATCGGAGCGTCGTAATCGAACTTTGTTGGACATGGTTTGATCCATGATGAGCTTCACTGAGCTTCCACCTTCGTTTTGGGGCGGTGCGCTTGAAACGGCGGTATTGTTGTTGAACAACGTCCACACCAAAGCAGTGGACAAAACACCATACGAGTTATGGAATGGCAAAGCTCTTAAGTATTCGTACTTAAGGATTTGGGGATGTCCTGCTTACATGAAGCAGACAGTGGGAGATAAGCTGGATAGTCGATCCACCTTATGTTATTTTGTAGGATATCCGAAGAATTCAATCGGATATTATTTCTATCATCCTGCTGAAACAAAGGTGTTTGTTTCAAGGAATGCCACCTTCTTGGAGAAGGAGTTCTTATTGGATAAGAAAGGCAAGATGATGGAACTCGAAGAAATTCGAGAAGAACCCGAAATACAAATTAATGATCCTACACCTCAGGAACCATTGATAGACACGCCTATACCTAGAAGATCCGAGAGGACTTCTAGACCTCCTATTCGATATGGTCTTCCTCTTGAAGGGGATCAAGATGAACCCGACGTTGGATGTGATCCAAGAAACTTCAAGGAAGCAATTTCTGATGCGGATTCAAATTTATGGCTTGAGCTATGCAGTCGGAAATAGATTCGATGCATACAAACCAAGTTTGGTCTTTAGTAGATCCTCCCGATGGAATTGTTCCAATAGGGTGTAAATGGATCTACAAGAGAAAGCTTGGGCCTGATGGTAAGGTATTGACCTACAAGGCACGATTGGTGGCGAAATGTTATACTCAAAGACAAGGAGTTGACTATGATGAAACCTTTTCACCAGTTGCAATGTTCAAGTCCATAAGAATCCTTATTGCCATAGCTGCTTGGTATGACTATGAGATATGGCAAATGGATGTGAAGACTGCATTTCTTAATGGAAACATTAAGGAAGAGATCTATATGACGCAGCCTGAGGGATACACATCCATGGGAAGCGAGCATAAGGTATGCAAGCTTCAGAGATCGATCTATGGTCTCAAACAAGCATCAAGAAGTTGGAACCAGAAATTTGATGAAACAATAAAGGATTTTGGTTTCATCAAGAACCCGGAGGAACCGTGCGTGTACAAGAAAGTAGTTAAGGATGCTGTGACATTCTTAATACTTTATGTTGATGACATCCTACTCATTGGGAATGATGTAGGGATGTTGCAGTCAACAAAGATATGGTTATCAGGTAGATTCTCGATGAAGGATTTGGGTGAGGCATCCTATATTCTAGGGATACAGATCTATAGAGATAGATCTAAGAGAATGATAGGACTCACTCAATCAACCTACATCGATACCATATTGAAAAGGTTTTCAATGGATGGGTCCAAGAGAGGACATCTACCTATGTGTCATGGAGTTTCTCTATCCAAGTCTATGTGTCCCAAGACTGATGAAGAGATAGAGAAAATGACACATGTACCATATGCGTCAGCCATTGGTAGTATCATGTATGGGATGATATCTACCAGACCGGATGTAGCATTTGCTCTGAGTGTCACGAGCAGATATCAAGCTAATCCCGGTCAAATGCATTGAAAAGCCGTGAAGGACATTCTTAAGTACTTGCGAAGGACTAAGAATATGTTCATGGTATATGGAGGAAGAGAACTAAAATTGGAAGGCTATACCGACTCTAGCTTCCAAAGTGACGTGGATGACTCGAAGTCAACCTCTGGATTTGTGTTCATGCTCAATGGCGGTGCTGTCTCTTGGAAGAGTTCCAAGTAGGACACCACAGCGGATTCCACCACTGAGGCAGAATACATTGCAGCATCAGCTGCTGCTAAAGAGGCCGTTTGGATAAGGAATTTCGTCTAAGAGTTGGGCGTTATTCCTGAAGTTGTTGGTCCAGTCCCGGTGTACTGTGACAACACGGGTGCCGTTGCTCAGGAAAAGGAACCAAGGTCTCATCAAAGATCCAAACACATACTGAGGAAATACCACATCATCCGGGAGATCTTGGAAAGAGGAGACATCACTGTCGAGAGAGTGGCCTCTGCAGACAATATCGCTGATCCACTTACTAAGCCCTTGCCAGGACCATTATTTGAGAAACATCGCGAAGCAATGGGTCTACGTAGTATGAATAGTTGGCTTTAGGGCAAGTGGGAGATTGAAAGAGTGGGTGCCCGGTGAGCCAACTTGTGGCTAAGGGCTTTGATGACTCTTTGTATAAACAATCTTTTGTTTAATATAATTTACACTTTTATTAATGGCAATGACTTTATCTTTCTTCATATTGTTATATTGTGATATACTATTGTTGTTTTGATAAAGACCTTGAATATACTATAGTGTATGTAAGATGTGGTAGTACATGGGGATGTCTATCATGAAACACATCTTATAGTCACTGTATATTCTAAATGGTTCCTAGTCGATTGAGCCGTCCGTTAATAAGGATAAGGATCGCTCGAGATTGAGACTAGCATTTGCGATGCCGAGTACCACGTTTCATTGGTATGGAACATAGAGATGTTCAAAGCATGCAAATGGATATTCATACGATGAATGATCGAACTACCCTATCCGGAATTTCCAAGTGGTTATCACTTATCGAGTGGATAAAGTCCGCGGTTTTGGTTGTACACCATTAGTCCTTACTACTTGAAACATCATTGAGACTCTATATGCTAGTACTGTGCTTTGACTCGTTTACCGACTCTATTGGGGTCATCAGGTGTCCGGATTGGGTACAGTTACAACACATATAGGAGTCGATGCTTTGTTGTCAAGGATTCACCACAATATTGCGAGTGTGGATATCCTATGCAATCTGAGGAGATATTAGTGTGACGAATCTCTGGATAGAGTACATGATGTGTTTTAAAAAATGGTTTCTTAGTAACACATGCGATGTCACTATTTGATCTTCAAGATGCATTGCATAGTTATCGAATCTCGAACGACTCTCGATTTACCAATGGTTGTTGATTCGATCGGGATATATGGATGAAGGGACCGTACTGTACGCTAACCAAAATCTATTGGTTCTTGATGGCACTATCAGTGATACCTAGGGAATCATGGGGCGATGTTGCTAGGCGCTCTTACCATGGTTCGATGGGCAAGTCGGAAATTGTTGTTCCGAGTCACAAGGAGTTGTGAGCCCACGGCTAGCTGTATCCCTGAACCATTGAGGGTCACACAGAGTAATGGATTTTTAATCCCCGTTGAGATAGTTAAATTTAAAGAGTTAAATTTAATGAACAAAGAAGTGGGACTTCTTATTTAAGAGTAGAGGAGTAAGATTTCCTAAAATGACATAGGGATGGGCATTTTTGGAAATCACTGAATTCGGATTCAGAAAATTTATCTTGACTCTAAAAGATGCAGAATTTTTGTGAACATTGGTGAAATTGGTTTATCAATCTGAGTCACGATGAATTTTATATTAATTTCTGAACATGCGGGCTTTGCTTGTCAAGCTTGAACTTATGACTAATGGGCCCTAAGCTGTTAGCAGCCCACATTATAAATAAGTTATTATAGTACAGAAATTACACAATAGAGGTCACAAAATATTTTCGAAAACCCTGGTTTTTCTTAACAGTGGCCGCCGCCCCCCTCCCTCTCTGTCGGGAAAATCCAGCCTGTGAATTTTGAATTGCAGTCTGGTTTAACGGATCAAATTAGTTAATTCTCTTCGTAGAAACTTCTGATAGATTTTCTAGTGCAATCTATCAGAGGGATTAAATCTCCGTTCGTGGACCTGATTGAAGAACAGTTCGTCCATCAGTTCTTGGGAGATACAACAAGAGCAGAGCAATCTGTTGGTGTCCATAATCTCGATTCGAGATTGGAGGTAAAAATTTATAATTGTTATTTAATTTTTACACGCATAATTTAATCGTAATGTTTTGATACCCATTATGGAATCGTTCCATATAAAAATTTTTAAACTTCCGCTGCACCGGGTATCAATCCTGATTGATCTGATCACCGTTCTCCAACACGCATTGAGTCTGTCCGACTTTTGCTTGATATTTCATGTAACATGGGAATGAAACTTTTTCAAATGGATGTAAAGAGTGTCTTTTTGAATGGGATCCTAAGTGAAGAAGTCTTTGTGAAACAACCTAAGGGTTTTGAGGATCCAAATCATCTTGATTATGTGTATAAGTTAAAAAAGGCATTGTATGGACTGAAGCAAGCACCACGTGCATGGTATGGGAGACTTACTGAGTACTTGCTCAATATTGGCTACAAAAGAGGTGAAGTTGATAAGACTTTGTTTGTGCAAAAGTCTCAAGGTAATATCTTAATTTGCCAAGTTTATGTGGATGATATAATTTTTTGTGCTTCAAATGATAAACTTGTTGATGATTTTGTAAAGTGCATGTCTTCTACATTTGAGATGAGCATGGTTGGTGAGTTAACATATTTCTTGGGCTTGCAAGTGAAACAAATGCATGATCGTATATTTTTGTGTCAAAGCAAGTATGCTAAAAATCTTGTAAAGAAGTTTCTGAATGACAACACTAAACACATGCGCACACCTATGGGGTCTAATGAAAAATTGTCTAGAGAGGATGTTGCCGAAATTGTTGACAACACCCTCTACAGAATCATTATTGGTAGTCTTTTGCATTTAAGTGCTACTAGACCTGATATCATGTATAGTGTTAGTCTGTAAGCTAGATACCAGTCTAACCCAAAAATTACTCACTTGAAGGCCGTAAAACATATACTGAAATATGTGGCTGGAACTTTGAATTTGGGTTTGTGGTACACTAAAGAAACCAATTCAAACCTGGTAGGATTTAGTGATGCTGATTGGGCTGGGGATTTATATGAGAGAAAGAGCACTTTGGGAGGATGTTTCTACTTGGGGAATAAATTAGTTTCATGGTATAGTAAGAAACAAAATTGTGTCTCACTGTCTACTGCCGAGTCTGAGTATGTTGCTGTTGGTAGTTGTTTCTCTCAACTCCTTTGGATGAATCAAATGCTAAATGATTATGGTGTTAAGAGTGATACTCCAATTGTGTACTGTGATAATTCTAATGCCATTGATATATCCAAAAATCCAGTACAACACTCTCGAACCAAACACATTGACATTAGACATCACTTCATTCGAGATTTGGTCGAGAAAAGCATGATCTTAATTGAGTTTGTTGGAACTAATAACCAATTAGCTGATATATTCACAAAAGCTTTGGATTTCGAGAGATTTTCCAGTCTAATGAAGTCTCTCAGTATGTGTGCATTATAGACAGAACCGAGATGTTGTCAGGAGTGTTGCCAACACCATGTGAAAACACCTTTTCATGCATGTGCATTTTTAGGATCTTAGGCATACTGCATTCATGCATTCATTATATTTTGTGATGTGTATGATACTTTGTAACCATTGACTAGTTTTCACTCAGGATTCTTTTCAAAATATTTTACAGTTTAATTCGGATAAATTGAAGAAGAATTCTGACTGAGTCACGAAGTAGTGGAGGGACGTTCGTGTATTCTATGATCTTGTCCCAAATGAAAAGTGACTTTGCAAAATAGGAATATCAAAAGAACAAGGATGACTAAGCTTGAATTAAGTCAATCATCAAATTTGATTGATAATCAGAAGCAAATGGAAAAATCTACCTAAAGGGGTCCATCTGAAGATCGTTCATTTAGTGTGTAGGCTACCACTTCTGCAAAAATAATGAATTGGATATAATAATTTTTTTCCGGAATCCTGAAGTGTTGCTGGGAGATGTTGCCAACATCGTGGATAACACCTCACTTGTCAACATATATTTGTGCATAAAATTACATTTTATTTTTATGTCACACTCTGTTTTTAGACATAATTAGGGCATGCATATTTGTGAATATATTTGGCCGAAAGGTTACAAATTCTGATCAAATAAAAATTTCAAGTTTTGCCCTATCCTCTGAATTTTTGAATTTGAATGTGATTGGATTCTGTTACAGTGGTGTTATATTCTGATGAGGAGTTAAATTTGGAAATATTTGGTAAAATATTTGGGCCTAGATTATCGGTGAAAATCAAAGGGATTTATTGCCTAATTAAATCGGATTAGTTACCGTTTTCCGAATAGTTACCGTTGGGGATTTTGTTACCGTTGGGGCCTACTCAGAATCCGAGCTAGAATAGGAAAAGATTTGGTGTGATATATATTTGTGTTCTTATCTGTTTAAGGAAATATTCTATTTCTTTGCTTCTTATCGCTCCATTGTATTCTCTGTACTCCCTGTTTTCAAATTGCTCTAAATTTCTCTGTGTTCACTCTCTCATATACCAATGGCAGGAAAGGGTTTTGATTCACATGATATTCTTTCTGAGATGGGATATACGGAAGATGCTGCGGAAGGTGTCACAGCACCTACATCACCACACCCCGTGGTTGAGCAAGCAATCATTCCCGTTGCCGAGGAACCTGTGCCTCTGGACTCCATCGCTCCAGGAGAGCCTGGCAATGCCATCGATGAGGAGAATTTACCAGACATGGGCATGCTGAACAAGGTGTTTCCCACGAAACCCTTAACTCGCCGATCAAAGAAACAAGCTTGATACAACCCAGATTACACTGCTTCAAAAAGATTCCGTGAGAAGGGTCAACCATCAAGACCATCTCTGGTGGACACTGAATTTACCTCATGGGATGAAAGCTCCGATGAAGACTTT
Source organism: Henckelia pumila (assembly GCF_033568475.1). Classification (NCBI taxonomy): domain Eukaryota; kingdom Viridiplantae; phylum Streptophyta; class Magnoliopsida; order Lamiales; family Gesneriaceae; genus Henckelia; species Henckelia pumila. The sequence continues at coordinate 210,493,733 of NC_133123.1, forward strand.
AAGTTGTTACATCGAAAAAGGGGAAAGGCGAGTGCCATGGAACCCTCTGTCCCAACCATCCCCGTTATGTTTGAATCTGAGGAAAAATCAAAGGGGAGTTCATCTTATGATGATGAATCCACTGAATCAGATGCTGCTGCTACTACTGCAGTTCAGAAACATGCTTATGCATCCATTCCTGTTTGTGAGGAACCATCATCTACTGTTCCACCTGTTCTGTCCGATGAAGAGGAGATGTCGATAGCCCAGTTCATGGCTAAAATGAAGAAGTCTAAAGGTAAGAAGGCTTCATCCACTGCTACTGCTCCTGTTCCAGAATCTGAGGATGAACCAGACGAGGAGATGATCGCAGAATTTGCTGACAACCTCCCTCAACCTTCTGATAGTTCTAGCTCTGATTCGAGTGAAGATTCAGATGCTGAGAAGGAGTTGGAAGAAGAGTCCGATTCTGATGACTCTGAAGAAGAAGAGGAAGGTGCTAAGGAAGGTGTTTCCGACACCCTGGACAACACTTTAGGTGAAGAATACCAGGTAAACTCGTCTATTCATCTGCTTTTTACTCCAAGGAGATTGCTGATTGCTGGGAGAAGTATGCTGATCGTGAGTTCTTGGAAGAACACAACATTGATGTGGAAAGCTACAAAGCTCAGAACATGGTGAGATTTTTTGAGGTAAAGAACATACTTTTTACAGTTACTACTGCTGGTTCTTATTGCAGAGAACTTGTGCGTGAGTTCTACTGCAATCTCTCTGAAGCTGTGAAGGATCCAAGATACATGAAGTATGGGAAAGTTTATGTGCGTGGACAGATTTTCTCTTTCAGTCATGCCATTATAAATGGATTTCTCCAGACTCCTGCCTCTGATGATGCTGCTCTGCCTACCATGGATGAGATGACATCTGTCATCACTGGTGGACATATTACTATTTTCCCAGCTCATCCTAAGAAGAAGCCAGCAGCCAAGCTCACTTCTTTGAAGACCTAGACTCCATCCGGAAATTCTACTGTGGTTACCAAGCATCAAGCCCCCGTCTTGTATGCTATTGGTACTGGAATTGCATTCAACTATGGTCGATTCGTGTTTGACACAGTCATGGCCTTTGCAGATTGTGCTCAACCTACATTGAAGCTGCCTTATCCATCACTCATCTATTCTATGCTGCTGTCTCAAGAGATTGAGAAGGATGACGATGAAGTACTTATTGAGCCTGGGGAGTTGCTAAAGATCGCATCTGCATTACTCAAAGGAAATAGGAAGATAGACCTTCCATGGTCTGAGTCAGCTGATGCCGTAGGTGTTGTGGCAGGTGTTGCCAACACCCCCTCTGCCACTGCTATTTTTGTACCCCCTTTTGCTGCTCAAGATGTTGATCCTGCATTCATAAAAGCTAAATTGGTGCATGCTGAGCAGAAGATTGCACAAGCAAAGTCTGACCTAGCCTATTACGAAGGGTTAAAGGCTCACTATGAGTCTCTTTTAAGTGAAGCTGGCCCTTCTGAACAAAAAGGGGGAGAAGGAAATGAAACAGAAGAAGCTGAATCCGAGAGCAATCAATTTTAATCTTAGTTTTAGTTTTCTTTTTGGTTTTGCTAGTTTAGTTTGATTTTTTTTGTTTACTTGTTTAGTATTTTTTTCTCTGATCCTAATCAAAACTGTCTTTATGTGGTGTTAACTCTGATATGATTTCTTGTTTTTGTTTCTCCTTGCTCTTATGGTTTCTGATTTAAGGTGTCATAGCTAGATGCTGAAAGTGTGGGTACCCGGTTAGCCAACTTGTGGCTAAGGACTTTTGTGACTCTATGTATAAACAATCTTTGTTTAATATAATTTACATTCATTAATGGCATTTTCTTTGTCTTTCTTCATATTGTTATATTGTGATATACTATTGATGTTTTGATATAGACCTTGAATATACTATAGTGTAAGTAAGATGAGATAGTGAATAAAGAGAGATCACTATTATGAAACACATCTTATAGTCACTGTATATTCTAAACAGTTCCTAGTCAATTGAGCCGTCCGCTAATAAGGATAAGGATCGCTCGAGATTGAGACTAGCATTTGTGATGCCAAGTACCACGTTTCATTGGTAATGGACATGGAGATGTTCAAAGCATGCAAATGGATATTCATATGATGAATGATCGAACTACCCTATTCGGACTTTCCAAGTGGTTATCACTTATCGAGTGGATAAAGTACGCGGTTTTGGTTGTACACCATTAGTCCTTACTACTTGAAACATCATTGAGACTCTATATGCTAGTACTGTACTTTGACTCGTTTACCGACTCTATTGGGGTCAGCAGGTGTCGGAATTGGGTACAGTTATGACACATATAGGAGTCGATGCTTTGTTGTCAAAGATTCACCACATACTTGCGAGTGTGGATATCCTATGCGATCTGAGGAGATATTAGTGTGACGAATCTCTGGCCAGAGTACATGATGTGTTTTAGGTTACTCGATTTTCCTAGTAACACATGCGATGTCACTATTTGATCTCCAAGATGTAATGCATAGTTATCGAATCTCGAACGACTCTTGATGCACCAATGGTTGTTGATTCGATCGGGATATATGGATGAAGGGACCGTACTATACGCTAACCAAAATCTATTGGTTCTTGCAGGCACTATCAGTGATACTGTAGCGACCCAGCCCGGATCCACTACCTAATCAGAGTTTAGGATCATAATTTAAACATGCATTAAATAAATCGCTGCGGAAGACTTAAATTAAAACAGACCGGCAGAATACAACCTGATAAATAAATTCGATTATACAACCCAATCGAAATAAATACCCCTAAAGGCAAAACATACAGCTAAATCCTGCTGTCTTCACTGGTCACTGGCTACTCCAAGCTCTTGGTGTCCAACCATGCACCTATAACTGCCCCGTCGAATGGGGTGTCCAGACATACAGAAACACTGGACGTGAGCTCTAAGCTCAATACGAAAGCAATGATATATATAATATATGCAACACATAAATGACTTTAAAATCAGGGTTAAATAACTTTCTCTGGGCGCCTGGAATACACAGTACCGGGCTAGAGAGCGACTCCGCGTGGTACTCGTATATTCCCAAGACACGAATCCTCAGGAAGAATCGCCTTGACTGATGGAAACTGTCATGACTCACATCATCCCGATGCAGTCTCCGTAAAAACATATGCATGTGCTAAAGCCGTAAAACATGGTAAAACATATAGCACATACTCATGCAACACATATAATATATATCATGCTGGCCATCTCAGTCAGTACTTACGTACCTTACTACAGGCAAATCCTAGCAGTCCCACTCTAGGTTCCAAGCCTATCATCAACTCTACAATGCAAATATCCATGCTTCATTCAATAAGCTCTAAAATCCTTAACTAAGCTATTGCATACTCCTAAATAATTTAAGAAGACCATAGCTATACCTGCGTCCGTCTTCAGCCCACTGATGGCGACTATTCCGCAACTAGGGGCACACCCCTACTGCAACTCCACAGCTTCGAGCACTGCTCCGCTACACGAGCACTACCCCGCTACTATGTCAGACACTGTCTGACTATACTAAAATATATTTCCTACTCCAACTCTAAAATAAGAGTACCCAAAGCCCAAAATAGAGCTATTAGGGCGAAGGAGAGGAATTCGGAATTGGCAAGAAATGAGGAGCTCGGACCCTATATTTATAGACGTCGATCGGAAGCTCCGTTCCTCGATCGGTCATTCTGTTCCGACAGATCAGAAGCTCCGTTCCTCGATCGGATGCTCCGTTCGCCACGTGTCAATTCGGTCCACATGCAACCACACACCTGTCGCCGACAGCCATCGGAAGCTCCGTTCTTGATCGGATGTTCCGATCGTCGATCGGACGCTCCGATCCTAGATCATTGCTTCCGATCCCACTCGAGTCTTGGAACCCTCTAAACCAATTTCGAGTGTCCTGGATCCATTTTTGGGCTCCGTTAATCCTCCTAGAATTTCCTTAATCATGTTTTACTTAACCCAAACATGATTACATGATTAATTACTCATTAATTGTTAATCACGGATACGGGTCACTACAGATACCTAGGGAATCATGGGGCGATGTTGCTAGACGCTCTTACCATGATTCGTTGGGCAAGTCGGAAATTGTTGTTCCGAGTCACAAGGAGTTGTGAGCCCACGGCTAACTGTATCCCTGAACCATTGAGGGTCACACAAGTAATGGATTACTAAATCCCGTTGAGATAGTTAAATTTAAAGAGTAAATTTAACGAAAGAGAAGTTGGACTTCTTAACTAAAAGGGAGTGGAATTTTCTAAAATGACATAGGGATGGGCATTTTTGGAAATCACTGAATTCGGATTCAGAAAAATTATCTTGACTTTAAAAGGTGCAGAAATGGTTTCTGTGCACATTGGTGAAATCGGTTTATCAATCGGAGTCATGATGAATTTTATATTAATTTTTATAATAACGGGCTTGGCTTGTTGGGCTTAAGTTATGGATTGTGGGCCCTAAGGAGTTAGAGTCCTAATACAATCATAACTTAATCTAGTCTAGAAATTATCTATAAATAGATGAGTAGTGTTCGAAAATCACAAGATTTCATTCTAGCAATTTTCGAAAATCACTCATATTATTTCAAGGGGATTTTCGAAATCCTCTGTCCCTTTTTGAGAAAATTCAGTTTGTGATTTTTTCGGAAAATAACATTCTGAATTGACAGATCAAATCTGTTTATTCTCATCGATAAACATCTGATTGATTTCTAGTGCAATCAATCAGAGGGTTTCTGTTTTCTGTTCGTGGACCTTATTCCGGAGATTGATCATGAAGCCATCGGTTTTCGGGATATACAAGAAGAGCAGATTAAATTCTGTTGGTGTCCATAATCAAGCCGTTGCTTGAATAGGTAAAAATTTAATTGTGATTTTATTTGTACTTGCATAATTTAATCGTAAAGTTTTGATACCCATGATATGGAATCGTTTCATATCGAAAAATAAAATTTTTAAACTTCCGCTGCACCGGGTATCAATTCTTAATTGATCTGAACACGTTTTTCCAACAGTGGTATCAAAGCCAGGTTGCTCAGATCAAACGATTAAATTAATCGATTGTACAAAATATTTGGCCTCGGTTTTTTGAAAACAAAACGAATTTTAAAAATTAAAATTTTGACGGAACAGGGGCATCGGGGCAGCGATCGTCGCTGCCCAATCGCTGCCCAAGGGCAGGGCACGGCTCTGCCCGCCTCCACGTGGGCAGCCCTATCCCACGTGGAGGAGGGGGCTGCCTGGGAATGTCCCGGGCAGTCCGGGAAAAATTAAAATTGATTTTTTAATTAAAATTTTAATATTTTGGAATTTTAGTTTTTGGTCCGATCGAAAATTATTTTTGATTGGTCCACGAGGCATCGGATCAAATTGTTTGAGTTCGAAATTTTTAAAATTGATTTTTGGATAAATTTGAATTTTTGAAAAATTTGTAAATCTTATCCGTTAAATTAGATTTTATAAAATTAATTATTTTGGTACAATTGATGATAAGATATGATCTTATGAATGTATTAGATAAAATATGATTTTATCTTTTAATTATAATGCCATTGCATGTTATCCAATGTTTTAATTATTGAATTAATTATTGGATAAAAGGATGATCTATTGTCACGACCAATGTTTTAGGTGTATGTTAGGTAATTTACATTTGGTTTTATTGTTGTTGGGTTTTATTAATGGGCTTGGTTTATAGCCCAAATTTGAATTGTCATTTGTAATAAAAAGTGGGCTTGGTTTATGGCCCGTTCCCACCCCTTAAATATGTATCCCCTACTTGTCATCGAAATTTATTGTAAATTTTTTAGAATTAGTAGGAGATAAAGTTTTGAAGACAATGGTGGGCCCAGCAGACGATAAAGACCGAAGAAATGTAAATGGAAGCTCAATGTAATAGGATTGCATTGCATACTTGCATATCACCTAGGATTGGACTTAGACTCGTGATTGGCAACCACGGGTCGATTAGATAATGGGATCGATCATCCTTAAATAATATATGATATTATTGATGTATGCATGTTTAGACTAAATTGTATGAACCCCGCAAGCATACATAAATTGCATGATGAGACAGATTTTCAAAAATTAAAAATCCCTAATTTTAAATATGATTTAAAATTGATATCAAGATAAACAAAAGGAAATTTAAATATTGTTTAAATATTTCTACCTTCCATCAACGATCAATGTATGAGATGCTACCCGCGGGCACGGTCCGGCTCATATTATTGGGAGGGGGGGGGACCGTTCGTCGGAAAGCTGTACATTGGATCGACACATGTTGTAAGTTGGGTGGAACTCCCATGGGATTGACTCATATTATTGGGGATCCACATGGCGATTATCCATCACAACTTAATATTGATGAGTCATCTTGACATGTCACATTAAACGGCGTCATATTATTGGGCCCTTATTGGACATGAGGTAAAAACATGGGGGTTGATTTGGAAGCAATTGGGCTCTACCTTTTGAAAATTATGGTTGGCTGATATTATTCAGGACTATCGTTTGTCAATTGGACTCCATGTTCCCACTAAGGAAACAAGTTTCCCGTTTTCACTAAAGGGTAGTGAAATCGTAAAAATAGTGGGAGTGAAATTCATAAAATTAAATTTCGCCATATTTTATGTCTTAGTAAATTAATTAAACAATCACTGATTATTGTCTGTTTCTTTTCAGTATTTCATTACAATGAATTCGCGCAATCCACTATACTCAATTCTCGAACAAAACAAATTGACTGGCGCAAACTATATGGAATGGTTCCGTAAATTAAAGATTGTTCTAAACTCGGAGAAAATTTTCTACGTGTTAGAAAAGAATCCTCCAAAGGAAGCACCGGCTAATATAAGTCCGGAAGAATTGGCAAAACTTGATCAATGGTGGGACCATGATGTCAAGGCTAAATGCTATATGCAAGCTTCAATGTCTGATGAACTCCAGAGGCGATTTGAGGATGCCGTGAATGCTGCTGACATACACATGCACCTCAAGGAACTTTTTGGAGCTCAGTCAAGGTCGGAGAAGTATGCCATCGTCAAAGAGCTCATGACATGCCGCATGCGAGATGGGACTTCGGTCCGTGAGCATGTGGTACACATGATTGAGATCATTAAAAAATTGGTAACACTCGATTTGACTTTGGAGCATGAACTAAACGCGGACTTGTTGCTTCTTTCCCTTCCTTCGTCGTTTGAAGGATTTGTGGTGAACTTCAATATGAACAAGATAGAGGCCACCCTTGAAGAGATGGTCAATATGCTTGTGTCTTATGAGGCCACATTAAGAAGGATAAATCGGTACTCTTGGTTGGCTCCTCTTCTTACTCCAAGAAGGGGCCAAGTGGAAAGGGTAAAAAATGTTCTGCCCCACCCAAGAAAATTGTACCACAAAAGAAGGCCAAGACAAAAGCTTCAAACGTGAACATATTTGGAGATGTTTGCCATCACTGCAAGAAACCTGGTCATTGGAAACGTAACTGCAAGGAATACCTCGAGCAGTTGCGAACTGCAAAGGGTATGTTTTACATTGAAATAAATGTTTCACTTAATACTACTTCTTGGGTATTGGATACCGGATGTGGATCTCACATTTGCATTGATTTGCAGGTGATGACAAGAAGTCGTAAGCTTAGGATGAGTGAGACCCAGCTGAGGCTTGGAAATGGTTCCAGAGTTGAAGCCAAAGCAGTGGGAGACGTTTATTTAGTTTTGCAGAACAATTTTAAGTTATTTTTGAGAGATTTTTTATTTGTGCCAGATTTAGTTAAAAACATTATTTTTGTTTCTATGCTTGATAGAGATGGTTTTTCTTGTAATTTTGTGAATGGGATTTGCAATATTTACAAGAATGAATGTTTGATTGGAAATAGACAACTTGAAAACGATCTATATAACTTAAAATTAAAAGACGTTCCAATTAATTATGTTGATAAACCGGTAACAACAAATAAAAGGAAAAACGATAGTCAAAACCTGGCAAACCTTTGGCATGCTAGGCTAGGTCATATTTCCTCAAGGAGGATGAACAAGCTAGTGGGAGAGGGCATGTTTGATATGTCTGATATTAACTCTCTACCTACTTGTGAGTCCTGCCTAAAAGGAAAAATGACTAAATCTTCTTTCAAAGGAAAGCCTGAGCGTAGTCAAAACCTGTTGGAATTGATCCATACAGATGTCTGTGGACCATTTAGTATCGGTACTAAATTTGGACACACCTAATTCATTACCTTTACTGATGATTATTCGAGGTATGGGTATTTATATTTAATGAAATATAAGTCTGAATCATTTGAAAAGTTCAAAGAATTCAAGGCTGAAGTAGAAAACAAACAAGGTAGAAGTATTAAAGCACTTTGATCGGATCGAGGTGGAGAATACTTAAATACCGAGTTTTTGAGCTATCTAAAAGAGAATGGGATTCTTTCTCAGTGGACTCCTCCTATGACACCTCAGCTGAATGGTGTCTCGGAGTGTCGCAATCGAACTTTGTTGGACATGGTTCGATCTATGATGAGCTTCACTGAGCTCCCACCTTCGTTTTGGGGCTATGCACTTGAAACGGCGGTATTGTTGTTGAACAATGTCCACACTAAAGCAGTGGACAAAACTCCATACGAGTTATGGAATGACAAAGCTCCTAAGTATTCTTACTTAAGGATTTGGGGATGTCCTGCTTACGTGAAGCAGACAGTGGGAGATAAGTTGGATAGTCGATCCACCTTATGTTATTTTGTAGGATATCCGAAGAATTCAATCGGATATTATTTCTATCATCCTTATGAGACAAAAGTGTTTGTTTCGAGGAATGCCACCTTCATGGAGAAGGAGTTCTTATTAGATAAGAAAGGTAAGATGATGAAACTCGAAGAAATTCGAGAAGAACCCGAGATACAAAATAACAACCACACACCTCAAGAACCTTCAACGGACACGCCTATATCTAGGAGATCCGAGAGGACTTCTAGACCTCCTATTCGATATGGTCTTCTTCTTGAAGGGGATCAAAGTGAACCCGACATTGGATGTGATCCAAGAAACTTCAAGGAAGCAATTTCTGATGCGGATTCTAATTTATGGCTTGAAGCTATGCAGTCAGAAATAGACTCGATGCATACAAACCAAGTTTGGTCTTTAGTAGATCCTCCCGATGGAATTGTTCCAATAGGGTGTAAATGGATCTACAAGAGAAAACTTGGGCCTGATGGTAAGGTACTTACCTACAAGGCACGATTGGTAGCAAAAGGTTATACTCAAAGACAAGGAGTTGACTATGATGAAACCTTTTCACCAGTCGCAATGTTCAAGTCCATAAGAATCCTTATTGCCATAGCAGCATGGTATGACTATGAGATATGGCAAATGGATGTGAAGACTGCATTTCTTAATGGAAACATTAAGGAAGAAATCTATATGATGCAGCCCGAGGGATTCACATCCATGGGAAGCGAGCATAAGGTTTGCAAGCTTCAGAGATCAATTTATGGTCTCAAAACAAGCATCAAGAAGTTGGAACCAGAAATTTGATGAAACAATAAAGGACTTTGGTTTCATCAAAAACCCGGAGGAACCGTGCGTGTACAAGAAAGTAGTTAAGGATGCGGTGACATTCTTAGTGCTTTATGTTGATGACATCCTACTCATTGGGAATGACGTAGGGATGTTGCAGTCAACAAAGATATTGTTATCAGGTAGATTCTCGATGAAGGATTTGGGTGAGGCATCCTATATTCTAGGGATAGAGATCTATAGAGATAGATCTAAGAGAATGATAGGACTCACTCAAGCAACCTACATCGACACCATATTGAAAAGGTTTTCTATGGATGAGTCCAAGAGAGGACATCTACCTATGTGTCATGGAGTTTCTCTATCCAAGTCTATGTGTCCCAAGACTGATGAAGAGATAGAGAAAATGACACACATACCATATGCGTCAGCCATAGGTAGTATTATGTATGGGATGATATCTACCAGACCGGATGTAGCCTTTGCTCTGAGTGTCACAAGCAGATATCAGGCCAACCCCGGTCAAATGCATTGGAAAGCCGTGAAGGATATTCTTAAGTACTTGAGAAGGACTAAGAATATATTCATGGTTTATGGAGGAAGAGAATTGAAATTGGAAGGCTATACCGACTCTAGCTTCCAAAGCGACGTGGATGACTCGAAGTCAACCTCTGGATTTGTATTCATGCTCAATGGTGGTGCTGTCTCTTGGAAGAGTTCCAAGCAAGACACCACAGTAGATTCCACCACTGAGGTAGAATACATTGCAGCATCAGCTGCTGCTAAAGAGGCCGTTTGGATGAGGAATTTCGTCCAAGAGTTGGGCGTAATTCCTGAAGCTGTTGGTCTAGTTTCGGTGTACTACAAAAACACTGGTGCCATTGCTCAGGCAAAGGAACCAAGGTCTCATCAAAGATCCAAACACGTACTGAGGAAATACCACATCATCCGGGAGATTGTGGAAAGAGGAGACATCACTGTCGAGAGATTGGCCTCTACAGACAATATCGCTGATCCACTTACTAAGCCCTTGCCAGGACCATTGTTTGACAAACATCACAAAGCAATGGGATTGCGTAGTGTGACTAGTTGGCTTTAGGGCAAGTGGGAGATTGAAAGAGTGGGTGCCCGGTTAGCCAACTTGTGGCTAAGGGCTTTTGTGACTCTATGTATAAACAATCTTTGTTTAATATAATTTACATTCATTAATGGCATTTTCTTTGTCTTTCTTCATATTGTTATATTGTGATATACTATTGATGTTTTGATAAAGACCTTGAATATACTATAGTGTAAGTAAGATGAGATAGTGAATAAAGAGAGATCACTATTATGAAACACATCTTATAGTCACTGTATATTCTAAACAGTTCCTAGTCAATTGAGCCGTCCGCTAATAAGGATAAGGATCGCTCGAGATTGAGACTAGCATTTGTGATGCCAAGTACCACGTTTCATTGGTAATGGACATGGAGATGTTCAAAGCATGCAAATGGATATTCATATGATGAATGATCGAACTACCCTATTCGAACTTTCCAAGTGGTTATCACTTATCGAGTGGATAAAGTCCACGGTTTTGGTTGTACACCATTAGTTCTTACTACTTGAAACATCATTGAGACTCTATATGCTAGTACTGTACTTTGACTCATTTACCGACTCTATTGGGGTCAACAGGTGTCGGGATTGGGTACAGTTACGACACATATAGGAGTCGATGCTTTGTTGTCAAGGATTCACCACATACTTGCGAGTGTGGATATCCTATGCGATCTGAGGAGAAATTAGTTTGACGAATCTCTGGCCAGAGTACATGATGTGTTTTAGGTTACTCGGTTTTCCTAGTAACACATGCGATGTCACTATTTGATCTCCAAGATGTAATGCATAGTTATCGAATCTCGAACGACTCTCGATGCACCAATGGTTGTTGATTCGATCGGAATATATGGATGAAGGGACCGTACTGTACGCTAACCAAAATATACTGGTTCTTGCAGGCACTATCAGTGATACCTAGGGAATCATGGGGCGATGTTGCTAGACGCTCTTACCATGATTCGTTGGGCATGTCGGAAATTGTTGTTCCGAGTCACAAGGAGTTGTGAGCCCACGGCTAGCTGTATCCCTGAACCATTGAGGGTCACACAAGTAATGGATTACTAAACCCCGTTGAGATAGTTAAATTTAAAGAGTTAAATTTAATGAAAGATAAGTTGGAATTCTTAACTAAAAGGGAGTGGAATTTCCTAAAATGACATAAGGATGGGCATTTTTGGAAATCACTGAATTCGGATTCAGAAAAATTATCTTGACTTTAAAAGGTAAAGAAATGGTTTCTGTGCACATTGGTGAAATCGGTTTATCAATCGGAGTCATGATGAATTTTATATTAATTTTTATAATAACGGGCTTGGCTTGTTGGGCTTAAGTTATGGATTGTGGGCTCTAAGGAGTTAGAGTCCTAATACAATCATAACTTAATTTAGTCTAGAAATTATCTATAAATAGATGAGTAGTGTTCGAAAATCACAAGATTTCATTCTAGCAATTTTCGAAAATCACTCATATTATTTCAAGGGAATTTTCGAAATCCTCTGTCCCTTTTTGAGAAAATTTAGTTTGTGATTTTTTTCGGAAAATAACATTCTGAATTGACAGATCAAATCTGTTTATTCTCATTGATAAACATCTGATTGATTTCTAGTGCAATCAATCAGAGGGTTTCTGTTTTCTGTTCGTGGACCTTATTCCGGAGATTGATCGTGAAGCCATCGGTTCCCGGGATATACAAGAAGAGCAGATTAAATTCTGTTGATGTCCATAATCAAGCCGTTGCTTGAATAGGTAAAAATTTAATTGTGATTTTATTTTTACTTGCATAATTTAATCGTAAAGTTTTGATACCCATGATATGGAATCGTTTCATATCGAAAAATAAAATTTTTAAACTTTCGCTGCACCGGATATCAATTCTTAATTGATCTGAACACGTTTTTTCAACAGGTGTTGCCAACATCTCGCGACAACACCTCTGAATATACTTAGGGGGAGAATCAATTAAGGGAGAGTTTTGATTAAGGGGGAGTTTAGTTGATATGTTTGTGATGTAAGTGTGTTTTGTCCAGAAAGGCAAAAAGGGGGAGATTGAAAGGAATATTTTATTTCTTAAAATCATCCTATTTTGAAAAGAATTTATTTAATATCTTTTGCCTTTCTTGGACATGAAGTAATTTTATATAAGTTATTTATTTCCTTGAATAACTTTATTTGAGATATGATTAAGTTTATCATAATATTTATTATCTTATCTCTAATGATTTAATTTCATTATTATGTAGATTTGACTTGATAAAAAAGAAACAAGATCTAGAGAATCCTATGTCTACAAGGAAACATCTACAAGGGAGGATTCTAGTCTATATATTGGAGATAGACAAATCAATTGATAGACAGAGAAAACATAGAGAGAAACCGTGAGATTTTCTAGAGCTTCATATACGTATATTGACAGAAGGATTGAAGATCTTTGAAAGCTCAAATCGGTCTAGGTTACTTGATGCTTGAAAAACACTTGAAGATCATTGATTGAAGAGTGTTTCGACTATACAAGTTTTCGCATCAAGATTTTTACCTCCTTACTCTATTTTATTTATTCTATTTTACATAGAATTTTTAGGAGTTATTTTTATGGTTTATTTTCTCAATTTTTTTGAGAAATTGAATTTTACAATAATCACTATTGTTAGGGTTTGTAAAACTCTTTGAAAGTTTTCTAGTGAAGTTTTGCCCTGAGGCTTTGCAAGAGTATTTTATACTCTTGCTTAAATCATTTGAGTCTATTTATTTGGTTGCTTGTTTATTTTATTTACGCTTTAATTATATTCCGCTGCAAATTACTCAAGGTGTTATTGTAGGTATTGTCAACACCTTGTGACAACACCTCAAACTGTTTATGTGCAACCCTAATTCCCTTACAACTATAACAACTTCTTTGTTATTCCAGAATCTCACTATTACCGATAGGGCGCTCAAGTGTATAACTCACACTATATAACTGAAGAAGGAAACTCGGGAATTCGTATTCAAAATGAACTCCGGAGACCCCTATTTATAGGAAAATTTCCGATCAAGTTCGAACCCTCCGAATTCGGGTTTGGATCGTCCAATCCAACTCACTGTCTGCATGAAAGACACGTCGAGTTCGGACCGTCCGATCGCCACTTCGGGCCGTCCGAAGTGTCAAATTCCTGACACTTGTCAAAAATCTCGGCTGAGTAATCCTGCCTACTTGGCATAGGTGAAGTTCGGGCCGTCCGATCCTACTTCGGACCGTCCAAACTTTCCTTAAATCCAAAGTCAACAAGCCATCTTCAGAGCCCCCGAGTTGCTGAGTTCGGATCGTCCGAAGTCCTCTTCGGACCATCCGAACTGGCTCAAATATTGACAATCCAATTCTTGATTCTGAAGTCCAATTACATCTTGGAATTGGTTAATTACTAACCCTTAATTATGTTTAACATATCATTATCTTAAAATGGAATTTGGGTTACTACATAAATGCCTCATCATCATTTCTATAAAAAGGTTTCATCATCCCTACAAGTATAACCCAAAGTCTCATTACTATATCCCAAATCACTTTGCATGCGCTCTGATACCAATAAATGTAGCGACCCAACCCGGATCCACTACCTAATAAGAGTTAGAGCATAACTATGCATGCAATTAAAATAAATTAAATAAATTCGCTGCGGAAAACTTAAGTAAATGTTGGTCGGTGGAATACAACTGACTAAACAAATTTGATATACAACTCAATCGAATGATTAAACCCAAAGGTAAATAAAATGTACAGCTAATCCTGTTGTCTTCACTGGTCGCTTGTCTCTCCAAGCTACTGGGCACACTACCTGTACCTGCACCTGCCCCGTCTAATGGGGTGTCCGACATACATAAAATACTGGACGTGAGCGAATATGCTCAATACGAAAGCAATGATATATAAATATATGCAGCACATAAATTACTTTAAAACAATGATTAAAAACAATAAGCTCAGGGCTCCATGAATACACAGTACCATGCTAAGAGAGCGACTCCACATGGTACTCGTATATTTCCCTATCAATTATAGTGTCTACTCCACCGTCGTGGTCGCTCCTAGTGATAGCAAAACCAGGGGCTGAGCGTCCCTAGACACGAATCCATAAGGAGTAACTTATCACCAATGGAAACTTTCATGACTCACATCATACCAGATGCAGTCCAGTGTAAAATCATGCACATGCTAAAGCCGTAAAACATCGTAAAAGACATAGCACATACTCATGCAACACATATATCATATATCATGCTGTCTATATGTAGTAACCCGCATTTCTAATTAGTTATTAATGAGTAATTAATCATGTGATCATGTTTAGATTAAGTAAAACATGATTAAGTAAGTTCCTGTTGGGATAACGGACTTCAGAAATGGATTTAGAGCACTCGAATTAGTTGAATTGGTTCAGCAGGATCGGACGCTCCGAAGTAGACTTTGGAGGATCCGAAGTGGATCGGAAGCTCCGTGCCAGGATCGGAGGCTCCGATCGAGATCGGAAGCTCCGTCGGCGAGATCGGAAGCTCCGATCTGGACCAGGGCACACGTCATCGCTTACGTCAGCAAGGTGACATCATGGCTGGCGTAATATTGAGAGATCGGAAGCTCCGAAGGTGCGATCGGAGGTTCCGATCGTGATCGGATGTTCCAAACGGGGATCGGAGGTTCCGAACGCTGTCTATAAATAAAGGGTCCGAGAATTCATTTTATCGCACCAATTTCCTTTCTGATCTCTCAATTCCTAAGCCTTCTAACTCAGATCTAGGGAGATCTAGGCGTCCTACGGGGAATCCGGAAGTGGCTTAGTGATCTAGATGTCGTCGCGGAGCTTTGGCCTAGTTTTGAGGCTATCGACAGCAAAGGGCTATCGACGGACGCAGGTGTAGCTTTGGCATCCTAAAAATATTTAGGAGTATGCTTTAGCTTAGTTAAGGCTTTTAGAGCTTAATTTTTGATGCATGGATATTTGCATTGTAGTAGCAGTATACTGGACTTGTAGGCTTGAAGTCTAGGTCAGTGGAGCTAGGTTTGACCAGCAGTGTTAGAGGTACGTAAGTACTGATCGAGATAGCCGGCATGATATATTTGCATGTATGTTGCATGAGTATGTGCTATATGCCTTATCATGTTTTAGCATGTTTTACCGTCTTAGCACATACATGATTTTACGTGTGACTGCATCCGAAGAGATGTGAGTCATTGACAGTCTCCATAGGGAACAGTGATCTCATATTGGACTCGAGTCAGGTCTGACAGTTTCCATATGGGACTTGTATCCTATTTTGGATTCGGGTCAGGATGGGGTTGGCTCAGCCCTGATATGGAGTATACGAGTACCCCGCGGAGTCGCTCTCTAGCCGGTACTGTATATTCTCGGCGCCATGAGCAAGTGTTTTCACTTGAGTTTTAAATCATCTGTGTGCGCATATTTGTATTTATATCATTGCTTCGTATTGAGCGTTCTAGCTCATGCCCCTGTGTTTGGGTATTGTGTACCTTGTGGCGGGGCAGGTTTGAGGCTGGACGGTCCAGGCGGCTCTCAGCAGGATTGAGCTTTGGAGAGTGCGAGGTTGTAGAGGGTAGGGATTTATTTACCCTGAACCTTCGATTTGGTTGTATAACAGTACTTATACACTTGTGGTAGCGTCGGTTGTATTCTGCCGATTGGATTTGTTGTATTTTAATTATCCGTACTTTACGCTTTAAGCTTTATTGCGTGCCTTTTTACTATAACTCTGATTAGGTAGTGGATCCGGTTTGGGTCACTACATTTTTTTGGTATCAGAGCGACGCATTGCATTGGGAATATCGTAAAGCGGATTAAGTAATTATCTGTTCTTATGTAACAGATGGCAGATTACGACGAGAGCCACGGTAGTGTAGACGACGGTCGTTGGGGCGATCCGAATGATCATAGATGTCGGGGACAACCCGAGGAGCGCAGGCGAGTGAGTATGCGCAGATTCAAGGAGGTTAGCCCGAAGCCTTTGACGGGTGGCGAGTCAGCCGAAGAGGCGGAGGATTGGCTTGAGAGGATGGAGCAGTGCTTCCAGGAGTTCCGTTGCACGGTTGAGGATAGGATGAAGATTCTTGCCTTTATGCTTGAGGGGAGAGCGAGGAAGTGGTGGAGATCTACTTCCGCACCGTTCATAGCAGCTAGAGGTGCAGCTACTTGGGTTGAGTTTCGTACTGCTTATCAGAGACTGTATTTTCCTTCAGCTCTTCGTCAGGTGAAAGCCAGTGAGTTGTTGAGTTTGCGACAGGGGACGATGACGATCGAGGAGTACCAGCAGAAGTTCTTTGATCTGCTACCTTTTTGTCCTCATGTTGCTGATAGTTCTATGGCGAAGTTTGATCATTTACTTCAAGGGTTGAACCCTGATATTCATCGGATGGTTGCTGTGGGTGGCGATGGGACTTACGAGGATTTGGTGGACCGTTGTCGCCAGGCCGAGGACAGTATTCGGAGGAACAGGGGACTTTACTCTTCTTCTTCTAAGTCAGCGAGTGCTAGTGCTTTGGGCCCTAGGGGGCAGTCCTTCAAGAAGCCAGGAGGTACTTCTTATTCTTCCTCTGGATCTGGTGGAGTGCATAACTTTGGTGGCCAAAGGCCGAACCGTTGTCGTCAGTGCCGACGCAGACATCTGCCAGGGCAGTGTGGTCGATCGACCACTGCATGTTTCCAGTGTGGCCAGGAGGGTCACATGAAGAGAGATTGTCCTATGATGGTTGGAGCGGCGAGTGGTTCCGGAGGTTCTCAGGAATCTGTTCAGTCACCTCAGTACCAGCAGCCACCTTTTCAGCAGCAGTATTCGCAGCAGCCGCAGCAGTCTCAGAGACAGCCTACTCAGACTCCTTCTCGGGTTCATTCTTCTTTGAGGCCACGTGCCCAGGGTCAGGTCTTTGCGCTTAACCAGGAGCAGGCAGATGCTGACAGTGATTGGATGATTGCAGGTATCTGTAGTTTATGTGGTTTTCCTGCATATGTTTTGATTGATACCGGTGCATCGCATTCTTTTGTCTCAGCACGTTTTGCTAAGAAGTATAGATTGCCGTTTATTCCTTTAGACGTGTTTCTAGTGGTTTCTACTCCTATGGGGAGCAAGGTTTTAGCCAAGCGTCTAGTTGTGGGTTGTGTTTTGGATTTCGAGAGACATCAGCTTAGTGCTAACCTGATGATTCTAGCGATGGAGGATTTCGATTGTATCATTGGGATAGATG
The DNA here is from genome assembly GCF_033568475.1 of Henckelia pumila. NCBI lineage: Eukaryota > Viridiplantae > Streptophyta > Magnoliopsida > Lamiales > Gesneriaceae > Henckelia > Henckelia pumila. Next base: position 210,511,628 of record NC_133123.1, read on the forward strand.
TATTGACTACCTACCGAGCAATAGTGGATTGCTATCAGAGGTTTGTTCAGTTTCGTCCAGAGGATGATGAGTCATGGTATTTCTATGGTAAGGGAGCGCGACCCCCGATGCCAGTGGTTTCAGCTCTGAAGGCCCGGCGTGCTTTAGAGTCTGGCGGGGAAGGCTACCTTATCTAAGCCATTGACGCATCCTTAGGAGAGCCAGATATCCGAGAGATACCAGTTGTTCGTGACTTTCCAGATGTGTTTTCGGAGGAGATTCCAGGTTTGCCACCAGTAAGGGAGATTGAGTTTGACATTGAGTTATTGCTAGGGACTGCACCGATTTCCAGAACTTCTTGCCGATTGGCACCGACAGAAATGAAAGAGCTGCAGAAGCAATTGAAAGATCTTCTTGATAAGGGTTATATTAGACCTAGTGTTTCGCCATGGGGAGCCCCAGTACTGTTTGTCAAGAAGAAGGATGGGTCGATGCGGTTGTGTATTGACTACCGTCAGTTGAATCAAGTGACAGTGAAGAATAAGTATCCTCTTTCGCGGATAGATGATCTCTTTGATCAGTTGTATGGTACTTCTGTCTATTCGAAGATTGATCTTCGGTCTGGGTATCATCAGTTGCGAGTTCGACAAGAGGATGTTCCTAAGACAGCATTTCGTACGCGGTATGGACACTATGAGTTTCTAGTGATGCCGTTTGGTCAGACAAATGCACCAGCTGTTTTTATGGATCTGATGAACAGAGTTTTCCGCAACTTTCTGGATAAGTTCGTGGTGGTGTTCATCGATGACATTTTGGTGTATTCTCGCAGCATGGATGAGCATGCCTACCATCTCTATACTATATTGTAGGTCTTGAGGGAGAGACAGTTGTATGCAAAGCTGAGTAAGTGTGACTTCTAGATTGACCGAGTTGTGTTCCTTGGTCATGTCATTTCTCAGGAGGGCGTATCTATTGATCCTAGCAAGACAGAGGCTATTTTGAATTGGTCACGTCCGACTACAGCTTCTGAGATTCGTAGTTTCCTTGGTTTAGCAGGATACTATCGTCGTTTTGTGGAGAATTTCTCTCAGATAGCTAAGCCTTTGACTCAGTTGACGAAGAAAGACGTTTCTTTCATTTGGTCTGATGCTTGTGAAGACAGTTTTTGTGAGTTGAGACGTCGTCTGACGACAGCTCCAGTTCTTGCTTTACCGTCTAGATCAGGTGGTTTTGTAGTCTTCACTGATGCTTTTCTACAGGGTTTGGGATGTGTGTTGACTCAGAATGGCCACGCGATTGCTTATGCCTCCAGACAGATGAAGACTCACGAGGAGAACTATCCCGTACATGATTTAGAGCTTGCAGCCATTGTCTTTGCTCTTAATATATGGCGTCACTATTTGTACGGAGAACGATTTGAGATCTTCACCGATCATAAGAGTTTGAAGTATCTGTTCACTCAGGCTGAGTTGAACATGAGACAACGTCGTTGGATGGATCTGTTGAAGGATTACGATTGTGAGATCAAGTAATCCAGGTTCTTCAAATCCTGTTGCTGATGCGCTTAGTCGCAAAGTCTATGCAAGTTCCCTTCGTACCAGTTCGGTACGGAAGGCAGTGGAAGAGTGTTGTTCTTCAGGATTCACATTCCGTCATAAGAAAGAACAGCAAGGGATTCGTGTTTCTTCTATGCTTGCAGAGCCAGTGTTGTATCGACGAATCCGGAAAGCTCAGAATTCTGATCTGAAGACGCAGAAGTTAACCCGTTTGGCTGAAGGTGATAATACTTCTGGTTTCCATTTGCAGGGAGACGGTCTGTTGTGTCTTTCTGGTCGAGTTGTGGTACTCGAGGATTCTACTTTGAGGGATGAGATCTTATCGCAAGCTCACCGCAGTCGATTTTCTGTACGTCCAGGCAGCATGAAGATGTATAAGGATCTTCGCACTCGATTTTGGTGGAAAGGGATGAAGCGCAGCGTATATCAGTTTGTATCCCGATGCCTTGTGTGTCAACAAGTCAAGGCAGAGTTTAGACGACCCGGAGGGTTACTTCACAGCCTAGAGATTTCTGAATGGAAGTGGGAGCATGTGACGATGGACTTTGTCACCCACTTGCATATGTCTTCCAGGAATTGTGATGCTATTTGGGTTGTCGTGGATCGGTTGTCGAAGTCAGCGCATTTTCTTCCCTATAACCGCGATTACACCTTTGATAGGATGGCGCAATTGTATGTGCGGGAGATTGTTCGATTGCATGGGATTCCATTGAGCATTGTCAGCGATAGAGATCCGAGATTCACCTCGAGATTTTGGGGTAGTTTCCAGCGAGCCCTTGGTACTACTCTGAGCTTGAGTGCGGCTTATCACCCAGAGACAGACGGACAATCGGAGCGTACTATTCGCACTCTAGAGGATATGCTTCGCGCGGCGGTGATGGATTTTGGTCCAGCGTGGCATGATCATTTACCCTTGGTGGAGTTCGCCTACAACAATAGTTTCCATCGCAGCATTGGCATGGCACCATTTGAGGCTCTTTATGGACGCCATTTTCGTACACCTTTGTTTTGGAACGAGATTGGCGAGCGTCAGGTTGAGGGTCCTCAGATGATTCAGCAGATGATTGATCCAGTAGATTTGATTCGACGCAGGGTTAAGGCAGCCCATGATCGACAGGCTAGTTACGCGAACACTCACCGCAGACCACTTCATTTTGTGGTAGGGGAATATGTTTTCTTGCGTGTGTCACCTTTCCGGAAGGTGATGAGGTTTGGTCGCAAGGGTAAGCTGACACCTAGATTTATTGGTCCTTTCGAGATTCTCGAGAAGATTGGGGATGTTGTTTATCATCTGGCCTTGCCACCCAATCTTTCGGAGATCCACGATGTGTTCCACGTGTCCTTGTTGAGGCAGTATGTGGCGGACGAGTCGCATATTTTGCATCTGATTGAGGTAAAGGTAGATCGGGATCTATCGTATGTGGAGAAACCCCTACGGATTCTTGACAGGAAGGACAAGGTACTTCGTAACAAGCGCATACCATTGGTTATGGTACAGTGGCAGCGCAGAGGTACAGAGGAAGCTACTTGGGAGTTGGAGAGCCGGATGTTAGCCGAGCACCCCGAGTTATTTTGAAATTTTGTACTTCTTTGTATCGAGTTTGTACTTGTTCAGTTGTAATAAAGAACATTTGGTTGGCTATTTATGTTTTCCTCTAAGACTTAAATTTCGAGGACGAAATTTCTTAAGTGGGGGAGAATGTAGTAACCCGCATTTCTAATTAGTGATTAATGAGTAATTAATCACGTGATCATGTTTAGATTAAGTAAAACATGATTAAGTAAGTTCCTGTTGGGATAACGGACTTCAGAAATGGATTCAGAGCACTCGAATTAGTTGAATTGGTTCAGCAGGATCGGACGCTCCGAAGTAGACTTTGGAGGATCCGAAGTGGATCGGAAGCTCCGTGCCAGGATCGGAGGCTCCGATCGAGATCGGAAGCTCTGTCGGCGAGATCGGAAGCTCCGATCTGGACCAGGGCACACGTCATCGCTTATGTCAGCAAGGTGACGTCATGGCTGACGTAATATTGAGAGATCGGAAGCTCCGAAGGTGCGATCGGAGGTTCCGATCGTGATCGGATGTTCCGAACCCGGATCGGAGGTTCCGAACGCTGTCTATAAATAGAGGGTCCGAAAATTCATTTTCTCGCAAAAATTTCCTCTCTGCTCTCTCAATTCCTAAGCCTTCTAACTCAGATCTAAGGAGATCTAGGCGTCCTACGGGGAATCCGGAAGTGGCTTAGTGATCTAGACGTCGTCGCGGAGCTTTGGCCTAGTTTTGAGGCTATCGACAGCAAAGAGCTATCGACGAACGCAGGTATAGCTTTGGCATCCTAAAAATATTTAGGAGTATGCTTTAGTTTAGTTAAGGCTTTTAGAGCTTAATTGTTGATGCTTGGATATTTGCATTGTAGTAGCAGTAGACTGGACTTGTAGGCTTGAAGTCTAGATCAGTGGAGCTAGGTTTGACCAGCAGTGTTAGAGGTACGTAAGTACTGACCGAGATAGCCGGCATGATATATTTGCATGTATGTTGCATGAGTATGTGCTATATGCCTTATCATGTTTTAGCATGTTTTACCATCTTAGCACATACATGATTTTACGTGTGACTGCATCCGAAGAGATGTGAGTCATTGACAGTCTCCATAGGGAACAGTGATCTCATATTGGACTCGAGTCAGGTCTGACAGTTTCCATATGAGACTTGTATCCTATTTTGGATTCGGGTCAGGATGGGGTTGGCTCAGCCCTGATATGAAGTATACGAGTACCCCATGGAGTCGCTCTCTAGCTGGTACTGTATATTCTCGGCGCCATGAGCAAGTGTTTTCACTTGAGTTTTAAATCATATGTGTGCGCATATTTGTATTTATATCATTGCTTCGTATTGAGCGTTCTAGCTCACGCCCCTGTGTTTGGGTATTGTGTACCTTGTGGCGGGGCAGGTTTGAGGCTAGATGATCCAGGCGGCTCTCAGCAGGATTGAGCTTTGGAGAGTGCAAGGTTGTAGAGGGTAGAGATTTATTTATCCTGAACCTTCGATTTGGTTGTATAACAGTACTTATACACTTGTGGTAGCGTCGGTTGTATTCTGCCGATTGGATTTGTTGTATTTTAATTATCCGTACTTTACGCTTTAAGCTTTTATTGTGTGCGCTTTTACTATAACTCTGATTAGGTAGTGGATCCGGGTTGGGTCAATACACTATCTCAGTCAGTACTTACGTACCTTACTAAAGGCAGTCCTAGCAGTCCCACTCTAGGTTCCAAGCCTATCATCAGCTCTACAATTCAAATACTCATGCATCATTAATTAATATCTAAAAGCCTTAACTAAGATATTGCATACTTCTAAATATTTTTAGGAGCAAAAGATATACCTTCGTCCGCCGTCAGCCTGCTGATGGCGACTGCTTCAAAACTTAGGCTCAGCTCTGCTACGACGCCAGGATCGCTGAGATACTTCCAGATTCCCAATAGGACGCCTAGACATATCTAGATCTGACTAAAAAGGCTAAGAACGAGAGAGAGAAGAGAGGAATGAGCGAGTTGAAATGAGGTCCTCGCACCCATATTTACAGACGAAGAACATTGCGTCCGTTTTGATCTTTGCGTCCGTTCTCCAGCTTGTTGCGTCCGTTGTCACCTCAAGTTCGTAAGCAATGATGTCACCTTGCTGATGTCATGGATGACATCAGCTTACAAGAACGTTGCGTCCGTTCTCCAAACGTTGCATCCGTTTTTGGTCATTCTTTGGGCCATTTCCGATCATTCTGAGTTCATCTTTGATGTCCTTGAACTCATCTGAGACTTCCTTAACCTAGTTTTACTTAATCTAAACCTGAACACTTGATTAATTATCTATTAATCGTTAATTCTGGATACAGGTCATTACAGATACAAACTGAGATACACGTTGTTCCATCAAACCCTCTTCAGCTCCTTTGGCTTGATTCAGTGCATCAGCAAAATTATCGGGCCTTCCAGTATTTACCAAGGTAAAGATATCAGGATTCAAGACATTTATGAACTTATCAGCTTTTGCTTCCTCGTTATCGGCTACATGTGGCGCAAACCTCAACAGACTATCGAACTTGGCCACATACTCTTCAATATTCAAATTCCTTGCCTCAAAGTAGCAAACTCGACCCCTTTGTCTTTTCTGTAAGAGACTAGGAAGAAGAGTTTATAAAACTCAGTCTTAAAGAAACTCTAGGAAATAATCGTACCTCGTTTCTCTAGGGCTTTCTTCATCGAAATCCATCAACTATTTGCAATACCCTGAAGCTGATGAAAAACTAACCGGATTCGATGGTCGTCGTAGTCCATAGAATCAAATGAATGTTTGATGTCTTCCAACCAACTTCTGCAATCAACTGCATTTTTGGTGCCCTTCAGAGTCGATGGTTTGAAAGACTGAAACCTCTTTAGCATGGTTTCCATCGGTGTCGCAGTGACATCCATCGCCTTAGCCTCAGTACTACCTTGATCATTCGGAGGAGTTACTGTTGGTCGTTCCCTGTTCAAAACTCGATGAGGAGCCATATCTGATATTCAAGAGAATTAGGATACAATTATCTCAATTTCAACGATTCGGTTCCCGTCAATCTATGTTCGACAAACTCATTCGACCTCAAGAGTATTCGAATTCAAGCAGGAATCCATTACAATCCGTATCTCAAATAATTCATGCTTTACGATTTAAATCCCAAAATTATGTAATTCAAATAATTCTCAATTAATAAAGCATGCTCGCATGGAATTCAAATAATCAAGTAAGAAATTCAATCACATGCGAGAAATTAATTCAAGTAGACACGATCTACCCCGCTCACTACTAATTCAGTCCAAAAACTTATCGCTTTGATACTACTTAATGTGAGGACTTCGAGTGCTAATCTAATCTCAAAGCACAATCGAACGATTCAAACGCCAAGCTAAGAAAGCAAGGAATTTTTTTTTTCAAAAGGGTCGAGGGTACCTCGCTCGAGCGCATGATCGTGCTCTCGAGCGAATGCCGCCCCTTGGGTTCAAACCCAAAACCAGGCTCGATCGAGTGCAGGTTCAGGCACTCGAGCAAGAGGAACTCTGCCCGAAACTCAAAATCCAGTACTAAACTTACTTCAAATCAACCCACAACATATATATATCAAGTCTGACAAAATATACGGGGTTCGAGATACAATCAAAAGCAGTACTTACTACAACACAAGTTAGATCATTTACAAAAGAGTTCTAAACATGACAACTTCTACACTCGATGCCCCACGTCTATCTCTCAGTCCCGAGCTAATCATGTTGCCTCTGACTCGATCGTGCCCCACCTGTTTCCAAGTACACATACAAAAACGAGACAACAGCCAGATAACTCCGGTGAGAATAATATTCCCAGTAAAAGCAACATAACAAGCAATATGAAATAATATATCAAAATCATGGCATATAACTTCAACATAATTCAAAGATGAAATGAATTAAATGCATGTCTTTAAAATTCGGGATTATCTAATCGGATAATCAAAAGATAATTTGGTTCTTCGGTTGGGATCCCAAGGACAAGATATCACAACAACTCACCGACTCACCCAATCGATGTGGATGATGTATATCTCAATCCTCTAGAATTTGGAGCAACTATAAGGAGTATTCAGACTCTGGGAGACCTCAACAACCCAGTCACTCTAATATAGTCTCCAAAACGTCTAATTCGATAAGAAATCAAATAATTCGTCTCAAGATGAATGCATATGAAAATCGTAATACATTCAAGGATAATTCAAGTATTCAAATAACATGCAAGTATGTGATTTCAGGAAACTCAAAAATCAAATCAGATTCGAGTATTCGCCCCTTTTCAGTGTGATGTCGGCTTTTACCTTTTCTCAATTCGAAGCTCCAACTCAGGATAAGCTACAAAGACAAAAGATACAATCAAAATCCATCCAAACTCAATTCAAACCAACAAGGTAAACTTGTTACCAATCTCGATCAATTCGTCGACGATTTGAATTCTACTAACTCCAAGTTTAACAGCATTAAAACAATCTGAAATGAAGTATACTAGGATCAATATCAACATTCAAACTCAATAGAAACACGTCTTAATCAATTCAAACTAATCGGTATCAAAACTCGAACCGGCGGAATAACGGCCATAAACGGCTAACCGAAAATCAACAAACATCAACACAACTCTCCAAATCAATTCAAACAACAGCAATCCATCCAAATCTCATCAAAAACATTCCAAAACCAAAATCCCAGAAATTGACATTTTCGAATAAACTTCAAAAAATCATAACAATTCCAAACATCGTTCTTTTTTTTTATCCGAATTAGATATACAATCACGACTAGCTCAAGAACGCATATATCCAATAATAATCAAATTCCATTGACATCCAAAAATAGAAGCATAATAGATCGGAATAAAACTTACGTCAAAACGAAGCCCTCTCAGCTGTGATCGCGGATAAACCTTAAGATCAAATTTCTAACGGATGGATCGTGAGAACGGAAGGATTTAAAAGATCAAAACCAAAGAAAAGATGGAAATGGCGCTTTGGGAGAGAATGAGAAGAAGATACACACATGCACAATCTTACAACTTATAAATATCTTCTTTGATTAGTCAAAATTTAAGATTTGCACTTAAGCCCTTGAATTCTTCGAAACTTGCAATTCAGCCCCTGATCAAATTTCAAAACTTCCAATTCAAACCTCGAATTTCATAATCTCAGAATATCAATATTAATCTCAATTAAGATAATTTCGAGACGTTACATTATTATAAGACACCATAAGTACTTAAATAACAAGAAATTGTAAACAAACACATTTTGTCATGTCAAGGTAAACAATATCAAAATTATTCATATAACTTATATTATTAACCAAAATAAACCATGCTAAATCAATAAAGAAAAAACTAGTTCAAAATAATTATAAGCCATCATACAACTTAAATTAATTACAAGAAAGTAAACCATAACTGGAGTTTTTTTTTATTAAAAAAATTGATTTCAAAAATACCGTGGGAGGGGGGAGGTTACAAAAATACTTTGAAATGCTGTAAAGAAGAGAGGACACTGCCAATGCCTACCTATCATAGGCAGTGTATGCTGCCAGGAAGCGTCCCACGCTGCCCACCTATTCCGTCCCCTACATTTCTTGTGATCGATCTTTCCCATATGAATTAAGTTTCCTTTGAATTATATAAATTCATGCAGCGTGAGAATCACATTGAATTATATAAATTCATGCATATGAAAGTAAAATTAGAAGCCTATAAAATTCAGAGATTACATACTTCTACATCACAATTCTCAAATTTAAGTTTCCTTTCTTTCTTTCTTACGGTTCTTCTTCTCTTTTGAAATTTTTTTGATTTTCTTATCTGAAATTTCTTCTTCAGAATGGATACGTTTATGTGCTTTTATATTTTGGTGGTAATGTTATTGTCGAGAATAGATCGGTCGAATATATCACCTTTTATAGTAGACCGATACGAGTATTACGATCTATTACTTTATTCGAGTTTGTTCAAGTTGTGCACAAAATGTTGATAATTGATCCAGTGAATTTTATTATCAAGTTGTCACAAAATATTCATTCATGGAGAAATATCTTGGCATGAAATTATAGTCAATCTTGTTGATGTTCATGCTCTGGAATTTTTAAAGCAATGCCCCCAATATTCATATATTGAATTTGTACATTGAAGCAACTCATATTGACCATCATGTTGACCAAGAACCATGTATTCCACATGCCACTGAAGGATTAAACAATATATATTTGAATCATGAAATTGGATCATGAGATCAATATATCACCGGCCCGTCAGACCCAAACCTGCATGTTGGCCAAATACGACACTTGGTTGGCACCAAAATATTGGTTCAACAAATTAGAATTCAAAAAGACAAAATTGTGCACCAAATATTGATGGCTTTGATATGGGTGCCCTTTGTTCGAATCTGGCTACTAACGAATATGTTTATAGAAGTGCTACTGAACCAGAGATGTCATATGGTGAGTCTAAAGAAGAAGATGATAACGATGTTATAGTGACCCTACCAAGATCACCTACAACTAGACTTAATAAGCATGCAATTAGATAACTTAAGCAAAGTGATAAAGCGAAATAAACAGCAAAAACTAATCTGGGTTACAAATCAAACCAACGGAGTAAAACCGATGACTAAAACTAAAAGCGATAAACTCTTATACAACGAAATCGAAAATCAGTATCAACACCAGTGAACTAACAAAAACTCCATGCGACCACAGCTCCAGCTCTCAAATCTTTCTCGTTACACCAGCATCGTCGAACCTGAGACCTGCCCGCCAAATAGGGTGTCCAAGAAACAAAACACTGGACGTAAGTGACTACACTCAATACGATAAGCATGAGTATACAAACCTATTATGATGCATGCAAATGACTGGGTAATGGTTATCACAAGTCCAGCTCAGTCTAGGCGCCAAGGAGTATGTAGTATCATCTGGGTTCAACTTCGTTGGGTACATCCACACACTCGTCAAGATCATCGTAATGTCAATCTCCGTCATCATGACGTCTCTCGGTGTCAGACAATATAAAAAGAAATATAGGGCTGAGCGATCCTACTACAAAGGCTATCTCGAAGGAGACTCGGCACAACATGAATATGCACATGCAACATAATATATCAAAACAGTAAAATATGTATCGTGGCACATAAAATAAAACATATAATCATGCATACTCACAGGATATCTTAGTCAGTACTTATGTAACTTACTAAGACAGTCCTTATAGCACCGATCTAGGGTCCATGCCTACAAGACAATATTTACCATATCACTATTACTGAACTAAAAGTCTTAACTAAGCTAATATATATTCCCTAATACTATTAGTGATCCAGGTTGTACCTGCGTCCGTCGTCAGCCATTTGCTGTCGAAGGCCCTAACTCCTGGGCACGACTCTGCTGCGACTTCGGAAGCATTTTGCTACCGCCTGAGCCTCGCCTAGATGGTTGGAACCCAAGAAACACTAATATTGGAGAGGACGGTAGTGAATTGGCAGGAAAATTGTGAGCCTCACATGCCCTATTTATAAGCGACGATCAGAAGATCCGATCTTCGCATGCTAGCCACGTTTCTAAACTATCCTGATCGGAAGCTTTAACCCACCTTCGAATGTTCCGATCTCGTGATTGTGATTGTGTGTATAAATTCTAGTGACACCTCACTAAGTGCGCAAGGCCTAACATTCGTAAGCTCCGGTCTCATGTTCGGAAGGTCCGAACTCACCCTCTGCTTCCAATCTTCAGCTTCTAGGGTTCGGTGCTTCCGAACCCACTTCGGAAGTTTCGATTTGTTCGGTGGTTCCGAATCCCTAATTCCACACTTTTGATGCGGTTAATCATCTGGTTAATTGATAGGTATCCTTTATTCATGTTTAACTATTAAGCTCATAAATGGGGTTCGGGTTACTAAACTCTCCCCACCTTAAGTGATTTCGTCCTCGAAATGATGATTGGGGATACTAAAACAAAACAGTAAATTTTCTTTATTACAACTGAACATTTTACAAAGTACCGGTGCTGAAATCAAAAGAAGATACATATCTCAAAACAACTCGAGATGCTCGGAACACATACGGCTCTCTAACTCCCAAGTTGCTTCCTCGGTGCCTCGACGCTGCCACTTCATGATGACTAGAGGTAGGCTCTTGTTCTGAAGCACTTTCTCTTTCCTGCCAATGATCCTGGGGGGTCTCTCCACGTACGACAGATCATGATCTAACTGAACCTTTGTCGAATGCAACACATGAGACTCATCCACAACGTACTATCTCAGCAAGGATATGTGGAACACATCGTGAATGCTGGAAAGATAGGGCAGTAAATCCAAATGGTAGGAAACATCCCCAACATTCTCAAGAATCTCAAACGGCCCTATGAGCCTCGGTGATAACTTACCCTTCAATCCCAACCTCATCACATTCCAAAAAGGTGAAATTTTCAAAAAAAACATGCTCACCACGCTGAAACAACAGAGGTCTACACTGCGTGTTGGCATAACTGACATGTCGATCCTGAGAAGTCTAACTGTTTGTCTGATCAACTCTATTTTGTTGGCCATCTGCTGGACTAACTCTGTCCCTCAACCTGATCCTCGCCAACCTAGTCCCAAAACAACGGTGTGCGACAATGATGACTGTAAAAAGCTTTGACGGGTGCCAATACAATTCTACGATGGTAGTTTTATATATGAAAACTCAACTAAGGACAAATGATCTTGCCAGGCTGGCCTAAAATCCATCACAGAAGCTCTGATCATGTCCTCGAGGGTGGGAATTGTCCACTCTGACTAGCCATCGGTCTCCAGATGATAATTTGTGCTCAAACTCAGATAATTACCCAAGGCACGCTGGAAACTACCCCAAAACCTGGAGGTAAACCTCGGATCTCTGTCATTGACAATACTCAACGGAATATCATGTAGGATTACAATCTCCTGAGTGTAAAGTCGCGTCATCCTATCAAAAGTGTAGTCCTCATTATACGGAAGAAATTGTGCAGACTTAGAAAAATGCGCTACAACAACCCAAATCACATCAGTGTTCCTGGAAGACAACGACAAGTGGGTGACAAAGTCCATTGTCATGTGCTCACACTTTCACTCAGGAATCTCCAAGCTCTGAAGCAATTCTCCGTGTCGTCTGAACTCTGCCTTGACCTGCTGAAAAACAAGGCATCCCGACACAAACTGGTAAACAATGTGCTTCATATCTTTCCACCAGAACCTCATTCGCAAATACTTTTACATATTCATACTGCCTGGGTGTACAAAAAAGCTCGTCTATCAACGTTGAATCATCGGAAACTACCACACGGCCCAAAAGACACAACAAACCATCTTTCTGAAGGTGAAAACTAGATGTAATGTCTCCCTGAGCTAACCGAGCTAACTTATAATGAGTCTTCGGATCTAAGCACTGTGCTTCCCTGATGCGAGTGTTCAAGGCTAGATCCGCAAGCACTGAAGAAACTTGAATATCCTATTGTTCCTTATTATGACGAAAAGTAAATCCCAAGAAACAAAACTCTTGTACCACTCGAGAAACTGCACTGGTATGAAGGGACTATCATACACTTTGTGACTAAGTGCATCAGCAGCATGATTTGAGGAACCTGGATGCTACTTGATCTCACAGTCGTAATCCTTCAACAAATCCATTCATCGGTGCTGTCTCATTTTCAAATCTGCCTGATTGAATAGATATTTCAAACTCTAGTGATCCGTGAAGATCTCAAACCACTCACCGCGAAGATAATGTCGCCAAATCTTAAAAGCAAAGAAAATGATTGCGAGCTCTAGATCATGTACGGGATAATTCTCCTCGTGAGTCTTCTGCTATCTAGAGGCGTAGGCAATCACATGCCCATTATGAGTTAACACACACCCTAAGCCCTGAAGAGAAGCATCGGTGTAGAATATAAAACCGCCCGAACCAGACGACAAAGCTAACATAGGAGCTGTAGTAGCCCGACTAATAGTCAAGCTAATCCACTTCCAAAACATGAGTAAGGAATTCTCAAATGATTAAATAGAGTGAAAAATAGGATTCAGTACGTTTGAAATTGTCCGAAAGGGTTCTAATTGTCAATTGGATTGGATGATCTGAACCCCAAGATCGGAGGGTCTGATCAGTTCGGAAGCTAGAGTTAGAGTTTGGAAGCTTCGAAGCGTTCGGACGATCCGAATTTAGGATCGGACAATCTAATCACGTTCAGATAAGAGGTATGAACTTTGATTTGACAAGACTAGGAGATTGGAAGATCCGAAGGTTGGGATCAAATGATCCGATCTCTATCAGCAGCCAGCTAGTAGATAAGAGGACGCATGTTTGGAGGGAATTTCTTGGAGGAGATCGGACTATCTGATCTCGGAGATCGGACCATCCGAACTATGTCTATAAATAGGGGTGCCGAGAGCCCCATTTCCTTGCTCATTCCAAATCATTTCCTCTCCATTCTAGGTCGATTTTCGAGGCTTTTAGGCATTTTTCTCGAGGGCTATGGTGCAACGGAGCGCTACGGGGGTTGTAGTGGAGTTGTTCCCAAGTTGTGGGGCTATCACCATCAGTGGGCTAACGACGGATGCAGGTATATTACTAGACTCGAATTAGATTTTGTGAGTAGCTATTAGTCTAGTTAAGGATTTTGGTAAGCTATAAGTGATATAGTGATTATATGCTTATAGGCTTGGACTTGAGTACCCAGGTGGCTAGTTTGCTTGGGTTGCATGACTTGAAGTACAAAAATACTATCCGAGATACCCTGGTTGAGTATTATTATTCTATGATTGCATGTTTTATGTGGCATTTTATTATGTGTGGCATTGACTATATGTGGCATTTATTATATGTGCATTTATGTCATGGATATTATGCTACATGCATGAGCACGTTGAGCCTATACTTTTCATTGAGATAACTAGTAGAGTGGTCGCTTAACCCCATGTTATTTATGGATGGATGCCATGGTTTTGGATCTAGTTATATCCACGGGAGTTATGGTATGGGAGTGTCTCATGATGCGACGGCCCAACGTACTACATATCATGGCGCCTTTGACTGAGCAGTGTTCTATCTATGATAGGTTCCCGGTAACCATTCATATGCATTTGTATCTGTATTCTAGCATGTGTATACTCATACCTCCGTGCTAAGAATTATATGCTCACGTCCGTGTGATTTTATTGGACACCCCATTCGACGAAGCAGTTGCAGGTTTTCCAGGTTCGGGGACTAGTGAGTAGTTGGCAACTGAAGAGTTGGGAACTCAGTTGGTGCTAGCTGTATTAGTTAGGCTTGACCATTTTGTATTGGATTTCGATTAGGTTGTATTATTATTTTGGGTTTTAGTTATTTACCTGTTTTATTTTTCCAGATTAGTATTTTATTTAAGTTTCCGCAGTTTTCTTTGATTTTGTTATTTAAGCTTTAATTGCGTGCGTAAGATTTGGTTACTTAGTGATTCCGGGACGGGTCACTATGTAGTGACCCAACTTGGAATCACTAACTAATAAGATATTAAGCATGTAATTAAGTCTTAAATCAAAATTAACAAATTCAGCAGAAACTTAAATCACAAATACAACATACACCGATAGAACAACCGGGCTAAATAGAATATTATACAACCCCATTGAATAGAAAGTACTAAAGTCCAATCTAACAACCTGAAATGAAATAGGATCACCACAAAACCACTGCAGCTCAACGATCGCTGCCATCAGGTCGTCCACCCTAAGTCCTGCCTCATTGAATAGGGTGTCTAACACAAAACACTTGGACGTGAGCATGAAACGCTCAGTACAGGCTATGCAAATCAAGGCATAAAGCTCAACGTGTCCTATCTCTCTTTGGAGCGTCCGATCTGCACGGGGCCTCTGAACTTTGACCAAAAGGATCCAATCTATTCGGAGCGTCCGAACTTGTTTCGGACCATCCAAACTAGCCGAAACCCAAAACTCTTCCGGGCCCTTACCAATCCTTCTGAATCTGTTTCTCAACTCTTAAACCCATTTGAGGATCCTATAACCACGTTTTAGCTAATTAATCATAATTAAGCACTTGATTATCTTAATTTCGAGATGGGTTACTACATTCTCCCCTACTTAAGAGAATTCATCCTCAAAATCAGGACTAGGATAATAGAACACAATGCTGAAACATCTTATTACAATATTGCAGTTACAATTACAACTTAACTATGGAAATAAAATACAATCAAAACAACTCTGGATGTTCAGAACGCATATGACTCTCGAGCTCCCAAGTAGTTCCTCGGTACCTCGACGCTGCCACTGAACCATAAACAGAGGGATGCGCTTATTCCAAAGAACTTTGTCTTTCCTGTTAAGAATTATGAGCGGTCTATCCACATATGATATATCAGGCTCCAGCTGAACCTGCGTCGGATGCGGAATGTGCAACTCGTCTGCCATGAAATGACAAAGTAGCGACACGTGGAACACGTTATGAATACCGGATAGATACGGTGGTAACGCCAAACGATAGTCCACATCCCCGACTTTCTCCAAGATCTCGAACGGACCAATGAATCTTGATGCTAGCTTTTCCTTGAGAGCAAACCTCATTAACTTCTTGAAAGGTGAAAAACGCAAGAAGACATGCTCCCCTGTCATGAAATTCAAAGGTATGCGCTTGGTGTTGGAATAACTGGCTTGTCTATCCTGTGCAGTCCTGATCCTCTTCTTGATCAATTCAAATTTATCCACAATCTGCTGAATCAACTTTGGCCCCTCAACCTGTATCTCCCCAACTTGATACCAAAATAAGGGTGTTCGACAACGACAATCATAAAGAGCCTCAAACGGTGTCATGCAAACTCTATCATCGGCAAATGATCCTGCCATGATAATTCAAATTCCATCACTAAAATCCTCAGCATGTCCTCCAATGTTCGCATAGTCCTCTTATGAGACCTCAATTCTAATCATCTATTCTCGGATAAAACAATCAATAAGTATGCAAGATCCAAGATTGAAAGACAGTAAATAAAAAAAATATTTCTTTTGAACAGTGCCTTGCTCGAGCGGTGAAAAAAGCCCGCTCGAGCGAGCAAAACTCTGCCTCAAAAAAGGAGGCACCTCGCTCGAGCGAGAACTGCTCTGAACCAGAAACCTGGAATTAAACTCATTCAATACTTCAACCTTGAATCAAACATAAACATGCCAAGATACAAAAAAATGTGACATCAACATTCAAACTTCAATATTCTATGATTCGATACAACAAGTTTCAAAACAAAGTCGAGTTCTAACATGCTTTCAAAACAACAAAAGTTTGACATGCTAATAGCTCCTAAATCAAAGTCCCACTTCTATTCCTTGATCTTGATGCTAAGAAAGTCTCCTCTGACTCGATCCTGCCCCACATGTCGCCAAGTACACATACAAAACAAAGCAACAGCCGGATAACTCCGGTGAGAATGATATTTCCAGTAAAATCAACATAACATGCAATAAAAAGTAATATATCAATAACATGATATAAAGACAACATATTCAATGTTATTACGAATGAAATGCATGTCTTTAAAATCGGGATATCAACTCTGATAATCAAAGGAATTTCTGCTATTTTTTTGGGATCCCGAGGATGAGATCACGTAACAACTCACCGAATATTCCAATCGAGGTGGTGTCACATATCTACATCCTCTATAGTTTGGTGCGACTATAAGAAGTATTCTGACAGTAGGTGAACTTCTACAACCCA
The DNA here is from genome assembly GCF_033568475.1 of Henckelia pumila. Lineage (NCBI taxonomy): Eukaryota > Viridiplantae > Streptophyta > Magnoliopsida > Lamiales > Gesneriaceae > Henckelia > Henckelia pumila. The sequence goes on from NC_133123.1 coordinate 210,528,474, forward strand.
GGCCTCTCGAATACAACCCCCAAAATGTCTAAACAAAAAGGGCCGTTCAGCCCGCTGAAATCAAAGATTTAGGCTCGAGATTAATGTATATAGGAAATGCAAGGCATTAAACCATCATCTCTTTCGTGTCTGATACCATGTTGAGTACAAAACTCAACAAATGGTGATTCATACTCACCTCCACGATCACTTCTTAGTACCTTAATTTTCTTTCTAAGTTGGTTTTCAACTTCACTTTTGTAATGGACAAACTTTTCAATAGATTCATCTTTACTTTTAAGAAGATACACATAACAATATTTTGTGCTATCGTCAATAAAAGTAATGAAGTATTTGTTTCCACCACGTGTTTTTACTCCTTTTAAATCACAAAGATAAGAGTATATCAAATCAAGGGGTTCACTATCTCTTTCAAGTGTTTGAAAAGATGATCTTGTTAGTTTTGCCTCAACACAAGTTTCGCATTTGTGTTGTGTATCAATTTTGAATGTAGGAATGCTTTTCAAGTTAATTAATCTACGAATTGTATCATAATTAACATGTCCTAGTCTACCATGCCACAAATTGGAAGACTCAAGCAAGTAAGTAAAAAATTTCATTTTATTGATCACGGGCTTAATAGCCATTACATTGAGTTTGAACAACCCATTGCTTACATAGTCTTTTTCCTACAAACATTCCACTTTTAGACAAAAAAACTTTATCTGACTCAAACACAATGTGAAAACCATGCTTGTTAAGCAGTGACCCAGACACCAAGTTATTACGGATGTTTGGCACATACAACACATGGTTCAAAGTCGGCTCTTTTCCAGAATTCATCTTCAAAATCACTTTTCCTTGTCCCTTGATTTCAGAATTTGCAGAATTTCCCATGAACAGCTTTTCCCCGTTCTCGGTTTCCTCAAGATTTGAAAACATCTCTTCGTCAGAGCAAACATGGCGAGTGGCATCAGTGTCAATCCGCCACTCCCTTGGGTTTGAACCAACCAGATTCATTTCAGAAATGACAACACAGAGGTTCATGTTTGAAACCTCATGGGATATGTTCTCCACCATATTCACCTCTCGGTTTTTCTTTGGCTTCTTGCACTTAGAGGCCTTGCGACCAGTACCATCACAGTTGAAGCATTTCCCGGAGAACTACTTCTTCATAATGCCTCCTTTTGGTCCCATCTTCATCCTTTTGTTTGAAGGATTTAAGTGTTTCTTTTTCAAGCTTTGGCCATGCTCGACAACATTTTCTTTAGTAGCAACTGGAGAAAACAGTCATCTTTCAGAGCTCTTGTTGTCTTCCTCGATACGAAGTCGAACAATGATTTCTTCAACATTCATCTCCTTTCGCTTGTGTTTCAAGTAGTTCTTGAAATCCTTCCATGCCGGTGGTAGCTTCTCAACAATGGCCGCCACTTGGAAGGATTCGCTCAACGTCATCCCCTCAGCGTGAATCTTGTGAAGAATCACTTGGATCTCTTGAACTTGGCTAATAACCGGCTTGGAATCCACCATCTTAAAATCCAGTAAGCGGCTTACAAGAAACTTCTTGGCCCCCACATCCTCGGTTTTGTACTTTCATTCAAGGGATTCCCACAGCTTTATGGCCGTTTTATTTTCGCAGTACACATTGTAGTGCGAATCTGCCAATCCGTTTAGTACGTAATTCCGGCATAGGAAATCAGAACGATTCCATGCCACCAAAGCACTGACGGATTCAACATTTCTCTCACCCAGCATCCTCCGAGAGGAATCTGGCCAGGTTCAACGTCGTCAAGTAGAAGAGCATTTTCTGCTGCCACCTCTTGAAGTCCGCACCAGTGAACTTCTCAGGATTTTCTCTGTGACTGTTAGGAACAGGAACGGCAGCACCACATGGGGGAACAGGAGGAACGACACTGTGAGACCTCGGTTCTAAACATTTAACCAAGAAATAATAATTCAAGCAACAACAAGAGGCCATGGCATAAAGCCACAAAATATTTTTTAAAAAAACGAACGCGCGCCCGCGCTAAACAAGGTGCGCCCGTGCCAGACCCTTGCTCCGAAAAGTCAAACCACCGAAACAAAACCAATCCAAACCTAAGCACATGCATTTAAAATATCCGACAAGCCAATAACAATACAAGAAGAGTCTAGTGAAGAAAAACATTCGATTCGGTATTACCTACATAAATTCTTGCTTACAATACAAAATACAAGAAGTTTGAATTCTAAACATGCTCGCAAAAATAAACTAGATTGACATGCTGATTCGACTTATAAACCAAGTCTCACTTCTATCCCTCACTCTTGACGCTAACCAGGTCTTCGCTGACTTGATCCTGTCCCACCTTTTGTCAAGTACACATACAAAACAAAGCAACAGCCGGATAACTCCGGTGAGAAAGATATTCCCAGTAAAAGCAACATAACAAGCAATACAAGAAATATATCAACAACATGCTTTCAAGACAACATAATCAAGTCAAGATGAATGATATGCATGTCTTTAAAATCGGGATATCAATTCTAATAAACAAGGGATTGTTGCTATGCTTTTGGGATCCCGATGATGAGATCACGTAACAACTCACCGACTCTCCCAATCGAGGTGGTGCCACGTATCCCAATCCCCTAGACTTTGGTGCGACTATGAGGAGTATACTGACATTAGGTGAACTTCTACAACCCAGGCCACTCGCAACATAGCCCCCAAAACGTCTAAATAAAAAGGGTCGTTCTGCCCGACAAATCAAATGTTTGGCTCAATATGAATGCATAAAAAAAACATAAAGCAATTAAGCCACATAATAAAACTCAAACAACAAAATACATGCTCCACATTCTAGAACAAGTATTGATGCAAGTATGTGATTTTAAGGGAAAAACTCAAGAACCAACTGTCCCGAGTATGCTATCCCGCTAAACGATGATTGCTTATACCTTTCGATACAAAAAGATTCGAATCTGGATAAACTACAATAAAAGGTTATATCATAACTATACAACCTAACAACAACAACGGCTCAAGGTAATATCTTTACCGTTCTTCGTCCAATGCTTGACGATCAACAGCTGCTAACTCTGAGCTCGACAAATTCAAACAAATCTGTTCAGAGACAATAGATGATCAACAACAACGATCAAACTCACAAGACAAAGTTCAACAACTCAAAACGGTTCGAAATCCCAAAACTCAAACCGGCGGCATAACGGCTATAAACTAATCAAATCGAAAACACAGACAGCAGTACAATATCGATATCAACTCATATCAATGCTAATAAATAAATAAAGGCTCAAATCCAATCAATCTCAAAACTAAATTTTTGAAAATAGGCTTTCAAAAATCATAACAAATCCGAACGACGCTCTATTTCAAAACCGACAGAGAATAACCGATAAGAACTCGTTCAAGAACAACATAACCGAAACTCAATCGATTCTAACGACATACAAAAATAGAAGTCTAGCTGATTGAATAAAAATTTACGATAGAACAAAGCTCTCACTGCGGTAATCGCTAAACTTCCTTCAGAAATAAATTCCAACGGACGGATCGAGATCAGGAAGAATCTGAAAGCTTGAAAAACTCAAATGGGCGCTTCAATGGAGGGGAGACGGCTTGGGGAAGGTGATGAAGTGAGAGACCAAGTCAAACCAAGCTAGATAATATATAAAATCCAATAATTGCATTTTAGTCCCTGAAATTTCCAAAATTTGCAAAATATACCCTGATAAAAAACAAATGGGCTCTTGAACTCTGTAATCTACGATTAACTCAATTAAGCTCAATTAAATTAAAATTGTGGCATTACAATTCTCCCCCTCTAAGAAGAGTTTTCGTCCTCGAAATCAATAAGAATCACAACTCATAAGATAGAATAAAGAACAAAAGACAGTAAGAAGAACTCACGTCATCTGAATAACTCGGGAAAATGCTGTCTCATGTCAGATTCTGTCTCCCATGTCGCTTCCTCGACTCCGTGTCGGCTCCACTGCACTTTCACCAAAGGAATCAACTTGGTTCTGAGTTGTTTCTCTTTTCGATCAAGGATCTGAATCGGTCGCTCAAAGTAGCTTAGAGTCTCGTCAAGCTCGGCTTCGTCAGGCTGAAGAATATGAGAAGTATCTGGATGATACTTTCGCAACATAGAGACGTGAAAAACGTCGTGAATACCAGATAAAGACGGAGGAAGTGCAAGTCTGTAGGCAAGATCGCCTAACTTCTCGAGAATCTCGTACGATCTGATGAATCTCGGAGATAACTTTCCTCTCTTACCAAATCTAACAGTGCCTCTGAAAGGAGAATTTTCAAGAAGACTCGGTCTCCCTGATCGAAACTCAGAGGTCGACTTTTGAAATTCGCATACTTAGCCTGTCTATCCTGAGCTGACTTCATTCTCAACTGAATGATCTTAACTTGCTCTACCATATTTCGAAGCATATCCGGTCCCAAATAAGGTGACTCGGACACATCGTCCCAAAACAAAGGAGAATGGAACTTCTTGCCGTACAAAGCCTCAAAAGGCTCCATACCGATACTCGCTTGGTAGCTGTTGTTGTAAGAAAACTTGATAAGAGGCAAAGAATCCTGCCAACTAGTGTCAAAGTCTAGCACTACTGCTCAAATCATATCCTCTAACGTCTGGATAGTCCTCTCTGACTGTCCGTCGGTCTGAGGATGATACGCTGTACTCAGATGCAACCGAGTACCAAGTGCATCCTAAAGATTGTGCCAAAAGTGCAAAGTGAATCTAGGATCTCGATCTGAAATGATCGACTTCGGCACACCATGCAATCTCAAAACATTACTAACATACAACTCAGTCATCTGATCGTTGCGATACGTCATCCTGTACGGAATAAAGCAAGTAGACTTTGTCAATCTGTCGATCACTACCCAAATAGCATCGCTTCCTCTAACAGATCGCGGTAGATTCGTGACGAAATACATCGAAATGTGATCCCATTTCCATTCAGGAACAGATTACTGTGCAACAGACCACCCGGTCGCTTCCTCTCTGCTTTCACTTGCTGACAGTTCAAACATTGAGATACAAACCTCGCAACATCGCTCTTCATTTGCTTCCACCAAAACTTGTTCTTCAGATCGTTGTACATCTTACGATCTCCAGGATGAACACTAAACCAAATGCAATGTGCCTCTCAAATAATACGCTGCCTCAACTCAAAAATATCAGGCACAACAATACGGTTATTCACAAACAAGACGTCATCTCTAACCTGGAATTCAGACTGATGCCCAGATCTGACTTTCTCTACTAAAATCTAAGTGCTCGGATCAGACTTCTGTGCTTCTTTGATCAAAATAAATAACTCTGGCTCGGCTTGAATAACAAATACTCTGATAGTCTTCCTATCTGTTTCAAACTCTAAACCAGAAGTGCAACAATCATCGATCAACTGAGAAAAACTGATAGTAGAAAGAGATAAAGAACAAAGCTTTCGGCTCAAGGCATCTGCAACTGCATTCGACTTTCCCGTGTAGTATTTGATTTCACAGTCGAAATCCTTCAACACATCTAACCATATTCTCTATCTCATATTCAGCTCTGCCTGTGAAAACAAGCACTTAAGGCTCTTATGGTCAGAAAAGATCTATAAAGACTCACCATACAGATAGTGATGCCAGAACTTCAAAGCAAAAACGATCGCAGCTAGTTCAAGATCATGAACTGGATAACGAGTCTCGTGCAGCTTCAGCTGCCTAGATGCATTTGCTATAACATTTTTATGCTGCATAAGAACACATCCCATGCCTCGGTTAGAAGCATCGTAATACACGGTAAAACCTCCAGTACCTTTAGGAATAGAAAGAATCGGAGCACTGGTCAGTCTCCTCTTCAGATCAACAAAGCTAGCCTCACAATCTGTAGTCCAGATAAAAGGCGCATTCTTATTAATTAACTGGGTAATCGGCTTGGCAATAGAAGAGAATCTCTTGATGAATCTCCGATAACCAGCTAAACCCATAAAGCTTTGGATCTCAGGCACTGATGTCGGTCTAGGCCAATTCATAACCGCTTCAATCTTACTGGGATCGACAGAAATCCCATCTCCAAAAATAATATGACCAAGAAAGAGAACTCGATCCAACAAGAACTCACACTTAGATAGCTTGGCAAACAACTGCTCAACTCGCAAAATCTGCAAGACGATCCTCAAATGCTCTGCATGGTCAGTACGGTTCTTGGAATAGATAAGAATATCATCGATGAAGATAATAACAAACTCGTCCAAATAGCGCTGCAAGATATGGTTCATCAAACCCATAAAAACCGCTGGAGCGTTAGTAAAACCGAACGGCATGACTATAAACTCAAAATGACCATACCTCGTTCTGAATGCAATCTTAGGAACATCTTCCTCATGCACTCTCAGCTGATGATAACCTGACCTCAGATCAATCTTCGAATAGACAGAAGAACCCTGCAGTTGATCAAAAAGGTCATCTATTCGGGGTAAAGGATACCTGTTCTTTACCGTCGCTTGATTCAATTAATGGTAATCAATACAGAGCCGCATAAAACCATATTTCTTTCGAACAAAGAGAACAGGAGCACCCCAAGGCGATACACTAGGTCTGATGTATCCCTTGGCAATCAAATCCTCAAGCTGTTCTTTCAACTCTCTCAATTCAACCGGTGCCATACAATACGAAGCTTTGGAAATAGGTTGAGTACACGACACTAAATCAATGCTGAATTCAATCTCTCGAATAGGCAGCAATCCAGGAATCTCTTCCGGAAACACATCAGCAAAATCTCTAACCACGGGTATATCAACCAATTCAGGGCTAGATTTCAGTACATCAACTGCATAAACCAAAAATTCCTCTGCACCTCTCTGTAACAAACGAGTCATAGAAAACACTGAAATCAAAGGAATTCTAGAACGATAACCCTTACCAAAGAATTTTCACTCATCTGCCATTTCAGGTCTGAATCTGACAACCTTCAGAAAACAATCAACTGTTTCCCTGTACTTGGTTAAAGCATCTATACCAACAATACAGTCAAAATCTGACAGCCCAAGTACAATACAGTCAAACTCTAACAAATTTCCTTCAAAACAAAGTTCACAGTTCCTGACTAATCTGACAGAAACAATTCCTCCACCCAAAGGTGAAGTATCAGCTACTACAGTAGGCAACAACTCAATAGGCAAAACATGCATCAACACAAAATTTTCAGAGATAAATGATTGAGAAACACCTGTATCTATCAAAACATGAGCAGAATAATCAAAAATTGAAAAGCTACCTGCTATAACATCGTCTGGTGCTGCCTGAGACCTGATCTTCAGTCAAAGCAAAGACTCGTGACTGCTGTCTCGGAGGCTGGTTTGCACTAGGGTTACATCCCTGTCTATTCTGCTGCTAAGGCTGGAAGGAGTGAACCGCAGAAGTCTGCCTCTCAGGCTGAGCTGCAGGTCTAGAAGAACTCCCACTCTGAGCTCGATCTCTACCTCGCTGAGGGCACACCTTCGCAATGTGTCCCGGTTTCTGACATATATTGCAGTTCCCAAAGACTCCTACTCACTGATCTGGGGAGTGTCTACCCCCACACTTGTTGCAGAACAAAAATGAAGATCCAGAACTTTTTCCTGAACTGAACTGCTTGGAACCACTGGAACTAGAAGAACTGTTCCCCTGCTTCTTGAATTGTTTCCCTTTGACTCTAAAGTGATCCTTTCTATTACCCCCATTGCTTCCTCCTTCATACCTCTGTGGTTGGTTCTGATACTGTGATGGCTAATTTTGCTACTGAGACGGTTAATTCTGAGACTGTCTCTGCTGCTGAGGTACCATCTGATTTCCTCTCTGTCTCCACAAGCCTGCTTCAGATCCCTTTGCATGATTCATGGCATCCGCAAAGTTATCGGGCCTAGCAGTTTTTACCAATGTGAAGATGTCGGGGTTCAAGCCGTTGATGAACTGATCGGCTTTGGGTTCTTCACTGTCTGCAATGTGTGGTGCAAATCTCAACAAACTGTCAAAATTGGCTACATACTCCTCTTCAAGTTCCCTTGTCTCAGATTAGCAAACTCGGCTCCCTTATCCTTTCGGTACGAAATAGGGAAAAACCGCTTATAAAACTCAGATTCGAAAAGAGTCCAAATAACAACTGTACCTCGATTCTCCATGGACCTCTTTGTTGTGATCCACCAGTTCTTAGCAACATCACGAAGCTGATGAATGACTAACCTAGTTCGGCGATCGTCAGAGTAATCAAGGGAATCGAACAACTGATCAATGTCGTCCAACCAGCTTTCGCAATCAACGGGATTTTTTGTACCCAGCAACAAAGGAGGGTTAAACGAGTGAAACCTCTTCAGCGAGATTTCCATAGGCGTCGCAGTGGCATCCAATTGATCGACTTCTGTACTAGCTTGCTCATTCGGAGGAATAACTGGCGGTGGGTTTCTATTAATAACTCGACGAGGACCCATATGATAATCAAAGGTTAGGACACAAGATATCTCAATTGCTACAAATCGGTGCCCTTTCAACCTCTCAGAATATCGGATACCAGTCGATAACAAAAACAGTAATATCTCAAGTAGTCCATGCTTTATAAATTAAATCACATAATCATGTAATTCAAATAATTATAAATAATAAAGCATGCTCGCATGGAATTTATTAAACAATAATAACTCAATCACATGCGAGGAGCCAAAACATGCGGACTCGAACTACCCCGCTCACTCTAGTTCAACCAAGAATCTTATCGCTCTGATATCTCTTAATGTGAGACCTCGATTCTAAACATATAGCCAAGAACTAATCGTTCAAGCAACAACAAGAGGCCATGGCATAAAGCCACAAATTTTTTTTTTTAAAACGACCGTGCGCCCGCGCCTTGCTAAAAACAAGAGTCGGAGCGCGCGCTTGCGCTTGTGCCTCGCAAGGAAACCGCGCGCCCTCGCCGGACCCTCGCTCCGAAAAGTCAAACCACCGAAACAAAACCAATCCAAACCTATACACATGCATTTAAAATATCCGACAAGCCAATAACAATACATGAAGAGTCTAGTGTTGAAAAACATTCGAATCGGTAGTACCTACATCGATTCTTTCTTACAATACAAAATACAAGAAGTTCAAATTCTAAACATGCTCGCAAAACATAAACTAGATTGATATGCTGATTCGACTTCTAAACTGAGTTTCACTTCTATCCCTCGCTCTTGACGCTAACCATGTCTTCGCTGACTTGATCCTGTCCCACCTATTGCCAAGTACACATACAAAACAAAGTAACAGCCGGATAACTCCGCTGAGAAAGATATTTCCAGTAAAAACAACATAACAAGCAATACAAGCAATATATCAACAACATTCTTACAATACAACATAATCAAGTCAAGATGAATGATATGCATGTCTTTAAAATCGGGATATCAATTCTGATATACAAGGGATTGCTGCTATGCTTTTGGGATCCCGAGGATGAGATCATATTACAACTCACTGACTCTCCCAATCGAGGTGGTGCCACGAATCCCAATCCCCTAGACTTTGGTGCGACTATGAGGAGTATGATGACACTAGATGAACTTCTACAACCCAGGTCACTCGCAACATAGCCCCCAAAACATCTAAATAAAAAGGGTCGTTCTTCCCGACAAATCAAAGGTTTGGCTCAAGATGAATGTATAAGAAAAAAATAAAGCATTTAAGCCACATAATAAAACTCAAACAACAAAATACATGCTCCACATTCTAGAACAAGTATTGATGCAAGTATGTGATTTTAAAGGGAAAACTCAAGAACCAACTGTCCCGAGTATGCTACCCCGCTAAACGATGACTGCTTGTACCTTTCGATACGAAAAGCTCTGACTCTGGATAAGATACAATAAAAGGTTATATCGGAAACTATACAACCTAACAACAACAACGGGTCAAGGTAATCTCTTTATCGTTCTTCATCCAACTCTTGACGATCAACATCTTCTAACTCTGGGTTTGACAACTTCAAACGAATCTGTTCAGAGACAATAAATGATCAACAACGACGATCAAACTCACAAGCAAAAGTTCAACAACTCAAAATAGTTCGAAATCCCAAAACTCAAATCGGCGGCATAACGACTATAAACTGATCAAACCGGAAACACAGACAGCAGTACAATATCGATATCAACTCATATGAATGCTAATACATAATAAAGGCTCAAACCCAACCAATCTCAAAACTAAATTTTCAAAAATAGGCTTTCAAAAATCATAACAAATCCGAACGACACTCTATTTCAAAATCGATAGAGAATAACCGATAAGAACTCGTTCAAGAACAACATAACCGAAACTCAATCGATTCTAACGACATCTGAAAATAGAAGTCTAGCTGATCGAATAAAAACTTATGATAGAACGAATCTCTCGCTGCGGTGATCGCTAAAGTGCCTTCAGAAATAAATTCCAACGGACGGATCGAGCTCGGGAAAAATCTGAAAGCTTGAAAAACTCAAATGGGCACTTCAATGGAGGGGAGACGGCTTGGGAAAGGTGATGAAGTGAGAGACCAAGTCAACCCAAGCTAGATAATATATAAAATCCAATAATTGCATTTTAATCCCTGAAATTTCCAAAATTTTCAAAATAGACCCTGATAAAAAACAAATCGGCTCTTGAACTCTGTAATCTCCGATTAACTCAATTAAGCTCAACTAAGATAAAATAGGGGCGTTACAGACACGGTTTGGAACCGTGACAATAGGGGCAACTGGAGTAGTCTCACTTGAAGCAGAATCCATTTCTGAAACAAATCACGTAATGAGTACAAAAATCTGTTTTAAGTTTGTTATCCAAAATTTCCAAACTCAAAAGCGTGATTATAACAGAAACAATATACGAAGAACAAATAATAATCCTATAACAATTCAGTAGTATAACGAGTATGTAAATACTAAACAATACGAATGAAACAAATAAGGAAACAGTTAAGCAAACCGAGGCCTGTAACTAGTACAGTTTCCTTAAAATAGATTTTTCCCCTCTTGAGTGTGCTTCGAGGATTACACGGACGTCTGCCTCCCAGGATACAACAGATTAACCTTGTAGAGACCTAGCACAAAGGCACTACACCGACGAACTGAAAAATGTACCTGAATAGAATCACGACCACGCAGAAGAGGAGAGCTCGAACAGCAGTGTAAGCAGAGTGCAGAAAACGTGAGGGATGTAAAACTTGTGTTCTGAAGGACTTGAGGCTGCCTTATTTATAGGCACTCAGATGGCATAGGAATAGTCTGGACTGGCAGCTGGAAAGAAAAAGACAGGGCAGTAGAAGAGCCAACAGTCTGAGCAGGTGGAACACCAGGAGTCAGCCATGCCGAGGGTCACATCCAGAAGGATCCATTCGGAAATAAAAAATTATTTCAAAAATTAACAAAATAAAATAGCTAAAGGTGGCCAACACTTGGTAGGCGATTTTTGCCTTGATCGGTCTGGTCTGACATTCGACGCACCCAGGTCGCGCTCGTACGCTTGCACACAAGTCAAGCCTTTTTCAGTGCAAATCGGGCGCTTGATTTGCACACCAACCCTGCGCAGGCGCGAGCGAGAGAGAGCCCTTGACCAATCATTCTTACACCTTCATAAAATGTAACACAATATAAGCACACCCAATGATGTGCGGTGGGTGTTTGGGTACTCGGGAAGTTCGGTGAATATTATCTTCCAAGATGCATTCGAGCAGATGGATTTGCAAGGGTACAAGTTAAACCGGGTCAAAACAGCCATGTATGGCTTCGCTGGGCATATCGTTCAACCCCAAGGGGAGATGCTGCTACCCATAACCTTAGGTTCAGGGGATCTGAAGAAGATAGTTATGTCAATGTTCATGATTGTAGATGCACCCTCTTCTTACAACGTCATCCTGGGACGTCCTGCCCTGAATGCTTTCAGGTTATCACCAAAAAATTAAGTTCCCTGTGGGGGACAAGGTGGGGGAAATTAGAGGAGATCAGTCCTCCTCAAGGAAGTGTTATGCGGAAACAGTAAAGGTGGATTACAAAAGGGAAAGACAGGTCGGGAACGAGGGGGGTCGTGGAGGAAGGGAGGTTTGTTCTGTGGAAGAATCCAAGGGAGAGCATGAGGAGATAGAGTTGATGCCCGGGTTGGAGGGGAAATCTATCGAAATCTCCCGGGACTTAGAGTCGGGCTTGGCGGAGTAATTGAAGATCTTTCTGGTAAAAAATGTTGATGTGTTTGCCTGGTCTCCTTCCAAATTGGTAGGAGTTTCACCTCATGTGGCGGAGAACAGATTGAATATTGTTTTAGGATCCCGATCTGTTAAGCAAAAGAAGAGGCGTTTCGGGGCTGAAAAGGATAAAGTGATTGCTGAGAAGGTTCAGGAATTACTCTGGGCAGGACACATTAATGAAGTACAATTTCCTACCTGGTTGTCCAATGTGGTGTTGGTACCAAAGGCTACGGGGAAGTGACGAATGTGTGTGGATTTTTGGGACCTGAACAAGGCCTGTCCTAAGGATTGATATCCTCTACCCCGGATTGATCAGCTGGTAGATTCCACGTTAGGTTGCGAATTGCTCTGCTTCATGGATGCATACCAGGGATATCATAAAATCCCTTTGGCCCGGGAGGATCAAGATAAAGTCAGATTTATCACATCAGGAGACACTTTTTGCTATGTGGTCATGCCGTTTGGACTAAAGAATGTAGGGGCCACATATCAAAGGATGGTGGATAAAGTATTTCAGGAGCAGATGGGGCGGAATATGGAAGTGTATGTGGATGAAATACTTATAAAATCCCGAACCCGGGATTGCTTCATAGCAGACCTGGAAGAAACTTTTGCTACAATTCGAAAATAAGAGAACAAGCTAAATCCAGCCAAGTGCATGTTTGGAGTAAAAAGTGGTAAGTTTCTAGGGTTCATGGTGACAGAGAGAGGGATAGAGGTGAACCCATAGAAAATGAAAATGTTGTGGGAGATGCCCTCACCGACATCAATACGGGAGGTCCAACGGCTGATCGGGAGAATTAGAGCCCTGACCCGATTTATAGCCCGGTCAGCCCACCGCAGTTACCATTTCTTCCAGGTATTGCCTAAAGCTCAGAAGTTTGGATGGAATGAGCAATATGAGCAGGATATCCTAGAATTGAAGGAGCATCTAGCTAATCTGCCTATCCTGGTTAAACCAGATCCCGGGGAGCGATTGACGATTCTAATTATACTTTTCCACCACGGAGCAGGCGGTTAGCACGGTGCTGATAAGAGAAGATAAGGGAGACCAAAGACCAGTGTATTATGTCAGCCATGATCTAAAGGGGCCCGAAACCAGGTACACTGAGATTGAGAAGATGGCTCTGGCCTTGGTAATTACTGCTCGAAAACTAAGACCCTACTTCTTGTCTCATCCGATCACTGTTCTTACTAACAGCCCCCTAGGTCGGGTCATGACTCACCCGAATGCCTCGGGTTGGCTTGTGAAATGGACGGTAGAGCTGGGCGAGTATGATATTGAAGCCATCAAAGCCCGGGCTTTATCTGATTTTCTGACAGAGGTGATCGCCTTTGGGCAAGAGGAGGTGTGGAGAGTTTTTGTGGATGGAGCCAACAACATGGAAGGGAGTGGTGTAGGAGTCATCTTAATTTCACCCACTCAGGAGAAAATTAGATTGGCTGTGAAACTAGCTTTCCGAGCTTCCAACAACGAGGCATAATATGAGGCGGTAGTAGCAGGGATGAAGCACGCTCGGGAGGTCGGAGCAGGCCAAGTCATGATATATTCTGATTTGCATTTAGTGGTCCAGCAGGTTAAGAGAATTTTCATTACTCGGGAGGAGAGACTGCTGAAATACTTAGAGTTAATCAAAGAGCTCGGGGCAGGCTTCACTACTTGGAGAATATAACAAATACCGCGGGAAGAAAATGCTGAAGCATATGCCCTGGAAAAAGGGCAATAACTCTGGTGAGTGATGGTGAGAAAGAAATTCTTAAGCAGTTGGAGCTGGTGGCTGCCATAGAAGTCCCGGATCCTATCTCTCGAGAGGATACATGGATGGCCTTGATAGTGGAATATCTCATAACCGGTGGTCTTCTCGAAGAAGAAAGACAAGCCCGGGTGATTCGGAGATAGGAACCCCGATTCACCATCCTCAATGATGCGTTATATCGGCGTTCTTATCAGGGCCCATTTCTTAGGTGTTTGGCAGAGGAGGAAACAGAGTATGTCCTAAGGAAAGTGCATGAAGGATGTTGTGGGAATCACAGGGAATTTATGAGTCTGGCACAAAGGGTATTATTTTCAGGGTATTGGTGGCCTACCCTGAAGGATGATGCTCTGAAAATAGCTCGGTCTTGTGAAGGGTGTCAGAGGTTTGGCAATTTCTAGCATAGTCCAACGAGAAACTTGAAGCCGGTATGGGCTTCTTGCCCATTTGATCAATGGGGACTTGACATAGTGGGTCCTTTTCCCCTGGCCTGAGCTCATAAGAATTTTTTGCTGGTTGCAGTTGATTTTTTTTCGAAATGGGTGGAGGCGGAACCATTGGCAAATATAACAGAGGGGGAGGTGATGAAATTCCTCTGGAGGCATATAGTATGCCGATTTGGGTTCCCAAGGAAGCTTGTGAGACCTCGGTTCTAAACATCAATTAAAGTAGTAATTAAATTAAGCAATCATTAAAAGCCAACACACTTTTTTTAAAAAAAAAAAGGGTGCGGCCGTGCATGACGCCCTTCCCAAAAAAGGGCGCAGGCGCGCGGGCGCGCCTCCCTGGCTGCCCCGGTGCTAGAATCACCAAAAACGAGAACATCAAGCCATACAATACTCCGAAACATAAACATGCGTTGCAACTTGGTTCCTCCATTTAAAACAGGAGTTATGGAGTTCAACAAACAAACCAAAGTCGAGATCATGCAACAACAATAAAATGATGAAGTTCGATAACTAAACATGTTCTAACAAATACTAGATTGACATGCTGGAATCAACTTCTAGACCGAGTCTCACTTCTACATCTTTTCCTCGAAGCTAACCATGCCTCTTCTGACTTGGTCCTGCCCCACCTGTTGCCAAGTACACATACAAATAAGGACAATAGCCGGATAAATCGGTGAGAATAATATTCCCAGTAAAAGAGACTAACATGCAATCAAATAAACATATCCAATCATACTATGAATTCATTCCTCATATTATCAATTAATCCATTCAAGTACTGAATTAAAATGATATGCATGTCTTTAAAACTTCTGGATTATCAGACTCAGATAATCAATTGGAATTCTTCTTTCTTTCTTTGGTTTGGGATCCCGAGGTTAAAACATCCTACTGAAAGAGTGGGTGCCCGGTGAGCCAACTTGTGGCTAAGGGCTTTGATGACTCTTTGTATAAACAATCTTTTGTTTAATATAATTTACACTTTTATTAATGGCAATGACTTTATCTTTCTTCATATTGTTATATTGTGATATACTATTGTTGTTTTGATAAAGACCTTGAATATACTATAGTGTATGTAAGATGTGGTAGTACATGGGGATGTCTATCATGAAACACATCTTATAGTCACTGTATATTCTAAACTGTTCCTAGTCGATTGAGCCGTCCGATAATAAGGATAAGGATCGCTCGAGTTTGAGACTAGCATTTGCGATGCAGAGTACCACGTTTCATTGGTAAGGAACATAGAGATGTTCGAAGCATGCAAATGGATATTCATACGATGAATGATCGAACTACCCTATTCGGACTTTCCAAGTGGTTATCACTTATCGAGTGGATAAAGTCCGCGGTTTTGGTTGTACACCATTATTCCTTATTACTTGAAACATCATTGAGACTCTATATGCTAGTACTGTGCTTTGACTCATTTACCAACTCTATTGGGGTCATCAGGTGTCGGGATTGGGTACAGTTACAACACATATAGGAGTCGATGCTTTGTTGTCAAGGATTCACCACATACTTGCGAGTGTGGATATCCTATGCGATCTGAGGAGATATTAGTGTGACGAATCTCTGGCCAGAGTACATGATGTGTTTTAAGAAATGGTTTCTTAGTAGCACATGCGATGTCACTATTTGATCTTCAAGATGTATTGCATAGTTATCGAATCTCGAACGACTCTCGATTTACCAATGGTTGTTGATTCGATCGGGATATATGGATGAAGGGACCGTACTGTACGCTAACCAAAATCTATTGGTTCTTGCAGGCACTATCAGTGATACCTAGGGAATCATGGGGCGATGTTGCTAGGCGCTCTTACCATGATTCGATGGGCAAGTCGGAAATTGTTGTTCCGAGTCACAAGGAGTTGTGAGCCCACGGCTAGCTGTATCCCTGAACCATTGAGGGTCACACAGAGTAATGGATTTTTAATCCCCGTTGAGATAGTTAAATTTAAAGAGTTAAATTTAATGAACAAAGAAGTTGGACTTCTTAATTAAGAGTAGAGGAGTAAGATTTCCTAAAATGACATAGGGATGGGCATTTTTGGAAATCACTGAATTCGGATTCAGAAAAATTTATCTTGACTTTAAAAGGTGAAGAAATGGTTTCTGTGCACATTGGTGAAATCGGTTTATCAATCGGAGTCATGATGAATTTTATATTAATTTTTGAACATGCGGGCTTTGCTTGTCGGGTTTGAACTTATGACTAATGGGCCCTAAGCTGTTAGCGGCCTACATTATAAATAAGTTATTGCAGTACAGAAATTATACACAACAGGTCACAAATTTTCGAAAACCCTAAGTATTTTCTCTAACAGTGGCCGCCCCCTTCCCCTCTGCTCAGGAAAATCCAGCCTGTGAATTTTGAATTACAGTCTGGTTTAACGGATCAAATTTGTTAATTCTCTTCGTAAAAACTTCTGATAGATTTTCTAGTGCAATCTATCAGAGGGATTAAATATCCGTTCGTGGACCTGATTGAAGAACAGTTCGTCCATCAGTTCCAGGGATATACAACAAGAGCAGAGCAATCTGTTGGTGTCCATAATCTCGCTTCGAGATTGGAGGTAAAAATTTATAATTGTTATTTAATTTTTACACACACAATTTAATCGTTAAGTTTTTATACCCATTATGGAATCGTTCCATATAAAATTTTAAACTTCCGCTGCACCGGGTATCAATCCTGATTGATCTGATCGCCGGGTTCTCCAACACCTACAATCACACCGACTTCCCTCTCGAGGTGGACGTGGCATGCTTTAATCCTCTAGACTCAAGGGCATTATAGTGAGCTACTCGACAAGGTAGTAAATCGCCTACCAAGCTACTCGACTACAATCCCTAGATCGTCTAATTCAATCTGAATAAATCAAGTCTCAATATGAATGTATATGTAATCTCATGCACTCAATATAAATTCAATCATATAATCAAATAAGCAGTCAAAATATGCAGTATGTGATTTCTTCTAGGACACTCGAATCAATCCGGATTCAAGTTAATCGTCCTATTCCATTCCAAAGTCATCTTATACCTCTTCTTTGACGTTCCAAAACTTCAATCTGAAAACAAAAATTCCACAATCAATATCCAAGTCAAGTTAAATCAATCGATAAAGAAGGACATCGATACTATACCGGCTCAACTCTTCCAAACTGAACAAGACTGCAAGGCTCGCAACTCCAAACACTTCAAATCAATCTATCAGAAGAAGTCATAGCGATCAAAATCGATATCAAAACTCATACTAAGCTCGGCATAACTCAAAACATCGAAACGATATCCAAAACTCAAATTGACGGCATAACGGCTGTAAACTGACCAAACCGAAAATGCAGACAGCTAAACAACAACTCAACAAACTCATTCCAATCTTCAAACATCAAACCCAACACAATATCAACACATCTCAAAATCAAGATTTTCTAAAATGACAAGAAAAATCATAACAATTCTGTTCATCGCTCTAATTCAAAACCGACAGATAATAAACGATCAGAACTCTGCCAAGAACAACATACCCGAATCTCTAATGATTCTAACAACATCCAAAAACTAGAATGTATCTGATCGGAGAAAAACTTACTTCCAAACGGAGCACTCGTCGCTGTGATCGTAGATATCAAGTCAGAAATCAATTCTATCGGACGGATCGAGCTAGAATCGAAATCACAAAAGCTTGGAAGAAAGCTTTCTCGCCTTCAATGGAGAGAAACCGAGTTGGAGGGGATGATGAAGTGCTAAGAGACTTAGTCAAGCCTTCAATAATATAACAAACTCACTTTTTGCATTTTAGTCCCTGAAAATTCCCAAAATTGCAAAATAGACCCTGATCAATAAAAAGTCCGGTCTCGAATTCTGAAATCACTGATTATCTCAAATAACATCAATTAAGATAAAAACGGGGCGTTACAATTCTCCCCCTCTAAGAAAATATTTCGTCCTCGAAATCATCGATATCAACTCATAATAAGATAATTAAGAATTGAAGAACAGAATTAAGAACTCACATCATACAAACAAGTCTAGAAATCTCTGCCTCATATCAGATTCTGTTTCCCAAGTCGCTTCTTCGACTTCGTGACGACTCCACTGAACTTTCACCAAAGGAATCGTTTTGGTTCTGAGCTGTTTCTCCTTTCTGTCAAGGATCTGAATCGGCCTCTCACAGTAACTCAGAGTTTCATCAAGTTCGGCTTCGTCAGGCTGAAGCACATGAGAAGGATCGGGATGGTATTTCCTCAGCATCGAGACGTGAAAGACGTCATGAATACCGGATAAAGAAGGAGGAAGTGCTAAACGGTAGGCTAGATCGCCTATCTTCTGTAAAATCTCATACGGACCGATGAATCTCGGTGCCAACTTCCCTCTCTTTCCAAATCTAACAGTACCTCTAAACGGAGAAATCTTTAAGAATACTCGGTCTCCCTGATCAAAAGATAGAGGTCTCAACGGATATTTGCATACTTCGCTTGTCGGTCCTGAGCAGTCTTCATTCTCAATCGAATAATCTTCACTTGCTCAGCCATATCACGAATCATATCTGGTCTCAAGTCTGGGGACTCAGATATCTCATCCCAGTACAGAGGAGATCTGCACTTCTTTCCGTACAACGCTTCGAATGGTGCCATTTCCTATACTCGTCTGGAAGCTGTTGTTGTACGAAAACTCAACGAGAGGCAATGAATCTTGCCAAGTAGTGCCAAAGTCAAGCACCACTGCTCGTAACATATCCTCCAGAGTCTGAATCGTCTGCTCTGATTGACCGTCGGTCTGAGGATGGTATGCTGTACTCAAGTGCAATCTAGTACCAAGGGCTTCCTGTAGACTATGCCAGAAATGGGAAGTAAACCGAGGATCTCGGTCTGAAACAATCGATATCGGCACACCGTGCAATCTGACAATCTCTCTAACATACAACTCTGCCATCTGATCGTGTCGATATGTCATCCGATACGGAATGAAACAAGCAGACTTCGTCAAACGGTCAATCACTACCCAAATGGCATCGCATCCTCGAACAGATCGGGGTAGTTTTTTGACGAAATCCATCGAAATATGATCCCACTTCCATTTCGGAATAGACAGACTGTGCAAAAGCCCACCTGGTCTCTTTCTCTCAGCTTTAACCTACTGACAGTTCAAACAACGAGATACAAACCTCAACACATCCTTCTTTAACTTCTTCCACCAGAACTGACTCTTCAAGTCGTTATACATCTTTTGGCCTCCTGGATGAACACTGAACCGACTGCAATGCGCCTCTCTCAGAATACGCTGTCTTAACTCATCAATCTCAGGCACAACAATACGGCTATTCACAAATAAAACATCATCCCTGACCTGAAACTCAGACTGGTGTCCAGATCTCACCTTCTCTAACGAATTTTGAATACTCTCATCTGATTTATGTGCTTCTCTGATCGACACAAACAACTCTGGCTCGGCCTGAATCGCACAAACTCTGATCGGATTTCTATCTGACTCAAACTCCAACCCAAAAGTGCAACAATCGTCGATCAATCGAGAAACACCAATCGTCGAAAGAGATAAAGAGCAAAGCTTACGACTCAAAGCATCGGCAGCTGCATTCGACTTCCTCGGGTAATACTTAATCTCGCAGTCAAAGTCCTTCAATAAATCTAGCCATCTCCTCTGCCTCATATTCAACTCAGACTGTGAAAATAAGTACTTAAGACTCTTATGATCCGAAAAGATCTCAAAAGACTCACCGTATAAGTAGTGACGCCAGATCTTCAAGGCAAAAATGATAGCAGCTAGTTCAAGATCATGAACTGGATAGCGAGTCTCGTGCGGTTTCAACTGCCTTGATGCATAAGCTATCATGTGTTTCCTTTGCATAAGAATACATCCGAGACCAAGATGAGAAGCATCGCAATAAACCATGAAACCTTCGGTACCAGATGGAATGGAAAGAATCGGAGCACTGGTTAATCTCTTCTTCAACTCAACAAAACTGGCTTCACAATCATCTGTCCACAGAAAAGGAGCATTCTTCTGAGTTAGCTGGGTAATAGGCTTCGCAATAGAAGAGAAACCCTGAATAAATCTGCGATAGTACCCCGCTAAGCCCATAAAACTTCGAATCTCTGGCACAGAAGTCGGCCTGCGCCAATTCATCACTGCTTCTATCTTGCTGGGATCAACAGCAATCCTATCTCCTGAAAGAATGTGCCCCAGAAAGACAACTCTGTCAAGCCAAAACTCGCACTTCGAAAGCTTGGCGAATAACTGTTCGGTTCTCAAAATCTGTAAAACAGTTCTCAAATGATCTGCATGCTCGGAACGGCTCTTAGAGTAGATCAAGATATCGTCAATAAAGATAATCACAAGCTCATCAAGAAAACGCTGAAAGATTCGGTTCATCAACCCCATAAAGACCGCTGGGGCATTCGTCAAACCGAAAGGCATGACAAGAAATTCAAAGTGGCCATACCTCGTTCGAAATGCAGTTTTAGGGACATCTTCTTCTCGAACTCTCAGTTGATGATACCCAGACCTCAAATCTATCTTCGAATAGATACAAGAACCCTGCAACTGGTCAAAAAGGTCATCGATACGCGGTAAAGGATACCTGTTCTTAACTGTCGCCTGATTTAGTTGGAGGTAGTCAATGCAGAGATGCATCGAGCCATCTTTCTTTCTAACAAACAGGACAGGAGCACCCCAAGGCGATACACTGGGTCAAATGTATCCCTTGGAAATCAAGTCTTCCGGCTGCTCCTTCAGTTCCTTCAATTCTATCGTAGCCATTCGGTATGGAGCTTTCAAAATTGGTTGAGTACCTGTCGTCAAATCAATGCTAAATTCCATCTCCCTAATCGGCGGCAATCCCGGAATTTCATCTGCAAACACATCAGGGAATTCTCTAACCACTGGTATATCGTTCAACTCGGGGCTAGACTTCAGAATATCGATCGCATAAACAAGAAATCCTTCGGCTCCTCTCTGTAATAATCTAGTCATAGATAAGACAGATATCAAAGAAATTTTAGAACGAGAACCCTTACCGAAGAATCTCCATTCAAATACGGCGGCCTAAAAGATTGGAACCTCTTCAGTAAGGCTTCTATAGGCGTGATCGTGTCATCCATCTGTACCACCGGAGGAGTCATAACCGGAGGAGTTTCTGTCGTAGGAGTAATCGGTGGAGTATTCATGTCTAGCCTTCTTCGAGTACCCATCTAAATTGACAGGGGTTAGAACACGGATAATACAATACACATCTCACCATTCAGTGTCACAAACCTCTGATCATCTTCCCAATTCGATAGATGGAACTCAGATCAATGCATGAATACAGTTCATATTTCATTCAAGTCATGCTTTATTAATTTGAATCATCAAGTCACGTAATTCAAATAAATTTTCAATGCATAAAGCATGCTCGCATATTCTATAATCATATAATTAATCAATCACATGCGAGAATTTAAGGTCAAGCGGACTCGATCTACCCCGCTCACTTCTAGAACAAATTCCAGGAACTTATCTCTCTGATACCACTTAATGTGAGACCTCGGTTCTAAACATCAATTAAAGGAGTAATTAAATTAAGCAAGCATTAAAAGCCAACACACTTTTTTTTTTAAAGCAGGGCCCGCGCGGCCGCGCACGGCGCCCTGGCTCATGCGCGGCCGCGCCCTTTCGAGGCGCGGCCGCACATGACGCCCTGCCCAAAAAAGGGCGCAGGCATGCGGGCACGCGCTGGCACGCGCGGGCGCGCCTCCCTGGCTGCCCCGGTGCTAGAATCGCCAAAAACGAGAACATCAAGCCATACAATACTCCGAAACATAAACATGCGTTACAACTTGGTTCCTCCATTTAAAACAGGAGTTCTGGAGTTCAACAAACAAACCAAAGTCGAGATCATGCAACAACAATAAAACGATGAAGTTCGATAACTAAACATGTTCTAATAAATACTAGATTGACATGCTGGAATCGACTTCTAGACCGAGTCTCACTTCTACATCTTTCCCTCGAAGCTAACCATGCCTCTTCTGACTTGGTCCTGCCCCACCTGTTGCCAAGTACACATACAAACAAGGACAACAGCCGGATAAACCGGTGAGAATAATATTCCCAGTAAAAGAGACTAACATGCAATCAAATAAACATATCCAATCATACTATGAATTCATTCCTCATATTATCAATTAATCCATTCAAGTACTGAATTAAAATGATATGCATGTCTTTAAAACTT
The DNA here is from genome assembly GCF_033568475.1 of Henckelia pumila. Taxonomy (NCBI): domain Eukaryota; kingdom Viridiplantae; phylum Streptophyta; class Magnoliopsida; order Lamiales; family Gesneriaceae; genus Henckelia; species Henckelia pumila. The sequence goes on from NC_133123.1 coordinate 210,551,146, forward strand.
CTGGATTATCAGACTCAGATAATCAATTGGAATTCTTCTTTCTTTCTTTGGTTTGGGATCCCGAGGTTAAAACATCCTACAATCACACCGACTTCCCTCTCGAGGTGGACGTGGCATGCTTTAATCCTCTAGACTCAAGGGCATTATAGTGAGCTACTCGACAAGGTAGTAAATCGCCTACCAAGCTACTCGACTACAATCCCTAGATCGTCTAATTCAATCTGAATAAATCAAGTCTCAATATGAATGCATATGTAATCTCATGCACTCAATATAAATTCAATCATATAATCAAATAAGCAGTCAAAATATGCAGTATGTGATTTCTTCTAGGACACTCGAATCAATCCGGATTCGAGTTAATCGTCCTATTCCATTCCAAAGTCATCTTATACCTCTTCTTTGACGTTCCAAAACTTCAATCTGAAAACAACAATTCCTCAATCAATATCCAAGTCAAGTTAAATCAATCGATAAAGAAGGACATCGATACTATACCGGCTCAACTCTTCCAAACTGAACAAGATTGCAAGGCTCGCAACTCCAAACACTTCAAATCAATCTATCAGAAGAAGTCATAGCGATCAAAATCGATATCAAAACTCATACTAAGCTCGGTATAACTCAAAACATCGAAACTTTATCCAAAACTCAAACTGACGGCATAACGGTTGTAAACTGACCAAACCAAAAATGCAGACAGCTAAACAACAACTCAACAAACTCATTCCAATCCTCAAACATCAAACCCAACACAATATCAACACATCTCAAAATCAAGATTTTCGAAAATGACAAGAAAAATCATAACAATTCTGTTTGTCGCTCTAATTCAAAACCGACAGATAATAAACGATCAGAACTCTGCCAAGAACAATATACTTGAATCTCTAATGATTCTAACAACATCCAAAAACTAGAATGTAACTGATCGGAGAAAAACTTACTTCCAAACGGAGCACTCGTCGCTGTGATCGTAGATATCAAGTCAGAAATCAATTCTATCGGACGGATCGAGCTAGAATCGAAATCACAAAAGCTTGGAAGAAAGCTTTCTCGCCTTCAATGGAGAGAAACAGAGTTGGAGGGGATGATGAAGTGCTAAGAGACTTAGTCAAGCCTTCAATAATATAACAAACTCACTTTTTGCGTTTTAGTCCCTGAAAATTCCCAAAATTTCAAAATAGACCCTGATCAATAAAAATTCCGGTCTCGAATTCTGAAATCACTGATTATCTCAAATAACATCAATTAAGATAAAAATGGGGCGTTACAAAGCTGGTCTTTGATAATGGTCGACAATTTCAGGGACAGAAATTGGCAGATTGGTGTGCAGATATGGGCATTAAGCAGGCCTTCACCTCGGTAGCTTATCCTCATAGTAACGGGCAAACTGAAGTAACCAACCATACTATTTTCCGATCACTTCAGGCACGATTGCATGGAGTTGGGAAAGATTGGGTGGAGGAGATCCCTAGTGTAGTATGGGCCTACCGCACTACACCTCATACAGCCACTCAAGAGACACCTTTCAGTTTGGTATATGGACCTGAGGCTGTCTTACCAGTAAAAATTTGGCAACCCTCATCTCGCATTCAGGCTCATGCAAAAACAAAGGTGGCGGCCCGAGCACAGGAGTTGGATTTGATAGAGGAGCGGAGGGATAAAGCAGATCAAAGGATGGAGTCTTACCGAGCTCGAGTGATGAGAGCCTATAATCAAAAAGTCAAACATTGGGAATTTCAAGAAGGGGGTTTGTTTTGAAGAAGGCTAACCCAGCTGGAGAGGTCGGGAAGTTAGATGCCAGATGGGAGTGACCTTATAAGCTAATCAGGAGGGTGGGGATCAACACTTGGTACCTGTAAGATGGCCAGGGGCGGACACTCAAACGGACCTGGAATTCAATGCATCTCAAGAAGTACTTTATTTAACTGTTGTAATCAATATCGGTATTTATCAATAAAAGAATTAATTTATGAAATAAAATGTCTCTTACAAAGCCCGGGAGGTTCCATGCCCCGGCACCTATCTAAAGCCCAAGGTATTCTAAGCCTTGGCACCTTACAAATCCCGGGAGGTTCTAGGCCCCAGCACCTATCTCAATCCCAAGGTATTCTAAGCCTTGTCACCTTGCAAAGCCCGGGAGGTTCCATGCCCCGGCACCTATCAAGCCCAAGGTATTCTAAGCTTTGGCACCTTGCAAATCCCGGGAGGTTTCATGCCTCGGCACCTTTCAAAGCCCAAGGTATTCTAAGCCTTAGCACCTTGCAAAGCCCGGGAGTTCCCATGCCCCGGCACCTATTAAAGCCCAAGGTATTCTAAGCCTAGGCACCTTACAAATCCCGGGAGGTTCCAGGTCCCGGCACCTATCTCAAGCCAAAGGTATTCTAAGTCTTGGCACCTTGCAAATCCCAGGAGGTTCCATGCCCCGGCACCTAACTAAAGCCCAAGGTATTCTAAGCATTGGCACCTTGCAAAGCCCGGGAGGTTCCATGCCCCGGTACCTCAAGCCCAAGGTATTCTAAGTCTTGGCACCTTGAAAAGCCCGGGAGTTTCCATGCCCCGACACCTATCAAAGCCCAAGGTATTCTAAGCTTTGTCACCTTACAAAGCCCGGGAGGCTCCAGGCCCCGGCACCTATCTCCAGCCCAAGGTATTCTAAGCCTTGGCACATTACAAAGCCCGGGAGGTTCCATGCCCCGGAACCTATCAAAGACCAAGTTATTCTAAGCTTTGGCACCTTACAAACCCCGGGAGGTTCCATGCCCCGGAACCTATCAAAGCCCAAGGTATTCTAAGCTTTGGTACCTTACAAATAACGGGAGGTCCCATGCCCCAGCACCTATCTAAAACCCAAGGTATTCTAAGTCTTGGCCCCTTACAAAGCCCGAGAGGTTGCATGCCCCGAAACCCATCTAAAGCCCAAGATTATTTAAACATGGGAATTTATTTTGAAGGTCAGAATACTACTTAGTCATGCTTGAAGTTTGATGTTGAAAGAGGTAAAAACTTGACAAAGATACGGAAGAAAAAAGTCTGTATTAATAAAAATAAATTACAAGTAGTGGGGCTTCAATAGTCCAAATACAAAGAAGGCCTAAATTACGGGGTTGTCTGGGGCATCCTCGCCTTCTGTTGCTGGGATCTCTTTTGGTTGGGAGGCTTCTGCTCCGTCAGGCCCCGTTGAAGCGAGAAGAGAGTCAATTGTCTTATCCAAGTCTGGGAAGTCCTTCATATCCAAAGAACATAGGCCGGCCTCTTCAAATTGATCCCGAAATTTGTAAAAGCCGGTCTGGAAGAAGGAGTATGACTTGTCCTCCACAACGTTTTGGAATTCGGCTGAGGAAAGGAAAGAGTCTTTGAGCTCTTCTTTGGACTTCGGATGATTTCCAGAGCCGACATCGCCTTCTCAGCCTTATCCTTGGAAGTTGCCACCTTGGCCTAGGCCTCTGCAGTTAGACCCCGAACCATTTCCAGTTCAGCCATGGTAGAAGCCAGAGTCTCTTGGGTTCCGCGGGTTTCTGTCTGAGATTGGGATAGGCTCTGTTGGGCGAAGATAAGTTGTTGCTCAGTTGTTGCGAGGGAAGATCGGAGGCTGGACACCAACTGGTCATGGGTCTGCTTCAGCATTTCCATGTCCTGCTCCATCTTCTTGTATAGTTCAGAAGCAGCCCTGGACCATTCCGCTTCTATCTGAGCCCGATCCGACTCTATTCACCCAAAGTGAGTGGCATCTTCATAGCTATCCACCAGCATTTACAGACCTTGAAACACACAATTGTTAGAAAAATAAACAAGTATTATAATGATAAGGAAGGATGAAGGAGAACTTATAGACAAAATGCGGTTAGTGCCCTCAAAGCACTTGGTGTTTGGACCCCGGTGGTAAAGTTGGCTCTGTTCGGCGTGGTCAAGAGGTCCTTCAATATCCGTACCCTCCGGCTAGAAGCTTTGGCCATGAAGATGTTGTCCCGGGCAGCTGGAGGGCTGGAGCCCTAGGAAGCTTGGTAGAAGGGGTCAAAGGGGCGGAAATAAGGAGAAAGGGGGAGGAGGGAAGGGGGAAGGGGTATCTCTTCCTACGGGTCACTCAGAACGACCATCTCGGGTTCCCCCACAGCTTTTATCTTGAGGGAAAAAGGGGAGGAGGACTCAGTCACATCCGATGTTGGTTGGTCAGAAGCCCCGACCCCTTGAATAGTAGGCACTTCATGGGCAGAAGAAGGTTGAGAGGCCGGAAGGGTAGGGATTGTATTGGAGAGGGGGAGCTCTTGATTTTGGGCCCCCTAAGCTCAGCGCTCCTCGGCCAGCTGCAAGACTTGGGATTTTCTCTCTGCCTCAGCAGCTCGTGCTCTTTCTTTCTCTTTTGCAGCCTATTTCTCAGCTGCTCGCTTTTGTGTAAAGGCCTGCCTCATCAGCCTGGGTTTCTTTTTTTCGGGGCTGGCTCTGCTACAAAATAAAGTGATGAAAATAACACAGGTTAGTGCTTAACAATGAAAATAAGGCAAGAAAAGTGAAAACAGTAAAGCATAACCGGAGTTGGCCCGGGGCTTCATACTCATCGACTATCTGGTCCATCGGATCCACCACTTGGGCACCCAGCCCATAAGCAAACAAGTTCTTCTCCTCCAGGAGGGGGGGCTGAAGGGAATTTCTTGTTTTCTACAAGTTCTTGACAGCGGAGGTATGGCTCTTCAGATTTATAAGTTTTAGGGAGTTCAGGTTGGGGAGGAAGGGCTGTCAAGAACCGGGTGGATTTATTATGGGCACAAGGTAGTCGAATGTAAAAGAATCTTTCTTTCCAGCCCTTCCAAGAGGAATGGGTGTCATCCAGAAACCGGACATTTTGTCGGGCATTTAGGGAGAAAGCTACCTCAGTAAAATGGTAGGCAAAATATAAATGAAAGATAAGGGGTGTAACGCCCCAATTTAATCTTAATTGAGTTTATTTAAGATAATCAGAGATTACAGAGTTCAAGAGCCGACTTGATTTTGATCAGGGTCTATTTTGCAATTTTTGGATTTTTCAGGGACTAAAATGCAAATATCAAGTTTATTAGATATTTATAGGAGCTTGACTTGTCTTCTCCATTCCATCTCCTCAGTCCTCCCCTTGGCTGATTCCACCATTAGAGATGCCCCAAACCATTCTCCAAGCTTTGTTATTTCAGTTTTCGATCGATCCGTCCGTTAGAATTTATTTCTGAAGGCAGATTAGTGATCACAGCAGCGAGAGCTTCGTTCTATTGTAAGTATTTCTCTGATCAGTTGTACTTATATTTTCGGATGTTGTTAGAATCGATTGAGTTTCGGTTATGTTGTTCTTGAACGAGTTCTTATCGTTTATTCTCAGTCGGTTTTGAATTAGAGAGTCGTTCGGAATTGTTATGATTTTCGAAAGCCTATTTTGAAAATGGGGATTTTGAGATGTGTTGGATTTGTGTTGTTGTTTTTGTTTTAGCATTGATTTGATTTGTTTTCAATGTTGTACTGTTATGTGCATTTTCGGTTTGATCAGTTTATAGTCGTTGTGCCGCTGGTTTGAGTTTTGAGATTTTGAATCGTTTGAATCGTAGAACTTTGGCAATTGGGTTGTTCGTCGTTGTTGATCATCTTTTTCCTCTGTACAGATTCATCTGAAGTTTGTCGAGCCCAGAATTAACAGCAGTCGATCGTAGAAGAGTTGGACGAAGAGCGGTAAAGAGTTTACCTTGAGTGATGTTGTTGTTTAGGTTGTTTAGTTTTTGATATAACCTTTTATTGTAGCTTATCCAGAGTTGGAGCTATTCATATCGAAAGGTACAAGCAGTCATCATTTTAGCGAGATAGCATACTCGAGACAGTTGGTTCTTGAGTTTTCCTTAAATCACATACTTGCATCAATACTTGTTCTAGAAAGTGGGACTTGTATTTTGTTGTTTGAGCTTTTATTATGTGGCTTAAATGCTTTATGTTTTTCTTATGCATTCATCTTGAGCCAAACATTTGATTTCAGCGGGCAGAACGACCCTTTTTGTTTAGATGTTTTGGGGGCTATACTATGAGTGGCCTAGGTTGTAGAAGTTCACATAGTGTCAGCATACTCCTTATAGTCGCACCAAAGTCTAGGGGTATGAGATACGTGGCACCACCTCGATTGGGAGAGTCGGTGATTTGTTACGTGATCTCATCCTCGGGATCCCAAAAGCATAGCAGCAATTCCTTTTTTATCAGAATTGATATCCCGATTTTAAAGAAATGAATTTCATTCATCTTAGCATTGTATATGTTGTCTGGATAACATGTTGTTGATATATTCTTGTATTGCATGTTATGTTGTTTTTACTGGGAATATCTTTCTCACCGGAGTTATCCGGCTGTTGCTTTGTTTTGTATGTGTACTTGGCAACAGGTGGGGCAGGATCAAGTCAGAGGAGGCTTGGTTAGCTTCGAGATCAAGGGATAGAAGTGAGAATCAGTTTAAAAGTCGAATCAGCATGTCAATCTAGCCTATATTTTGAAGCATGTTTAGAACTCAAACTTGGTTGATGGTTATAGTTTCTATTATTCGAATATTGTGGATTGAATGTTTTCGTTGCATGTATTATGAACCTTGTTATGTTTTGAATGTATTGGACTTGAGCTTTGGCAAGAATTCTGCCGTTTTTCAATTCTGTACTGTCATCGCTCGATCGGTAGAGTTTGACCGATCAAGCGATGGACTTTGGGCCATGTTTTTGTTTTGCAGAAAAGTTGTCCGCTCGATCGGTTGGATCTTACCGATTGAGCGGTGTTGGTGTTTCAGCTGGGCAGTGAGTTTTGGAAAACTTGCTCGCTCGATCGGTTGAGTTCTACCGATCGAGCGAGGCACTGTTTTTTTTTTAAAAAAAATTCTTTTATTGCTTTTAATCTTGGAGCTTGTATGCTTAATTATTTTTTAATCCGATATTAGATGTTTAGAACCGAGGTCTCACATTAAGTGGTATCAGAGCGATAAGTTCTTGATTGAACTAGAGTGAGAGGGGTAGTTCGAGTCCGCTTGAATTGGCTCCTCGCATGTGATTGAGTTATTGGTTTGACTATTTAAATTACATGCGAGCATGCTTTATTATTTTAGAATTATTTGAATTACATGATTATGTGATTTAAATTATAAAGCATGGACTACTTGAGTTATAACTGTTTTGTTATCGACTGGTATCCGATTTTTTGAAAAGTTGAAAGGGCACCGAATTGTAGCGATTGAGATATCTAGTATCCTAACCTTTGATTATCATATGGGTCCTCGTCGAGTTATTAACAGAAAACCTCCGCCAGTTACTCCTCCGAATGAGCAAGCAAGTACTGAAATTGATCAGATGGATGCCACAGCGACGCCTATGGAAACCTTGCTGAAGAGGTTTCAGTCGTTTAACCCGCCTTTGTTGCTGGGTACAGAGAATCATGTTGACTGTGAGAGCTGGTTGGACGACATTGATCAGTTGTTCGATTCCCTTGATTATTCAGACGACTGCCAAACTAGGTTAGTCATTCATCAGCTTCGTGGTGTTGCTAAGATTTGGTGGATCACGACAAAGCGAGCTATGGAGAATCGAGGTACAGTCATTACATGGACTATTTTCAAATCTGAATTTTATAAGCGGTTTTTCCCTATTTCGTACCGAAAGGATAATGGTGCCGAGTTTTCCAATCTGAGGCAAGGAAACATGAACATCGAGGAGTATGTAGCCAATTTTGGCAGTCTGCTGAGATTTGCACCGCACATTTCTGACAATGAAGAAGCAAAAGCCGACCAGTTCATCAATGGTTTGAACCCCTACATCTTCACATTGGTAAACACTGCTAGGCCTGATAACTTTGCGGATGCCATGAACCATGCAAAGGGAGCTGAAGCAGGTTTGTGAAGACAGAGAGGAACTTTGTTTGTACCTCAGCAACCGAGATAGTCTCAGAATCAACCGTCTCAGTATCAGAATCAGCCACCACAGTATCATAACCAACCACAGAGGTATGAAGGAGGAAGCAGTGGGGGTAACAGAAAGGATCACTTCAGAGCCAAAGGGAAATAGTTCAAGAAGCAGGGGAACAGTTCTTCTAGATCCAGTGGCTCCAAGAAGTTTGGTTCTAGACAGAGTTTTGAATCTTCATCTTTGTTCTGCAACAAGTGTGGGGGTAGACACTCCCAAGATCAGTGTGTAGAAGTTTTTGGGAACTGCAATATCTGTCAGCAGCTAGGACACTTTGCTCAGGTGTGTCCTCAGAGAGGTAAAGATCGAGCTTAGAGTGGGAGTACTTCTAGACCTGCAGCTCAGCCTAAGAGGCAGACTTCTGCGGTTCACTCCTTCCAGCCTTAGCAGCAGAACAGACAGGGAGGTAACCCGAGTGCGAACCATCCTCCGAGACAGCAGGCACGAGTCTTTGCCCTGACAGAGTATCAGGCTCAGGAAGCACCTGACGATGTTATAGCAGGTAACTGTATGATTTTTGATTATTCTGCTCATGTATTGATAGATACAGGCGCTTCTCATTCCTTTATCTCTGAAAAATATGTGTTGATGCATGTTTTGCCTACTGAGCTTTTGCCTACTGTAGTAGTTGTTACTTCACCTTTGGGTGGAGGAATTGTTTCTGTCAGATTAGTCAGGAACTATGAACTTTGTTTCGAGGAAAATTTGTTAGAATTCGACTGTATTGTACTTGAGATTTCATGTTTTGACTGTATTTTTGGTATAGATGTTTTAACCAAGTACACGACAATCATCGATTGTTTTCAGAAGGTTGTCAGATTCAGACCTGAAATGGCAGACGAGTGGAAATTCTTCTGTAAGGGTTCTCGATCTAGAATTCCTTTGATTTTTGTGTTATCGATGGCTCGTTTGTTACAGAGATGTGCAGAGGGATTTTTGGTTTATGCAGTTGACGTACTGAAATTCTGCCCTGAATTGGTTGATATACCAGTGGTTAGAGAATTTGCTGATGTTTTTCCAAATGAGATTCCTGGATTTCCTCCTATTCGAGAGATTGAATTCAGCATTGATTTAGTGTCAGGTACTCAACCTATTTTCAAAGCTCCGTATCGTATGGCACCGGTCGAATTGAGAGAATTGAAAGAACAGCTTGAGGATTTGATTGCCAAGGGATACATCAGACCTAGTGTATTGCCTTGGGGTGCTCCTGTTCTCTTTGTTCGAAATAAGGATGGTTCTATGCGGCTCTGTATTGATTACCGTCAACTGAATCAAGCAACGGTAAAGAACATGTATCCTTTACCCCGAATAGATGACCTTTTTTATCAACTGCAGGGTTCTTCTGTCTATTCGAAGATTGATCTGAGGTCAGGTTATCATCAGCTGAGAGTGCATGAGGAAGATGTTCCTAAGATTGCATTCAGAACGAGGTATGGTCATTTCGAGTTTATAGTCATGTCGTTTGGTTTGACTAATGCTCCAGCGGTTTTTATGGGTTTGATGAACCGTATCTTTCAGCGCTATTTGGATGAGTTTGTTATTATCTTCAACGATTATATTCTTATCTATTCAAATAACCGTACTGACCATGCAGAGCATTTGAGGATCTTCTTGCAGATTTTGCGGGTTGAACAATTGTTTGCCAGTTGTCTAATTGTGAACTGGTTGGATCTAGTTTTCTTTCTCGGTCATATAATTTCAAAAGATGGGATTTCTGTCGATCCCAGCAAGATCGAAGTGGTTATGAATTGGCCTAGACCGACATCAGTGCCTGAGATCCGAAGCTTTATGGGTTTAGCTGGTTATTATCGCCGATTCATCGAGGGATTCTCTTCTATTGCCAAGCCGATTACCCAGCTGACTCAGAAGAATGTGCCTTTTATCTGGACTGCAGATTATGAAGCTAGTTTTGCTGATCTGAAGAGGAGACTAACCAGTGCTCCGATTCTTTTTATTCCATCAGGTACTGGAGGTTTTACTGTGTATTGCGATGCTTCTAACTGAGGCTTGGGATGTGTTCTTATGCAGCATAAGCATGTGATAGCATATGCTTCGAAGCAGCTGAAGCCGCACGAGACTCGTTATTCGGTTCATGATCTTTAACTCGCTGCGATCGTATTTGATTTGAAGATCTGGCATCACTATCTTTATGGTAAGTATTTCGAGATCTTTTCTGACCATAAGAGCCTTAAGTACTTGTTTTCACAGGCAGAGATGAATTTGAGACAGAGAATATGGTTAGATTTGTTGAAGGATTTTGACTGTGAAATCAAATACTACCCGGGAAAGTCGAATGCAGTTGCAAATTCCTTGAGCAGAAAGCTTTGTTCTTTGTCTCTTTATAATATCGGTGTTTCTCAGTTGATCGATGATTGTTGCACTTCTGGTTTAGAGTTTGAAACAGATAGGAAGACTATCAGAGTATTTGTTATTCAAGCCGAGCCAGAGTTATTTATTTTGATCAAAGAAGCACAGAAGTCTGATCCGAGCACTCAGATTTCAGTAGAGAAAGTCAGATCTGGGCATCAGTCTGAATTCCAAGTTAGAGATAACGTTTTGTTTGTGAATAACCATATTATTATGCCTGATATTTCGAAGTTGAGGCAGCGTATTCTCCGAGAGGCTCATTGCAGTCGGTTCAGTATTCATCCTGGAGGACGTAAGATGTATAACGATCTGAAGAATTAGTTTTGGTGGAAGAGAATGAAGAGCGATGTTGCGAGGTTTGTATCTCGATGTTTGAACTGTCAGCAAGTGAAAGCATAAAGGAAGTGACCGGGTGGTCTATTGCACAGTCTATCTGTTCCTGAATGGAAATGGGATCACGTTCGATCGATTTCATCACGAAGCTACCGCAATCTGTTCGAGGATGCGATGCTATTTGGGTAGTGATTGACTGATTGACGAAGTCTGCTTGCTTTATTCCGTACAGGATGACGTATCATCACGATCAGATGGCTGCGTTGTATGTTACCAATGTTGTGAGATTGCATAGTGTGCCGAAGTCGATTGTTTCAGACCGAGACCCTAGATTCACTTCGCACTTTTGGCACAGTCTTCAGGAGGCACTTGGTACTCGATTGTATCTGAGTACAGCGTATCATCCTCAGACCGACGGATAGTCAGAGCAGACTATCCAGACATTAGAGGATATGCTTCGAGCAGTAGTGCTAGACTTTGGCACTAGTTGGCAGGATTCTTTGCCTCTTGTCGAGTTTTCTTACAACAACAGTTAACAAGCGAATATTGGTATGGCGCCTTTTGAGGATTTGTACGGTAAGAAGTGCCGATCTCCTTTGTTTTGGGACGATGTGTCCGAGTCACCTGATTTGGGACCGGATATGCTTAGAGATATGGCAGAGCAAGTAAAGATCATTCAGACGAGAATGAAGTTAGCTCAGGATAGACAGGCAAATTATGCTAATACCAGACGTAGACCTCTGAGTTTCGAGCAGGGAGACCGAGTTTTCCTTAAGATTTTTCCTTTCAGAGGCACTATTAGATTTGGAAAGAGAGGGAAGTTATCTCCGAGATTCATCAGACCGTACGAGATTCTCAAGAAGTTAGGCGATCTTGCCTACAGACTTGCACTTCCTCCGTCTTTATCTGGTATTCACAACGTTTTTCACGTCTCTATGTTGTGGAAATATCATCCAGATCCTTCTCATATTCTTCAGCCTGGCGAAGCCGAGCTTGACAAGACTCTAAGCTACTTTGAGCGACCGATTCAGATCCTTGATCGGAAGGAGAAGCAGCTTAGAACCAAGTTGATTTCTTTGGTGAAAGTGCAGTGGAGCCATCACGGAGTTGAGGAAGCAACTTGGGAGACATAATCTGACATGAGACAGTGTTTTCCTGAGTTATTCGGATGACGTGATTTCTTCTTACTGTCCTTTGTTCTTTTTTCTATCTTATGAGTTGTGATTCTTATTGATTTCGAGGACGAAATCTCTTCTTAGATGGGAAGAATTGTAACGTCCTAATTTTATATTAATTAATTTTATTTAAGATAATCGGAGATTACAGAGTTCAAGAGCCGACTTGATTTTGATCAGGGTCTATTTTGCAATTTTTGGATTTTTCAGGGACTAAAATGCAAATATCAAGTTTATTAGATATTTATAAGAGCTTTGACTTGTCTTCTCCATTCCATCTCCTCCCCTTGGCCGATTCCACCATTAGAGATTCCCAAACCATTCTCCAAGCTTTGTGGTTTCAGTTTCCCATCGATCCGTCCGTTAGAATTTATTTCTGAAGAAGATTAGAGATCACAGCAGCGAGAGCTTCGTTCTATAGTAAGTATTTCTCCGATCAGTTGTACTTCTATTTTTGGATGTTTTTAGAATCGATTGAGTTTCGGTTATGTTGTTCTTGAACTAGTTCTTATCATTTATTCTCAGTCGATTTTGAATTAGAACGTCGTTCAGAATTGTTATGATTTTTGGAAGCCTATTTCAAAAATGGGGATTTTGAGATGTGTTGTATTTGATTTGTTGTTGTTGTTTTAGCATTGATTTGAGTTGTTTGCAATGTTGTACTGCTGTCTGCGTTTTCGGTTTGATCAGTTTATAGTTGTTGTGCCTCCGGTTTGAGTTTTGGGATTTTGAACCGTTTGAATCGTAGAACTTTGGCAATTGGGTTGTTCGTCGTTGTTGATCATCTTTTGCCTCTGCATAGATTTGTTTGAAGTTTGTCGATCCCAGAATTAGCAGCAGTCGATCGTAGAAGAGTTGGACGAAGAGCGATAAAGAGTTTACCTTGATCGATGTTGTTGTTTAGGTTGTTTAGTTTCTGATATAACCTTTTATTGTAGCTTATCCAGAGTTGGAGCTATTCTTATCAAAAGGTGCAAGCCGTCATCGTTTTAGCGGGATAGCATACTCGAGACAGTTGGTTCTTGAGTTTCCCTTAAATCAGATACTTGCATCAATACTTGTTCTAAAATGTGGGACTTGTATTTTGTTGTTTGAGCTTTTATTATGTGGCTTAAATGCTTTATGTTTTTCTTATGCATTCATCTTGAACCAAACCTTTGATTTCAGTGGGCAGAACGGCCCTTTTTGTTTAGACTTTTTGGGGGCTATACTGCAAGTGGCCTGAGTTGTAGAAGTTCACCTAATGTCAGCATACTCTTTATAGTCGCACCAATTCTAGGGTTATGAAATACGTGGCACCACCTCGATTGGGAGAGTCGGTGAGTTGTTACGTGGTCTCATCCTCGGGATCCCAAAAGCATAGCAGCAATTCCTTGTTTATCAGAATTGATATCCCGATTTTAAATACATGCATTTCATTCGTCTTAGCATTGTATATGTCGTCTGGATAACATGTTTTTGCATGTTATGTTGCTTTTACTGGGAATATCTTTCTCACCGGAGTTATCCGGTTGTTGCTTTGTTTTGTATGTGTACTTGGCAACAGTTAGGGCAGGATCAAGTCAGAGGAGTCTTGGTTAGCTTCGAGATCAAGGGATAGAAGTGAGATTCAGATTAGAAGTCGAATCAGCATGTCAATCTAGCCTATATTTTGAAGCATGTTTAGAACTCGAACTTGGTTGATGGTTGTAGTTTCTATTATTCAAATATTGTGGATTGAATGTTGTCGTTGCATGTATTATGAACCTTGTTATGTTTTGAATGTATTGGACTTGAGCTTTGGCAAGAATTCTACTGTTTTTCAATTCTGTAATGTCATCGCTCGATCGGTAGAGTTTGACCGATCGAGCGATAGACTTTGGGCCATGTTTCTGTTTTGCAGAAAAGTTGCCCGCTCGATCGGTTGGATCTTACCGATCGAGCGGTGTTGGTGTTTCAGCTGGGCAGTGAGTTTTGGAAAACTTGCTCGCTCGATCGATTGAGTTCTACCGATCGAGCGAGGCACTCTTTTTTTAAAAAAAATTCTTTTATTGCTTTTAATCTTGGAGCTTGTATGTTTAATTATTTTTTAATTCGAGATTAGATGTTTAAAACCGAGGTCTCACAAGGGGGGTTGACCGGCTAAATCGGTATGATATAAATCTACTGGCAAGTGTACCAGGTCAAGTAATAGTAAAGTGGACAGAGAGTCCAAGTATCGATCCCACGGGGACTGCAGTCAATTACCAAGAATTAATTATTTTACTTAATCTAGACAAAATCATAAAGAGCAATTTGATTTAAATAAAATAATAATTTAAAAGTAAAAACTGCTTAAGAAATAAGAATTAAAATACTTGAAATAAAATTTAATTAAAACGAGACAATCAAGACACACGCAGGTACCGAACAAATCATGTAACATGTAGCCGATTCAGGACTCAGATTTAATCTTAAATTACGGGAATTCTCCTATCTTGTTCAAAGGTCTATTTCTAGAACAATCAAACCTACTCAAATATTTACGGATTAATCTTTCATAATTCTAATCAAATTTGAGTGCATTAAATATTTGTGAAAATTCAGTTTACACTCAAATCGCACACTGAAACCGAATTTTATTTCTAGTCGGTTTTACCATATGTTGATTATCAAAGTGATCAAAATCAATACCTCCTCTGTCGACTTGAAATCGATTAACATGCAAGCAAACAGTTGATCAGACTATTCACAAGAAAAATATAAATCTAACAATCAATAAAATAAAATCAACTCTGAAAAATCCCAAACAAACATCCAAGTTTTCTACATAAATTTGTTCGGCCCAATCACGCCGTCTTGGTTGAATAAAAACTACTCAATAATTGAAAACAATAATTAAAAAATAAAAATAAGAAGAAAAAAAAAAGAGAAATCTTCTCTCCCAAGCCTTGTGGTCGCCTCCTCTTTGTTGTCTACGTTCTGAAACTTCGGACCCCTTCAAAATATGATATATCATCCATTTATAGTGTCCGGATCTTGTACCAATTAATTTCCTTCACAAGATAGAATTCTCGAATAAATCTGACGCCAAAACACGCGCGCGCGCCTGGAAGAAGTCTCGCGCGCGCGCGCGCAACAAAAAAATAGATTTCTGGAACTCTGATTTGCGCGCGGGCGAGCTCAAATCTCGCTCGCGCCCCCCACATTTTCTGCTCCGAGCGACGATTTTGAAAAATTAATATCTCAAGTTCTAACCGTCGGATCAAGCTGAAATTTGGACAGAAGCTTCAAAATATCTTGAAATTTATTCTGAACGTTAAAGATCAGATTTGTATTAATCTAAAATTAAAATTGATTTTTCGAACAAAGCTGTTCCGTAATTCACTCTTCAAAAATCCATTTTCCTACAAATTCAACCCGAGGAGTGAAATACACAAGCATGCACTAAAAAACATAAAAACACATAAAAACAATGTGAATGCACACAAAATAGGCATAAACCTATCACGAAATAATGCACACAAACTGCACTTATCAGGGGTCATGGCCAGGTTATTCATTTTAAATAGAATGTAGATGGCAGCCATCATGCGAAAGTCATTAGGATGGAATTGGTTCAGGGAACCTTGTAAAATTTGGAAATTTTATAGTAAAAGGGAGGGACCGGGAAGCGGAGCCCATTCGGAGTTGCTCCCTAAAAAAGGTGTAGAAACCTTCAAGGGGATGGTCAGCCTTGTCCATCGGGCCAGGAATAATAATGGAATAAGTTAGGGGAATATTACCCATAGATCGGAGCTCTTCTATGGACTCCGGGCGAAGGTTGTTGGTGAAACAGGAGAACCAAGGGCCTTCGGGGTTTGGCTGGTGAGATGGTGTAAGGGGTGAATTGCGAGAAGCCTTAGCCTTCCCTTTGTCCCTAGAGGGCCCAGCTTGGGTCTTCTCGGGGCGAGAGGAGGAAGGGGCCACCACCACTTGGGCGGAGGAAGAAACATGGGGAGGGGAATTATGGTGTAAAGCGGCAGACTCCACACTTGAGGAGCCGCGCGCATTAGCAATAGAGGTAGACGAAGCAGATTCTGACATTTTAAAAGTGGAGAATGAAGGAAATTTAGAAGAAGTAAAAAAGGAGAAAGAACTTACAAGAAAATGGAGAAAATGCAAAGAAAAACATAAGGAATTGATCGAACGAGCTCGTCGGAGAACAATTGCTGCAGAAGGAAGGGGAAGTGAGGGACGTCTGGAGATTGAAAGTGAGAAATGTTGATGGGTGGGTGAGTCTTTATAGGCGGTAGAAGAAGCATACGGGCCGTTGGATTAGAAACAATCAGGTGGAGGGGATGAGTTTTGGAAATCGTGTCGGGCAGGGTAATGGTGGGTCGGGCATCTGAAAGGACGTGTAACGTAATCTGACAAGCTGCTCGTCGCCTCAACTTCTAGGGCTGATGTCATTGGTAGCATTAGCCCTGGCTCATTTGAATTTTGAAAATCAGGAGTTTTACTGCCGAATAAACAGGGTAGCAGGGCTGGTACTCGGGACAACGAGCAGGGTTCTAGCCCGACTATTTTAGAAATGAGGGGTGATACCCCGGGAAGTTACGGGTATCAGGGTTGGTACTCGGGACAACAAGCAGGGTTTTAGCCCGACTATTTTAGGAAAGAGTGGTGATACCCCTAGAAGTTAAGGGTATCAGGTAGAGCTATCAGACGGGCCAACTCATGGCATAGCGGGTCGGCCCATCAAAAACCTAACTTTTGGCAGGTCGAGGGCGGGCTGGCTCACCATCCCGGCGGGCTAGAAATCATCAACCCAACCCAACCCAAGGTGGGTTGCGGGTTAGGCGGGCCGGCCCGCTGGTTGGCTCATTACAAATAAAAATAAATAAAAATCATTATAATTAATTATAAATTTCATTTCATATATAAATATTAATAGAAACATATTAATAAACATTTTAATTATTGATTTCATACGTGTAAATTTTATATAAAGTAATTAATACAAAAAAATTCACAACTTTCATTAAAAAATAAAGTACAATAAAAATAAAAATGAAATATTAATTCAGCAGGCCTGTGGCGGGCCAAACCGCTCGGGTTGCGGGCCTAGGCGGGTTGGCCCACCTAGGCCCACCTTTTGTTACCCACTAAATTGTGTGGCGGGACGGGCCGATCCGACGGGCCTAACCCAAATTGACGGCTTTAGTATCAGAGCTGGTACTCGGGGAAAGGAGGTAAGAGCTCCAGGGTCGAGCCATCTTAGCTCGAGGCTGGACAAGTAGCTCATCTCGGGCGGATATTTGAGGAAGAGAGGGCCAGGAAAGACCAAGTCATAATGATTCAGTCAACACCTATTTTTCAGGAGCACGTTCCCCATATTGTCAGGACCCCGGACATCCCGACCTGATCACCCATAAAGCAGGGAGCCAGGGATGTGGCCAACTTAACCATCCACGATACAGATCATGGCCACTACCCGAAAAAGGCGGAATAGTCAGCACGTTCCCCATATTGTCAGGACCCCGGACATCCCGACCTTATCACCCATAAAGCAAGGAGCCAGGGACGTGGCCAACTTAACCATCCACGATACAGATCATGGCCACTACCCGAAAAAGGCGGAATAGTCATCTCATTCTCCCCGGAAAAGGCGGAATAGTCATCTCATTCTAAGGCCTATAAATACCTTTCAGCAGCAGGTATTAGCAAGGTTATGTTCACTAAAAGCCTAAAATCACTATATTTGCTCTCAGTTTTCTCTATAAGCCCACTTTTTATCTGAGTCTAACTTAAGCATCGAACTGGCCCCGTCGAAAAACCTTCCGGCGATCCACTAACGAGCTTTGGTGCTTTCCTTGTGTGCAAATATCATTGCAAGAAGGGAATTGGTAAAACCAGCTCACGACTCACCTCACAATCCACTTAGCCCGGTCTGTCAATGAAGCTCACCCATCTACCTTGTTGGCCCGGGTACTCGGTTTATCAAAACCACATCAGAAATCAACCCTGTTTTAATTTTAAATATAACAAATCATGAATTAATTTTAAGTTTATAAACCAAATTGAGTGTGAAGACTCGGGTACAATCATAAAGCCGAAAGATTTAATTGAATAACAATAAATATTCTTCAAATTTGAAACTTTTTGGGTTATACACGGAAGATGCAAAAATTATTTAATACTGAAAGTGTACGAAGCATACAAATAAAAAGTGAATCAATTAAGTTCAAGAAAAATTGGTTTGGATCCTTTGGCCTACAAGTGATGCACATGATTCCGTAGGCATGAACTCATGCACAATCAATCTGTTTCTATAATAAATGGAAGACATAAAAAACTAATTTTCAAAATATGGCAGTAACATGAAACACCTCTATATCATATTTAGATGCAGTTCAAATTAGATATCCAAACAAATAATATTTAAAAATTTCCTGAACAGAATAAAAATGAACAATTTAAAAACGATAATTTATAATTCAGTCTTCAGATCAAAACTTAAATTGGTAATCAGTTCCTGTCAGAAAAAAAAAAACTTTGTTTAAACTCCCTGGGCCCACATGTTTTTTTTCGGATGAAATTTGGTACAAAACATGAAAAATATGGTACAAATACATGATATTTGAGTATAAAATGTGTTAGATCTAGTATAAATATATTATTTTTGAGTACAAAAAATATTGATATTAATAACACATTTATCTTATTTGGATGAAAATCGGTACAAAACATTGAAAATATGGTACAATATTTTTGAGTACCCAATGTGTTAGATCTGGTACAAATATATGATTTTTGAGTACTCAAACACATGTTGCAAGTTCACATTAATAAAGATGTTTAGATTTTATAATCAAAATTATATTTTTTGTATTCGATCTTGAACAATTAGTGCTCAAATATCTTGTATTTGTACCATATTTTCAATGTTTTGTACTTAATTTTATCCGAAAAAAATAATGTGGGCCCAGAGAGTGCAAACAAATTTTTTCTGACAAGGGACTGATTCTTAATTTGCATTTGGATTTAGGGACTGAACACCAATTCACCCTTTAAAAAATACCATTAGGTGAGACATGAGCAGGGGCGAATGTATTATATGGGCAAAACCGGGCAACTGCCCGGTAAATTTTGCCCAAAATTTCTAATACCCATTATTGGCCATTAGTTTAGCTTCATTGCACCTTCTGTCTTTGAGTTTGTTCTAATTTTTTGTATTAGTTGAATTGACCATGTAATTAGTTACAACAAATTTTTTTTTATTAAATTTTAATAACACAAAAAAAATGCAAATACCAATTATAATTAAGTTGCAGCATTCGTGACATTTGAATTCGGTTGGGAAATAAATCGAGAACAAAGTTAAAAATTAATAATATATTGATAATACCAGATTACCAGTTATAACATATATTTTTTATGGATCTACATTTTTTTTTTATGTTTTTTAGAGGACATAAGTTTTTTTTATTTATTGCTAAACATAAAGACAAATGAGTTTCAATAAATAATCAGTTTGAAATCCATATAGAAGTGTTTTGTTTAATTAAATTAAAATTTCCTTCGTCCACTTATTTGTATATTCGTATATGAATAATTTATGATAAGATAAATTTCATATGTGATAAGATAGTTCTTTTTTTTTGTTTTTGCCAAACGCGTTCTTTTCGGATTTTTTAATATGAAAATTTTCTAAGTGTATGACATGTTGCTTTATATTTTTTTTTCAAAATCTCAATCTAATCATTTTTTCATCAACATCCTTGATAATTAATCTTTATATATACTAGCGTCTCGGAGCACGCGTTGCGTGTTCGTACAATCATAATTTTATTTTTTAATTTATTTTTTTTTCCAAATATTTTTAATTAAATTATAAAATAAAAAGATTTGTTAAAAAAAAGGTAAATAAAAATTTAGAAAACAAAAAAACTAATTAAAGGTAGTATTGGTATATTAAAAAAACCCTCACCAAAAGTTAATTACTATTCATTCATCTCCTTTAATTAATAGTATAGATGTATATATATAATATATTTCGAAACAATTTTTTTCTCCACCAGATTAAACATTTCTGGTTCCGCCGTCTCTGGACATGAAATGAGTCATTGAGATGAAATTTGCACGGCTGGAATCCTCCATAAATGATGACAAACAAAAAGGTCTGGAAACACAATTGAAAAAAAAAAAAGAAAAAAGATTTTAGAAATCCAATTCCAAAGGTAACGACTTCAATTCTCAAAATAAAAATTGGAGAAAGACAATGGACGAAAACATAATTTAACTGGACAATCTGCCTTAAAGACAAGGCCTTGTGTTTGCTACAATTCGAACACTCTACGTCACAGTAACAATTTCAACACTTTTCGAATTTGATGAAAATTTGAATGAAATTCAAGAATAAATTTTTAGTATCTTTCGTCAACCTGGAGAGTTAAACACAAATTGTTAGTAAAAGAAAATAAAAAGATAAATATGATGGGTTAGAAGAATATGAGAATTGTAGATACCTGAGGATTGAGATCAAATGACTGTGAAAGAGGAAGAGTAATTTGGACGGAAGAGAAAATAAAAATAGAAGAAATAAATGGATGATGAAAAGAAGCACAAAGAAAGATCTGCACCATGAAGAGAAGCAGAGAATGTGCGTAGTGGGGTAAAACGTTCGAGAAAAAAATCAACTGATTTCCCACTATTTTTGGGATAAGAATATTCTGAAAAAATTTGAAAAAAAAAAAGTTCATCTAATCTGGTGGAATGTGAACTCTTAATTTGACGGATGTATATATGTCATTAAATTTTTAATGAAGGATAAATTAGTCTAAACAATAATTTGGAGAAAGTAGTTAGTTTAAGAGGTTTAGCAATCATTAGATAGTAAAGATATAAATATATAAAATAAATTGATAGTTGAAATATTTGAATTGAGTGTGAGCTCCATAAAAAAAACTAAGATTTTTTGTTATAGTGGTGAGATTTTTTGTTTTTGACATGACAACAATGTGAAGAAATAAAAAGCGCGAAAAAACTCATATTGAGGTTTGTCTACTGTGGATGCCCTTGGGCCAATGATGACACAAGCGTTAACGGTGAAGAAACAAAAGCTACTACGCAATTTGGGAAGCAAGGGAGAGGCTGATGAGATCGATCCGGTGGGAAATAGAGGGGGAAGTGTTGTGTTTGTCAATTACGTAAAATTACAATAATTTTCCTACTTTTTAAATAAAAATAAGGGTATAAGGGTAATTTTTTTTGGGTGTTCATCAATTTAATGGAGTTTTTTTCTATCTACTGTAATTTTTTTTACGACGTAAGAATCCATAACCGCTATTTATCGAGACATTCTGGATAACCCCCGAACTAACGTAATAGTCTGTCAATCATGTTAGTCATGTAAATTGCACTAGACAAACTCTATGCTACAGTTAGTCGAAGAAAAAAATCGAACACCTGACCACCGACCAGTGTTTACCTGCTTTATCAACTTGAGAGCACGAGTTTATTTTTGACAGGAAAACTTGTAAAATTTATTATAGATAGTGTGCATGAGCGCGCGTTTACATATAAATTCAACTCTATATCTACTGAGATTATATAAAGCAAGAATCGACTATTTTGATTCCTTAACACTGATGGCATAGCAAGACAATAAACTAATATGAGAGTGAGAATTATGTACTGCTGGCAATACATTATACCCAAAATTGATTGGGTTTCAGACGCCCCAACTGCAAGATTCCTCAAAGGCAGATTGTTTACAAACTAGACAAATGGAAAAACAAAACTCACTATCTTGAGATATCCTCACTCGCTGCTGAAATTCCGACAAAACTGGCATCATCTGTACAAACAGCGAGGCCCTATTCTCCATTTCTTGGATTGGATGGGAGAGCCTTGTCTCGGGGTGGTTCCTGCTCACGCAAGGAAAAGAATCTCCTAATGTAGCATAATCTCTCCCATACAAACGTATGCAAGCCATTAATATCCGTAGCTCACTTGTGATACACCAGGCATGACTGTTTCTCAATTTGATTTGAGTTCAAACTGGAGTCAAAAAGATCGAAAACTTCACAGAATATATATCATCACAGATACTCCTTAAGGCTTTCACCGCTCATAATCTCCATTTCTTTGAGGATTTCTTGCGCAAGAGACTTTACAGGTAGCTCAACGTCCTCGAGCGATTCACCAAGGAAAGGAATAGTTTCGGGCAAAAATACCAGGTATTCCTCTTTCAATTTCTCAACTAGATATTTTACTATTCTCAGACCCAAGATGCGAGGACGTACCTTTTCACTACGAGTTTGCATCAAAACCTACATTCCAAGAAAACATAATTAAAAGAATTAAACCAGAATCAGATTTTGATTTCTTCAACGTCTTAAATTCAAAAGCAAAGGACTAGGGACAGCAGGTGTAGAAATCAACCACAAAATGACACATTGCAGTAATCTGCATAATATCATCAACAGAAATCATTGATGCATGATCCATAGTGGAAGATTCGCATCAGCTCCTAAAGTACAATCAAATTAAAAGGAACAATAAATATCAATCATTTAGCAAGTCATACAAGCTGGCTAAATTGCATTCTTTCAATGGTTTAGCAAGTCATACAAGCTGGCTAAATTGCATTCTTTCAATGGTTTGACACACGACGATTCTTTCCAACTAGTCCAGCAATTGCCAAGGTAGTGAGATGCTGGATGTGAGACAACACACAGGAAGGAAACCATGTATGGTTCCTAATTTGCCTAAATATTTCTACCAATTTTCATTTATCATTCAATGAAATTCTAAATGCATTTAAAAATTAAATACAGTGTAAACCAGTGTGTAAAATAGAGGATGCTAATGGAATAACTCCATTTCAAGTCACCTCGTGATTTAGTGGTTTCCAGAGAAGATCAGAGCCAGCAGCAACAGCCATTTGACCAACACAGGCAACCAACAAATCATCCACTTCTTTTACAGATGGTGTACATAGGTGATTCTCGACTGGGGGATCCATGGTAAGCTGTGTCACAATTGGTTTCAGAAGAACCTGCAAGAGCTATGGAAGTAAGCAAAAAAAACAAGAAGGGAAGAGTTGATATCTGAAGTGGTCCATCATAGTGCCTAGCTAGAAAAATGAAATAAGCAATATCACCAAGCTTTGCGAGTCATAGAATCAGTAAGAATGAGGTTTTGTTCAACTACCAGTAAAATGTCTCTATACTCCATTACGGATGACTATTTAAATTATGGAAGTATGCACGGGGGGAGGTTGGGGGGTGGAACGAGACGAGAAGAGTGGGTATCTGAAGGGGTCCATCATGGTGCCAAGTCATAAAATTTTAGGATCCATGAGGTTTTGTTCAACTGTCAGTAAAATGCCTCTGTATTCCATCAAGGATAACTATTCAAAAAACAGCCATGTATACCACTAAACAGGAAACTTCCATTTGAGTTCACAAATGTTGTCGGCCCATTTATATAGACACAGGCGATGCAAGCATTTCAAGGGAACGGCCAGGAAACTCCAATTTAAGTTCCCGATGGGTTTATTTGCCTTCGTTACTTACCACATCACATGGCGTGCGTCTTCGCCTGTTATCGTCTTCTTCCTTTTCCTTCCTAACCCCCACCTACCTCACAAATTTTAAGATACACATGCATGTTATTGATATTTTTTTTATGTTGTGGGAACCCGTAGCCGCTACCTTTCGGTGCGCATTGGGTATACAAGCTTCCTTTCCTTTTTCGGTTGTCACGAGTAGTTAAGTTTCTACATTTCGTAGCACTTTCTTGGTTTTTAGTAAGACGCCTCTATTAACTAAATCTTGAAAATCATACAACCACTTTTTAAATAAATTAAATATGAATAAAATAAGAAGTTTGTTTGTGAACTTTGCTATTCTAATAAGTTTTTTAATCTGAGTGAAACATACAGGCCTATATATTAAGGACGGTAGGACGAAGTGAGAATTATTATTATTATTATTATTATTAAGAAACGCAGGCATGCCTGATGCTGCCATTTCTTAAAACAGCAAGTCGTACAATCATTTAGATTCAGCAAGACGTACAAAATTAATCTAGTTGTGAATGGAAGCACACAAGAAAGATAAATAGTGAATGCATGAATAACTATGTTCATAAAAATTTTCACAAGTTTCCCGGACCACCATAAATCATACCATTATTTATAATACTACAAAAGCTCCATGAGTATCAAAATCGGTATACACTTATAAATATTTCTGAAAATTGGTCCAATATCATAAGGAAAATTGAAGGAACACAATTTTCTGGGCTAAAGTCACCAGTGATAAATTTTTGGCGTTGGAAATTTTGAGGCACTTAGAAATAGGATGGCATTCACATGATTGAACTACAGCACATTCTTAAAAAGATTGCAAATATAGTATTGTTGATCCCTGAAGAGAGACAGACTAAAACTATGATAACGTCTATATATCACTATATGCACCAACTTTTGAAAATGTGATACCCAAAATTTTAAGTTTATGGTGAGGGACTGAAGTGAGAGTGCAGCTCATGAATAGTTAAAAGTGTCAAATTTTCTTGCCTGAAAATTTGAAGAATCAAGAAACATCATGTTCCCAGTATCATAGAGAAAACACTTGTGTAGCGATGACAAAATCAAAGCCCGCAGATGCCACAGTTGAGGATATACTGCATTATCCATGTCTTTTTTGTCACGGCTAAGCTTAGCCTTCTTCTTGGTTGGACCGGTTTTGACATCTTCAGAATCAACAAGATGTTGAACACAGCCGTCAAGCAGATACTTGAAGTATGGGACAAACAGTGACCTGTAGTAACATAGACTACCATGAATGAGGCAAATGATAAAACGAAGGATATGCAGAGGAAATCGATTCCTAGGGCAAAAAAAATAGTAACATTACAAAATAGTTGAAGAGGAAGTGGTTGTAATTGATGCTTAAACTTGTAAAAACAATTGAATATCAGTAGCAACAAAAGTCAATGAAAAACAGAGACAAGGTTTACACACTTCAACACCAATAAGGGATATCTAAAACTCAGACAACTAACCAAGACTGAACCTCCGAATAATGCCCCAGAGTAGACAGTTCCACATTCACATTCCTTATTATCATTGTCCAAGTTCTAGTAGCTACCGCACACATAATTAGACAGGATAATCACAAAATAATCGGGCTACTTCCAACCAAGTATAACAGTACATCTCAACAGACGATGCCTCAGAACATGAACTGATACAATACTGATTGATCCTCCCAAGATTCCAACTGTCATGTCAATGATGGGAAACAATGAAGTTTGACGAGAAGACAAGGGAAACAGCCCCTGACCTTAAACAAAGGTCGACTATGAATTCCTGGCTTCTTCTCACAGATGGGATTTGAACTATTAAATAATCGAAATACCTGAATTTCTAACCTCGTGATCTACAAAAACAAGGGTAGATACTAAACTTACCGATGACTTTCTGCAAGTTTGTTTACCAAGCTATAGAATGAAACAGCACGACTGATGGTTCTTTCCTGCGCGTTTTCACTATCTACCATGTTGGAACCTGACCATTCAACAGTCTTGATGAAAAGAGGCCTGAACATTGTTTCTGTAAGTTTCATAGTCAGGGCAACAACAGCACTGATGACATTTTGTTCAACAGCATCAATTTTGGCAATTGAAGCAGGGCTCTGACCGCGAAGATCAAGAGCTAGCAAACACAAGTCAAAAACTTTGGTGTGATAGGCACCAATTGATGATTTATCCATTGAACAAACCAAATTCCCTAGCATTTCAAAAAGTATTGATAAACTTGACTCCCCAGATTTAACAGCATCATAGTACATACTCAGGAGTGGTGGAAGCAGAAGTCGAACCTAGTAAAGTAGACTAAAGTCAGTGGAAAATAAAAAAAATCAATAATTTTGTATTGCAAGTGAAAAATGAAAAATTAAGTGAAGATACTCACAGGAATTTTATCAGTAATAAGCTTTCGCACAGTAATAGCTTTTGACTTCAACTTTAGCTCTGAGATAGATGAAGACAATGGATGAAGCATGACCAGTTTTAAAATGTCTTCTAGATAAGGATTCAGAAATCCACCAAGATTGTCAATTACTGCCTCCAAGGTCAGTAAAATGGACACGAGAATGTCTGCTGAGTTTGACAATTCAGCAGCACTGTAAATGATTGTTTTGTTTTCTGCAGTTACCGAGTAAACATCATGAGCCTTCATCAGCATAGAATCCATAATACCAGGGAGTTCAGGCAGTGCCTTTGGTCCAAGTGCACTAATTAAAGCACCCGCAGCCCGAAGACAGTGACAGGAAAGAGTAGAATTGTCTACGCAGATTCTTTTACATACAGAACCAAGGCACGTGGTAAATATAGAATCATGTGACGGGAGCCTGCTGGCTAAAACTTCCAATGTCGATACTGCTGCCAGTTTCAGTGAAGTACTTGAGACATCATCAGAGGCATCAAGTAAAGTCAACAATTCCAAGCACAAGTTCTCAAATGATTTCAGAGAAATCTCATTGAGCTGAATCCATAAGTTCCTGCCGCCTGGAATTAAACCCTTCTCAAGAGTTGAATGCATGCCGAAGCCCTTCACCGTTCCACTAAAAAACCCAAGAGCCTGTTCAGCAAGGTTTATGAAATCAGCAATAAGAACAATTTAAAACTAACTATACTTAAATAATGGAAACAGAAAAAATAAAAAGAGAGCAAATTTGAGACACTACTATACAGACATACTACGGATATGTAAGGCGAGAGACCTGGCGAACAAGCCAGAACATCTGATTCAAATCTGAAGCCCTCGTCTACACATGGTTTATTGCAGGGAAAAAAATAAAAAAAATAAAACATTCATTTGCTCGCAACTACTCCAATGGCATAATAATCATAATCACAATCATAATAATCATGACGACGATGACAATGATGACCATAATAATAACAATCACTGATAATTAACACCTTACCTTCTTCTTCACATTATCATCGGCATGGCCAATCAGCTTAATTATGACATTAAAGAAGGTAGAAGGAAAAACACCCATTGTAACAGTTTTCAAAATGGTGTGAATGTATTCTTTCAGTTCCTTCTTGATAACAGCAGGAACATCAACATCCTTCTTCTTGAAGTCAACCAGTTGCAGATGAAAGACAACTTGCTCCATAAGTTGACCAAAAACATTCTGCAGGATCAACTTCCAGTTAGAGTAAAATTTGAAGGTACAAAAGATATACACACACAGAAACTTCTGCCTGAATATCGGCACTCCATAAGTGCATGATTTCTAATCACCAAAATAGATAAGAGTCTCCACACAATATAAATTATCTCAAATTATCACAATTTTCTTCAACTCATAGACATACAACATACATCCATTAGTTTCATGACAGAATGAAAATGTCAAATAAAAGTTTAATGCGAGTATAATAATTTGTAAATGTGAGACCAATTAACTGCTGTAGCTTTTAAGTACAAGCAAGAAGATGATTCTCTTCCCACTCAAGTTATTTACAACATCAAGCTATAAAACTCATCAGTTGATGTTCCAAAATTTTTGAGCATCGAGATTGTGAGGTTCATTTCCGAAAGTGGACCTCTAATTGTCAAAAA
Source organism: Henckelia pumila (assembly GCF_033568475.1). Classification (NCBI taxonomy): domain Eukaryota; kingdom Viridiplantae; phylum Streptophyta; class Magnoliopsida; order Lamiales; family Gesneriaceae; genus Henckelia; species Henckelia pumila. The sequence continues at coordinate 210,578,556 of NC_133123.1, forward strand.
AATAAGGTAGAAAGGGGAGGAAAACACAAAAACCCATGGCCAACACAAGCAATCAAGAAAAACCGTCATTGTCCCATTAGTCGATTCATTTCAAGATCCCATAACAAGCTTAGACCATTAGCTACTAAAGAAAAGTTCATAGCCATTATCAACTAAATGCTGAACAGAATGAGCACATATAATTGTACCTGAATTTTATCTACATCTTCTCCAGTGTCAAGCCTGTACGACATTTCAGGATCTCGCAGCTTTTCTCCAACAAACTGCATTGCAACCAGTGTTTCCATGAATGTTTCTTCATTCAAATCACTGCTTCCAATTTTCTGAAGTGTTGAGATGATCGACGGAAGCCACACAGTGCAAGAGTACTGCTCGCATAGCTGCAATGCAAATTCATACTCCCATTGCTTAATAATGAGAATAGTCATGCTACGCAAAGAAAGCTCTTCAGCATCAAGGCTATATAAGCTCTTCGTTGAGATTATGGAGCGGAAGAGGAGGAAAAGCAGCGAACCCAAACTATCAGCCTCTCCTAGAGCACTGCAAGAGTAACTTGTTAGCAAAAGCAAAATTACAAAACCCATGGTTATAAAATTTACAGTTTATAGTACCTCAATATGTGTACCATAATGGAGAGCCTCCTACTTTCTGCAACTTGTGGCAATAAGTTAACGAAAATCTAAGAGAAGTTCAGTGTCAGAATCATAGCTTGTGCAATGCAAAGTCAATGAAAACACTGGACAAATGCAGAAAAGGAGGATGTCTGATTGATAGCAATAAAAAATTTACCTGAAGTAAATCGTCTGTATTGTCAGTCCTAGATAACCAGCACGGAACGACTGCTGATATCAGCCCTTCAAACACACTTTGTGAATAGCTATCACACTACAATTCAATAAAAGGACACTTGTTACATCAGGTTTCAAAGATATGTCACATTAAGATTGATATATTAGTGCTTGTGAGTAAGCATCAGATACCGATCCTGATGGTTGTGTATAGCAAACAATGTGAGCAAAAAGTATAAGTAACTTTTTATAAGAATTGAAAGAACACTTGATTTTGCCTTGCAAAACAAGGTATACAATCGAACAAATGTCGTTCACCCTGTTTCAAGGAACAGGATGTAAAGGCCATCACCATAATGAAAATAACAACAGAGGCAAACCCTTACACATATATGCTGTATACATCATAACAACCAACCTGTATGACAGTAGATTCCCCAATGGCTGTGAGAATATCCAAAATCTGGTCCAAGACTCTGTCAGGTACGATTTTTGCAAGAGTAGTAATTAGCAAGAAGACATGATTACGAGTGACTGCATCACTTGAAGAACGAGCACAATTAACCAACAATTGCAAGTCAAAATTAGAATCGAATTCCTGCCAGGAAACAAGTGTAAATTGAGATTAGAAAGGAGAGAACAAGCTTAAAGCTCAAGTATGACACTACATATGCGAGAAAATAGAGACAGTGCGCAAAAACCTTCGGTGGAATATGATTTAAAAGGGAAGCACAGATATCCTCCAAAGTTATCAGTAGTGTCTGCTGAATATAAGCTATAGTATCAGAAACAGTCTGAGGAGCACCGGACGAAAATGTACTTCCTTTACCCTGGTCAGCTACCTTAAGTGTCCAGTCATCATTCACAAATATCAGGCGGAGGAGCTCAAACAAAGGACCAACAAGTGAAGTTCTACAAAATTTAGTAGAAATCAATAGACTGAATAATAGGGCTATTGCAATATTATCAAAATGGTCAATCGAAACATGCAAACCACAACTACGCTCAAGCATTTTATGTTATACTGAGAGAGTAAACGGACCTATTCTCAATGTTTTTCTTCATAAGCAATACATCGAGAAAAGAGCTCATAAAAGATGATGTATTTTCTCCATCCTGGGGTGCATCATTATATATGTGTGTCTGTCTTTTGAGCGACTTTCTTCTCTTCTTCCCTTGAGCTGAGCCAATTGAACAACCTTTCTGATCCAAAATCGAATCGAGAACCCGTCCAACAACTGAACAATTGATCTGGAAGGTTTCTTGGCATCATCAGTTGCACAATAAAACAAACATAACACAAAAAATAATATTGAACATTTACGCATATTATTTCATGAATTAAAACAAAAGGAAACACCATGATGCATGAACAAAAATTCACAAAAGCCTATTCGTGTATACGGAAGGATTTAATCCCACTACTAAGCACTCACGGCTCAACGTAAAGATATGACACACTTTAGCAACTTAAGTCATTCCAAACATAATCAAACTGACCCAAAATGAACGGTCCAACGAATGACCCATCTTGTTGATGGTCAAGAAGGCCTACTTCATAGATGTTACTTGAATCAAAAGAGTTAACTTCTATTTGGACATGTACTTTAAAAACGTTTTTAATGTTCTACAATTGAAAAAACCTAAAATATGTGTTTGGATAATTTTTTTGTAAAATGTTGTTGAAAAATAGTTTTTAAAAATTGTTCCAAGTATATTTTTTAAAGATCAGTTGAGATGTGTTTTTAGAATAAAAGACAATGATGAAAATCAAAACAGCATTACTTTTGAAATGTTAAAAAAATTTATAGAATAGTTGTTCAAACACCTATTTATTCGTAAAACAACTTTTAGACCATTTTATAATTTAAAAAAACACTTTTATAAAAACGCTTTACAAGTACTACTCCAAACGAAGCCTTATACACCAAGTAATGGGCATCCAAATCTGTTTCATGATTATGGCTTCTAAAAACCCCCGGCATTTAATTGTGGATTTTCCGTTTTCATTTTCCATAATGTCACCCCTTAGAAAGCATTCCTGTTTCCATTGATCAGAAAGTTTGTGCCACATTCCATGATGGTGACATGTTATGCCACCTCAACAAGGTACAAGTCACTCACCACAAATACTGGGACCAACATTGTTTTTATGGTCTGCTTAGCAGTACTTTCCTCCTGATACTCAATAAATTCACGACGCATACAAGATAATCTCTTTGCACATTTATGTATATTATTGTTATTTTTCATTCTATGTTTAGAAGGATAAAATAAAATCTTTTACCTCATTGCTGCCCACAGGCATCTGCTTATATCACAGAAAAAATCAACAGTGCTCTAAATGACCGCTGCCAAGGACGTTCCTAGGTGGGAGGCGGCCATCAACCGCACCGCCATTGTCCTAAGTGGTTATGTATGCGGCCGAAGGTGAGATGGGGCAGGCGAGGAGAGCGAGGCAGGTCTAGGCGGCCAAAAAGTTCACAAAATTTTTAAAAAAACACTAGTTATTAATATATTATATACTCCCTCTTCAAAACATAATAGGCAACTCAATCACCCACAAGTGCCACAGGTCCTAGCTCCTTCCGCCGCAAACCGCCGCCGCGAGCCCACTAGGTTAGAACTTTTAATTTTTAATAAATCCTTGTTCCAATTCTATTTATTAATAGCTAAGATTATCAATCTTGTTTTATGAGAATATTATAAAGTTAAATTAAGAGTAGATTAATTTTCATTAATGTTAAGACTTATAAATAACGTTGTATTCTTCATTCCTGAATCAAGATAACTAATACTTTCTCATCAATATATTCTCTATATATTCTTCTACATGGTAGCAGAAGATCCGGGCAAAAACCCTAGCCATGATCTCGTTCAGCTTTATGGCGTCTTCCAGTGAAAATCCATCGCCAACCCCATTGTGTCACCTCTTCCAAACATTATGCCCCATCTCTTCTATCACGTGCCATAAATTAACTGGCCAAAACTATCTCCAATGGTCTCAATCCGTCAAGATGTTTGTCTGCGGCAAGGGAAAAAGGATCATCTCAGGTGCCTCGAAGTGTCCAACTACCGGTGACGAAAAATATAAAACATGGAATCATGAGAACAACATGATCATGTCATGGCTCATTAATTCTATGACACCCGAGATATGTGAGAATATTTTACTCCATAGTACGGCCAAGAACATCTGGGAAGCTGTATGTGATACGTATTCATCTCAAAAGAATACGTCCAAGTTATTTTGTGTCGAAGGCCTGTCATGTTCTGTGTCAAGGTGAAGATAGTGTCACCACCTATTTTAACACAATCGTTCGTGGCAGCAACTGGATTTATTCGAGTCTCGTGCCTGGACACGTCCCACTGACAAGGCCCTCTTCCGCGCCATCCTGGAAAAGAAGAGGGCTATAAATCAAAAGGGCTATAAATGTTATTCCCTTACCACCAAGTAGTTCCACCACTCCATGGATGTTACCTTCTTCGAACACGGTGCATTCTAACACAATTTCAGAATTTCTCCATTCAAGGGGGAGCTTAGTAGTAAATCTCAAAATTGGGATCCTATCCTTCTTGAACCAAATGAACCAGTACCCCTCCAGATTCTCCATTTGATCCACAATCAACACCACCAAACACTCCCCAGTCAAACCCTCAGCCGAAACCAACCACTCACCAAACACCAATCGAGGTCTATTCTAGGAGAAACATTGTTCAAATGGAAAGGCAACAAGAACCAGTACAAAATCATCCAGATTCCAGCCCATGACACTTTTCCGGAGCCTGCATCCACGAAAGAGAACTGAGGTACTATTGAACTCGACTATGACCCTAACAATGATGATGTACCTATTGCTTTGAAAAAAGGGAATAGGGCATGCACAACACCCAATAAGTAATTTTGTCTCTTGTGAATTCTGATCTCTTGCATATCGTGCTTTTGTGTCGAGTATAGATAAAATTCAAACTCGTTCATCTATCGAGGAAGCCTTCAAATATCCAAAATGGAAGGCAGCAACCTTTGAAGAAATTAAAGCTTTCGAAAAGGACAAAACATGGCAAATTACAGAACTTCCAACAGGGTAACGAACAGAGGGGTGCAAATTGATCTTTACAGTTAAACATAGGGCAGACGGAAGCACTGTACTGTACAAAGAACGTCTAGTTGCAAAGGGGTATACTCAATTATAAGGAATTGATTATCAGGAGACATTTGCACCTATTGCCAGACTTAACACCATCAAAGTGTTGCTCACAATAGCAGCGAACCTCGATTGGTCCTTATTCCAACTAGATGTCGGCAATGTTTTTCTGAATGGTGAAATTGAAGAAGTCTACATGGATATACATCCAGGTTTTTTGCTAGAAACAATGAAGAATAAAGTGTGCAGGCTGGAAAAATTTTTGTATGGGCTGAAATAATCACCTCGAGCATGGTTTCATCGGTTTACAAATGTGCTTACTAACATGGATTCTATAGTGCCAGTTTGATCATTGTTTATGTGGATGACATTTACTTACTGGAAATCATGAGAGGGAAATGAATCGGATAAAAGGAGTACTTCCAAAAAAATTTGAAATTAAGGACCTTGTACCTCTTAAATATTTTCTGGGCATGGAAGTGGCCGGAACATCATGTGAGATTTCAGTTTCTCAAAGTACTAGATTCGTTGAAAGAAACCAGGACGTTATGTTGCAAACAACTGATACCCCAATGGACCCGAATGGAGATCGTGCCCCTACTGACCAGGGAAGAAATCTACGCTTGGTGGGCAGAAACGTATACCTTTTTCACACCCGACCAAATAATGGATTCTCAGTTTGTGTGATCAGTCAGCACATGAATAGTCCAACTGAGGAACACGTGGAAGCTGTATATCGCGTACTGAGCTATCTAAAGGGAACCCCTCGGCAAGGGATTATTCTTTAGAAAAGCTACTGTCAGGAATGTCAAAATTTCCAGTGATGCAAATTGGCAGGGTTGTCCGATTGACAAGCAATCTACTTCTGGGTACTCATCGTCTGATTGACATACGATCTACTTCTCAGTACAAATCCTTTGTTTTGAGAAATCTAGTAAAAAACTAGTTGTAGCTCATAGTAGTGCAGAAGCGGAATATTGTGCTTTGTCCAATGGAATTTCTGAAAGAATGTGGACTAAAAGACTGCTCAACAAATTGGAATTGGAAGACAATCATTCAATAGAATCGATGTGTAGTAATCAGGCAGCCATACAGAAAGCTAGAAATCCTACGCATCATGATAGAACCAAACATGCCGAAAGAGACAGACATAATCAATCAGTGAAAAGATTGATAAGAAAATAATTGATCCACTACGTCCCTGCTCACTTGCAGGTTGCAGATATCTTGACATAAACTCTTGCTCGACCTACCTTTGAGTAGTTGAATCCACGCTGGGCGATGTGTAAAGCACGGTAGTTTGTTTTAGCAATTTTAGTGCTCTAAATGGCGGTCGAGGGCCGCCTACGCCTTAGTCTAAGGCGGTCTCTGCAGGCGGTCTGAGGCCATCTGTCGGCAGAGGCGGGCAAGCAGGTGTTCGAGGCGGTCAATGATTTTAAAATTCCAATGAACTATCAAAGTCAAATAATTTTAAAAACCAGTCAAAGTCAGTTAATTTTAAAAACCTTAGATATAATAAAAACAACTCACACTCTCTTTTGTATTTACTTTTGGTTTCAAATGTCCTCCACCATCAGCCACCACATTTTTAATTATCTTGTTAGTTTGCATTTATATATTTATTTTCACTTTGTCTAGATTGTATATATTGTACGAAGCTTCTTTAGGCATAAACATTATTTAAATACATATATTACACTAACAAATTTGACTATTTGAAATTACATTGCATGATTATACATAATTGCCTATCAAAAATTGCCAAAAAAATTCAACCGCCTGGGCGGTAGGCGGTCACTGACCGCCCCGCCACCGCCTCCCGCCATTTACAACATTGAGCAATTTCTATTTTTTCTAATAGGGTCGCGAACGAATTTAATTAGGTATAAAAAAAATAGCATTATAAAATTCAACCGCCTACTGCCAATTACCGTACCACACAAGACCATCACATATTGTCTTTAGAATCCTTACAGCTACAAATTTCATGACAGATTTCAACCAAACAATGACTAAATTCTTGGCAATTTCAACAAATCTTGTTCAGCATCTGACTGAATGTAGGTAATGTTTGGGAGAGACCTTAATCGTTTTTTGTTTCAGGGAAAAAGCGATCCATTTCCCAAAATAAATGCTATCATCTAGATTGGTTCACATTCTCAAAAATATACTTTCCATTATTTTTGCATCTCCCAACATAAACATTACTTTGACCTAAATTTTCACCCGTTCACAAAATTATTATAACATTTTAAAATTTCAATATAATCAACAATTTTAGAAAAAATTTAATATTCATAGTAACAATTATATATTCTAAAAACATAACCAACATACATTTCCGAAAATATTTCATTACCTCCAAAACTCCAAAACAAACCATGCCCAACGTAACAATACATTAATTCGAGAACCGACTCTAGCAAGATTTCATAATCTATGCTTCAGTAATATACGTAAAAAAAATAAACAGCATTTCCACAAGCAAAGAGTTGGAAAAAGCACTAATTTCTGCAAAAGTTGAGTTTAATTTGTGGGAAGGCTAATCAGCGGATTCACATGGATTTACGTACAACATGAATAAACCAAAATGACACATGAAACCAACTGCAGATTTATTTAATAGAAAAGAAGATATAAACAGAGAAGAAGGAACATACATTAACACGCAGCAAAGTCTCCCTAGCAGCGTTATGTACGTCAACATTCATGTTTCTTAACAATATCAAAAGATTTCGGAAGATAAGTTCCTGCAACATGTTGAAGAAAACATTAAAATTTGAACAAAACTTAAAAAGACATGGAAGAAAGAAAACAAAAGAATTACTTGCTCGGTAATGCGCAATAGTTAATTGCTCCAGACAGTGGTCGTAAAGTGGTGAATCAATGTGACATCACTTCTGTGCAGGCAACAGAGGAGTCGAGGGAGGGGCAATGTTAAGATAGGTGGAGGATCTAGAAGGTATTAGGCATGAGTCATTGTCTTCACTCAAATTGCAATTAAATGGAATGGAGTTTGGGATGATAAATTGGATAAGGGAGTGAAGAAATAATTAGAGGGTTGGGTAGTGATTTCTAAACCATGTTTGGCTCAAGGACCCTTTTATAGGCCAAGTTCCAACCTTACCAAGATACATCACACGCGGGAAGTCTTCAGTATATGAAGGAGAAAGTGACTGCAATTGTTGGAGAAGCGATTGGGCGACCGAAACAGGGAGAAGAACCGCAAACAAACTGCGGTGAAGCAGGCGGTGTTGGGTGGTCGGCAGAAATCAACTGTGGGAGCAATGAAAGCAAGCCGAGGTTATGCATTATGGCGGTCGAATGGTGGAAGAAGGACCCTTTGCTTGATGAGTTTGAGTTTGGATTGCCTTGGAATTGGGATAGAGATGATAAAAAAATACATGGATGATGGGCTTCTTATTTTGTAGGCCCAGCAACGAGGATTGGAAGATGGCAAATGGTTAACAGAACACTGAAAGATGAGCGTAAACATGTCATAGCACATGTCCAACCAGTAAGTGTGGCATTTTAGAAGGCTAAAGGCTTTAAGGCATACAGTGAGGGCATTTATTTTAGCATTTCATGCAGCAGCTCTACAATGACTGTATTCTTGCTATTGGTCGTGGAGTTGATAATGGAAATCCCTACGGGGATAGGATTAGGAGATACTATGGAACAACCAAGCTGTTGAACATTTTCACAACAGCTAGCAAAATGCAATATCTTGCTTCAGTGCTTGGCCCATTTGACTAAAGACATGAATAAGGTAATGGAACAATCGGGCCACATCATGGTCTTCGTTGGTCAACAGCTCAATCAGTTAAACAAGATTATGAAGAAATAGAAGTAAGACAACAGAAGCAACTTAAATTTGAATATGGTTAGGGGAGCGCTGGCACAAAAAAGTGGTGGTACTGTCATGGCGCATTACCTCGGTGTCATTGGCGGTATCACAGAGGACAAGAAAATCTAGGGATTTTGGTTTAATTGAATGGTTTCACAATCCAAATTCAAATTTTGTCAAGATGAAAGGCTACGGGCTGCTATTAAGTCTGAAAAGAAGGGATTCAGCCATCCAATCCAGGGCCAAACAAGAGTCTATGACAGAGGAGGGTGTAGAACCAGGATGAATGGGGGATTGTCAATGTTAGCGTCGAAAATCATGGAACCTCGCATTCTTTTTTATAAGAAACGAGATCATATTGTATATATATATATAAGAAGGATCATGTGATAATTACAAAAAAGCGGATAAGATATCTGCAGACGGAACCTTAGTACCCACTAAATATTAAAAAAAATTAACACTCCAATCTCGGACTAAATCTAGAATCGAGAACATTTATGATTCCTAATCCACGCAGAGGCTCTGCCCTCAATTTGATCTTTTCCCAACACATAACTCCCGATTCTGCTTTACCTTAAAAAATTCTATCGTTCCTCTCCACGCAAATGTGCCAGCAAATACAATGAAGTAGTCCCCCCCCTCATAACAAGCTCGCGCCCTAGATCATCCACAAATAAATCCTTTGTTGACATCAGAGTTACCCACAAGAAACCCAATTCCGCCAAAGCCATGCACCAAAGTCCACTGGTGAAAGGATAGTGAATGAAAATGTGGTCCTGTGTCTCCACCTCCCACCGACAAAGCACACACCAACTTGGACTTAGAGAACAAGAGGGCCAACACTTTTGTGATGTCTCACAGTCACGGGTTGGAAGCTTTCCTTGCACTGCAACCCACACAAAAACTTGAACCTTCGATGGAAATTATGGAATAGGCATTTTCTAAATGACACGAAACAATGGGAACAAAGGGAAATCCCTATAAGGGAAAGAAGACACATAGAAAGATTTAACCGAGAAAAGACCCAAAGAATCCCCCACCCACTTCCTAAAATCCGAAGCCCTGCATCCAACCTAACTCTCTTTATGGATTCTAACAAAAGACTTGGCGCATCCACTTCCATACCCATCAAAACCCGCCTAAAATGAAAATTCCAAAAGACAACCGAATTTAAGGATCGACTTTCCAACTGAGCAAAACGAGAAATCGGAGGGGCAAAGATAAATTAGGCGGGACAGAAGGGAAGGCGGATTCATTCATGTTTATTGTGTTTAGTTCTTATGTATTATCATTCATGTTTATATCAACCTATCTTTCTTTAGTGATTTGCAGATTTCATTTTGTTAGGAGTTCAAGCTCCTAACCACGTGAAAGGATATATTTACGTGGCTCTTCCAATTAAACATCAAGTTAAAGGATATATTTATGAGGACCTTCCAATTAAACATCAATTAATTTCTGGAAACACGGTACAAGGTAAAAATAGAAGATTCCACATATGTTACTGGAACTTAGTACAAACATCAAGACTAGATAAACCTCTGAGCCTGAGATTCCTGGATCTAAATTTTTTAATTTCTTTAATTGTTTATGGTTCAACCAGAAAATTCATTTAAGAGAATTATTCGACCACATACTAAAACTTTAATGGCTTAAATTTCTTGATTTTACTGAACTTCGGGGCCTTCTGACTAGCAAACAACCTTGTTTGCTCATCCTCATAGGCAAATAGAGGATTTATATGAAGTGCAGATGAGACAATAAACAGATTGATGCATTGCAGTCTTAACCGTATCTTTATTTCTCCTCCATTAAACTAAATGAGAACAAAGACATTAAACCTATTGGGTGAGATTGAAAATAAGCACAAACCTGAGTTTCAGCCTTCATACATTCATAAACCGAGCTGCTCAGATTTCTCAGCACTGTTAAACATGGCTCTACAACCATAGAATCCTCAGCACCATTTAACTGAAAGTAGTGACAGTATAAATTTTCATTATAGAAATCATCAGAATTATGAGAATTTAAAAACAAAGTGATCAAAAACAAATCTATGACCTGCAAAGCTTTAGATATGGAATACCCAAAGTCTTGAGCTTCATTTGAAGTAGACCTAACACAACTCTGGAAGACGTAAAACCATTCATTACGTAGTATTCTTAACTTCGGGATTTATGCATTACCGCAAAACAGATTGAAAAGACTTACCTCCAACAAAATGCACAATATTTCCACTTCATTTTTTGACAATTTGCGATGCAAGCTGTCATTCTGAATAAACTGATGATGGTTTTCCAATAGATCATTTAATAATAACCGCACTCCATCAACATACATTAGTTTGCTTCCCAAACCCTGGAGCAACCTAAGAATCTTCAGCTGCAACAAAGATCACAAAGAAATTGAAATTATTTCAACTAATCCATTTAAATGAGAACTAGATATGGAAATGATGAAGGAAAAATCTACCAAAGGCACTGTGTCAACCTTGAAAAATAAACTGAAAACTGAGGATTATGTGCGTAGAAAATATTCAAATTCAAATATCTTCTATTTCTTGTAAATTATTGTACAAAATCAATTACGGATATTTGATAGGATAGAATCAATAAGAATAAGTTATTTTGGCAGAATAGTTTTCTTTCTTTATTTATCTCTGCATTGTAATTATAAATTGAGTGTCTTGGTTCATTAATAAAATAACACTCGGATTATTTTCTCTCCTCATTTTATTTTTTAATGTGTGAAGGCAAACCTTTGTGTGGGCAGAAACTTTGAGAGCATGGCCCAGAATGAAATCCAGGATCTCCTTTTTGGCAGGGGAGTTGAATCTGAAAATTCATGGTGAAACATCAGTTGAGAGAAATATTTTTAACACTGGAGAATAACTCTGAGTGTGTTCGATAGAGATGTAAGATTAAATGCTTTTAGAAAACCATATTGGATGAATAAAAATGGCTGTTTTAGAGCTTCACATTCAATTCTATTTCAAAATGGAAGGAATTCTTTTATCCAACCATAGAACTGCTTTCATTTATTTTATTTTGAGACTTGAGTAAAAGCTGTGTGAAAAACTAACTTTTTAAGCCAAGTGTTTCTAGATATAAATTGGCCATTATGCTGATAAGGTGGTATGTTTTTTTTGTTTCGGAGAAGGTTTTTCTTCCCCAAATAAAAACAAACTTTTTTACTCATTTGCATCTTCTTTCTCCAAAATACATTTTTTTCCATATCTCCGGCATATCATTATTTTTAGCTCGAACTTTTCACTTCCCAAAACCACTTCACTCTTCCATTATATTATAACACAAATATAATATCTTAAAATGCTAAAATTAATTTGTCAAACCATTTTTTACATGACTTGACATTTGCATTCATTATTCTACTTCACCTCAAGCATACAATCTAGTTCCTTAATATGTTTTCCTATATTATATCTTCGAACCATTCCTCACTAACTCTCAAAATAAAACCAGACAAGCCCTTAACCTCTTTCCGGTAGCCGGATGCAGCAATAGACTGCGAGAAGATGAACTGAGTATGGAAGTGAAGAAAGAGGCAAGGACATTTTTGTCCGATAAAATCATCTTCTTCTGCTGGATAATTAGAAGCAGCAATTCTCCCAGAAAATGCAACCCAACTTCTTCTTTAGCTGAAATATTTCTAGATTAGAAACCAATATGAAACACACAGGAACTTGAGTCATATTTAGAAGTAAATCTGACGAGAGCAATAGAGCAATACACTTTTTACTCATATGGGACCACAGTGCAAAAAGATCTTCAATGCTGCTCATGGAAGCCATTCTTACATCCTAAATAAGAACAATATCGGTTTCACAAAATTTGCATATTTCAAAGAATTAAGACAACTAAAGCAACCCGCTCAGATTAAATCCAAAAAACAGCATGCTTCTGGATAAACACACAGAAGCAGCAGTCAGATAATAAAAAACATTATAATAATTAATAACCGAAAAATAAAAGGCATAGGTTAAGAAAAAGAAAAAAATATTAAGGATCTGGAATGTTTCAAACCTTGTTATCGCTTGATAATGGAACTAGAATAGAAGGGAACTCCACGAGGAGTTGAATGCCTAAACCGTTGTCTAATCGAGAACAAAGGTGAGAGAAGCAATGAAGACTCTGAACTTGAACAGGGTAGGGAATGCCTGAAAAATTAAAAGAACCCAGAAAAAGAAAGAATTGAGCAAAAACTAATTAATGAAAGATTTGATCACCCAAAAAACATTTAATAAGGTCAACATGTGAGCTAAAATCAGAAGACAAAAGGGGTCAAGACAATTTGTAAAACAACATGCAAATGGCAATGTCTACAAGTTATACATTCAAAAGCCTAAAAATACAATGAGTTAAAAAGACATACTGAAAACAAACCATCAAAGAAGATTAGGTAAATATTCTGTATTTTTCACGTGCATTGCTGTGTCAGATGAGTATAGGGATTGGAGTCTTAATTTTAGATAGAAGTTTGTGTTACTAGTTTTTGCTAGTTCTTGTTAAGTTGACCTCTGGTCCACCTTTGTAATTATCATTCTCTGTTATTCTCAATATTAGTGAGTTTCCTATCAAAAATAAATAAATAAAAATTGCATTGCATCAATAGCTAAACCTCCACAGTTTTATCAAGCAATGAATAGATTCTGAATAGATTCTCCTAAACGAATTCAGGAAAATCCTAATTACTCAAAACAACTTTCAATTCTGTCATTGAAGTCTTCATCTGATAGTAATAAGACCAGAAACTTTAAATGATCATATCTTTGTATACCACCAACACATAAAACCCTGATAAATACCATGCGATCAATTGCTTGACAAAGATTGCCCGAGCGCAATTCAAGTTTCACACTTTTAGAGATCATGCAAAAGGTGATGTACATCCAGTTAAATACCAGACAAATGACAGTGGCACAAGAGAAATAAGGAAATGACGTGACACAAGCAATAATGAGGGATGGCATAACCATACCTTCTTCTGCAATCAATTTCAATATTATTTCCTTCAAAGATATCTTGCACTTTGTCACAAGGAATTCAAGATGGATCTTGAAAACATCATTGGAATGAGATGTAAAGAATAAAAATAAATCCTCAAGTATGCAGACAAACTTCCCCTTCACATCCTGCGGCAGATAAAATTTTAAAGGCACCTAAATGTCTATAAAACAACTAGTAAACAAAATATATCACGAACGAGTCACCAACCAAAGACAAATCTTCAGGCAATGTCATATTAAATGCTCGCAATAACCCCAAAAACAGGCACGAAAGAAGCTCAGAGTTGAGGTCTTTAGTGTTAGTGTCAACATGATCTTCCAAGATTGTCTTGCAGTCACAATCCGGCATTCTCTTCTTGGACTGTCCGCCACACAATTAATGCCAGGAACCACAAAAATGACATGGGGTGATCGTTTGACCAAAATATACACAGCACAAAAACAGCAGCGAAAAAAATCAGGTCACCTGCTCTGCTGAAATCCCCATAGACTCGAGCTTTTCCCACTCACTTTTCAGGAACGGGAAGCAACGATCAAAAAATTTGGAAAAATGACCATGATCTGACAAAGTATGAAGTGAAAATCACATCCATGACATTACACCAAGAACTCAATCATATTTTAAAATTTAAATATGAAAAAATAAATTCCTTAAACATCAAAAGAAGAAATCTAAAGGAAAATGAAACGATGGTCCTAATGGGCATAACCTTCCTGTGCAGGATCAGTATCGTCAATCAAAACACATGTTTCAAACTGGAATCGAGAAAAGGTCAAAATAAAATAATGAAAATAGTTGTTTCCGAAGTTATATTATGAATCCGACATCAAGCCTTCCTGCAACTGAATCATGCTGTAAAGTTCCAACATAACAATACCAAAAAAAAATTATTTATAATTGCAAAAGACCAACTCTCCACATAATAGTGCCATGAATGAAAAGGGACAGAGAACAAACAGCAAATAACCCAACAAAAAATTTAAGCAACTAAGCTTACAAGATAATGTACTAAAGAGTGTATAAATAAATTAAAGATTAATGTATAAAGATCTGACATGCCCATCTTGTCAGTGAAAACACTTAACAACCCACAAGGTTATCCAAAAACATTCCGGTTATCACAGTAACTTAGTTGCAAGACACAGGTTTATTAAAACTCTCCACATCTTTCGCGAACAACCAACCACAATAAATGGTCACAAATATGAACTTTTTCATATAATTCACTAGCTTGAGACAAAAACATATAAACTCATCTTTCCCCAAAAACACTGTAGTGCAGGTAACCAATGTGATGGCAACATGCTCTCATCAACTGCACATTAAGCAGATAAAACAACCCCTTGAATTTACAAAAATAGAAACTTGAAGATCAATCTAAAGGATAAAGCACGTTAATAGTTGTATGATATAAAAGAAATCAATAGTTATCTCAAGGGCAATCATTAGTGGAGATAAGAAATGAAATGCTTTATGGATGAAGGAGAAAGGCGCATTTACCCATTTTTAATGTCTTTAGGGTCTGCAATAGCACCAAAAATAATAATGTATTTGATTCCTGAGAATTGCAGCATTTAACAAGCCACGGCATATACTCATCAGGGTTTAAAGCGAATGTCTCGGCCAATCTACATATGTTCTCCATATTAATAGCAGATATACGTCCAAGTTCCAATTTCTGCAATTATTTATGATAATTTTAGAAACCAACAGATAGGGAAATATGCTAAGATTAAGTTTAACTACTTTTGTTTATCTGATAATTTGTGGAGGGCAAATTACTTTATTGATAAGGAATTTAATCATCCATTTCCTTAAATACATCGTATGTGAGTGGTGTGCCATGCGTGTATATCAGAAAAACTTGCACATATATTTTCCTGCTGGGGAGAATTCAAGCAATGCGAAAATTTCATGCGGAAATTCTTTCAGTATCAAGAATAGTATGGAATTGAAGCAAGCCATGAAAACCAAAAACAAAACTGATAATATATTACTGGCCCAAATACAATGTGACTAGAGAGTAGGAATAGTTCTCACAATTGTTAAGAACAAAGAGGGCGTTACATGGAGAAGGGAAAGGGGAAATTTATGAGGTCAGAGTTAGAGAGACGATTCAAGCATATTTTCAGTTATTGCTATCTTGTGCTAAGGCAGAAGTATTGATGCTATCTTGTGCTAAGGCAGAAGTATTGATGCTATCTTGTGCTAAGGCAGAAGTATTGATGCTATCTTGTGGTGCTAAGGCAGAAGTATTGATTATCTTTTCTCTCATAAAAGGATAATTTCTGCCAAGTAATACTATTAAGAATTTTCCTTATTCACTCGATGTTCTTTTAATCGGTATATTGTTGCTAAAATTCTGTGATTCCTTGTTAATTTCTTGTTGATGTAACTTGCATTTGGGTTGCCAGAGTATAGTTCATAACAAAACAAAGATCAAGAACTGATAATTTATGATGTCATCCCACTTGTGACAATTTAAATGAAAGAAGTTGTCATCAGGAAGCCACTTCTTTCCTTGTCAGTGTCACTGTCACATATGACATATGCATGAAATCAATGATAAGGGATTATCAACTTACAATACATCTAATATTGTCTTCCGCTTTCAAAAATAAATGTACCTTATCTTGCCCGGAAGGATTGACAAGGTTCTCATAAAAAGGCCACTTAAACTCTTTAACCAATTCCAATGCCTTCAAATTTAATCTCTGGACCTAGCTCATACAACAAGAGCACAAAATTAGCAGGCCATGCAAATAATTTTTTACAGATTGCTGCAAACTACAATTAGCGAAGCAATTACACAACCATAACAGAAAAAGGAAACCTTTGGTCGAATGAGAACTAATGGGAAAATCATAGTTGCTAATGTCATTGCATCTTTTTCTTGATCTTCGGAACTTCTGATAACTTGTTGAAGGCACAATATAGCTGCATCTTCATGCAAAGATGGATTTGTTGATGAACCTGCATTTTGAACAGCATTGGAGAACAATATGAATAAATATTTTCATGGCAAATTTAAATATGTTTGATACAGGCACTGGAGGAACAAACAAGTTCTAGTGTGCCAAAAGATAATATGCACAGGAATCACATGAAGTAAGCAACCATCCATTGCTAGCACAACAAATTGGCATAATCCTGTTATTATCTACGTCCAGATGTTAGCCTTTGTCAATCCTCAACCGCAAACATGTGAACATTTCCCAACTATGGTACTTAGGTTGTTCTTTACAATCATGGCCACCATTCATTCGCCAGAGAGCAAAGTCGTATCAGCATTATATGCAAATAGCAAGAAGGGCAGGTGTAAAATAATTTTTTTTTTATTTGGAAGCATGGAACGTAAATATCTTAAAGAGGATTACATACCTGCATACAACTAAATAAATTTGTGTTAGGCTGGATTCTTCAACGAGTTTAATAGTTATGCCAGCACACAACAACTCAAAGTCTCAAACAACTTTTAAATTACAATAATTACTCTCTCGTCCTATTCTATATTCTTCCTAAACAATAAGAAACATATCACGAAAAACATCACAAATTATTTATCACATCAACTTTGCTCCTGCAAAATCAAAAGGGGTCACGGCATGCAGCCTTTCTGGTAAGATCATTTAAATTCAAGCCCATCAATCTCAAAACTCAATAAAACAATGTTAAAAAGGTGAAAGCCCTTTCAAATGCACTTAAGTTCCAGCTTTATATTTGGTTGATTGGTTACGAGCAATCATTCAGAGCTTAATCTCTTTTTAATAGGTTAAAACGATTGGTAATATGAATCCACAGCATTCAAGTTGTCCTAATCCAACCACTTTAGTCTTCAATTTTTGTGAAAGAATAGGAGCTACAGAAAACTAGAAGACTCAAAATAACGGCATACTCACTTGACAATAAAATATCAATACATCTTCGAAGCACTGATTGTAGCGCTTCAATAAGAAGAGGTGGATTTATAATTTCAGATAAATTCTTCAAACTCAGAGCTGCAAGGACAACATTTATGTCATCGTCAGAAAGCCGGTGCAGTATTGCTGCTTGAATGGCATCGAACTTCTGGACAGGTAGAAGAAAGAAAGTATAAAAATATGCAAAACGAAAATAAGTGATGGAAAATTAACACAAGCGCGGGAATCCAACACAGTAATAATAAAATCATATTACATAACTCATTATGAAGAATCTGATAAAGCTTTTCCAATTTGATCCTCACTTACAATGATATCAAGAACATCATGTGATCAATAAGAAGATTGACTTCTTAAAAAGGTAACGTGTCTGTGAAAAAACTCAGGAATAGAATTATCAACAAGATACGCGAGTACTAGGAGTAAAATCAAATAACAAGTGTATAAAACCAATACTTGTCGACTGGATGAGATTGTGACTATTTAATTTCTGGAAATTAGACCAGCTATGATTTGATTGAGGTGACAACTCAAATACATTGCACAGGTAACGATAATTTGAAACCCAATTTCATGACATGCAAAAAGTCCAAAATCAACAAGCATGTACAACATCCATAACGCCAGAAAATCAACACAACAAACATGTAGTGCATTAATAATGCTAGAAAATCAATGCAATCAACACAACAAGGAGAAGAAGATCTGTACATACATTTCTCTGATTTTTTCAGTCAAAAGATTGACAAATGATTTACCAGTGACTAAGTTTCTCTCAGGAGTGCATTCCATCTTGCTCAGAAAATTCCAAGAAAATGCACATAAAATAATCATTTTCAAAGAAAAACAAACAGTATTACCTTTAAACCAGCAGCTTTATCATGCAGAATGCTAACCACATCCAAGCCCAAGATTGCTGACCGTCGTATCTCAGCCTGTAATATTCCAATGGCATGGCATAAAGAATATTCCATTTCATTAAATTCCAAAATTAAATAACCAGAGACACGGCACTTTCATACTTTAATCTGAATTCAAGCTACGGAGCCAACCATTACTGAGTTCATGGAGGAGTAAGGAAACACAGGTTTACTAGGAGATACCGAAGTTATATATCCCATTGAATGACTCTGAAACAGCATTATTTATCTCTTTCAGGGAATTTAAAGAGGTTTCAAGATCATTACAGGGAAAGACAAATAGAAACAGTCCTTGTGTCCCGGAACACAATGACACCACGTCGTGGACAATGCTAACATTGTAACCTGTTATACTGTCTTGGGCCGAAAACACAAGCCCATACAAGCAAGAAAAGATGCAGAGGAGCCCATTATTCATCAAAGATACACACTCGGCAAGTTCAAGAATCAGGAGTGAAGAAAAGAATTCCAGATCGCATTCTATTATGTTTCATTCTGTTATCTTACGATCTTTGGCTATCAGTAAAGGATTATCCCATGTGCACGATAGCATGAGATAAGGATAGGCTAGTTGGGTCTTTACTTATTCCAGATTTTGTGGTTATCTTCTGTTAGGGAAACTTTGTATAAATTTGCATGTGCATTATCGAGAAAAAAGTTGAAATTTCCTCTCCAAATTCAAGCACGGTATCGTTAGGTTCTCTCATTTAACAAGCCTCCAACTCTCACTTTCACAGTAGACACATCACAGACTTGAATGATCAACCTGTTAATAGACCCATAACACAATCTCAAACGACGGCACGTAACATGTACATATAAAAGAATGCTACCTCCACATGTTCCAGAGCAAAAAATATCCTTGGGTCAGGTATTTCAGTTGAGAATTTCCGATCTTCACCCAATATCTGGCATAGTATTTCGTGGTTTGGAGCAATTCTCCTTGACTGCATGTTTTCATTCTATTTAAATCCATAGGTAGAACTGAGAAAGAATACATTCATGCTCAGAGAAGGAGAGGATAACAAACCTTCAAGAAAGTATATAAGGCTGCACGTGATTCGTTAGGGTACTTCTCACATAAAACAACCAGAATCCGTTTACCATGGAGCCCTGATATGTATTCAAATCGGTAAAATCAGACAAGCCAGGATGACTCTGAAAGAGCAATACTCAACCAAAAGGATGCGTAGAAGCATATTCAAAATAACTAAGCAAAAGAAACAACAGAAGCATAGATGAAAAGCTCAGTTCCAGGTAAAACAACAAACCTGATTCAGAAAATACCAAATTCTTTTCTCGTGATTTAGTCAAGAGCGGAGTAAGAACTTTAGAGATAATGCGATTAATATAAGCTTCCATGGGAACAGTCTCCAATATTGATAATAAAGTGCTACGGCATCGATCATCTGAAGGGCTGCAAAATTTTCAGATGTGAACGTAAGAACTTAGAGACAATGACACATGCTTCCATGGGTACAGTCTCTATTATTGATAGTAAATTCTATAGCATAGATCATTTGAAAGACTGCAAAATTAAACCTTAAGTTTGTAAATAAAATATAAGTAAATAGTTCTAAAGAAGAAGAAAGTATAACCCAACCTATATTGAAGTAAGGACTCCACCAACACAGCCAAGAATCTGTCGATGTTGAACTCCTTGGTCAACCCAGAAAGGATGCCAGGAATATCCCTTCAAAAGCAATTGAAATATAAGAAAATGCACGTACGAAATTTTCAAATAGTATGGTTGAAAGGGCATCTGTATGTGCTAATTAAAATAGGTATAGGGATGTTTGATATTACCTGATTTCATTTAAGACTTCTAAAGTTTTCTTGGGGATTAATTCAACATTTTGAAGCTACACAAAGAACATGATATCAACAATCAGTAGAGGTAACTCTCAATGGAATCCTGAACTAGTGGTTGCTAAAGGTTAGACAGTCTTTCAGACCTCGCAAAACAGAATGGGATACTAAAAGATAAAAACGAGGAGAGGGAACAGGATATGAACACACAAATCACAATGCATCATGGTCTTGTCACTCCCCAAGGGGGGTGCCATCAATCATTCGGCGAATAAGTTAGGATGATCTTGACTTTGACAAGTGTTTTTCCTCGAAAGTCATAACAAATGAAGTACCTGAACCATGTTTATTAGGGCCATAAACGACATGCGCAACCACTGGAAATTAGCTGTTTCTTTTGCATCTACCCTGGCTATGTCAGCAACTGACCGCATCAAGCTTTTGACAACATTAGGTGCGAGAGAAGCCTTTTGGACTAGTAAAGTGACAATCATTAATGCACCAGCCTGTACACAATTAAAAATAAAGGTCAGCCACTAGGAACTAAATTTGTATGCAGTCAAAATAGTAGAATGATAGAAACTGACCTTCTGGTCCTGCCCTCTGCTGTTGGGTTGAAGCCCTGAACTAACATAGGGAAGAATCATCTTCACAATATTACTATCTATAGTGGCAAAGCCCCCCAAAACCTCAAAAACAACTGCTGTGCAGAATGCAGTCATTTGCATTGACGGTTTTCCTTTTTTAATGGTTGCAGTCTAGAATTTTTAACACACATAAGTATTCCGGATAGGAGGTAAGAAGCGAAATTTAACAGAAGAATAAAAGCCAAGAATGAATTCCTACATGATTACATATAGCCTTCAAAACGCCCGTATCTTGAATACACTGCTGCACAATAGCTTCCCTTGGCAATCGTGCACCTGATACTTTAACTCCATCTAGAAACTTCCACTTACTGTTACTGCACGACCGACATCAGACAATTAAGGTAGGTTTAAATGCTGAAGCATCACATGTATAGGCACGAATTCAGATCAGTTTCATTGTCATAACTTGCAACAAATGAATTAGTTAAGCAGAGAAATGAAGAAAAAAAGAAGTATGTGAAATGTCACACAAGAAACTTGGGATGCATAAATAATGTGGTAAAGGGCATACCCTGTGTCAATCAGTTGCATTATTTGAACAAATACATGTGTGTCATGGTACGGCAAGGCACATAAAATCAGCTCTTCCACATTGTACACGTGAATCCTACAGCCCCCAGGTGGGAAAAGAAATTGTCAAGCTTCTGAAACAAAAATATGAAACCTGCAGGCATTTGCAAGATACGCCGCAAGCTGGCAGAAAGAAGCAAACATAAATAGTTGAAAAGAATAGCAAAACAATTACTTGTATCGACGAATTAAATACTCGAGAGTCTTCAGAGCTGAATAAGACTCCAGATATCCCGACAATAATCGTAAATACGAGCAAACAGATGCATTAATTCTAGTATTTTCTTCGACGCCCACCAGCTCCCTGTCCAGCTCCCTGCTCTGATTACTAAACAAATCATTCCTATACTTCCTAAACCTCTCCTCCATACTTATCAAAACCTCCAAACCTGTATTGCAACAAAAAGATAAATAAGCCACAAAAACAAAATCAATTTGTAGAGAGTAAGTAACTTATATGCGACAAGTACCTGAGATGGCGATGTCGAAGATGGCATCGAGATCGATATCAGCGGCGGCTTTGGCATCGAAAAGAATTGAAGGCCGAGTAATGGGACGTCTCCTACCGGGTTCAGGATCGGTGGAGACGTTTAAGATAGTTTTAATTGCCTGAAGCTGAGATGAGATAGAGGCTCCCGCCATTCTCAAACTTTGATTATGAAATTTGGATTACTTGATGTGGCGGAGCGGCGGTGGCGGAGGGAAGAACAGACTTGGCGAGAGGTCCAGTGGGGGTTTAGGGTTTTGTTGCTATAAACGTTATTCTTTTCTTTATAAAATATATCTTTATTATATATTTTTCTTTATATATATATTATATAATTGCTATTTTATGATACACAAACTAATTACAAAATTGAATTTGGTCCAAAATGTGGACATACAATATTGACATTCCTTCTTTCAAGGAACAATATCCAAAGGGTGGAACAACAAATGTATGAAGATTGTTTTCGTATTGTTTTCTTCCATTATAATATTAGTGATTTTTTAATTGATTTTTATCCATTTATGGTCCACTGATTATATAAATCCAATTTTAATCTACCGCAGCATGTCATATTCTCAAGATATCATGTTATAGTCTTGTTGATGAAAAATATCCATGCAGCCTTGCATGAATGATCCAAACATAAGAAAAAAAAAAAAACAAGCATTTGATTGAGTTGTAAGTCTCGAAGTTAAAGCTTGCAATGCAATTTTTAGATAGAGTAATGAAGTTACGTGATACTATCTCTTAGTGAGAGCTTCAATTTTTGCAGAATTTATTTCAAAGCATATCCAAATGGCTGCTTAATTTTCTTGTGCAATTCAATGAATTTAACGAGTGAGATGCTCATATTAAGACAATTTTCTCTTCTGTTGCACTCACATTTGATGGGAACAATTTTTGTCAAAGATTTGCAGGTTATACTATAAATAATTTTGTTGTTTCTACTTGATAATTCATGTTTAACAGTTATGTATATTTTTTATAATGTTAAAAAAACTTACATCATAATTCAACCAAGCATTTAAAAAGTTATATTACACTAGTTATGTTATATAATCATATATCTTTTTAAAGCACACACCTCCGTTAATAGTTTTAATAATCTAGATTATATTTAGTTTTAAAGTATAAAAATAAAATGACAAACACTTGCATGAGACGGATCTTTGGCTCAGACCCATTGTCCTTTTTTAATCCAGCCCAATCTTGATGTCTAAACTCTACTTTTAAAATTGAACGGAGACTCCGCATCTCGAGAGAAATTCCCAACTCATCTCAAATCGAAGCTATAACTCTGTTAATTCAACAAGAGAGATTGCCCATCACTGTGTCGGCTATCTCTTGGTCCTCTCTGTTGGAACACGTTTTCAGATCATAGATCTGATACCCGGTGCAGCGGAAGTTTAAAAATTTTTATATGGAACGATTCCATATCATGGGTATCAAATCCTAACGAATGCAAGTAAAATAATAATAACAATTAATATTTTACCTCTTCAAGCTATGGCTTGATTATGGACTCCAACAGATTAATCTGCTCTCGTTGTAATTCCCAGGAACTGATGACTTGCTCGATCAATCTCCGGAATTAGGTCCACGAACAGAAAACTAAAACCCTCTGATTGATTGCACTAGAAATCAATCAGATGTTTATCGAAGAGATTAAACAGATCTGATCTGTCAATTCAGAATGTAATTTTTCATAAAAATCACAGATTGAATTCTTTAAAAAAGGAGTAGAGGAATTCGAAAATTCCCCTTGGAATAATATGTGTGATTTTCGAAAATTGCAAGATGGAATTGTGTTGTTTTCGAAAATTATACACATATATATATAATTTTTAGACTGGATTAAGTTATATGTCTATTACGACACTAACTCCTTAAGGCCCATAATCCATAGCTTAAGCCCAACAAGTCAAGCCTGTTATTATAGAAATTAATATAAAAATTCATCATGACTCCGATTGATAAACTGATTTCACCAATGTGCACAGAAACCATTTCTGCACCTTTTAAAGTCAAGATAATTTTTCTGAATCCGAATTCAGTGATTTCCAAAAATGTCCATCCCTATGTCATTTTAGGAAATTCCACTCCCTTTAGTTAAGAAGTCCAATTTCTCTTTTATTAAATTTAACTCTTTAAATTTAATTATCTCAACGGGGATTAGTAATTCATTACTTGTGTGACCCTCAATGGTTCAGGGATACAGCTAGCCGTGGGCTCACAACTCCTTGTGACTCGGAACAACAATTTCCGACTTACCCATCGAATCATGGTAAGAGCGCCTAGCAACATCGCTCCATGATTCCCTAGGTATCACTGATAGTGCCTGCAAGAACCAGTAGGTTTTGGTTAGCGTACAGTACGGTCCCTTCATCCATATATCCCGATCGAATCAACAACCATTGGTACATCGAGAGTCGTTCGAGATTCGATAACTATGCAAAGCATCTTGAAGATCAAAATCAAATAGTGACATCGCATGTGCTACTAGGAAACCAAGTAACCTAAATCACATCGAGTACTCTGACCAGAGATTTGTCACACTAATATCTCCTCAGATCGCATAGGATATCCACACTCGCAAGCGTGTGGTGAATCCTTGACAACAAAGCATCGACTCCTATATGTGTCGTAACTGTACCCAATCCCGACACCTGATGAACCTCATAAAGTCGGTAAACGAGTCAAAATACAGTACTAGCATATAGAGTCTCCATGATGTTTCAAGTAATAAGGACTAATGGTGTACAACCAAAACCGCGGACTTATCCACTCAATTAATAATAACCACTTGGAAAGTCCGAATAGGGTAGTTCGATCATTCATCATATGAATATCCATTTGCATGCTTTGAACATCTCTATGTTCCATACCAATGAAACGTGGTACTCGATATCGCAAATGCTAGTCTCAATCTCGAGCGATCCTTATCCTTATTTGCGGATGGCTCAATTGACTAGGAACTGTTTAGAATATACAGTGCTCATAAGATGTGTCTCATGATAGTGATCTCTCTTTATTCACTATCTCATCTCACTTACACTATAGTATATTCAAGGTCTTTATCCAAACATCGTATAATACGTCACAACATAATAACATGATAAAAGATAAAGTAAATGCCATTATAAAAAGTGTAAATTATATTAAACAAAAGATTGTTTATACATAGAGTCATAAAAGCCCTTAGCCACAAGTTGGCTAACCGGGCACCTACTCTTTCACTCTCCATCGACAACGGCGCACATGCGGCGCAGCCACTAGCATTGTCCTCGACGGCGTCTCCAAAATCCATCGATCAAATCCTCGGCAATGCCTTCTGCTGGAATCCCAAAGAGTACTACAGAATCCAGGTACTTGATGAATTGTAACTAAACATACATTATGTCTCAATTCGATCGATTGGTAAGATAACGACGCCATGGCTACTGCTTCAAGTAATTTATTTCCCTCGAATCCACTCGATTTGATAGTATCCTAGATTTCGAGTGAAAAATATATGTATGTCGGATGGATGAGTTCTCATGTAATTTTTTTATCCAATTTCGAATTGCAGCCTCGCTTAAGTCGAAAGAGGATCACAGAAAACAGCTTGAGTTAGAAGAGGCGCGTAAAGCAAGGCTTGCACCTGCCGAGGTGGATGAAGATGGGAAGGAAATCAACCCCCATATTCCACAGTATAGGCCTTCAGCACCTTGGTATTTGAATGCGGAAAGACTGGTACGTTTCGGGTTTTATTTCCTTGCTCGAGTTTTGTTCTTTGCATCTATTAGCCTGGAACCGTGATATTATTAATGTTCTTCTTCTATTTGTTGTCTTTTTAGAGTTTGAAACATCAACGGAAGTGGAAATCGGATCTCAATTATACCAAAGCTTGGTTTGATATAGGTGCTAAGACTTTTCAAGCTAACAAGTTCAGGAAGGGTAGCTTCCAATCCTTTCTTGATATTGTGGTGCATCCGTCCTTTCAAATTTGTTCATTTTTTGTTAAGGCGAACGCAAATGGCTATGTTATGCTAATGCAAATGGCTATGTTCAAATTTGTTCCTTTCAAGGTTTTCCTTTCAACTTTAAGTTTCAGAAATTGTAGTTTTTGTAGTTATTAATTTTCAAAATGGAATATGTCGAGTCTTCTTGTGCTATGATGACTATAGATTTTTTTATGAGTTTTTTTATGGGTGAGGTTGGAGGGGTTTCTTCCAGAAAACATAACCGATAGTTTTCTCTGATAAGTAGGAGCTTTAATTTATAGTTATAATATATTCGTAATTCGATTGTTCATGATTCTTAAAGATGTGTTCTTATGTAAATTTTTCTCATTCTCCTAGGTGGCAAAAATAGTGCTGATAGGTATCTTCTTATGGATCTTATATGTACTGGGTTTCACAGAATCCTCCACCAACACACCTTTTTCTAATATCTGGTGACACATATTTTGCTGGAATCTTACATCGACTGAGAATGAGCAATTAAAATACCTTATTAGCAAGTTCAGATAGTGCCCAGCGTTCTGTGTGGGGCAGAAACTATCCTCTGGAAATGGGGTGATTTGTTGAGGGGAGAGAATCTTATAGGAAAGCACTTTAACCAGCCTCCAGATGGCCCTTATGGTTCTTGGTATGGACATTACAAGGTTTCTCTTGAGGATCCATTTGCGTGCTTCATTGCATTAGCCATCTTTTTTTGGAGGGTTTGTGTGAAATACGCCAGATATAATATCGAGGAAGAGCAGCAAAATGTTGAGCAAAGTGAACCTTCATGTTTGGTAGGCGTGCCTTACAAGCCTCTAGCTTCAGAGATTTGATGGGTTTTGTTGATAAGAAAGAGACTGAAATTAAGGAAATGTTATGGAAAAAGAATGAAAATTCAAAGAGGCGTGCCAATGATCAGTTTTGAGGAGCAGTGTAGTTGATGTGGTTTTGTTTGTAGACATCTCTATGCTCTTCTTATAATGTACATTTTGAATACATATTGTAATTCTAGTTGATGTAATTGTTTTGTCCCTGCCGTGGAAAGATGAAAAGGAGGGAAGAACGGATTTCATTACACTGAATATAGCAATTTATACTTCAAGAGAAATTTTTTAAAATATTTGGAGTTTGATACTACACTTATCTGCTTGTTAAGATTTAAGTTTCTCTGCTATTCATGTTTCATCTCAAGAACTTTCAATTGTTAGCTCATTATGCTTATTCTTTGCATCTGAACGTGGGTTCCATTGTCTCAAATAAATTAGGCTCCCTACCCTTGTGTACATGCTACTTGAATATCGTCATTCAATTCTCAGCTGATGGGGCAAGTTGAAAAGAACAAACTCAAAAATATTAGTTTTACGTGAAAGTAAGACTTTCTGACGAGTGCTAATTTGAAATATATACTATTATTTTTTTTGTGAAATATATTAGTTTTTATGATAAAAGTATTAGTTTTTATGTGAAAAATATTAGATCAAACGCATGTAAGTTCGACAAAATATTAGTTTTTCTGTTAAAAGTATTAATTTTTGGATCAACATTATTATGTTTTATATTAAAAGTATTGCTTCTAACCTGTGTAATTTGAAATAAAAAGTATTATTTTTTCGTGAAAAGTATTACTTTTTATATTAAAAGTATTAGTGTTTATGATAAAACTATTAGTTTTTATGAAAAAAATTTACTTTTGATAATCATATATTACAAAACAAAATTTTCATGTGAAATAACAATTAATTTTCAAGTAATACTTTTGACTAAAAAAAGTAGTATTTTTGGCCAAAAAAATAATACATTTTATAATCATATATTAAAAAGTAATATATATTTATATTTATGCCCAAGTAATATTTTTGGCAAAACATAATAATACTTTTAGCATAAAAACAAATACTTTTTTCCAAAAAAATAATATTATTAATGTGAAATAACCATACATATAACATAATACTTTTAGCACAAAAACAAATACTATTTATGTCTAACAAACATAAGTTAGAAGTAATATTTTTGACATAAAAAACTAATAATTTTTATGTCAAATAAACATACGTTAGAAGTAATACTTTTTATATCAAATAAAATTACGTTAGAAGCAATACGTTTCACGTAAAATTCAATATTTTTAGCATAAAAACTAATACTTTTTATAAAAATAATAATATTTTTAAAATAAACATACACTTTTGACAAACAAACTAATATTTTAAGCACAAAAACTAATATTTTTTTATGTCAAATAAGCATGCATCAGAAGTAACACTTTTGACATGAAACTAATAATTTTATCATAAAAACTAATACACGTGACAAAAAAGTAATATTATTTATGTCAACTAAACATACGATAAAAATAATATTTTTTTGACATAAAAATTTATATTTTTAGCATAAATACTAATTTTTTTATGTTGAATAAGAATAAGTTAGAAATAAAACTTTTTACCTCAAATAATCATAAAAACATAAGAACCAAAGAGTTTATTAGCATTTTTCTGTTGCATATTGATAAATTGTTTTCATATAGAAATGAACAGGTGAATATGAAAAAACCAGCAAAGTTTGCTCCACCTGAACAAAAAATTCTTAGGCAACTTACAAGAAGAAAAAGGAAAAGTAACCCCCGCATCTCTTCCTAGGCCTAAGTAACTCAATTTTCAGTAGACTTCAAGATGCCATTGTTTTTTCTTGTTCAACTTTGATAGCTTCTCATCCCATCTTTCACCTCTCTTTTCCGTGACCTTTTTCAGCATGTCTTGAATCTCAAGCATCATTCCTTAAGTCCATAGAAGTAAATGTGTGCCTCATTATCCAATAGTTGAAAATTTTATCAATGTACTCTTCAATTTTTTCCTTGACGTACATCTAACCAAAAAAATAAAAAAATTGTAAGGTTCGTAAGAAATAAGTAGAGGCATACTCAACTTGCACCCAACTTACTAATTTTCTCTGTGTGGATTTTTCTATGCTTGCAAAAACTCGGCACTCTCACACACTAAACTCCCAACTATGAGTGAAACAGAGAAGGATGCTTGCAGAGCACGATGACACGTTCATCGATAGATTAGATCTCATCAACACAGTCCAACGCATCGGAGTAGGGTATCATTTCGAAAGAGAAATCGATGAGTCCTTGCTCCAAGTTTATAAGGATTCTCGCATCATGGAATAACCACGATCTTAGAACTGTTGATCTTCGTAATCTGCTACTCAGACAACATGGATATCTTGTCAGGTGTGGTTCATTTTCTGCTTTATGTAACATAAACTGATCACCGAAACATGCCTGCAGATGTGTTCGAGAAATTCAAGGGTGTTAGAGGATCACAGATGCGCAAGGATTGTTAAGCTTGTATAAGACAGCACATCTTAGGACACACAAGGAGGATATTCTAGAGAAAGCACTTGAGTTTTGCTGCAAGAACCTCGAATCCAAATTTATCCACACAAACGATTCGCTGCTCGCGAGACAAATTAAAAAACCATCATTACATCCAATCCAATAATTTTCCGAGTTACAAATTCATAAAAGCAACACAGAAATCCTTCGAAGATAATGATGATGCGGCTGAACTGATAGCATACCAATCAATTTATGTAAACAAACACCAAATGAAAAACGGCATCCACAAAAAAAGCCTATAATTGTCATGCTTAATCCCATAAAACATTCCAAAAAATAATTAGAAAATGTTCTCTTCATCTACCTTTGCACCGGGGCCACAAAAAAAGCCAATCATTGTAATGCTCAATCCCATAAAACATTCCAATTTCATCTAGGAAAAGTTATCAACATATAAGAATTTTTTTTAATCATTATATAATATATAATACACATGGTATGTAGGTATTTAACAAAATTCCATTATAACTGTTTGATTGGACATAATTTAAAACTAAATTCAATTTTTTGTGCAACACTAGAAGCATTCTCAGATTCAGATCCTCCATAGGCAGTACCCTCAAGACTTAAGTTGGAAAAATAGCAAAAACTCTCAAGATTATCTAAGACAAAGGGACAGAGGAGAAATTGTTGACAATGGAGTGGTGACATCACAGGTTATATAGTGTGTGTTTTTTAGGTGAACCATGCTTATTCACATGCAACAAAAGAAAATCTCCTCATCCCTCATTTGTACACAACTTGTAGAGATGGAAATGGACCTGTCAGCATACAGGTATTCCATTAATTATTATTTACAACATTGATACATGTTGATCAATAATTAACATTTAATAGCTAGAAAATCTATGGTTGGCTGGCTTTGCAAATCAAATTATCATGAATTTTTTATACATGTTACTGCATAGCACAGAAACAGGCACAAATCAACCATTTCTCGTCACCATTAACAAATTCAGCAAAATTCCTATAAAAAAAAACTTGCACACGATGCACCAACACAGCACGAACAACAATCACATAAAAAAATTAAAAAGAACGAATAAAAGGAATGAAGATGCAAAGATGAAATCAACTCACTTTCCGGTTGTTCATCTCGAAGGACATCACATCATCTTCGCTGATTCAGATTCGAGCATAGCGCGCTACGATTCCCCCTCTAATCAATGAAAAATAAAGGAAATCACATTTACTGTTGCGACAAATCTGAAGCTCCATTGTTCTACAGAGAAGGGTGAGAAAAAAATCAAAGATTTGGAACCGTTCTTTACAGGGCTTTGAGAGAGTTTCTACATAAGCTAAATAATGATTTGTACGAAAGGGTTTCTCAAAAGTGAAAATGAGATTTGGGATTTGGCAAGAACCATCGATTCGAGATGGACCAAGAATCTGCCATGGTTTCTGTTGAATTTCATTTGCGATGGATTTAGGGCACCATTTAGGGGACAAATGGGGTAAGAAAGGAGGATTAGAATATGGGTACGTGATAATTCATTAAAATGTCCCTAATGTTTTGGTCGTATCCCAAATATATCTCTAAAGAATTTAGTGGGCTGAATACATCTCTTATCATTGTACATGTGTCTCAAATATATCATTCTGTTAACTCTCTCGGTTTGAATAACGGAATGAACATGCGTTGCTCACGTGATCTTTCACCCCCAATTAAAAGTCACTCATCCACACGTCACTTATCTAGTGAACCCTAATTTAAGGCAGAAAACAAAAAAAGAAGATCAATCCTTTAACCATTTTCACGATCCTCTGCCTTCTATTTCTCTTCACAAAACCATCCCAGCAAGCATCAAACTATTCCACACCACTTCCAAACCCTTGACTTTTCAATGCATTCTTAGCTCTCCAATCTTGGAAACATGCCATCACAGATGACCCCAACAACTTTACTTCAAACTGGTAAGGCCATGATGTTTGAAAATACAACGGAATTTTATGCGCCCCGACACCCGATGATCCCCACATAATCATAGTAGTTGTGGTTGATTTGAATCATGCGGGGATTTTAGGTTCATTGCCCCAAGAACTCGACATGTTAACTTATCTAGCCTTGTTCCATCTAAACTCGAACCGATTCAAAGGCATGATCCCGGATACTTATCATAATCTCCATCTCTTATATGAACTTGATGTTAGTAACAATCTTCTGTCTGGGAACCGGCCTTTTGTCGTTCTCTGTCTTCCTTCGCTCAAATTCATGGATATTCGATGTCTTTTTCATAAACAACAATGATTTCCAGTTCATTCCTCCTTGAAACCTCGGGAACTTGACAGTTTCTGTTTTAGTTCTTGACAACAACAATCTCCAGGGATGTTTGCCTTCGAGTATAGGAAAACGACAAAAATCCTGAACGAGATTATCATCAGTAGCGCTGGACTGGGAGGGTGTTTGCCTCAGGTAATCGGGTTATTGACTAAATTGACAGTGTTTGATGTGAGTTCCAATAGGCTTGTGGGGGAGTTTGCCTAAAGATATTGGCAACATGAAGTCCCTGGAACAGTTGCATGTTGCACATAACAAGCTCTCCGGGGAAATTCCAGAGAGAATCTGTTCGTTGCCGAGGATGGAGAATTTCACTTTTGCTAATAATTACTTCTATACAGAGCCAAGTTCGTGTCGCAAGATTAAAGCTAAGGATGATTCCATGATTTATATTCCTTACAAGCCTAAACAACGTTCTGATAAAGAATGCCATGCTCTTTAATCGCATCAAAGTTGCAACTCCAGGCGACGTCTTGCAGCCCACCACCGGAGCATTACGTCTTGCAGAGAAATCGAGAGCCAAAGATTTGGGAAATAGGGTTCACGTAGATAAATGACGTATGGATGGAGGGCTTTTTATTGGGGGTGAAAGATCACGTGAGCAACACATGTTCATTCCGTTAATTCAAACCGACAGAGTTAACGGAAGGATATATAAGAGACATATGTGCAATGATAAGGGATGTATTCAGCCCACGGAATTCTTTAGGTATATATTTGGGACACGACCCAAACATTAGGGACATTATGAGGCATACTGTTTTTGTTTTGGGTTGACCCGTCTCACGGACTTGACCCATGAGACAGTCTCACATGATTGTTACTCAAATAAAATCATGCTTTTAAAATTTTGATTGATAGTTTTTAATTATGAGTTTTAATTTAGTCCTCATTATTTTTGTAATAACCTTGTTTCTGTTTTAAACCGTTAATAATTGCCTAATCATGTTTAAATAGGTAAAATAAACCTTGTTTGGATTGAATAAGTAGAAAATCAGCTTCAGAACATCCGAAAATAGTCCAAAGGACTCTAAGGACCCGAGTGGTTCGGAAGCATCGAACTATAAGCCAGGAGATCCGGATGGTCCGAAGTTTAATTAGGAAGCAACAAACTAGCTAGTTTTCGTTCGGAAGCTGTCACGCCCCGAAACTGGGCCTAGTTGACATCGGAGTTATTTAACGTTTTCACATTAAATAACGAGTCTCGGAGTTCTGAAATACCAATCTTTTCATTCATAAATTAAAATTATATCTCTTTATTACAAATGAATCTTTAAATACGCGGCAGACAGAAATGCATAATATAATCGATTTTAATACAACTAATAATGACATGAATTAAAACTATGACTAGCAGCAGCTTCTAACACTTCTTCACCAGCCCCAAAGTTGCTGTTGTACGTTCGTCTTCTTCGAGTTCATCTTCAGTTCTATCTGAGAGGGGTGTATTACAATGGGTGAGCGATTAAGGGGATCCCTGTAGTAGCCCGGCTCCATTTTACAAGATTAATTGAGTAAAAATGATTAAGAATGGATTAGAGGCTTAATTTGGAATTAATTGGACAATATTTGGAATTTTGGCCAAGGAAAGTTCGGAGCGTCCGAACTCAGGATCGGAGGGTCCGAACCCTTCGGAGGCATTGATAAGAGGATAAGAGGCTACGGACAGATCGGACCGTCCAAACCAAGATCGGAGCATCCGATCTCAGTTAGGCCATGCAAGTGTTGAGGTGTCAAGGTTTAATGGACACGCAACAGTTTGGAGCCTACAAAGTAGGGATCGGAGCGACCGAACTGTGCATGCAGTGACGTGTTGCACATGCAAGGATCGGAGCGTCCGATCTCCTGATCGGAGTGTCCGATCTCCGTCTATAAATAGGCCATCTGAGGCTCTCATTTTGCACACCAATTCCCAACCTTTTCTCTCATTTCTTAGGCATTTTAGGTGATTTCCAGCCTTCCCAGGCTTGGTCCGAAAGTTAGAGAGGTGCTCCGGGGTTGCGGCGAAGAGGTGCCCAAGTTTTGGGGAAGTCGTCATCGGTGGTGTGGGAACCTCGGGTGCTAATCTCAATACTTAAACATAATTAATATAAATATGATTTTGAAACATACAAAATTACAAGCATTCAATCTGAATAAGAAAGTCAAAAGAAATAAGAAATGATTTTTTTTAAATATACATGGACTCCGTGCACAGTTCCGTGTTCAAGTCCGTGCATTAATCTGTAGCCAAAGTTCTATGGCTTTAAGGTACACGGGCCCCGTGCCACCTCCACGTCAAGGTCCGTGTCCAAAATATCAAAACAAGAGTGCTACTTCCTCAACACGAAACCACACGGACCCATGCACGGATGAATGTACAGGGTTCGTGCACAGCCAAAACAACACCAAAAACAAATGCGAAGGCACACAGACCCAGGCACGGAGGCAAGTCCAGGGTCCATGCCCTGCCTTAAAAATTTTGCTCTTGAGTTGTCCTATACAATTCTAAACATGTTTTCAACATTCAAGCATCCCAATTCAATTCTAGGATGATCTAAATACAAGATATAGGATAAAACATGCATATCAAAACATAATATCTTCATACATGTTCTAAACAATGCAATACAATAAGTTCAAGTCTCAACTAATCTAAAACTTCATAGAACATGAATTGAACAACAAATCTACTTCTTAACCTGAGTTTCCACTTCTAAATCTTTATCTCGAGCTACCCCAAGTCACGTCTGACCAGCTCTTGCTCACCTGATGCAATACACACATACAAACAAAGCAATAGCCGGATAACTCCTGTAAGAATAAATCTCAGTATGAACGACATGTATATAAAGCATATAAACATAACAAATCCATACAAATCATGCCATAGTAATTGCAATAGCAACACATTAAGATCATGTGAGCATAATGAATTCTTGAATCTAACATCATAAATGTTCTTCTATGGATTTAATCATTGCAACCCAATTACTCTCAAATTATATCATATCAATCATGTAAACACATTCACATTTTGAGTAATATACAATAACATGCTAGCATTTACACAAGCATAATCCAAACCATAGAAATCTCTAGGTTAATGCATAAATGCAATTCATGTTGAATAGCAAGGGGGTTCAAAATCTTATAAGAAAATCTGAACAATAGGTTCTTTTGGGATCCCGAAAAAGAAGGCACAACAACTCTCCCACCTACTGACCCAATCGTGATGGCGTTGAGCTTCTTTTCTTGGACTTTGGTACATTATATTGAGTCATCTAGCTGTCTAGGAGATAAAAAAATCTCCAATGCCACTCAAATATAATTCCAAACGTCCATCATAAACTTGTCATATCTGCCTTCAAAAATCTCAAAGAGTTGTGGCTCAAGATGAATGCATAAATAGTATATAAGCATTATGCCACAATGTAATGAATGCATAAGTATTCTATATGCATCCTACCACAATCAAATCAATGCACAATGAATCTATAAGCCTTAATCTAAATCAAGTAAAGCATGCTCAAGCAAAGGCTATCATCTTATAAATCAACCCATTTCATATAGAATCAAGTAGTCATGCAAGTATGTGGTTTAGGAACTCGAAGTCACAACGATCTCGAGTTGTCTTTTTTTTCTTGTCTAATGTCTATTCATAACTTCTATTCTTTGGTCTTAACGTTTCAAACTCTTGCAAATTCTGATCAACAACAATCTTCTGAAAATTCTGCTCATTCCTCTTTGCTAGTCCAAGGTCTAGGTGATACAACTTTGATCCAATCTTCAAGCGACTTGAACTCGTCTACTCGACTTCGATAACTTCAACTTCAAACTGAAATGAAGTGTTTACATCAACTTAATATCAGATTGTATTTAGGAACAAAGTTCATTCAACTTCACAACTTGATCAAGTAACCGGAATTCAAACCGGCGGCGTAACAATTCGAAATCGTTAATTCCAAAAGCTTAAACATTAACATAACCTCAATATCAACTCAATAACCACTTCAAATCATCTAAATATCGAAATCCAGTAGCCTATAATTTCAGAATTTCTAAAATACTCTATAATTCAAAAATATGTTCAAACGACGATCTTTTATCGATCCGTCTTAGATAAGCTATCATCGTATATACTAGAACACATTTATACAATCAAATCTTAATTCTAACAACATCTTAAAATTCAAACATGGTAGAACTTAATCAAACTTACGTCTAAGTGTAGCACTCAAAGCCGTGATCGCAAATATACGATCAATCGTGAATTCTACCAGCCGGATCAAATTTAATCGGAATTGGAAATGAAGAAATCAACTTTGGAAGCATTTCTCTCCAACTTTCTGCCGTCTCACTCTTTTGGCTGATGAAGAATGGATATACACACATGCAATATATCTATGCCCCATGCGTAATGCACTTGCTTACCTAAATTGCGTTTTAGTCCCCGAACTTCTTGCTATTTGTAATTTAGTCCTCAATAAAATTTCCACTTCTAATTGAGTCCTTTTTATTTCCAAACTCAACATTTAAAATCTTAAATCCCATAAATATTCAATTCAAATATTCTATTCTTTTAATTTAAGAATCCTGGAATTTAAATCTCAATATCCGTAAATTCTCAAATTATATTTTCAACTCGAAATTTAAATCTCTAATTTCAAAAATTAATAACTTAATATTTTCAGGGCCTTACAATTCTCCCCCTCTAAGACATGATTTCGTCGTCGAAATCGCAGACAATCTTAATCTCGAATTTGATAGACTGGACTTACTGAAGAAATACTTACTTCAATCATATAGCTCTTGATATCTTAGTGATAAGTGTGTTGTGTATACATTATTTTGTGTCATTTTTATATTTATTTCGCATGCATTTATTTTATTTCGTGTGTTTTATTGGTATTTTATTTTATGTGCATGTATTCTACTCTCCTGGTTGAATTTTGCAGGATAATGGAGCTTTTAGGTACCAACTGTGATAAAGACTCGCGCATGAGCCATACAAAGTTCCAAAAACATGAGAATCAAGACGCGTGTGCGCGAGCTTCTTCCTCGCACGCGCGCAGAAGGAAATTCTAGAGACTCGAAGGAAGGCCGAGTGCGAGCGAGCTTCTTCCTCACGTGCACGTGAGAGGTTGATCGAGAAATTGTTTTATTGCACTGCGCGCGCGAGATCCCTTCCAGGCGCGCGCGCGTGTTCGAGAGCTTGATGTGTTCGAGAATTTCTAGGTTGAGAAGGATTCTAATTGGCGCGGACTATATATATAGAAGTTTTATGATCTTTTTTGGAACTTTTTTTGTCTTCTGAGTTTTGTGCACGGAGGCTGAAGGCGGCTGCTCTTGAACACTTCTCCAATTTTTCTTCTATTATCGTATTTTGTAGTTTATGGTTTTAGACTTTGTTTGATTAATTATGTTTATTAGTGAGTAGTAGTTTTCTTTCGATCAAGACCATGTGATTGGGCCAGACAATTTATGTAGAAAATTTGATTTGTTATTTGAGAATTTTTAGACTTTATTTTATTTTATTGATTATCGAATCTATATTTGTCTTGTGAATTTCGAGGCCAGTTATTTGCTTGCATGTTAATTGATTCCAATTCGACAGAGGAGGTTTCGATTTTGATCACTTCGATATTCAACATATTGTAAAACCAACTAGAAATAGAATTTGGTTTCATTATGTGGTTTGGGTGTAAACTGAATTTTCACAGTTCGTCATGCATTCAAATTTGATTAGAATTACGAAAAATTAATCCGTCAATATTTGAATAGGTTTGATTGTTCTAAAAATAGTCCTTTAAATAATTTAAGAAAATTCCCGTGAATTAAGATTAAGTCTGAAGTCTTAAATCGACTGCTTGTTACATGAATTGTCTGGTACCTACGTGTGTCCTAGATCGAGCTTTTCCCAAATTGAATTTTAATTAAAAATTTATGCTGTGTTTTGAGTTGAATATTATTTAAAATTTAATTTCTTAGTTTAAAATCCTGAAATCACTCTTATTAATTTGTCTAGATTAAGTAGGAATAATCATATTCTGGCAGTCATATTTATAAAGTACTGTGGGTTCGACATTTGATTTTATTCACTATTTATAACTTGACCTGGTATGCTTGCCAGTTGATTTTTATCACACAGATTTTAGCGGTCAAGTTTTTGGCACCGTTGCCGGGGACTGTTTGATATCAGAATTTTTATTTCGCTTGAGATTAGAAATTATTTATTTTCTTAAATTCTGACTATTATTTCTTGGTGATTTTCAGGTACCTTATGTTGTGCATGCATAGCATTCGATCTAGGGAATTATTACAACTTGATTTAGACATCGAACGCACGCTTAGCAGGATCCGAAAAGCCAAGAAATCTATCAATCTTGAATTAGAGTTAGAATCTGAATCAGAAGTTGAAATGGCGGACAACAGAACTATTCTAGACATCATTCATCCACCTACTGAAGGCTATGGATCTAGTATTGTTCGCCCTACTGTCGAGGCGAATAACTTTTAATTGAAGCCTTCAATCATTCAGATGATTCATCTGCAAGCAAGATTTGGGGGTACATCTGTGGAAGACCCCTACGCTCATCTGAAGCATTTTCT
The DNA here is from genome assembly GCF_033568475.1 of Henckelia pumila. Classification (NCBI taxonomy): domain Eukaryota; kingdom Viridiplantae; phylum Streptophyta; class Magnoliopsida; order Lamiales; family Gesneriaceae; genus Henckelia; species Henckelia pumila. The sequence goes on from NC_133123.1 coordinate 210,616,983, forward strand.
GTCGATCTGCGACACGTTCAAGGTTAATGGGATAACATCTGATGCAGTGCGACTGCGGTTATTCCCCTTCTCTCTACAAGGCAAAGCTGTTGAATGGCTGGATGAATTGTGTAAGGCCCGAAACTATTAAGTTCTTAATGATTGGATTTAAGATTTAAATTCCGAATAAGAGAGAAAAGATGAATTTAAGAATTTATGAAAATTAGAGATTTCAATTTCGGGTCAAAAATATTTAATTTGAGGATTTTTCGGATTTTAAGATTTTAATATTCGGAATTCTTAAATTAAAAGATTAAAAATATTTAAATTGATATTTATGGAATTTAAGATGTAAATTCCAAGATTATAAATATCAAGAATTTAATTTGAGGATGAAATCCGAGCAAGGGCCAACTTGCAAATATTGAGAAGTTCAAGGACTAGAATGCGATAAGGTCCAAAAGTATTTAATTTTAATCCGAGAATATTTAATTTGATAATATTTAGAGTTTATAATTAAATTCTAATATTTTTAAATGATTTAGGATTGAAATTGAATTAAATTGCTTGTACGGGGACTAGTTTGCAATTAGGCCAAAGTTCAGGGACTAAAGTGAAATTTGGCTTATATATATCTTCTCTCCACCTTGTTTTCATCAGATTACACGTGATAAGAGGGGAAGAAGATCAGAAAAACTTTTGAAACCATTTTTGTCCCTTTAAAGCTCCGATAAAAATCGATCCGCCCGGTAGAATTTCCGATTGAACATATATTTGCGATCACAGCTTCGAGTACTTCGTTTTGACGTAAGTTTTAAGAAGTTCTACCATGTTTGAATTTTAAGTTGCTGTTAGAATTAAGATTTGATTGTATAAACATGTTCTAGCATATACGACGATAGCATATCTAAGACGGATCGAGAAAAGATCGTCGTTTGAACCTGTTTATGAATTTTTGAAGATTATTTACAATTCTGAAATTTAGGGGCTGCATATTTCGAAATTCAGCTGAAGAATGGAAGATGATATCATGTTGAGATCATAGTATTGATGATATTCATGTGTTTAGAATTTTCGGTTTTGATCCGTTACGCCGTCGGTTTGAATTTCGATCACGAGATTAAGTTATTAGATTGTTTGATCCTAAATAAGAATGAAATGATATTGAAAGCTCATCTTGAAGTATATATCAATGCATTTCAGATTTGAATTGCAACATATCGATTTCGAGTCGGCGAGCTCGAAAAGTTAGCCTTTGAACCAAGAAAGATGGAAGAAGATTTGAAGCTAGTTTGCCTTGAATGATTGTACTGATTTGAGCAGATTGTGATGGAAGTTCTTTGATGTTATTTGTCCATAATTGGAGCTTCTCCGATTCATAAGGAAATGTATTAATAGACATTAATAAGATGGGCAGAATAACTCGAGATTGTTCCTGATTATCGAGTTGCCTAAAATCACATTCATGCATGTTTAATATATGTTATTGTTTACGGTTACATAAATGGGATAGATTATTCACGATAGATATCTTCTTGAATTTCCAGAATATTTATGTAAATGTTTACTTGTCTTCCTTGATTTATATTATTTTCTATATTGAACATGTTTTACGTATTCCATGTGATGCTTACAGATTTGTCGGTATCCTTGAGTGATTCTATGATCATATGATTATATGATTGATGTGTTCAAGATGTTGTTTTAGCTTATGTATGATTTGATGCATCCAGAGTATGTTACATTCATCTTGAACTCCAGCCTGACAAGCACAGAGGGTTGAAAGGCCTAGAGTGCAGATGACGTTTGGAGAACTGTAGTTGAGTGACATGGAATGTAGAATTACTTCCAGAGTCAGATGACTCATGGCACGGAATATAGATTTATTTCCAGAGTTAGATGACTCACTATAGTTGCACCAAATTCAGGGAAATAGAGATATTTAACACCACTTCGATTGGGAGAGTCGGTGGTCGGTTAAAGATTTTATTTCCTCGGGATCCCAAAACTACGATTTATTGATATCAGATTTGATAGCCTATTCCTTGACACATGCATTGCATTTATGCATTAACCTAGAGATTTCTATGGTTTAGAATATGCGGTTATAAATGCTAGCATGTTATTTTATGACATTCAAGATTTGAATGAGTTTATATGCTTAAATGATGTATATGCATGTTATTCATACTGAGATTTATTCTCACCGAAGTTATCCGGCTGTTGCTTTGTTTGTATGTGTGCATTGCATCAGGTTGGGGCATAAGCTAGTCAGACTTGGCTTGGATTGCACGAGATTGAAAGATTAGAAGTGGAGACTCGGGGTTTTAAGCAGATGACATGTAGTTTATAAATTTGGTAATCATGTTAGAACAACATGCACTTTTGTATATGTTTTTGTTGAGGATTGATTTATACTTGAGATTTCATGTACTACAGATAAGTAGATTGATGTTTAAATGCATGTCAATTATGTAGAATCATGTTGAATAGCTTATATGAGAGATTATATCATTTTTCAGACTTGATAGCTTAAAAAGACTGAATTTTATGCGCAGGGCACGGACCCCGTGCATGCCATGTTCCTGGGTCCGGATGGACTTTGTCCCAAATTGTTTTGAGGAAAAGGAGGCACGGACCCTGTGTAAGCCTCCGTGTAAGGGTCCGTGTGTCCTCTGTTCCGAAACTCATTTGATTTTGATTTATTCCATGGGCACGGACCCTTGTCCAAAGGCTGCACGAACCCCGTGCAATGGTCCGTGCAGGGTCCGGACCGAGGTCCGTATATTTAAAAAAAAAAAAAAATTTCAGTCTTTGATTTTATTCGTTCAAGTGTGATTCCTTTATGATTAAATGTTAATTTGCCCCTTAAGATGAGATTAGCACCCAAGGTCCCCACAACAGGTGGTATCAGAGCGTAAAGTCTTGGACTAAGATATAAGTTGAGCGGGGTAGATTGAGTCGCATGCATTTATAGTATTGCATGAGTATGCTTTACTTGCTTTACAGAATTGTATGCGACTATGATTGCTTGATTGAACACTGATTGCTTCACCGATATGCGAGTTACATGCTTATATGCTGATATGTATGCATGATTTATTGAATTCATCAGAATAAGTGAATTCGTTGCAAGCATGTATTATGTGAAAAACATGAGAATTTGCAAGCATGTGTTCTATGCAAAAGCATGAGATTATATGCATGTTATACTGAAATTGTATTTTATAATCTCTGCAATATATATTGCTTATGTTATCGAATAAGACAGATTGTGCAGATAGCATGAGAACCTCAGACAGAACAGAACTGCAGACAGAACAGAACAGAGTTGAGGTAAGTTTTGAGCCGATCAATATGATGATTGCACTGAGGAGTATGTTAGTTGAACAACTCTAAAGCTATTAATCATCAACTCAGAAAGATACAGAATATGCTATGTCTAGAAAGGTGTTGATTTGAAGAGCTGTATTAGTTGTTCAAGAGAAGAATATTCAGCTGAACATAGAATCAGCTTGAATTTATATCAACTCCAGGACTTAGCAAGAAATTTGTGAAGTTGCTAGAAGAAGTATTGAAATGTTTGGCAGGTAAGTAAACAAAATTGTTTCTTTCCGTATATGATAAAGAAAATAGAAAAGCAGACTTTGCAGAATAGAAGCATAACAACTTTAATGAGTTGATTTCAAGCCAGTAATCGAATAACGAAATTCACGAACCGGTAGTACGAGGCAGAGTTGAATTTTTATTCACGCCTCTGTAATTGTGAAAAATTATGATCATCACCTTCACTACAACTTTCATAGCAGTATAGCTATGAAGCAAGAGATAGTGACAATAGCAGCAAAGATCGATTCAGTCTAAACACCAGCAGATGAAGAAATATAAGCATAGTTCCCCTAGCTGAAATAGATCAAGAGAACATTTGAATGACAGATAATTTCATAGGAAATAAGCCAATACAGAAAATAAGGCTCAAGTTGTATCAGATAAGAATATTACAGGTAAGTGAGTTAATTCTAGTTAACCGCTTATATATTGATTGCATAGCATATATTCATAGACCAGTGATTTGTTATGCTATAATCCGTATCTGATGAGCCTTTATTCATCGTATTTGCTGAGATTTTTCCTTTGAGTAGATGGAACACATTTGCAATATTAGTCATAGAAGATGAAATACAGAATTGAGGAAATAAGATTGAATGTTCTGATATCAGGCGTGAGATATTAAGCTAGAATGCATTATCGATATGAATGCAATAATTGAGTATCAGATAAGAATTGATTGATCCTGTGCAGTGATTCAGTTCGATCAGCAATAGAAATGAGTATTGATCTATTTGATATGAGTTTGAGAAAATAAACTTTATATTATTTCGGTACTGGTTATACCAAGAGGAAAACACCGGAAGAATTTTAGTCGATGTACTGAATTAGTATAGAACTAACCTAGAATTAACAGATATGTCAGTGGTTAGAATATACAGAAATATTCAGAAGACATATTCCGACTTTTCTACGAAATGAAAGGAGTTCTATAGAAAGTGATGTCTAGTATGAAAGTCTGATGACAACTCGTATAGAAGAGCATTATTTGAACTGAAGAACTCCAGAAACAGCTAGAAGATTCAGTAGAAAAAAGTTATTTAGTACCAAAATGATGATTAATTCTATGACAATAAGTTAAGTCGAAAATATTATATTCGACTATTTTCGCTGAGAATTAATAAATGAACTCATGTCAATAGAGAATAAGAAAAATCAGTTACAGTTGAGCTTTCTCTTCAATTTTGCTGAAACTATTACATCATATAAATCATGATTCTTGAATTTCTTGCTATCGATTCTGAGGTTTTTGTATTCGACCTCGATCGATTTTGATTGACTCTTATTCCTTTGCTAGAGTCTGATTTGATTTACTCGCTTTAAGTTTTGATATGCAAGTGAGTTGTTTTCACTGTGCAAATTTTGTCATTCATAATATTTGATTTTGGGTGACCTTGACTTGAGCGAGTTCCTTTGATTTGAAATTTGAGAATTATTGATTATTTGATGTGTCTATTCAGTGTATCTTGAAGTATTTGGCTTGTAACTTATAGAAATTAAGATTCAGATCATCAACAAGATTTATGGGTTTTAGATAACTGCTTGATTGATTGAGTACAGATCTGTACTTGTTGTATGTTTGTGCTTGAGTTTCTAGACAGAAGCTCAAACAATCAGAATTGTTGCAATCCAAGCTAAACTCGATTGGTTTGGAAAGATAAAAACAACATGGATATTAGATCAAGCAATGATAAAAGATAAGACAGCAGATCAAAACAGATAAATTTTGCGGTGAATAATCGTTTGAGTATGCCAGATATTCTGGCATATGGATATCAGATTCTGAAAGAGGCATATGACAACAGATTGAATATTCATTCAATTGTTTACACATGTATGACTTACATGTAGTCATTACTTGGAAATGAGTATTGGTGAAAGAAATGAAAGCAGATACGACATAATTGACATTACCAATACTAATATTCCAGTAAAAGAAGTAGAAAAGAAGAACTCAAGTGGTGTCTGTACCATATTAGGTACATAAGAGTTGAAAAAAAGATCAACTTTGTGAAAGAATTTAGTTCGAATCTACTCGAATCGTCATGATTTTGCGATTTAGATTGTAGTAGATGACGACAGATTCAATAATATGTTGTATTAGATATGATACAAACATACAGAGATACCTGTTACAAAGTTAGCAAGATGATCAGATTACATGAATTATTGAAATCTATTGTCGAGATAGAGATTTTAGATTTGTTTTCTAGATTGTGGCATTGATTGTTAGAGGTTCTGAGTGTTTGGTTGTATGAGATTTCATTATACCATCCTCCGATTAGTGGAATATCAGATGTGATTACCCAGATTTCCGAGGATATGCTCAGAACTATAGTACTAGATTCGGTACTAGTTGATTGATTATTTGCCACTTGATTACTATAATTCCTGTGACAGCTACCTGATAGATATAGTGACAGTAATTTGCGTTTAGATGATAAGAAAAGCAGAATTGTCTTTATATTGAAATGAGATGTCAGAAGTATCAGCTATCAGACCAGATATGAGTCAAGAAAAGATAGAGAATGTGAAGATTGATTTGAATAGAAAGAGAATAGATCAACATTGACAGAGCTAGCAAATGAGTAACAAATATAGATTTGAAGCCTGAACAGAATGATCAGCAAAGAAGTTCTTTCCCAAGCATCATTAGGTTCAGAAAGAGATTTCAGAAGCTATGAGTATTTGATCTAGCTTATTGATTAATACTCAATCTCGAATTGTCAGACAGATGAATTGTTATCCATATGCATTGGCTGAAGAATATCAGCTAGAATATGTATGTGCATTCAATTCAGATAAAACAAAAGCAGATAAGATTTTAAGAGAAGCCGACTAACTGATGCAGAGTTAGATCACGAGAAAGAGCAACTTAGATCTAAGTTGACTCAGTGATTATATGTTCATGAGAATAGATATGATTGCAGAAGCGATCAAAAAGAAGATTAAGATACGGTAGAAGAGAAGATATCAGAATATATATCGAAAGCACAGAGAATTGAAGTAATTATTACTTCAGTCAGCTATACAGCTTACGAGAATCAGCAGTAAGATCGAATGCGATTTCGAGGACGAAATCATTCCTTAGAGGAGAGGAATTGTAAAGCCCGAAACTATTAAGTTCTTAATGATGGGATTTAAGATTTAAATTGCGAATAAGAGTGAAAAGATGAATTTAAGAATTTATGGAAATTAGAGATTTCAATTTCGGGTCAAACATATTTAATTTGAGGATTTTTCAGATTTTAAGATTTTAATATTCGAAATTCTTAAATTAAAAGATTAAAAATATTTAAATTGATATTTATGAAATTTAAGATGTAAATTCCAAGATTATAAATATCAATGATTTAATTTGAGGATGAAATCCGAGCAAGGGCCAATTTGCAAATATTGAGAAGTTCAAGGACTAGAATGCGATAAGGTCCGAAAGTATTTAATTTTAATCCGAGAATATTTAATTTGAGAATATTTAGAGTTTAGAATTAAATTCTAATATTCTTAAATGATTTAGGATTGAAATTGAATTAAATTGCTTGTACGGGGACTAGTTTGCAATTAGGCCAAAGTTCAGGGACTAAAGTGCAATTTGGCTTATATATATCTTCTCTCCACCTTGTTTTCATCATATTACACGTGATAAGAGGGGAAGAAGATCAGAAAAACGTTTGAAGCCATTTTTGTCCCTTTAAAGCTCCGATAAAAATCGATCCGCCCGGTAGAATTTTCGATTGAGCATATATTTGCGATCACAGCTCCGACTTCGTTTTGACATAAGTTTTAAGAAGTTCTACCATGTTTGAATTTTAATTTGTTGTTATAATTAAGATTTGATTGTATAAGCATGTTCTAGCATATACGACGATAGCATATCTAAGACGGATCGAGAAAAGATCGTCGTTTGAACCTGTTTATGAATTTTTGAAGATTATTTACAATTTTGAAATTTAGGGGCTGCATATTTCGAAATTCAGCTGAAGAATGGAAGATGATATCATGTTGAGATCATAGTATTGATGATATTCATGTGTTTAGAATTTTCGGTTTTGATCCGTTACGCCGTCGGTTTGAATTCCGGCCACGGGATCAAGTTATTAGATTGTTTGATCCTAAATAAGAATGAAATGATATTGAAAGCTCATCTTGAAGTATATATCAATGCATTTCAGATTTGAATTGCAACATATCGATTTCGAGTCGGCGAGCTCGAGAAGTTAGCCTTTGAACCAATAAAGATGGAAGAAGGTTTGAAGCTAGTTTGCCTTGAATGATTGTACTGATTTGAGCAGATTGTGATGGAAGTTCTTTGATGTTATTTGTCCATAATTGGAGCTTCTCCGATTCATAAGGAAATGTATGAATAGACATTAATAAGATGGGCAGAATAACTCGAGATTGTTCCTGATTATCGAGTTTCCTAAAATCACATACATGCATGTTTAATATATGTTATTGTTTACGGTTACATAAATGGGATAAGATTATTCACGATAGATATCTTCTTGAATTTTCAGAATATTTATGTAAATGTTTACTTGTCTTCTTTGATTTATATTATTTTTTGTATTGAACATGTTTTACGTATTCCATGTGATGCTTACAGATTTGTCGGTATCCTTGAGTGATTCTATGATCATATGATTATATGATTGATGTGTTCAAGATGTTGTTTTAGCTTATGTATGATTTGATGCATCCAGAGTATGTTACATTCATCTTGAACTCCAGCCTGACAAGCACAGAGGGTTGAAAGGCCTAGAGTGCAGATGACGTTTGAAGAACTGTAGTTGAGTGGCATGGAATGTAGATTTACTTCCAGAGTCAGATGACTCATGACACGAAATATAGATTTATTTCCAGAGCTAGATGACTCACTATAGTTGCACCAAAGTCAGGGGAATAGAGATATTTAACACCACCTCGATTGGGAGAGTCGGTGGTCGGTTAAAGATTTTATTTCCCCGAGATCCCAGAACTACGATTTATTGATATCAGATTTGATAGTCTATTCCTTGACACATGCATTGCATTTATGCATTAACCTAGAGATTTCTATGGTTTAGAATGTGCGGTTATAAATGCTAGCATGTTATTTTATGACATTCAAGATTTGAATGAGTTTATATGCTTAAATGATGTATATGCATGTTATTCATACTGAGATTTATTCTCACCGGAGTTATCCGTCTGTTGCTTTGTTTGTATGTGTGCATTGCATTAGGTTGGGGCATAAGCAAGTTAGACTTGGCTTGGATTGCACAAGATTGAAAGATTAGAGGTGGAGACTCGGGTTTTTAAGCATATGAAATGTAGTTTATAAATTTGGTAATCATGTTAGAACAACAAGCACTTTTGTATATGTTGTTGTTGAGGATTGATTTATACTTGAGATTTCATGTACTACAGATATGTAGATTGATGTTTTAATGCATGTCAATTATGTAGAATCATGTTGAATAGCTTATATGAGAGATTATATCATTTTTAGGACTTGATAGCTTAAAAAGACTGGATTTTATGCGCAGGGCACGGACCCCGTGCATGCCATGTGCCTGGGTCCGGATGGACTCTGTCCCAAACTGTTTTGAGGAAAAGGAGGCACGGACCCCGTGTAAGCCTCCGTGTAAGGGTCCGTGTGTCCTTTGTTCTGAAACTCCTTTGATTTTGATTTCTGCCATGGGCATGGACCCTTGTCCAAAGGCTGCACGGACCCCGTGCAATGGTCCGTGCAGGGTCCGGACCGAGGTTCGTGTATTTAAAAAAAAATATAAATTTCAGTCTTTGATTTTATTTGTTCAAGTGTGATTCTTTTATGATTAAATGTTAATTTGCCCCTTAAGATGAGATTAGCATCCGAGGTCCCCACAAATTGCCTGCGGGTTCTATTACTACATCGAACCAACTTGTTCAGACTTTTCTGAACAAGTATTTCCCTCCCACGAAGATGGCAAAACTGTTTTCTGACATCATATCATTCAGGCAGAAGGAATCTAAATCTCTACATACGGCTTGGACTTGATTCAAAAAGATGTTGAGGATGTGTCCTCAACATAATCTTACTCAGAGCCAGCAGACTCAGACCTTCTACAATGGGGCGGATCAATCTGTTCGATCCATGTTGGATGCTGCTGCTAACGGAAGCCTATTCAAGAAGACACCGGCAGAAGCATGGGAAATCATTGGAAATATGGCTAAAAGCAACATTGGTTGACCATATGTTAAGAAGGAGAAAAATACTGGAGTACTAGAAGTCGATGCACTTACAACATTGAATGCCAAAATCAACGCTCTTACTCATCAGATGACAATTATGCAGACAGCTCCATCCAATAAAGTGCAAGCTCAGCACCCCGAAGAAAAGAAAGTATTTGAAGTTGATGCGGCGAATTTCATGGGAAATCAAGGGAGACAATGATGTGATCATGGATGGCTCGCATGCTGATCAAGTGACTAAGGATCCGTTGGAGATACCACGAGGATCGGTTACGAGAGGCCGAGCTCAGAAGTTTAAGGAAGCACTTCAATCTTTGTTGTTGAAGACACAAGAGGGCGTTGGATTTCTTGATATTCAATTTGGAGGACGTTATAATCTTATTGAGGTCAAAATAGGTCAAGAAAGTGAAGACATTGAAGACCCTAATCGAAGCCAAGGCGCGCCCGCGCCATTATTTTGTGAAGAAGAAGCGTGCCCGCGCCTCATGATCGCGCGCCCGCGCTTACGGATGCCAAATTGACGATGTTTTGCGAGCTCTCGGCGCGCCCGCGCTACCTTATCGCACGCCCGCACCATTGTCTGCGCAACTTCGGCGCGCCCGCGCCTCTCTATAGCGTGCCCACGCCATGTCCTTTTACATGCACCGAAGGTGTTTGTGTGTGTGTTCGGGATTTTTAATATTTTGGATTTACTTTGTTTATTTTAGGTCTTTTATTCCTACTAGGAAACTTTAGGAGATATCTTTTTGATTTATTTTGCGTTATCTTTCAATATTTTGGGTTGTAATATAAATACTACAACATTCATTATTTTATTAATAACTAAGATTTTCAGATTATTGATTATTCAATACAAAATTCTCTTTAGAATTTTATCAAAGCTTTTGCTTTACCCAAAATCAAACTTATCAAATTTTCATAGCTTTGTGGCGTTTGTCAATCGATTTTCAATTGGGTTGTCAAAGACAGGTTCCTTTGAAGGTCTAATTGAATCTTTGATTGTTTTCTATCGTGAATTCTCTGTTGCTAGTTACAGGTTCAACTAGAGGTGGAGATTCCAAAATCTGTTACTTGTTTCAAAGTCGAGACAACATTATTGAATTCTTTTGTTATCGAATTGAGGTGCGATTCGTTGAAATCGTGTTGCCTTTCATACATAAGATTCATATCATTTGGTATCAAAGCTTAAGGTTTTGATTCAAGTAAGTCGTATACTTCTTTAATTTATATTCTTTCTTCGTTCTTCGTTCATCTTTCCTTGTTTTTCATTTTTCATCTCTCTCATCTCAAATTTCTGTGCCAATCTTTCAAACTTGTTATCCAAGTCTTGTGTCTTGTGCTACAAGTTATAAATTCAAAAAAAAAAAAAAAAGAAGAGAAAATTCGAAAAAAAAAAATATTCGGTCAAAAAAAAGAGGCCGAAATTGTCAAAAAAAAAAAGAAAGCAAAATAACTTGTGGTCAAAATTTCTTGTGTCTTGTGAGTCTTGGGTGCCAAGTTTATTTCAATCTTCATAAATTTCTTCTTCTTGTTTTTGTCGATCTTCGAGAGTCGATCTTCAAGCGTCTAAAAGTTGTGAACTTGAGAGTTTGATTCACTTTTACACAAAGCAAAAGCCTACATAAATTGAGTGGAAAGAAAAAGAGTGTTCGAGTGATTCGTTTGGAGTGATCTATGAGAATTTGTGTGAGGAATTTTACTACTAACCTTTTTCTTACAGGTACCATGAATCCTAATAAAGATGCTAGTGAAAGTGTGAACCAAGGAATTTCCAAGGTTCAAATGGATGCGTTGATGGGTCAATTTACTAGGGTGATGAGGTCGGAGTTGGAACCTCTTCATGAGCAGATGAGTAGATTGGAGGAGAGTAGTGGTAGTGGAAAAAAAAATAAAGATAGGAAGGGGAATAATTTTGAAGGAGATGAGGAGAGTTTTGATGAGAATTGGGATGGAGATAGAAGAGTACATGAGGTTAGACGTAGGCGAGAAGCAGTACGAGGAAAACATACGGAGTGCAGTAAGGAGGATGGAAATATTAGTAGTATTAAGATGAAAATTCCAGCGTTTCATGGGAAGTCTGACCCGGAGGCGTATTTGGAATGGGAGAAGCGTGTGGAGTTTGTGTTTGATTGCCATCACTATTCTGACCTTAAGAAAGTGAGGTTGGCAGTGGTTGAGTTTGTAGACTATGCGTTAATCTGGTGGGATCAATTAGTGACCACTAGAAGAAGGTGTGGAGAGCCGCCTATTGAGACGTGGGAGGAGATGAAGCGTGTCATGAAGAAGCGGTTTGTGCCTAACTATTATTATCGTGACATGTACAGGCGATTACAAACTCTGAAGCAAGGTCCAATAAGCGTGGAGGATTACTACAAGGAGTTGGAAACCACGATGATCCGGGCCAACATTGAGGAGGATAATGAAGCTACAATGGCCAGATTTTTGTGCGATCTGAATAGAGAAATCCAAGATCAAGTGGAGCTTCGCCACTGTTTTGATTTGGAGGAGATGGTTCAGACAGCCATGAAGGTGGAGCAGCAGCTCAAGAGGAGAGGAGCTGGTCGACTTCCTACCGGTGGAGGATCGTCAACTCCTTGGCGTCCAAGCATTTCAAAATGGGAGGACAACAAGTCGGTGTCCAAGCCAAAATTTGACACCAAATTGGAGGCACCAAAACAAGTGGGTAAAGGTACTCCTGAAACTACTAATACTCGTTCTAGGGATATTAAATGTTTTAGATGTCAAGGACTTGGTCATATTGCCAGTCAGTGTCCTAATAAAAAAATTATGATTATGAATGCTGGTGGTGAGATTGAGTCGGAGAGTGAGGATGAGAAATATGATAGTATGCCTGCGTTGGAGGATCCTGATAAAGAGGGATATGATGCGGTGGTTGGAGAATTGCTAGTGACCAGGAGAGTGTTGAATGTACAACAAAAGGAGGAGGAAGAAACTCAAAGGGAGAATTTATTCCATACTAGATGCTTTGTGAATAACAAAGTATGTAGTGTTATTATTGATAGTGGGAGTTGCACTAATGTAGCGAGTTATGAGCTGGTGGAAAAGTTGAGTTTGCCTGTTATAAAGCATCCTCAACCTTATAAATTGCAGTGGTTTAATGATAGCTCGGAGGTGAGAGTGCATAAGCAGGTGGTAGTACCGTTTTCCATTGGTAAATATGTAGATGAAGTGTTGTGTGATGTGGTGCCTATGTAAGCTTGTAATATTTTGTTGGGTAGGCCGTGGCAATTTGATAGAAAGGTGATACATGACGGTTTTAAAAATCGTTATTCTTTTACCTTGAAAAAGGAGCCTATTGTATTGTTACCGATGACTCCAAAGCAAGTGTTGGAGGACCATTTGAAAAAGAAAAAGAAAGAAGAGGCCGAAAAAAAGAGTGAACAAAAAAGTGAGATGACCTTAGGAAAAAATATTGAGAGAAAAAAAGATGAAAAAAAAATTAAGAGGAAAGAGGCCGATAAAAAAATATTTATGGCCCAAAAGAGTGAGTTGCGAGAGATTTTACATGAGCATACTCCACTTGTGTTGATTTTCTATAAGGAGTTTCTCCTTAACACAAGTGATATAGCCGGAAATCTTCCGAGCAATGTTGTTTCTCTTTTGCAGGAATTTGAAGATTTATTTCCGGAGGATTTGCCTCAAGGATTACCACCTTTGAGGGGGATTGAACATCAAATTGATTTTGTGCTCGGAAGTGCGTTGCCAAACCGTCCAGCGTATAGGAGCAACCCGGAGGAAACAAAATAGATGCAAAGACAGGTAAGTGAACTTTTAGATAAAGGTTTTGTGCGTGAGTCCATGTCACCGTGTGCTGTGCCTGTTTTGTTAGTTCCTAAGAAAGACGGTTCATGGAGAATGTGTATGATTTTAATCCTTTAACCCCATTGGATTTGATGTCTTTGCCTATGAGTGAAAGGGTTAACATGGATGGTAAGAAAAAAGGCGGAATTTGTGAGAAATTTGCATGAAAAAGTGAAGGAGAACATTGAGAAAAAGAATTTGCAGTATAAAAAGCAAGCAAATAAGGGAAAGAAGAGAGTTGTGTTTGAACCAGGAGATTGGGTGTGGTTGCATTTGAGGAAAGAGCGGTTTCCTGAAAAACGGCACTCAAAGCTTCTACCTAGAGGCGATGGACCGTTTCAAGTATTGGAGCGCATCAACGACAACGCTTACAAATTAGATTTGCCAGGTGAGTATAATGTCAGTGCTACTTTTAATGTTTTTGATTTATCTCCGTTTGATGTAGGTGATGATCAAGATTTGAGGACAAATCCTTTTCAAGAAGGGAAGGATGATGCGATCATGGATGGCTCGCATGCTGATCAAGTGACTAAGGATCCGTTGGAGATACCACGAGGACCGGTTACGAGAGGCCGAGCTCAGAAGTTTAAGGAATCACTTCAATCTTTGTTGTTGAAGACACAAGAGGGCGTTGGATTTCTTGATATTCAATTTGGAGAACGTTATAATCTTATTGAGGTCAAAAGAGGTCAAGAAAGTGAAGACATTGAAGACCCTGCTCGAAGCCAAGGCGCGCCCACACCCCAGACTTGCGCACCCGCGCCTCATGATCGCGCGCCCGCGCTTACGGATGCCAAATTGACGATGTTTTGCGAGCTCTCGGCGTGCCCGCGCTACCTTATCGCGCGCCCGCGCCATTGTCTGCGCAACTTCGGCGCGCCCGTGCCATGTCCTTTTACACGCACCGAAGGTGTTTGTGTGTGTGTTCTGGATTTTTAATATTTTGGATTTACTTTGTTTATTTTAGGTCTTTTATTCCTACTAGAAAACTTTAGGAGATATCTTTGATATCTTTTTAATTTATTTTGCGTTATCTTTCAATATTTTGAGTTGTAATATAAATACTACAACATTCATTATTTTAATAATAACTAAGATTTTCAGATTATTGATTATTCAATACAAAATTCTCTTTAGAATTTTATCAAAGCTTTTGCTTTACCCAAAATCAAACTTATCAAAGTTTCATAGCGCTTTGTGGCGTTTGTCAATCGATTTTCAATTGGGTTGTCAAAGAAAGGTTCCTTTGAAGGTCTAATTGAATCTTTGATTGTTTTCTATCGTGAATTCTCTGTTGCTAGTTACAGGTTCAACTAGAGGTGGAGATTCCAAAATCTGTTACTTGTTTCAAAGTCGGGACAACATTATTGAATTCTTTTGTTATCGAATTGAGGTGCGATTCGTTGAAATCGTGTTGCCTTTCATACATAAGATTCATATCAGACAGCCATACAATCCCTACAGCAATACTTACAATCTTGGCTGGAAGAATCATCCAAAATTCTCGTGGAAAGCTGCAGATCCTACAGCCAACACAGCAAAGCCAGTCGAGAAGAAGCCATCTTTTGAAGAAATCATGATGAAATATGTAGCGGGTACTTAAACTTGCCTACAGAATCAGGAGGCAGTGTTGCAGAAATTGGAAACACAGATGAGTCAGATAGCGACACAACTGTCAACTAGGCCAGCAGGATAGTTGCCTAGCAATACTGAGAGGAATCCCAAGGATGTCAATGCTATTCTGGCGGTGACTAGATCGCAAGAAGAGACTGCAGAAAAGAATACTGAGGATGAGGAAGCAAGTGAGTCACTCAAGGAACAAGGGCTAGAGGAAGCACCCATGCAGGCAGACTCGACGCCTACGGGCAAGAAAGGTAAGTCTTCTAACCAAATTATTAATGATCATATAGATTTGAGTAAACTCCCCTTCCCCCAAAGATCAAAGCAACTGCAATTGGATAATCAATTTGCAAAATTTCTAGAGATTTTCAAAAAGCTTCATATCAATATTCCATTTGCAGATGCTTTGGCTCAAATGCCCAGTTATGCAAAAATTTTTAAAGATATTTTGTCTAACAAAAGAAAATTGGTGGATTTTGAAACTGTAAAGTTATCGGAGGAATGTTCTGCCATTTTACAAAATAAACTCCCTCCGAAACTTAAGGATCCCTGTAGCTTTTCAATTCCATGCACCATTGGCAATTCATTTTTAATAAGACTCTATGTGACTTAGGTGCAAGCATTAATCTTATGCCTTATTCATGTTTTGAAAACTAGGAATTTGTGAGGTTAAGCCAACCACTATCTCTCTGCAATTAGCTTATAGATCCATAAAATATCCAAGGGGGATTGTGGAAGATGTGTTGGTTAATGTAGATAAATTTATATTTCCGGTGGACTTTGTTGTGCTTGATATGGAAGAGGATCGTGAGATACCTCTTATTTTGGGTAGACCATTTTTAGACACTGGAAAGGCATTGATTGATGTGCATAAGGGAGAGTTGATATTGCGTATGAATGATGAGAAAGTGATATTTAATGTTTTTCACGGACTTCGATATCCTGCAGATAATTTTGATTGTTTCAGAATTGATATTACTGATGATTTGGTTGAGTGTTCTCTGCAGGAACAGTTGTCTGTGGATCCTTTAGAAATATGTTTGACAGGAAAAACTGATGAGGAGCATGTCAGCAAGGAAGTTCATGAAGTGGCACGATATCTGGATTGGAGTCTGCCCTTTGACAGACTCATCAATACTAAGATGGGGGAGCTTGACCATACTCCAAAACCACTGAAGGCTTCCACCGAGGAGCCCCCACTCTTGAACTTAAACCGCTCCCTTCTCATTTGAAATATTTGTATTTATTAAAGAATGATAAACTGCCAGTAATCTGTTCATCCTCTTTGACAGGTTGTGAGGAGGAAAAACTGTTGCGGGTGATTAGAGAACACATAAGAGCCATAGGATGGAGCTTGGCTGATATTAAGGGGATTAGTCCAACCATGTGCATGCACAAAATATTGATGGAAGCGGAGCACAAGACAATCTACTCAATCACAAAGACGACTCAACCCGGCTATGCAAGAGGTAGTAAAAAAGGAGGTGATAAAACTCCTTGATGCATGTATTATCTATCCTATATCTGATAGTGAATGAGTGAGTCCAATTCAAGTAGTGCCTAAAAATGGAGGAATGACTGTTATTGAAAATGCAAATAATGAGTTGATTCCTACTAGAATTGTTACGGGTGGCGGATTTGTATTGATTATAGAAAATTGAATGATGCCACTCGTAAGGATCACTTTCCCCTTCCCTTTATTGATCAGATGGTTGAGAGACTTGTAGGGAATGCGTTTTATTGTTTTTTAGACGGCTATTCCGGATATATGAAAATTCCTATAGCGCCTGAGGACCAACACAAAACCACTTTTACTTGTCCTTATGGTACTTTTGCATATAAA
Source organism: Henckelia pumila (assembly GCF_033568475.1). Classification (NCBI taxonomy): domain Eukaryota; kingdom Viridiplantae; phylum Streptophyta; class Magnoliopsida; order Lamiales; family Gesneriaceae; genus Henckelia; species Henckelia pumila. Next base: position 210,634,072 of record NC_133123.1, read on the forward strand.
TGGATGCCGTTTGGTCTTTGTAATGCCCCTGCCACTTTTCAGCGGTATATGATGGCTATTTTTCATGACATGGTTGAAAAATTTATTGAAGTGTTTATGGATGATTTTTCTGTGGTTGGGTCGTCTTTTGATGCATGCTTATTCAATTTGAAAAAAAGTGTTGAAAAGATGTGAAGAGAGTAATCTTGTGTTAAATTGGGAAAAATGCAACTTCATGGTGAGAGAGGGCATTGTTTTAGGACATAAGGTGTCCGAGGTAGGTGTGGAGGTGGATCGAGCAAAACTTGGAAGTAATTGAAAAACTTCCACCTCCCACAAATTTGAAAGGAATTCGGAGTTTTCTTGGGCATGCGGGTTTTTATATGAGATTTATTAAAGATTTTTCTTCTATTGCTAAACCCCTTACTAATTTGCTAATCAAAGAGGTGCCTTTTAATTTTTCTGTTGAGTGCTTGCAGGCCTTTCAGATCTTGAAGCAGAAATTGACAACCGCACCTGTGATAGTAGCGCCTGACTGGAATTTTCCGTTTGAGTTGATGTGTGATGCCAGTGACACTGCATTGGGAGATGTTCTTGGACAAAAGAGGGACAAAATTCTTCATGTGATTTACTACGCCAGTATCACCCTGTCAGCCGCCCAACTGAATTATGCAACTACTGAAAAAGAACTTCTCGCAGTAGTGTTTGTCTTGGATAAATTCAGGTCATATTTGGTAGGAATCAAAGTCATTGTTCACACGGATCATTCGGCGTTGAAGTATTTGATGAGCAAGAAGGATGCTAAACCCAGGTTAATTCGATGGGTTTTATTGTTGCAAGAGTTTGATCTGAAAATTATTGACATGAAGGGCTCGGAGAATCAAGTTGCGGACCACCTTTCTCGTTTGGAAAATCAAGGAGCTGAAATGCAAGTAATTCATGATGATTTTCCGGACGAACAGCTGTTTGAGGTAACGAATTTACCATGGTATGCAGACATTGTTAACTATCTTTCAAGTAAGTTTCTTCCCTCGCATTTAACTTATCAACAGAAAAAGAAATTTTTCTCAGAGTTGAAATATTTTTTGTGGGAAGATCCTTTTCTGTTTAAGATATGTTCAGATGGTATCATTCGTAGTTGTATTCCAGTGGAAGAGGTAATTTCTATACTCTCATGCTGTGACACAGGTCCGACTGGAGTGACCTCGGTGCGGGTCGTACCGCTGCTAAAGTAATTCAGTTGGGATTTTATTGGCCTTCGTTGTTTAAAGATGCATATGCCTATGTGATTGTTTGTGATGCTTGTCAGAAAGTTGATAATATTTTTAGGAGACATGTGATGCCCCTAAATAATATTCTTGTTTGTGAAGTTTTTGATGTTTGGGGTATTGATTTCATGGGACTGTTTCCTGCGCCTGAAGGAAACAAATATATCTTGGTTGCGGTAGATTATGTGTATAAGTGGGTTGAAGCACTTGCATGTAGGACAAATGACTCTAGGGTGGTTGTGAAATTTTTGAAAAAATTCATATTTGCTAGATATGGTACCCCTAGAGCCATAATTAGTGATGGAGGAACCCACTTTTGTAATACTCAATTTGATACACTTTTGACTAAATATGGGGTTACTCACAAGGTGGCAACACCTTATCATCCCCAAACTAGTGGGCAAGTTGAGATTTCAAATAGAGAGTTAAAGAGAATTTTAGAAAAAACTGTGAATTCAAACATGAAAGAGTGGTCGAATAAATTGGATGATGCGTTATGGGCTTATCGTACTGCTTTTAAAACGCCTATATGAACTTCTCCCTTTAGGTTGTTATATGGTAAAGCGTGTCATCTTCCTGTTGAACTTGAGCACAAAGCACTATGGGCTACTAAATTTCTGAATTTTAATGTGCAGGCTACAGGTGAAGAGCGTTTGTTGCAATTGAATGAGCTTGAGGAGCTTAGGTTAGATGCCTATGAGAATTCCAGGATTTACAAAGAAAAAACCAAGAAATGACATGATCAACGCATTGTCTCACGTGAGTTCGAGGTAGGCCAAAATGTTTTATTATATAACTCACGTTTGAAGCTCATGCCAAGAAAGCTACGTTCAAGATGGTCAGGACCATTCACTATCAAGAAAGTGATGCCATATGGTAATGTAGAAATTTATAGTCCTGCAACAGAAGCATTCAAAGTCAACGGGCAGAGGATAAAAGTTTATCAAGGTGGTATCGTGGATCCAACACAGACCACTGTCGACTTGCATAACCCGACAAATTAATGAAAGGGAGGTACAGTCGGGCTATAGACTATAAATTTAGTGCTGGCTGGGAGGCAACCCAGTATTTAGTTTTATAGTTTAAAAATCCTTATTTTGGCCTGTCTTTTTATTTTTCGTATTTTAATTTTTTTCTTATGTTTACAGCGCCAACAAAGCCTCTGTTTCATTGATCCGCGCGCGCGCAAGATGCTATCTCGCGCGTGCGCAGTATAGATTTTCAGAAGATCGCAGCATTGGTCGCACGCGCGCGTGGTTCTATCTCGCGCATGCGCAGTTGTCAAATCTAGAAGCTACCAATTCCCATCTCGCGCGCGCGCGAGAGAATATGAACAAAAAAAATAAAAGACGGGATCCATGTTTTCTTCCCCATTTCCTTCTTCATCATCCCTCTTCTCCCATAAACCCTAAATCCCCAATTTCCTAATCTCCTATTTCTCACTAAATTCTTATTAAATTTGCCCATATTTTGCAGATCTTTAGAGTTTCAAGCCAAAATTCGAGTTGGTGTCCGCGTATTTCTGTCATATCATCCCAATTCGTCTGTTTCTCGCTCACCACCGCTGCTTGCTGCCGCTTGCCGCCTCTGATTCTGGCCGTTCACCACCACCAAGCCAGTCAAAAGATCTCGTTCGTCCGGACATGCTGTCGCTAGCTCATCTTCATCCGCCACACACTCAAATCACTTCGTCTCTCGGGAGGCCCAAGAGAGGATGAACACGCTAGACTCACTCGTAATCCAATTGCTGAGCGTGGATTATCTCTGGATTGTCATGACTATATTGCATTGGGGATTAATAAGCTTAAGTGTAATATATTTTGCAAAGTGCCCGAACCCGCCATTATCCCGGTGCTTCGGGAATTTTATGCCAATGCCCCAGCCCGAGATGATTCTAAAGCCTTTGTCCGTGGGAAACTTGTTCCGTATGATGCTGAGATGTTGAATAAGTTGTTTGATACACCTGATGCTGATGATAGTCAGTTTAGGAATTTTAAGGCAAACCCAGATTATAATTTGATTCTGCGAGAGATGTGTTATGCGGGTGCACAGTAGCACGATAATCTCAAGTTCACTCATTTTTCGGAGCGATTTCTGAAGCTTGACCCGGCTTTATGGTATGCTTTTATAGCCCAGCGGATTTTGCCAGTGCTACACACTGTTGACGTGCAAGCGGATCGGGCTATTCTTGTGTATGCAATTGCGAAAATATGGCCGATTGATGTGGGCAGCCTAACCCATGATTCCATTGTCTACTCGATGCGAACTCCGTCGGTGGGCCTTTACTTTCCTCACACCATCCCGCACTCTGTCGCCAAGCGGGTGTGCCGATTAGTACAGATGAGGAATGGCTGCCCCCTTTTAAGACAGTGGATGAGAAGCTCGCCACCTCCAAGCAAGCAAAGCGCAATTTAGAATTTCATAGCGGCCACCCTACTGTTGGGAGTTCATCTAGCACTCGTCCGCCATCACCAGCACCTCCTCGCCGTACCGCCCAAGACATGGCCATTGAGAGTTTCGCCTTCAACCATTATGCCATGAATTATTTTCAAGCCACCTCTACTCATCTCAACAATGTTGAAGACATGATGCGCAGCATGGCGACTCAGTTGGGGCTGGACACTTCCGATTTTCATGCGGCACCTCATTATCCGCCACCATTCTCGTTCCAGTCTGACATGCCGGCACAGTTTACTCCAGTTGCACCTCAGGATGCTTCCAACCATGAAGAAGACGAAGAAGAGTAGTCACCAGGGGAGTTCTTTTTGTTTTGCACCAGTTGTTTATGTGTATTCTGAAGCATTGAGGGCAATGCTTTAAATAAGTATGGGTGGGTGTTTAGTTATCATGTTTTGTGTTCATTCTATTTGTATTTATTTGGTTTAGTTTTTGTGTTTTGTTCATAATCATGCATATCATTTTGTTGTTGTTTGTGTTGCCGATGCGAGTCGACTGATTCATGTTAGCCAATGATGATTGAGTTGATAAAGAAATTGTTTTTGAAATTTTTTTTTTGTTTTTGATTGAACATGAGAAACTGTTAGTTGACTCGTGAATCATATTAAGCATGCATGTTAGACTAGTGTAGTATAGCGATGTAATTGATGAAGTTTATGTTTGTTTGACCATTGCACGACACTGGATGTTTGTTGATCATGATATTATTTTGTATTCTTGATAGTTGTTGGACATTGCATGCATGATTTTGGGCGTACCTTAAAATTTTTTACTTTTGTTGTAAGCGTAAGTTAACTCCATCCGGGTTACGAGTGAGGGATTGTAATCCTAATCCCTTATTCTTGACTCAGTATGCGGATTTAATGGGGTTATCAAAATTTTGAATTTTTTAAAATAGCGATTCCATCCGGGCTTGGACAATGATTGAAATCCTAATCATTGATCCATAGCTAAGTTTGCGGGTTAAATGGGATTGTAGCTCCATACGAGCTATAGACGAGGGGATTGAAATTCTAATCCTATCTTAGTTATAGCTAAGTCTGCGGGTAATTATTGGGGCATAAGAAAATTAATTGCAAAATCAAGAGGTATGTTTTAAATCTCAAGAAAGTGCATGTTTTTGTTTGGGATTGCTGAGATGACATAGTGCTGGATTGTGATACTTGCATTGAATTGTCAGAGGTCGCTAAACATTCTTAGGATGAATTCTTTTGAAATTGCACGAAACTGGAATAACATGGCATACACACACGTTTGCGTTCAACTGACAGTGTATTGTGGACAATCGAAAGTTGTTTTGGTTTATAGGAATTGACGTAGAGCTCCTCTGAGGCTATCTTGAACATGATTCATTCATACTTGTGTTATTGTATTGTGTTTTTGCATATCTTGCTCGAGGGCAAGCAAGATTTAAGTATGAGGGTGTTGATAAGTGTGTTGTGTATACATTATTTTGTGTCATTTTTATATTTATTTCGCATGCATTTATTTTATTTCGTGTGTTTTATTGGTATTTTATTTTATGTGCATGTATTCTACTCTCCTGGTTGAATTTTGCAGGATAATGGAGCTTTTAGGTACCAATTGTGATAAAGACTTGCGTGCGCGCGAGACTCCTTCTCGCGCGTGCGCCATACAAAGTTCCAGAAACATGAGAATCAAGATGCGCGTGCGCAAGCTTCTTCCTTGCACGCGCGCAGAAGGAAATTCCAGAGACTTGAAGGAAGGCCGCAACGCGAGCGAGCTTCTTCCTCGTGTGCGCGCGAGAGGTTGATCAAGACACTGTTTTATTGCACTGCGCGCGCGCGAGATCCCTTCCAGGCGCGCGCGCGAGATCCCTTCCAGGCGCGCACGCATGTTCGTGAGCTTGATGTGTTCGAGAATTTCTAGGTTGAGAAGGATTCTAATTGGCGCGAACTATATATATAGAAGTTTATGATCTTTTTGGAAAACTTTTTTGTCTTCTGATTTTTGTGCACGGAGGCTAAAGGCGGCTCTTGAACGCTTCTCCAGTTTTTCTTCTATTCTCGTATTTTCTAGTTTATGGTTTTAGACTTTGTTTGATTAATTATGTTTATTAGTGAGTAGTAGTTTTTCTTCGATCAAGGCCACGTGATTGGGCCAGACAATTTATGTAGAAAACTTGATTTGTTATTTGAGAATTTTCAAACTTTATTTTATTTTATTGATTATCAAATCTATATTTGTCTTGTGAATTTCCTGGCCAGTTATTTGATTGCATGTTAATTGATTCTAATTCGACAGAGGAGGTTTCGATTTTGATCACTTTGATATTCAACATATTTTAAAACCTACTAGAAATAGAATTTGGTTTCATTATGTGGTTTGGGTGTAAACTGAATTTTCACAGTTCGTCATGCATTCAAATTTGATTAGAATTACGAAATATTAATCCGTCAATATTTGAATAGGTTTGATTGTTCTAGAAATAATCCTTTGAATAATTTAGGAAAATTCCCGTGAATTAAGATTAAGTCTGAATTCTTAAATCGACTGCTTGTTACATGAATTGTCTGGTACCTACGTGTGTCCTTGATCGAGCTTTTCCCAAATTGAATTTTAATTAAAAATTTCTGCTGTGTTTTGAGTTGAATATTATTTACAATTTAATTTCTTAGTTTAAAATCCTGAAATCACTCTTATTAATTTGTCTAGATTAAGTAGGAATAATCATATTCTGGTAGTCATATTTATACAGTCCCTGTGGGTTCGACATCTGATTTTATTCACTATCTATAACTTGACCTGGTACGCTTGCCAGTTGATTTTTATCACACCGATGTTAGCGGTCACTTAGTTAATATCTTGATTTATCTAACAGGTTGTTTCTTTCACTTTGTGTCCACTTACAATGTACTTTGGTTAACTGAGTTAAATTATCTCCGAGCTGTTTCTCTTCTCGATCCAGGATCTGTATCGAATGCTCGAATTAACTCAATATCTTATCAAACTTTGCCTCTTCCTACTGAAGTACATAGGATAAATCTGACCGATACTTCCTCATCTTAGTCACGTGGAACATATCGTATCTGTCTTACAGAGTTGAAGATAATTAATCTGTAAGTGAAATCACTAACTCTGTCTAGGATCTTAGACAATGTAATAAGCTTTGCTTTCCAAATCGTTCTATGCACTGGAGAGAATATATCTCAAGTTTACCTTGTCACTCTATTCAAAACTCCAAGATCTGCATCGAATATTAGCATTCTTAATTGTCTATCTAACACTGCTCTGCTTTTATTCTGAATCTAACTTCACTTTCTCTGTCAACTTTCTGATCAAATCTGACCCGATATCTGCTACCTCTGACAGATTATCCCAAACTAAGGGAAATTCCTTATGTGAGGACCTCGATTCTAATCATATAATCTTGAATAGTAAAATAATAATCCATAAATAAATGAGCCAAGAAAATCAACATTTTTTTTATCAAGAACAGTGTCTCGCCCGAGCATTAGAAAAAATATTCGGCTCGAGCGAGATCATCTCTGGCTCACTAAAGAAACAATTTTAAACTCGGTCTTAGACATATATCAATTCTAAAAATAATCGGGGTTTAAAATACATGCAATACAATAAATTCGACAATAAAAGCATGCTTCAAAAATTAACCGAGTTCTAAGAGTTATTCGACTTCTAAATTGACGCCTCACATCTATCATTCAATCCCGAGCTAACCATGTCAACTCTGACTAGCTCCTGCCCCACCTGTTGTCAAGTACACATACAAAACAAGACAACAATCGGATAACTACGGTGAGGATAAAATCCCAGTAAAAGCGACGTAACATGTAATATCAAGTAAGTATATTAAAATCATAATATACATTCATATTCTTCAATGAAAATGCAAATGAAATGCATGTGTTTAAAAATCGGGATTATCAAATCAGATAATCAAAGGAATATCGGACAATCGGTTGGGATCCCGAGGTCAAGATCACGCAACTAACCCACCTACGCTCCCGCTCGGGGTGGTGCTACGCGTCTCAAACCTCTAGACTTTGGAGCAACTATAGGAGTATGCTGACACTGGGGGAACTCAACATCCCTGGCCACTCGATATAGCTCCCAAACGTCTAATTCGAATCTGGGCAACTCAGCCCTCTAAAAATCAAGAAATTTGGCTCAAGATGAATGCATATGAATTAAATGCAATTTAATCGAATCGAAAATAATAAATATGTGTATTCAGACATCAATGTATCTAAGATGTCAACACATTCAACTCGTATATTCAAACTCATGAATATAATATCGAAAATCATTGAAGTAATTCAAATAAGCAATCTCATGTTTTTCAAATCGAATATATAAATCACTTACTTCAAACAATTTCCTATAGACAAACTCATGTATTTCAAATAATATCAAAAATCAATTAAATCATTCAAATTCTCATTCAATATCAAATAATCAAATAAACATGCAAGTATGTGATTTTAATCAGGAACTCGAGAATCTCAAACTCGGTCGAGTATTCATTCCCTTCAAAAATCAACATCAGCTCATACCTCAATTTCCCAAGTCTGGAAAAGTTCAAACCCCTTGTCTGTTGATCTCTACCTTTAAATGTCCCAGACTGGCTTCGAATCTGCGGAAAATCACATAATATACAAAAGTCAACATCGGTCAACTTTGGTCAAACTTTGACCGATAAAATTTCAAACTTTATCGCGTTCTCACCGCTTCACCGTTTTGAATCTCGACTTGAAACTTGGATATATGGATCTATTACGTCGAGAAGATCAAAATTGGTTAACTCGTCGGAGGTCGCCGAAAAATGAGGAAGACGGCGGCGGCGATCCAAACGTGCTCCAAAAATTATGAAATTTTACAGGATTGTAGAACTCAATTAGAAGATTCCAACGCACTAGGCCACGACCAGAATGGATCATCTAGGCGGCCGGAATCTGGAAAATTCAGTCCGGTTAGCCGGATTTCTTCAAGCTTCGATCTACACTATAAATGCTGAAATAAGCTACCAAAAGCTAGGGAAATATTCTACTCATCTCATAGAATCATTTAACAGCTTTAAAAGCAACAAAAACAAGCTCGAATCGCGTATTTTAGGACAAAGAAGATGATGAATAGTACCTTTGCCAAACTCGTCTGTTCATTGTCAATTTCCCGGCGATCCAACCGTTGGATTTTCGATTTATTTATACCAATAGATTCTTCTTGATCTTGGCTACAATCTGGCCATTCGGATCTTTGATCGGAGCTTCGGTAAATGGCCGAAAAAATAAAAAACGTGGACTGCTACAGTACTGGTCGTGAATTTTGAAAAATTAGGGAAAAATCTTAACTCTGTATTTTCTTTTCTGATGCTTCAACGCGTGTTTTATATTTATAGTAACCCGATATTTTTGGGTCTCGGACTAATTTATTTGATACTCAAATGGTAAAATTTAGTCCTAAATCTGATATTTTTCGGTACACACAATCCACATCTATTAATACCATTTCTGAAATTATTGACTTTTACGAGTCAATTGGACTCATAATTTTTCCAAATTAATTACTAAGTCCAACTTAGACTCTGACCAGTCAACTCGGTCAAATATTCTTCCAAATTAATTTATCTGGCATAAATAATTATTTTTATTTCAATATATCAATAATTATTCCAAAATGCCAAATATTCCAGATCTCTTAAAATAATCAAACTCATTGATTAATTGACACGTGTATATTGTAAATACACTCTATAATCTCATTAGAAATAATAATTATTTCATCAACTCAATAATTATTTAAATTGCTAATTAATTCGGTAATTAATTTTTTTGGGGCGTTACAATTCTCCCCCTCTAAGAATTGATTTCGTCCTCGAAATCGTATGCAATCTGAGCACATCAGATAACGATCTGAAAGAGTCTGTACTCAATCTCATTGCAATAAAGAGATTCGGATTATCTATCACAAATCTTGTTCTAGCTTTCAAATGACTTCTTCGATTCTTATTTAAGTCATCATACTGAAACAACTAGAATGAACTTGTTCTAGAACTACTCCTCTTTTTGGTACACAATATGTATCTGTCATTTGTTATCGATCAATCAAAGTAGTTCAAAATTTCATTCAATTCTGTCTCATCTCTCTAAAGTACAAAGGAACGAATCTTGTTCCCTTATTAAAGTCTGAATCAAGACTTACAATTATGACACATCTATCTTGCACTGTTCTGATTCTATTCGGAATCATAATCACTTTCTTTGACATCTATGACAATATCAGGTCAAATCTGACTCTACAGCTGATGTACTCCAGAACATCATTCTCGAAATAAGAAAAATTCGTAGTACTCTTCGTATATCGTTTCGAAAAGAGTAGTCTCTAATAGTTCAAATCAAAACATTCAATCAAAGTCATGAATCTGGCCAAATAGTGCCAAAATTTAGCACTATGGCTCGTAGAATGTCCTCTCAAAAGGTATGAATAGTCTGTTCTGACCGTCGGACAGTCTAAAATTAGTATATTGTACTCTGATAAGACGAGGAAAAAGAGTTTCTTGAATATTTAACTCTGACCTAAATTCAGTCATCAGATCATATCTATATGTTAGTTGATAAGGAATCAACCAAAGATACTTCGAAAACCTCTAATGAGTCCACAATTCAATCTTCGATCAATCAATAGTTTAGAATTCAGAGGAACTTATGTCAATCAGACAGTTCCAAACATCATAAACTCATATACTGAGTTAATCTCAAATAATTTGATCTTCCTCTAATGCCTTATAAGTAAATTTCGATCAATCAATCATTTTACATATCTCAAAATTCTTTATCGGAAAATTCTTTCTTCGATGTCATTTAGTAAGATCACATATTCATCCGTGAGTCACAATATGTTCTCGCAATCACGGAGCAATCACAGATCAAAATTCAAAAATTCTCATCAAATTCTTTCCAATGTCAATCGAATAATCGATCAAAAAGGCAAGTTTAAATCCCAAAAATTCTCATTCGATTATAAATCGCAAACAACATCGTATTAATCTCATAAATTTGAAGAACAATATTCAGGTATTCATCTGAATGCTCTGAAACTTATTCAGTACCAGTTTCACTAATTCAAGTTTCTTCTTCTTATTCACCCTTTCTGTTCTCAGGTGTTAGCAATTCACGAAATCAAATTCGAATGCTATTAACGAGATTCAAAAATCTCTACCAACACTGAAAATTCAATATTATTTTTGAATTCAAAATTATGCTCTTAGTCCATCAATAGAATTTTACCGCAAAAATTCCTTAAATTCCCGAACAATCATCACAAAATCCAAAGATCGAAAGGTAAATCCGATATCACTGATTCATCGGGTGAATCCTATCAATTGTTTCTAAAACATCTGAAATGTTCTTTAAAAACCCAAATTCGAATCCGAAGGGTTCGCTAAACTAATTCAATATCATCACAAATCATCTATTCAATCCACGACCATTCTGATTCAAAATCTTACCCAAAATACCAAAAATCTGTAATATCATTAAATTAAAACTTTATCTGTTTCAGTCGAACAATAAATTATAATAGTGATATCTATCTTTATTAGTTACGAGCCAACAAAGTTACAAATACCGAAGATATTCATCAATAATCAATGACTCTCCGAGTCGGAATCAAAATGATATCAAAGAGATTCTCTCAAATCATGATCATCAATAGAATGAATTCTGGAGAACAATCTCTGCTAAGTGAAAACAACTCACTTGTATCTCAATACAATGGGTGAATAAATCAAATTCTAAGGCTCCATGAATAAATGATGTGAGTCAATCAATCAATATCAAATCAGGTGATCACCCGTCATCGGGTATGACATCATGCCCATCATCAAGACAAACCAAAATCATGGTTGTCAACGTGGCCTCACTCACGAGGAATCCGCATGCAGTCATAAAAAAAGAGACACAATCTCATGGCATAATCCGATGTCAAAATAAAATCGAGATCACAAATGAATCAAATAATCAAATTTCACTCGAATCAATATCAATGTCCAGAATTAAAATTTGAAATATTAAGAATTTTCAATTTCTAAGTTCATACTCGAATATCAATCGATACCAAAAGGTAATTCTCATCGAATTCAATGTTATGCGAATCAAGGATGCATAACTACAATAGGATTCAAGTATTTTCAGATTAATCAAAAGAAAGGCTCAACTGTAACTAAAATCGGTATTATCCGAAAAACACTAATTATCCTCTTATTATATAAGAAAATAGTTTCTCCTCAACAAACTCTTAAATTCATAACTCTTCCACTCTTACAATCACAATAACTCCTCGAATCAATTCCATGCTGGAATTTCATACATGTTCTCTTAAGACTCGATCAATTATCATTTTTGAAAGAACAATATTGGATACATCAATAAAATCTCGATATCGTCGATTGGGACCTAATCAATTTCTCAAAATATTCTATAAATCTTACTTATCCCAAAAGTTTAGCACATAAGTGTTGACATTCTGAAAATTAACTAACATCTTTCAAAAGTATCGCATACTAAGATCAATTCTCGATAATTCAAGATATTATCCAAATCTAATCATCTTAGATCCAAGCAATCAAATACAATCTGTTCATTCATATACCGATCTCAATTCACTTCTACTCAATCTCTTGATATCACACACAATTAAGCTTATCATTTCTTATAAATTGAATCATCTATTCATAATGGGTGTTTTTAAAACATCTAGTTTTGATCTCAGAGTATTGTACAATACTCTCTCAAAACTTACATCACATTCTTCCCGTCAATAAGTCAAGATCAATAAAATTCTTACCTCGAGAATTCTTTCCAATTCATTACAATCGTTGATCAAATCGGATCTCATTCTGAAATTTTCTGAAATTCTTAATATCGATGTCCTATCTCTGTTGTATTGAGGTTCATCTGACACAAATAAATTCAATCATTGCTAAAAAATAAATATCAATTCTTACCTCGGTCAAGCTCAGCCACAAAAGCTTCAAGGGGTTTTTAATTTAGTCTCCTCAGGAACAGACCTCATCTTTAATATGTCAACCTCATGACATCAGTAGCCAACCTCATCAAATCTTGATTTGACTTTTCTTTATCTATCTTAAACAAAATCCTGCATTAAATCTCATGCAGACAACCCAAAATATCATATGAATTCATTAATAAATCAAAATAGACTTCATAAAATCATGTTCTAGATCTCTCATCATTACTGATTCTCAGTTTCGAGAGCATACAATTCTTTGCTCAACAGGGAGATACAGTTGATAATGACAAAGATATAACAATTCAGAATATATATCATAAATAAAATCTCACCTGTAATCTAATCCTGCTCAACAATTAATAAACCTCAACTTCTTATCATAATCTCAATCTTTCGGAGAAAGCAGTCTTTCACTAAAAATCAAATCTGATTTGCTAGCTATCTCAACCATATCGACTCCACAATTATCTCAAATATTCACATAAGCACAATTCTCGGAATATCAAAATTATCAACTCAGTTTCGATCATCCTCTAATCATCATACTCATGTAATCGCATGAGTGTTTAAATTTTCATCTCAAATTCAGTTCTGATACTCTTTCATATAATGCATGCTTTAAAAAAATCAATTCACATAATCATGTAAACAGATAGTTTGAAATCAGTAAGGCATGCTCTCATGTAATTCATTTATTTAAACAAATCAATCAATCACATGCGAAAAAAAATAAATCAAGCGGACTCGATCTACCCCGCTCACTCATTTCTATTTCATTCCAAGAATCTTATCGCTCTGATACCACTTAATGTGAGGACCTCGATTCAAATCATCTAATCTTGAATAGTAAAATAATCATCCATAAATAAATGAGCCAAGACAATCAACAATTTTTTTTTATCAAGAACAGTGTCTCGCCCGAGCGTTAGAAAAAATATTCGGCTTGAGCGAGATCATCTTTGGCTCACTAAAGAAACAATTTTAAACTCGGTCTTAGACATATATGAATTCTAAAAATAATCTGGGTTTAAAATACATGCAATACAATAAATTCGACAATAAAAGCATGCTTAAAAAATTAACCGAGTTCTAAGAGTTATTCGACTTCTAAATCGACGCCTCACATCTATCATTCAATCCCGAGCTAACCATGCCGACTCTAACTAGCTCCTGCCCCACCTGTTGTCAAGTACACATACAAAACAAGACAACAGCCGGATAACTCCGGTGAGGATAAAATCCCAGTAAAAGCGACGTAACATGTAATATCAAGTAAGTATATTAAAATCATAATATACATTCATATTCTTCAATGAAAATGCAAATGAAATGCATGTGTTTAAAAATAGGGATTATCAAATCAGATAATCAAAGGAATATCGGACAATCGGTTGGGATCCCGAGGTCAAGATCACGCAACTAACCTACCTACGCTCCCGCTCGGGGTGGTGCTACGCGTCTCAAACCTCTAGACTTTGGCGCAACTATAGGAGTATGCTGACACTGGGGGAACTCAACATCCCAGACCACTCGATATAGCTCCCAAACGTCTAATTCGAATCTGGGCAACCCAGCCCTCTAAAAATCAAGAAATTTGGCTCAAGATGAATGCATATGAATTAAATGCAATTTAATCGAGTCGGAAAATAATAAATCTGTGTATTCAGACATCAATTTATCGAAGATGTCAACACATTCAACTCGTATATTCAAACTCATGAATATAATATCGAAAATCATTGAAGTAATTCAAATAAGCAATCTCATGCTTTTCAAATCGAATATATAAATCACTTACTTCAAACAATTTCCTATAGACAAACGCATGTCTTTCAAATAATATCAAAAATCAATTAAATCATTCAATATCAAATAATCAAATAAACATGCAAGTATGTGATTTTAATCAGGAACTCGAGAATCTCAAACTCGCTCGAGTATTCATTCCCTTCGAAATCAACATCAGCTCATACCTCAATTTTCCAAGTCTGGAAAAGTTCAAACCCCTAGTCTGTTGATCTCTACCTTTAAATGTCCTAGACTGGCTTCGAATCTGCGGAAAATCACATAATATACAAAAGTCAACATCGGTCAACTTTGGTCAAACTTTGACCGATAAATTTGCAAACTTTATCGCGTTCTCACCGCTTCACCGTTTTGAATCTCGACTCGAAAATTGGATATTTGGATCTATCACGTCGAGACGATCAAAATTGGTTAATTCGTCGGAGGTCGCCGGAAAATGAGGAAGACGGCGGCGGCGATCCAAACGTGCTCCAAAAATTATGAAATTTTACAGGATTGTAGAACTCAATGAGACAATTCCAACGCACTAGGCCACGACCGGAATGGATCATCGAGGCGGCCGGAATCTGGAAAATTCAGTCCGGTTAGCCGGAATTCTTCAAGCTTCGATCTACACTATAAACGCTAAAATAAGCTACCAAAAGCTAGGGAAATATTTTACTCATCTCATATAATTATTTAACAGCTTTAAAAGCAACAAAAACGAGCTCGAATCGCGCATTTTTAGACAAAGAAGACGATGAATAGTACCTTCGCCAAACTTGTCTGTTCATTGTCAATTTTCTGGCGATCCAACCGTTGGATTTTTGATTTATTTATACCAATAGATTCATTTTGATCTTGGCTATACTCTGACCGTTCGGATCTTTGATCGGAGCTTCGGTAAATGGCCGGAAAAATAAAAAACGTAGACTGCTACAGTACCGATCGGGAATTTCGAAAAATTAGGGAAAAATCTTAACTCTGTATTTTCTTTTTTGATGCTTCAACGCGTGTTTTCTATTTATAGTAACCCGATATTTTCGGTCTCGGACTAATTTATTTGATAATCAAATGGTATAATTTAGTCCTAAATCTAATATTTTCCGGTACACACAATCCACATCTATTAATACCATTTCTGAAATTATTGACTTTTACGAGTCAATTGGACTCATAATTTTTCCAAATTAATTACTAAGTCCTACTTAGACTCTGACCAGTCAACTTGGTCAAATATTTTTCCAAATTAATTTATCTGGCATAAATAATTATTTTCATTTCAATATCTCAATAATTATTCCAAAATGCCAAATATTCCAGATCTCTAAAAATAATCAAACTCATTGATTAATTGACACGTGTAGTTGTCGTAGGCTACAGAAAACTGTTGTACTTTTAGGTGTTGTTGAAAGCACGCCCAACGTCAACGGATTTTATCTGTTGTCTTTGTTCCCTATGACAACAAATTTTATCCGTTGTCTTTTCTCTCAACGACAACGTATTTTATCCGTTGTCTTTTCAAAAATCCATTGTCTTTTCTCCCTATGACAACAGATAAAAATCTGTTGTCATTTCTCTCAACAACAACGGATTTTATCCGTTGTCCTTTGAAAAAATCTGTTGTCTTTTCTCCCTACGACAACGGGTAAAATCCGTTGTCGTTTCTCTCAACAACAACGTATTTTATCCGTTGTCTTTTGAAAAATCTGTTGTCTTTTCTCCGTACGAAAACAGATAAAATCCGTTGTCGTTTCTCAAATAAAAAATAAAAAAAAAAAATTTTAATATACAAATTTTAATTATTATAAATAAATCAAAATTTAAAATTTTCAAAATAAAATTTAATATGCATTTTAAAATAATACAAATCAATCAAAACTCTAATTCTAATTCAATCTACACTTTAAAATAGAGTTATGAGCTAATTTATATAAATTAACTTTGAACACACGTTTCAGCATAGATTAACATCCACTTGTTTCTTCTGCAATAATTCAGAACAAGATTACAACAGTAAATATAAATTTTCGAGAAGTATATCTGCAGAGAACAAAAACCGATATAGAAATTTAAATGACAACGAAGAGTTCAATTTGGAATTTGATTGTACATTTTTCTTTTTTGTTTCTCCAAGGCCTGAGCTTGTGACTATAAATGTCATGTTGTTTTCTTATTTTGCCTAAATTAATATTATGTTTGGTCATTTTTTTTAGTTTGGTCAAGTATGTAAGTAAATATAAAAAGGAACATGTATCACTAGAGGTACTCCAACTCTTGCTACACTCAAATTCAAGTGACAATAAACTTGAGGCAACTTCTATCATGAGTACCCTGCTAGTTGATATTAAAGTCTTGATAAAATTCACATCTCGATATTTTAGTGACAAATTTACCTCTACATGACTTTAAACAGACTGTGTTGAGAGAATCACTGCAATCAATAGGTATCAACAATTGAAGGGTTGTAATTTTTTTAGGCACTATTAGATTCTTGCATATTATCATGACTATATTTAAAAATTAATTTGAATTAGAGAATAAGGGAAATATCATTCATTTGAGAACGGAGAGTCTTCATATAGTGAAATAACTCCTCCATTTTGATGTCATAAACATACAAAAAATTAAATGACAATCCATTCATTCATTCATCTCATTAATCTAGACAGAACCCGAGTCGTTTGTTTCGAAGTTTTCAGATGTTAGAAACATTATTGGCCGCAGTCTCTTCTCTCTTAGGCAATGATATTTCTTCTCTACAGATTACGACTCACAAGCTAAACGGCAGTAATTATCTACAGTGGGCTCAATCTGTAAAAATTATGATCTGCGGCCCCGGCAAACTGGGCTACCTCACTGGTGATCCTCCTGCACCAAGCCAAAAAGATGCATCGTACAAAGTTTGGGTGGCTGAAATCTCAATAGTTCTTGCATGGCTCATAAACTCCATGGCTCATAAAATCCATGGAGCCCAATATCAGCAGGCGATATATCTGGTTTCAAACAGCCAAAGAAGAGTGGGATGCTGCTCGTCGGATGTACTCAGATATTGGAAATGCCTCTCAAATGTTCGAACTCCGCTCCAAACTGAAGGATATAAAACAGGGAACCAATTCGATAACTCAATACTTCTCGAAACTTCAGGATATTTGGCAAGAATTCGATCTGTTCCACGAAAATTCCTCGGAGTGTGCTGAATTCAGTATCAAAAACAAGACAAATCTTGACAAATAAATATTCTTTGATTTCCTGGCAGGCCTAAATCGCAATTTTGATGATGTTCGTGGTTGAGTGGTTGCTCGCAACCCGTTTCCTTCTACCAACGATGCCTTTGCTGAAGTCAGATGTAAAGAAATGCGCAGAAAGGTCATGCTCTCTGATGATTCACCATCCCAAAAATCTGCCGGTGATGTTTCTGCTTTGGTTACCCACAGGATGCTATCTCAAGTTCCATGCACTAGCAAAAGGCCTTGGTGTGAACATTGTAAGCATCCAGGTTATACCAAAGAAAAATGTTGGGAAATCCATGGCAAACCAGCAAATTGGCAGCCTCAGAAGAAGACAGAAGCACATGGTTATCAGGTCACCACCACCCATGAACAGCCTGAAAATTATGGCATTTCAGTTCCATTCACAAAGGAACAAATTGAGCAGATTGAACAATATTGTCGTCTCCTTCGGCAGACAACTCTCAACCCCTCCACCATTTCTACTGTCGGGTCATGCTCCATGACTCAATCTGGTACATTATATTCATCCCTTAGCTCAACTTGTATAGGCTCTTGGATCATTGATTCCGGAGCCTCCGACCATATGACAGGTGATTCTAGTTTATTTTCTTCCTATGCTTCCTACCCTAGTCCCACATTTGTGAAAATTGCTAATGGGTCGATGAGTCCAGTTGTCGGTATAGGTAATATTCGTCTGTCTAAGGATATTATCCTCAAATCTGTCTTTCATGTCCCTTCCATTACATGAAACCTCATATATGTTAGCAAATTCACTCGTGACAATAATTGTGTTGCTGACTTTGTTCCTTTATCGTGTCAATTTCAAGACCTACTATCGGGGAAGATGATTGGCAGTGCTAGAATTCACAATGGCTTATATCATCTTGAGGTTGCTACGTCTGAAGGTCTTCCAACTCGAGTGTCTAATGTTGCTTCTATTTCTGTTTCAAGTCCTAGGGAAATAATGTTGTGGCATCATAGGTTAGGCCATCCTAGTTTTTCATATTTGAAAAGATTGTTTCCTTATCTATTTCGTAATAAAAATCTTGGTGTTATTGATTGTGAAATGTGTCACTTGGCTAAGCAACCACATACTATTTTCTCCCCGAAACCGTATACCCCCTCCACACCATTTTCACTAATCCATAGTGACATTTGGGGCCCCTCACCAATTGCCACATCCCAAGGAAAAAAATGGTTTCTAACCTTTATTGACGATCATACGCGGGTCACATGGGTCTATCTCCTTCACAACAAATCTGACACAAGTCAAATATTCAAAAACTTCTACCGGATGATTCAAACCCAATTTCACACAAAAATTCAAACTCTTCGCACTGGCAATGGTAAAGAATACTTCAATAACATCTTAGGTGACTATATTTCAAAAAATGGGATTCTCCACCAAAGCACTTGTGTCGATACCCCACAACAAAATGGGGTGTCAGAAAGGAAAAATCGTCATCTGTTGGAAGTAGCCCGTGATCTAATGTTCACCATGAATGTTCCAAAATACATATGGGGGGATGCCATTCTCACCGCTGTGTACTTAATCAATCGCCTACCAAGTCGCACTCTCAATTTTAAAACTCATATGCCTGTCCTCATTAAAAAATACCCTCAGTTGCCCACATCCAATAACCTTCCCTTGAAAACCTTTGGTTGTACAACATTTGTTCGCGTACATGACGACAACCAAAGTAAACTTGATCCAAAAGCTATCAAGGTTGTCTTTATTGGGTATTCACCAATACAAAAAGGTTATCGCTGCTATTGTCCTCAAAACCAAAAAACATATACTTCTCGTGATGTGCAATTCCTAGAAAATACACCTTACGTCTCCTCAAATCCGCTTCAGGGGGAGAATCGAGATGAAGCTTGTCAAGATAATCCACTTTTCCAACACCCATACCCTATACAATCCAAGCTAGCAATCACACTCAAAATCATCCAGAACATGTCCCAGCATTGGAAACAGGGGGAGAAGTGATACCAGAACGAAAGTTACTAGTTTACTCAAGACGAAAACCTCAGGCTACTAAAGACATTGTGAATTCTAAACACAGTCAAGAAAATGAACCGATAGAGGATCCTCAATCAGGTACTGTCTCCAATCTCAATATTCCTATAGCTATTAGGAAAGTTGTGAGGTCTTGCACTCAACATCCCATTTAAAAATGTGTTTCATATTCAAATTTATCTTCATCTTTTCGTACTTTTACCGTGAGTTTGTCCAGTATAAAAATTTCCAGGTCTGTTCAAGAGGCTCTGATTGTTCCAGAATGGAGAAAGGCTATTCTTGAGGAAATGCATGCCTTAAAGCAAAATAACACTTGGAGTCTGGTCAAATTACCACAAGAAAAAAATACAGTTGGTTGCAAATGGATATTCATGGTGAAATATAAGTCAGATGGTTAAATTGACAGATACAAAGCTCGCCTCATAGCCAAGGGATTCACTCAAACCTACTTGACATAAAAAATGCATTCTTGAATGGTGAACTTGAAGAGGAAGTTTATATGAGCCAGCCCCCAGGATTTGAAGAAAAACTGGGAAATCAAACTGTTTGCAAACTCAATAAGTCTATCTATGATTTGAAACACTCCCCACATGTCTGGTTTGACAGATTCTCTAAAGTTATCAAGAAACTTGGATATATGTAGGGACAAGCTGATCATACGCTCTTTGTTAAACATTCTGATGAAGGCAAAATCACTGTTCTCATAGTGTATGTTGATGATATCATAGTCACTGGAAATGACAACAAGGAAATGAAGAATATCATGATTGCAAAGTAATTTGAAGTTAGAGATCTCGAATAATTGAAATATTTTTTGGGAATGGAAATTGCTAGGAGCAAGAAAGGTATATCTTTTTCTCAAAGAAAGTACACTTTGGATCTATTGGAAGAAACTGGGATGCTGGGGTGCAAGCCAAGCAGTACACCTCTTGAGCAAGGAAATAAAGAAAGAATGTTTGAGGGTGATTTAGTGGATAAAGAAAGGTATCAACGCCTTGTTGGGAAAATCATTTATCTCTCACACACTCGCCCTGATATTGCTTTTTCAGTGAGTCTAGTAAGTCAATATATGCATTCACCATGTCAAGGTCATCTCAATGCAGTCTATAGAATTCTGAGATATTTGAAACAAACTCCTGGGAAAGGGTTATTTTTCACAAAGAGTGATGATCGAAGAGTGAGTGCTTGCACTGATGTCGATTGGGCCGGATCAATCAAAGATCTAAAGTCTACCTCCGGCTATTGTACATTAGTTTGGGGGAATTTAGAAACATGGTGGAGCAAAAAATAGTCAGTTGTGGCACGAAGCAGTGTAGAAGCCGAATATCGAGCTATGGCTCATGGAGTGTGTGAACTAATTTGGATTAACAAAGTTATGAAAGAGCTGAAAATAAATCTTGAAGGCCCTATGAAGCTGTTTTGTGACAATAAATCAACCATCAACATAGCTCATAATCTTGTTCATCATGATAGAACCAAACATGTTGAAGTTGATTGACATTTCATCAAGGAAAAATTGGAAGAAGACAGTCTCAATGTTGAATATGTCCCTACTTCTCATCAGTTGGCTGACATTCTCACCAAAGGACTATCAGAACAAACTCATGAATTTTTTATCAGCAAGCTTGACCTTATCAACATTTACAATCAACCTTGAGGGGGAGTGTAGATTTACTTAGTAAATTAATATCAATTAAAATCAATTTGTATCAATCTATTTGATTTGATAGAATTTTAATTGATTCTAGGATATTTTAGTTGTGTATATTTGGTAGGATAATATTTTTTCTTCTTTGACTATAGGGTTTGATAGACTCGTTTTATCTATAAAAGTGTATTCTACTCATTATTGAAATATAAAAGAATTATCTTCTTCACTTTTCTACAAAATTGACTTAAGTTTGTTGGTTAGTTATTTAAATGATTTTTAACTGTCTAGCTTAATTATTTAAATGCTTTTGATTGTCCAATTTTTTTAAAAATATTTTTAATTCCGATTGTGTATTTATTTAAATGACTTTTAAATGTTCAGTTCTTTTATTTAAATCGCTCCGTTCATTATTTAAATGTTTTATTTATCAATGTGATATCAAAATGTTTAAGTATTGATTTTTGAAGAATTTTTTAGTTTGCATTATTTCAGGGCCGACGAGAGGAGCCGATGATGTTGAGGTATCTTTTATATAAAGATTTTAAATCCTTAAAAGTTAAGGAATGTAGATAAAGATTTATTTTAAAGATTTCGAGTTGTCATAATTATTTTAAAAGAATTGTAGAATTTATTTATTTACCTTCAAAATTAGTATTTTTAAACCCGGATAGATGACATTTTTCCCTTCATCTATCAATTTTCAAAGATAAGAGATTTAATTATTTTAGGGTGAGTAGTGTAGAAGTTGTAATAAACCAAGTAACAACTCTTTTAATTTTGTAATAGAAACTTCTATACTTACACCTATACACACAAATACATATTCACACAATTAATAAACCCCCCCCCCCCCCAAAAAAAAAAAAAAAAAAAAGAAAACCCTACACAAAACAAATCACCTTCTCCTTCCCTCCCACGCTGTTAGAGCCGCCTCCTTTCCATTGAACCACCGCAGGGCCGCCCTCCTCCTCCCCTAGCCGTCCGAAACTCTTCAAGGAACTCAAGGACATGCTCCCTCTCCATATCCTCTTCCTTTCTAGCTCGGTTTTGGGTAAATTTTTGTGACTAAGGCAAGTATACTCTTCCCTTTTCTCACCAAGCAAGCCTACTATGTTGTGTATGTGTTTATCTTGTTGTGTTCGAATTTCATGGCCTAAAACATAGGGTTTCAAATTTTTATTATTAAAATCAGTTTGTGTTCTTGAGAAATCCAAAAATATATGCAGTGTTGGTGTTGGTTTTGAGATATATTATGAGTTTTGAAATGATCTACACTTGATATGCTTGGTGCCCAAATTTTTAATGAGTTTGGTTGGTGTTTGGCATGTAATTCGAATTTTAAAGCCATGGTTATTAGAGGCTGTGTAGTTGACAACTGTGTTTCATTTGCATATTTTGATGTCGTTTTACTGTTGTTTTGTATGTATTCATGTGTCAATGTTTATGTTTTTATTTAAGTTTTGTTCATGTTTCATGCATCATGTCTACATAAAATTCTCTAGGGTTTTTTGTGTAGGAAATGACAATTTAAGGAAATGATGGTTCAGAAAGGATCTCGCTCGAGCTCATGTTTTTACCGATTGAGCAAGAGATGTATGAAGTGCTGGACAGAATTTTAACCGCTCGAGCGGAACTTTATTACCGATCAAGAGAGAGAGAGGAAAACGATGCGGATCAGAGAAACTTTCGATCGAGAGGGAGATTTATACCGATCGAGCGCGATCGAAATTCGGGAAATTATATTTCAAAAAGGAAATTTTCTTGAGAAGTACTCTAGTATTTAAATAACCTAAGCACTCAAATTTTAGGGATCTTATCATCAGATTTAGACGACATAAACGGGAGAATACTCTTGGCGGCGGCTAGGTTTTCTTCTTTATTTCTTATATTTATTCTTTTTCCTTGAAATTTTCTAGAGAATTCATGACTATTTGTGGCTAAGTTTTGATACTCAATAGAGAAATACGAATACTTGAAGTTTATTTATCTCGCGAGATTTTGATTTTCATTGTTTAATTTTTATTTGAGTATCAAGAGTTGTTTGGAATTGATTTTCATGCTTGTTTGTTTGATTGTTGGTTTGATCACCTAATAATTTTCTCATATTATCTCTAGCTAAATTAGATATCAAATCCGTAATTGTTTGATCTCTCTAATTTGTGAAGAAACTATAATTAATAATTTCCGCTTGTGAATTTGTTAATTCGTAGGAACAACAATTGAATAAATTAAATACAACCGCTTGTGTTTGTGTTGTCTAGATTCATTAATCTTGCTAGTTTGAATGCTACCTTAGATTTAAATCTTAATCGCTTGTATTTGAGTTAATTCATTGGTAAGGGTTAATTTAAAACACTTGTGTCTAAATTAACTAATATTAAGGTGGGATAGAAATTTAATTTTTCAATGATGAATATTCAATGGGGATTAATTGTTTTTAGAGAATCGATGATCGAGTGAATAACATCAAGGGCGTAGTCGACCGATACCAAGGCTTGTTTAATTAATTATTTCTCCATAATTTAAATATTGCATGCTAGTTAATAGATTTTATTTTATTTATTTCCTTTTAATTTTAGTTAGTTAATTTCAAATTTGAAAACCTCCTTTTATTTATTTTCAGTATTCTTAAGAATAAAAATAATTTTACTTTCCTCGTGGGAACGATCCCTACTCTTGCTACTACATTTTATTTGTCTGAGTTGAGTTGGGTTAATTTGGGCGTGATACGACTAAGCGCTACCAAATTTTGACGCCGTTGCCGGGGAAGACGTATAATTTATTTGTGTTTTGTTTTTATTTTATTTTATTTATATTCTTTCTCCTAGTACTTTTCTGGTTTGTTCATGATTGCAGGTGAATCTTTTGAAGAAGAATTTTCTTACGATCTTGAGATAGACAGAACTTATCACCGACGGTTGAGGGAAGCTCGAAGGAGATTAGAAGAGGATGAACTTCGAGCTGAATATCTTAGAGAAGAGATGGCTGCAAATGGGAATCTAAGCTTGAGACAGCTTGGCACCCCTGATCTGAATCAACAGCTCTAATACATTACTTTTCCTACTTTAGAAGCTAATGCTACTTTTGAATTAAAATCTGGGCTAATAAATTTGTTACCCTCTTTTCATGGACTTGCAGGTGAGGATCCGCATAAACATCTGATGGAATTCCACGTGGTATGTACAAGCATGAAACCCCATGGAGTAACAGAGGAACAGATTCAATTGAGAGCTTTTCCTTTTTCTTTAAAGAATGCTGCAAAGGATTGGCTATACTACCTACCTCCTGGATCCATCACAACCTGGACAGAGATGAAGAGGATCTTTTTGGAAAAGTACTTCTCAGCTTTGAGAGCAGCGAACATCAGGAATGAGATCTACGGCATCAAGCAAAATATAGTAGAGTCACTTCATGAATATTGGGAGCGGTTCAAGAAGATTTGTACTAGCTGTCCACAAAATCAGATAAGTGAAAATATTTTTATTCAATATTGTTATGAAGGTCTGTTACCTCATGATAGGAGTATGGTCGATGTGGCCAGTGGAAAAGTTTTTGTGCACAAGACACCACAAGATGCAAAGAACTTAATTGAGAACATGGCTGCCAATTCTCAGCAATTTGGCACCAACAGAAGTGATCCAGCACCCAGAAGGAACAACGAGGTAAATGTTTCTTCCCTTGAACAACAATTTATTGAACTGACATCTCTTGTGCGCCAAATGGCTATAGGGAATGGGCAGAATTTAAAGGTATGTGGAATTTGCGCTGCAATGGGACATGCAACTGACATGTGTCCCACACTTCAAGAGAAATCGGTCGAGCAAGTAAATGCAACAAGAGGATTTCCCGGGCCACCACAGCGGAAGTATGATCCTTATTCCAATACGCACAATCCAGGTTGGAGGGATCATCCTAACCTTAGATACGGAAACCCTCCGATGAATCAGCCTGCACCTCACGTGCAATCGAATAATCAATCTTACAGGCCACCATATCCTCCACAACCGCAACGTCCTCAAATTCCAACGCCCGGTGAGTTTCTAAAAAGTATTTTTAAGGATCTTGCAACTAATACTTTGAATTTTCAACAGGAAACTCAAGCAAGTATCCAAAACTTGAGCACCCAAGTGAGTATCCAAAACTTGAACACCCAAGTGAGACAACTAGCAACTGCAATCAATAAGTTGGAAGCACAACATTCTAGCATTTTGTCATCTCAAACAATCCCGAACCCAAAGGAGAATGCGAATGCAATCACTCTAAGGAATGGGAAGGAGCTGCAGATCCAAGAAAATGTGGTTAAGCCCTTGTCAAAGGATGAACAGGATGAGGAGGTGAGGATTGAGAACAAGGAACCAACTCAAGGAGACATGCAAAACGGTAAGTTTTCTCCTCTTTCAGAGTACAAACCTGTACCCCCTTTTCCCTTTAGAACTTAAAGAGTTTAGAAAATATGAAGGAATCAAGGAGCTCTATGACACTTTTCGTAGATGTGAGGTAAACATTCTTTTGTTAGACGCTATTAAACAGGTACCTCGCTATCCTAAGTTTTTTAAGGAACTATGCACTGCAAAAAGAAAACAAACATTGAAAGGGTGCCAAAAGGTGGAGCTGGGAGAGAATGTGTCTGCTGTGATATAGAGAAAATTACTTGCAAAATGCAAGGATCCAGGTATGTTCTCTATTCTGTGTAGACTTGAAAAGGCCATGTTTGTAGTAATCCAGATTACACTTTACATGATATGATATGGCATATAATTTTTAAAGTGGCAAAACATGATTAAGGAGTCCTTATTTGGTGAAAATAAGTAGAAAATCAGCTCCGGGACGTCCGAAAATGGTAGGAAGGGTCCTGGGGGTCTCGGAAAGTTCGGAGGCACCGAAATGAGTTCGGACCATACGAACTCAGATACCAAGTTCGGACCATCCGAACCCAGTTCGGAGGATCCGAACTCAGCACTTCGGAGGCTCCGAACCCAGCTCTTAGGAGGCTTCGAACCCAGTCAGGATCGGACGCTCCAAACCCAGTTTGGAGGATCCGAAGTCCCTCAGCCAGCAAGCCTAGATGACTAAGCCAAAAATTTTTACAAGTGTCGCGCATGCATGAATTGGACCATCCGAACCCAGTTCGGAGGCTCCAAACTCAGCCGACCTTGGGGCTATAAATAGGGATCTTCGGATTCATAATTTGATACGAATTCCCGAGTTTCCTTCTTCAGTTATATAAGTATGAGATATACACTTGAGGGCCCTATCGGTTATTATAGAGGTTCTGGAATAACCAAGGTGTGGTTATAGTCATCCAGGACTAGCGACTCCAAAGGTCTTACTACGGACGAAGGTATGGTCCGGGAATCTATTTAAGATTTGGGAGTACTTATTAGCTTAGTTAAGGCTTATAGAACTTGTGTAGTGATACGGTGAAATTTTGAATATAGGCTTGGAACCTAGGATCCTATTATACTCGAACTAGCCTAGAGGTACGTACACATTGACTGAGATTGCCAGCGAGTATACATGTTTATTTGTTGCATTTATTTGGCATTATTATGTGGCATGATGTATGTTTTATCGCTTTTTATATTCATATATCATGTGCACATACACGTTGAGCCTTGATAAGTGCAATTTTTGCACATATATTTTATATGAATTAGCTTGGCTTTTGTTGTGTTTTGAGCGATATTATGCATGTCTCTTGTTTTTTGTGTTGTTTGCAGGAATTTGAGTGTTATTCATTTTAGTTGGTCAAAAGAAGTGAAAAAAAGGTGAAAAAGAGTTGAAGAAAAAAAAAAATAAAAGTGCCCAGACTAACGCCCCAGCGCTACAAGCCAAGCGCTCCAGCGCTACACGGAGTCTTCCGAAAGGTGAAAAGTCGAGGAAATAGCGCCCCAGCGCTACATATGAAGCGCTCCAGCGCTGTTGGAAGAAAATGACGGGCGCTCCAGCGCCGAAGTATAGCGCTCCAGCGCTGCGCAGTGTCCATAATTTTGGAAAGTCTTGATCGAGTTTAAAAAGGAATTTATGGCTTATTCTGAAGAGATACAAGGGTTTAGAGAGTTTTTCAGAGCATAAGACGGCGATTGAGAGTTTTGGATTGCACAAGAGCTCGAGATTCCGGTACGAAGACTGAAGACGGCGGCATCCGGCGACGGAGAAGCTTCATTCTAATTCGTTCTAGTTCTCTTTGAACTCTATTTTTCTTAGTTTATGGATTGTTGGAAAAACATGAGTTATTTGATTTTGAATTGCGTTATGAACTAATTTCTTAGTCTAGAGGTAGACGGATCTTGACTGGAAACCATGATTGACATATTTTGATTTATATATTTAAATTCCTTCGCACAGTTTATTTGTGTTTTCCTGATCTTAGTGCTTTCAATTTACTGGCCATAGATTGAATGATATTTTATTTAGAATTTATCATTCGAGAGAGGAGATTTTGAATACGACATAGGAAAATACAGCTATGGTGTTTATACTGTTCGAGAGGCATATAACTCCATAGAAGTCATTAGAAGAATTCTTGTGCTTTTTACCGGATTTAATAATTGAACTTTGATAAAGATATTGAGTTTGTTATTGAATACGAATTTCTGCTTGACACTCGAGAGAGGTAGTAGAAAATAATAGGAATTCTTGGCTAATAAACTAGAAGATTTTATAATTGAACAATCATTAGAAATAAATTGTGGTGTACAGTCAAATGAAGTCGAACCTCTAGCAGTCGTCGCTTATTGAATTTTACTCTCGTGAACTCGTGGTCATTTAATTTTATTTCTTGCAAATTTTAGTTTTATAAAAATCAAACCACTTTCGTAGTTCTACATAGAATTAGGATTTTATTAGTTGCAAATATTTGATATAATATCATTTATTCATTCTCCGTGGGATCGACTTGGACTTAATTCCTATATTATAACTTGACATCGTGTGCTTGCGAGCGAAAAACACGCGACAAGCCTATACCTTGTTATACCTGATTATAGAGCCGCTCAGTTTTATATTCGATAGTTTGTCACTGAGAGTACCGCGATGGCGAGGACATGTATGTATGACTACTCTGGTGTACTAGACGAGTGTTGGTTGCACCCAGAGGTTGATCCGTGCGGTGGCAGCACTCATGTGGCGCCGGTACTGAGCATGACTTTTCAGATGACCTTTTACCAGTCATCATGTTGCATGCATCATATACTTATGTTTACTCATGTTTATGTACTGGGCGTTAGCGCTCACGTCCTAGTTGTTATCTTGGACACCCTATTCCATGGGGCAGGTCGCAGGATGGACGGAGCCGGTAGCTCGAGGCAGGATTAGGGAGCCGGAGCTTTTCAGGGGATTTTATACATTAGGATTTATTTAGCTGTATAAATGTTTTAGACAGTTTCATTTTAAGCTTTTCGATTTGGTTGTATCACTACAGTATTAAGCTTGAATATGTTTTACTAAGTTGATATGTAAGTTATGGATTATGTTTCCGCACGTTTTACTCTGTTAAGATTTTTTTCTTTATTAAGTTTAATGCATGCTATTAGTTGCCAGTTAGTAGGTGATTCAATGCAGGGTCACTACAATGTTAGACCTAGGAGCATCAATTAATGTCATGCCATATTCTACTTATGCTTCCTTAAAACTAGGGCCCTTGAAAGAAACTGCGATTGTAATTCAAATGGCTGATAGGTCTACTATTTATCCTAGAGGTGTGATTGAGGATGTTCTTGTGAAAGTTGATATTTTTTTCCGGCTGACTTCTGTGTGCTTGACATGAAAACTAATTATTTGAATAGTTCAATTTTGTTAGGAAGACCATTTCAAAAAACTTCAAAGTTTATCATAGATGTTAATAATGGTACTCTCACTATGGAATTTGATGGGAAGATTGTTAAGTTTAATATTTTTGATACCTTGAAATATCCTAGTTGTGAAAGTGCTGTTAATACTCTTGATATCAATGATCACCTGTCACAAGAAAACAAGAAATTTGTGAATGAGGATAAGTTAAAGGAGGTTATCGCACGACCTGCTGAAAATTCTAATGTTAGAATTTTTCTTTCTGATTTGTAGGCATCTAAAACTGAACCAAAACTTCCTCTAAATCGATCAAAAGGAATAACCATGGGAAAATAAAAAAATCATCAAGAGATGGGAATCTCCAAGAAATCCAAGCAGAGAAAGCATGGACCAAAATTGACTGTGAAAATTCTCAAGTGGATGAAGATGGACAAAGTTATCAAATATGAACCACCATGAGCAACAAGGAAGCATGAAGTGAAAGAGTGGGTGTCCGGTTAGCCAACTTGTGGCTAAGGGCTTTTGTGACTCTATGTATAAACAATCTTTGTTTAATGTAATTTACATTCATTAATGGAATTTTCTTTGTCTTTCTTCATATTGTTATATTGTGATATACTATTGATGTTTTGATAAAGACCTTGAATATACTATAGTGTAAGTAAGATGAGATAGTGAATAAAAGGGAGATCACTATTATGAAACACATCTTATAGTCACTGTATATTCTAAATAGTTCCTAGTCAATTGAGCCGTCCGCTAATAAGGATAAGGATCGCTCGAGATTGAGACTAGCATTTGTGATGCCAAGTACCACGTTTCATTGGTAATGGACATGGAGATGTTCAAATTTTGCAAATGGATATTCATATGATGAATGATCGAACTACCCTATTCGGACTTTCCAAGTGGTTATCACTTATCGAGTGGATAAAGTCCGCGGTTTTGGTTGTACACCATTAGTCCTTACTACTTGAAACATCATTGAGATTCTATATGCTAGTACTGTACTTTGACTCGTTTACCGACTCTATTGGGGTCAACAGGTGTCGGGATTGGGTACAGTTATGACACATATAGGAGTCGATGCTTTGTTGTCAAGGATTCACCACATACTTGCGAGTGTGGATATCCTATGCGATCTGAGGAGATATTAGTGTGACGAATCTCTGGCCAGAGTACATGATGTGTTTTAGGTTACTCGGTTTTCCTAGTAACACATGCGATGTCACTATTTGATCTCCAAGATGTAATGCATAGTTATCGAATCTCGAACGACTCTCGATGCACCAATGGTTGTTGATTCGATCGGGATATATGGATGAAGGGACCGTACTGTACGCTAACCAAAATCTATTGGTTCTTGCAGGCACTATCAGTGATACCTAGGGAATCATGGGGTGATGTTGCTAGACGCTCTTACCATGATTCGTTGGGCAAGTCGGAAATTGTTGTTCCGAGTCACAAGGAGTTGTGAGCCCACGGCTAGCTGTATCCCTGAACCATTGAGGGTCACACAAGTAATGGATTACTAAACCCCGTTGAGATAGTTAAATTTAAAGAGTTAAATTTAATGAAAGAGAAGTTGGACTTCTTAACTAAAAGAGTGAAATTTCCTAAAATAACATAGGGATGGGCATTTTTGGAAATTACTGAATTCGGATTCAGAAAAATTATCTTGACTTTAAAAGGTGCAGAAATGGTTTCTGCGCACATTGGTGAAATCGGTTTATCAATCGGAGTCATGATGAATTTTATATTAATTTCTATAATAACGGGCTTGGCTTGTTGGGCTTAAGTTATGGATTGTGGGCCCTAAGGAGTTAGAGTCCTAATACAATCATAACTTAATCTAGTCTAGAAATTATCTATAAATAGATGAGTAGTGTTCGAAAATCACAAGAATTCATTCTAGCAACTTTCGAAAATCACTCATATTATTTCAAGGGGATTTTCGAAATCCTCTGTCCCTTTTTGAGAAAATTCAGTTTGTGATTTTTACGGAAAATTACATTCTGAATTGACAGATTAAATCTGTTTATTCTCATCGATAAACATCTGATTGATTTTTAGTGCAATCAATCAGAGGGTTTCTGTTTTCTGTTTGTGGACCTGATTCCGGAGATTGATCGTGAAGCCATCGGTTCCCGGGATATACAAGAAGAGCAGATTAAATTCTGTTGGTGTCCATAATCAAGCCGTTGCTTGAATAGGTAAAATATTTAATTATTTATATATTTTACTTGCAACAATTTTAATCGTTAGGATTTGATACCCACGATATGGAATCGTTCCATATTGAAAAATAAAATTTTTAAACTTCCGCTGCTCCGGGTATCACATCCGTGTGATCAGAGAACACGTGTTCCAACATGAAGTCGGGCCGACGACTGTAAACAGAGGCGCTGCTTGGGAGGCAACCCAAGGAGAGTATTTTCTTTTAATTTTTATTTATTTATTTTTGTTTTGCATTTTTACTTACACTGGGGACAATGTAAGATTTTAAGTATGGGGGAGAGGACTTAGCTAGTCATTTAGAGGATTCAGCGTTTTTTTTTTTTGAAAAAAAAAAAATTTAGAGCTCATAGTTAGTGATGAATATGACTGTTGAAATTCACTAGCCCATTATGATATCTAATTGATGACATGCATGCTTTTGAAAATAGATGATTTGCTAACTTTGGAACACTTTGATCTCCAATGCAAATTAGACTTTGATATGGTTATTGAATATTTTTGAGCACGCATGAGTCATAGCTTGTGAAGTGTATATGCATAGTGAAGGTCGTGTGAACCTTGTGATAGTCTTAGAAAAAAAAAAGTGGAGTAAGTAAGGTGAGGGGAGGCATTGGAATGAGGATTGAAATTCCAATACTACAAATTCCAAGAGCTAAATATGGAGGAGAATGTATGGAGTTGAGGATAACCGGGTGCAATAATACGAAAATGCGAAAAAGAAAAAAAAAGAGAAAATAAAAAAAATTCTCAATGGTTCAATTTGATTTGTTGGTGTGCAACTTATGCTATTGTGGGGTTTTGCACTGAATGGATCTATGGAGTGTGCATGACACTTGTTAATGACCATACACACACACACACACACACGTTTGGGACTATACCTCTAGTTGAAATGTCTGGACATTGAACTTGTTCCGTTAGCATTTTAACGCCTTTCTTGATCATGCATTGAGTTAGTTGCTGAGGCACACATGTGTAAATCATGGTTATTTTTCATTATGAGATATGAGCTCGAACTTATTTTTGATTTTGTGTTGCTCGAGGGCGAGCAAAGGTTTAAGTATGGGGGAGTTTGATGTGGTGATAATTTCCTATATTTATCTAAGTTAATTTATATGATTAGGAGAATTAGAATTGATTAATTTTTTTATAGTTCCTAATCATAGTTTGTGATTAAATATAGGAAAAAGAGAAGAAGTTGAGCAAAATATGGAAGAAATTGAAGAAAAAGTGGTTTTGGACATAAAGTCTCTTGCTCGAGCGCAGAATTCTGTCACTCGAGCGAGCTCAAAATGCGAAGCACGGATAGAGAGTTGCTCGCTCGAGCGCGACTTTAATCTGCTCAAGCGAGAACAGAAGAAAAGAAGAGAACAGGATTGGCGAACAACACTATATGACGCTTAAAGTAGCGCTGTTGTGCCCTGGGAATGATAGGTGAAGCGCTGCTGCGCTTGGGAGATTGAGGAAGAAAGCGCTATAGCGCTGGAAACAAGAGCTTCTGCGCTGCTGTGTGTACATGAGAAGAGTCTTGGGCAGAGAATGTCTCGCTCGAGTGAGACGGAAAAGTCGAGAAATGTTATTTTAAAAAGAAAACTTGCTTGGAAAGGACTCTAGTCTTTAAATAGATTCTAGCACTCGAATTTAGGGATCTTTTATCATCTTTTGGATGGGAGAAAAGTGGAGAGCACATCTTGGCGGCTAGGTATTTCTTCTTATTTCTTAGATTTATTTTTTTTTCCCTTTAATTTTCTTAAGAATTCATGAATATTAGTGGCTAAGTTTTAATACTTGGTAGAGGAAGACGAATCCTTGAAGTTTATTTATCTAGTGAGATTTTGATTTTCATTGTTTACTTTTTATTTGAGTATCAAGAGTTGTTTTGAATTGATTGTCATGCTTGTGTGTTTGATTGTTGGCTTGATCACCTAATAATTTTCTCATACAATCTCTAACTAAATTAGATATCAAATACGTAATTGTTTGATCTCTCTAATTTGTGAAGCAACTATAATTAATAATTTCCGCTTGTGAATTTGTTAATTTGTAGGAACAACAATTGACTAGATTAAATACAACCGCTTGTGTTTGTGTTGTCTAGATTCATTAATCTCGCTAGTTTTAATGCTACCTTGGATTTAAATCTTAATCGCTTGTATTTTGGGTTAATTCATTGGTAAGGGTTAATTTAGAACACTTGTGCCTAAATTAACTAAGGTTAAGGTGCGATAGAATTTTAATTTTCAATGATGAATATTCAATGGGGATTAATTATTTTTAAAGAATCGATGATCGAGTGAATAACTTCAAGGGTGTAGTCGACCGATACCAAGGCTTTTTTATTTAATTTTTTCTCCATAATTTAAATTTTTCATGCTAGTTAATATAATTTATTTTTTTATTTGCTTTTAATTTTAGTTAGTTAACTTCAAATTTGAAAACCCCCTTTTATTTATTTTTAGTATGCTTAAGAACACAAATAATTTCACTTTCCTCGTGGGAACTATCCCTACTCTCGCTACTACATTTTATTTGTCTGAGTTGAGTAGGGTTAATTTGGGTGTGATACAATTAAGCGTGAAATAACCCTAACTACTTCTTGTAATTAATGATTGAATAAAATATGGGTTTCAAAAAAAATTTCGGCATGATCTATCTATAAATATTTAAACCCGCCTGTCACAGACAGCAACTAAAAATACAACCAACAATACTGAATAAACTAGACCGAGAAATGAACGAGAACCGGAGAAAAAGATTCGACATTTCTAACAACAAAAGATTAAGCAATTTCATATTTTCATGCCCACAAATAATTCTATAAATTTTTACAATAACATTTATCCAATCAAAAAAATAAAAGACTTTAAAGTGTTAAAATAAAACTTATTTGGAAGACTAGCATAGATCGGAGGGATGTGTCGTTCCCGCATCGCAGTCCACTCGATAGTCTTACCCTTTGATCTCAAAGAAATACTCCTCACCTGAAAACATTAAGTGTAGTGAGTCTAAAAGACTTAGCAAGAATATGAGGGGGAATAACGAGTACTACATAAATACAAGCACAAGAAGATTAAAAATATCTTGTAGTAAAATACTTTGTGCCCTAACTTAAACAATTGATTTCTAAAAGAATGAAGTGAACATGAATGGAACATATATGAAACATATGCATGGCTAAGTCGAATATAATCACTGTAACTGAATAAACTGTACTGAAACATAGTCATAAATATTTGAACTGTAACTGTGAACTTAGATCCTTTAATTGTGACTCTATGATTTTGATCATGATCATGGCTACAGTGCACTATGCCACAAGGAAGTCAGGATTTCTCCCAACCCGTCTTGCCCATACTTGGTAAGAGAAGCCAAGATTTCTCTCAGCCCGTCCAAACACATAAATTTGGTAAGGGAAGCTAGGATTTCTCTTGGCCCGTCCAAACCCATACTTGGTAAGGGAAGCTAGGATTTCTCCCGGCCCGTCCAAACCCATAAATTTGGTAAGGGAAGCCAGAACGTCTCCCAGCCCATCCAAACCCATACTTTCTATAGTCACAATCATCTCACTTCGTTCCTAAAAAAAATATTTTCCTTCATACTTGAATATGGACCCAGCATGCATATGTAATATGACGTACATGTAAACATTAGTCGATAATCATGCAAATGAATCACACATGGATGACCGGGATGGTGATTTAGGAGACAAATCAAAGGATGGAAAACTAAACCATAATTTAGCACTTAAGACAATTCGAGCGGTTAACCCGTAAAATTTGTATCTTTCTTGATTCTTATTCAAAAAGGATTCCTCTTGAAACCACGACTCCATGACACATAGAACTAAGAATGTAAATCATCCTTGGAGTTTTATTCCTAAGCAATCATTTTATAAAAATTTGATTTCCGGGCAGCAAGCTTAAAAGCCTAAAATTCTGCACCTTTACATCAAAAAATCTAGAACTCGACCAAGACTTAACCGAATTAATTCTCGCTTGAACCGACATATTCCCAACATATTAGACTAATTCCAGACCCGAGCCCTTGACCAAAACTCGAATTTAACCCTGTTTTAAAAATTAGTTTCCGGACAGCTCAAACATCACTTAGAATTCTGCTCATGTCCTAGTTTTATATCCCATGAAAACCTTAGCTATTTGAATCCCATCTCCCAATAAAATAAACTAGGACCATGACCAATGCATTAGACTCACTCACACCACTAAACCATCCCCTCAAACCCACCTAAACTCAGCTCATCTTAACTCAAAAACGGCAGCCCTTAAACACTACCAAAACCGAGCCCAACCATAGCCAACTCGAATGATCCTCAACTCCACTTTCAAGTTAATCATCAAGCCATCTTATACACTAACATGTGACTACAATTCACCCATGGTAGTCCCTAATTCACCATCCAAATCTACACAATAAAACACCACAATTTCGAATCACATGATAAATATAAATTCCTGAAATTCGAACTCACAAGGAAAGCTCATTTTTCTGAAAATTTCAACCACAACATGGGATGTTTGTTTCTGAAAAATTTGAAATCCCATAGCATAAAAAAAATCTGGACATTTCGATGGTAGCATGTCATCCAAGAATCCACACTTCAAGTTCAATATTCCTTTTAACCCCCAACAAACAACTAAATTCTCACGCATGAATGCTCTTGGTGGTCAGCTCTTCCCCTGGCGAGATAATAACTGAGAATCCCACCGACAAATCCTCTCGCTGAATACCCAACTTGAGCACAAACGCCTCAGAAATAAAAGAATGTGTAGCCTCCGAGTCTAATAATGCCTTGGTGGCTACACCAGCTACTAAAATTCTTCCTGCAAAAACCACAGTTACAACGTAGCATTTGGGTCTCCTAACCATAATTTAAATCTATGCTCATCCTAATACAATCAGTTCCCATAATTCTAAGCATGCAGCTAGAACCAACCAAAATCTTGCAATAACACACAAATCTAACGCAAGTTCCCTAATAACTCAAGAATATCTAGTACTTAATATACCCAAATTCTCACTTAAACAGTTTACCAACGTGAATCCACAACAATTTAAGATACTAACTGAACTCAAAAGCTTAAATTATTACCTGTGATCAGGGTGGTATCAGGGTCGGCCTCCTCGGCCTGCATCACGAAGATTCTCCCTGCCGCGGGCCTCCTAGCCTCTGGGCAATCAGCTATCATGTGTCCTGGCCTCTTGCACCTGTAGCAAACTCCAGCTCCCATCAAACACTTCCCATAGTGGGCCTTGCAGCATACTGGACAAGTAGGCTTCTCCCCAGCCTTGGGAGGAGTGGGTCTCTTGGCCTGATGCACCTGAGGTCTGTGGGCCTGATGCCCCTGCTGATGCGGTGGTCCATGGTACGGCCTCTTGCCGTGCTGCTGCTGCTGCTGGCCATGAGCTGGGAATGACTCTTACCTTGCGCCTCATTGCTGATATCCCTCAGTGTCTGCTCAGACCTCAAGGCCCGCCCAAGGGCAGAAGCATAGTCAGCTGGCTCCGCCATAAGTACATCACGACGGATGGCGGGTCTTAGCCCAACCATGAAGTGCTGGAGCTTCTTCTCCTCATCGTCTCCAATCAAGGGCACAAAGTGGCAGCCCCTCTCAAATCACCACAAACTGAGCCACTGATAAATCTCCCTGTCGTAGGCTCATAAACTCCTTCTTCAAACGAGCCCTCACATCCACTGTAAAATACTTCTCAAAGAAAATTCTCTTGAACTCAGTCCAAAGTAGGGTAGCCGGATCCACAGTCTTGTCCACTACCTCCCACCAGAGGGTGGCATCATCCTGGAGAAGAAAGATAGCACACCGCACTCGATCTGGATCTCCCAACTGCATGTAGCAAAAGATCACCTCCAGCGAATGAATCCATCGCGCCGCTACCAGCGGATCAGTAGTGCCAGCAAAGTCTTTCGGATTCATCTTCCTAAACTTCTCATAAACAGTCCCAAGTCCGGCCCTAGGTGCGTCCACATGTCGCTCAAGGATACGGGCTAATCCAGCTAGCACCTGAGTCCCAACATCCATAACTGGTGGAGGTGGTGGCGGTGGAGAAGGTGGCGGCGGTGGAGGAGGTGGTGGATGCAAAGCACGTCCACGACGAGTGGCCATCTGTACGCAAGTTCAAATTCCAACACTTAAATTTCATGCCTAAAAGAAAAGGTTTCTTTAAACTTTTACATACTCAAAGGACTTTAAAACTCTTATTCTCAACGTTTAAACAGTCAAAGATAACAAAATTTTAAATCTTACAGACTTTGAGGCGTGATCTCCCGAGTCCCAGCGTTCGGAGGTAGGCACATCCCAAGCCCAATGACCGTGCTCTGATACCAACTGAAATGACCATAACTACTAAAAACTAAATAAATAAAGAAAATGCGGAAAAATTTTAAAAATTTTGGCATGACCTATTTGTTTGAATAATAAAGCCACCTGTCTCAAATTTCAGTTTAAATAAACCTCAACCCGAGGTAAACATCAAACACAAAGCATGCAAAACAATATCTAGTTCGATGCCAGACGAAGGGACAAAATTATTTAATGTTTACATGCTAACATAATTTGCAGGGAATATCATATCCTACTACTGAAAGGGGAAAAAACGACGACAAAGTATAATTATTACAAAGACATAAACGCGGAAAGAAAAGAGCGGCAACGGTCAGGGTGTTCTTCCGAACACCTATGGGCCCTGGAAATCCTGCCCCACAGCCTCGTCCAAATACTCACCTGCACCAAGCATAGTAGTAAGCCTAAAAGCCCAAAAAGATTTAAATAATACAGCAAGGGTTCAAAATAATGCATAATACTAAAAATAGTACACGGTACACTAATGAGTCTCACACGAAGAGGAAAAATCATAACATGCCCGAAGTAAGAACAATAGCAATATGCGATGGAAATCACATTCATGAATCATTTATCCTTTACTTTACTTTTGAATTTGGATCCTCGATTGTGACTATGGTTTTTTGATCAATCAATGGATGCAGTATACTATGCCGGCAAGGACGCCGAGATTAATCTCGTCGCCACATTGCCACTTGTTCATTCTTTTGGTAGGGGAGCCGAGATGAATCCCGACCGCTTACTACACGTCTCATTTGGTAGGGGAGCTGGGATGTCTCCCAGCCGCTTACTATACGTCTCATTTTGGCAAGTGAGCCGGGGCATCCCCCGACCGACATTGCACGTATAAGTCACAACCAACTCACTTCATTCCTTATCTTTTCATTCATTTAAACAATTTCTCATTTCAAATTTTACCTTTATAAGAATTCTTTACTTTAAGACTTCGGGACTAGATCTTTAATTAACTTTGAAGTCACACACACGAATAAATGGGCGTTGAATAATGTAAATGACATAAACTCAAAAGATAGCATGACACAAATTTTATGGATGATTGGAGGGCAGGGGAGCACCCTTGGCTTAAAATCTTTTCTCCTTTTTACTTAAGTTCACGCTCACAAGAGCCTAACTTGAGCGGTTAACCCATAAAATCCATAACTCATCCTATTTAAATCCAAAGGACCTCCCGTTCGAACCGGTACCTCGAACACACCTTAAAATACTCCTATGACCAGTATTCACATTTTTAGAATGGCCCAAACAAACACAACAACTTAGAATCCCGGACAGCCCATAGACAATAGAAAAATCTGTTCGCGTCACTCCAACTTAAAACGCACATAACTTAATCGATTCTTATCCAAAATAGGCCCAATTTACACCGAAACTATCCTAACATCACATAAATGTAGGAAATCAGAGGTGCCCCTATCCAGGTCTTGCTAAGGAATCCATCAGAACCGGAATCTTAGAGGCTATCACGTAGGCTAAAAATTCTGTTTTGATACACTTTAAGCTAGGAATTCCCAAACTCAACCCTCTCACGTCCTAGAACCTCAAAAGCCCATACACGCATCTTACAAATACCCCAAAATGACCAGCTAGAGTCCTTAGGCTAGTCTCTTGCCCGGTGCTAGCTAAATTTGAGTGTTTTACCTCATACGACTACCCGGAGCCCTCAAACACTTCAATCCAACCCCTCAACCAAAATCCTGTAGGACCAGCCCCTATCATGCACCCAAACCTCATTCAAAGCACATGTTTAAAACCCATGAACACCCCATGGGCAGCCCCTCCACTCCTATCATCCATATCCTCCAAAACTTCAATTCAAACGCCACAAACTCAATACATTCGCAACATTTCAAAACATAAACGCAAAGGGGACTTGCATAACACCCAAAGAGGTTTAAAAAACTACAAACACATATAAAAATGGGCAGCAATACCTCATATACAATCTGACTTTTAGATTTATAGACCCAAACTTCCATTTATATGCAAGAAATCATTCATACATGGTCAATATGCAAGCTAGCAATTAAAGTTTGCAAAGATCAACTCCTCAAACCACCTTCCTACAAGAAACCGAACACACACACCCATTTACACTTGAAAATCTGCAACATTTCGAAATAATAAGGGAAGGGCCAAAAGCTTATAACCTATGCTTGGGTTGTAAAGGAAGAACCAAAGAATGCTTGCCTTAAATCTTGAAAGGGAACAAGGGAAGGGGTGGCTAAGCCCACACACACACGGCTGGCAGCTGGAACAGCTCCTAGGTGACCTTCATGGCGGCTGGATGGCGGCTGGTTGGCAAGGAGGCGGTGGCCGGCGGCCAGGGGTGGAAGAAATGGGGTGGCCGAAGTGTTCTTGTGGAGGGAGAGGGAATGGCATGAGAAATGGTGTAGTAGGAAGAGGGAGGCGGCTAGAATAGGATTAAAGTGTTAGGGTTTAAGTTTGTGTGTGATATAATATGTATATGTATGTATAGGTGTGAGTGTGTGAGAGTAGGACAAGTCAAAAGATGCTTTTTGACCAAATAAAGTGCTAGTTTTGATTTTTAAAATTTTAGCTTGTAGAATTGCCTCTAATTTAAAGTTCTAAGTCTTGAATCTTAAATTTTAAATGTCAAGAATAAAATTTCACTTGTCCGGGTTCAAAAAGGCTAAATTGAAAAATTTAAGGAATTACGCGCGAAAATGCGCTTACGCCGAAAAATCTAAAATAAAGATTTTATTTTATTTTTTTTACCTCTCAAGAAATTTAGGTCACCAATAATTAAAAAAAATGAAGGATTTTCTGCCGTGATTGCCTTTTCCGCGCGCCGAAGCCGGAAGTCACCAATTTAATCAATTTAAATTTTAATATCAAACAAATAAATTCTAAGGAGATTTAAATCATTTAAATTACTATAAATTTTAGAATTTAAACATTAAAACTAATTTAGGCATGGAATTTAATTTATGGATTTTAGGCATCACAATATCTGTCCTAGTGTATCTCCTTGGGGAGCTCCTGTTCTCTTTGTGAAGAAGAAGGTTGGGTCTATGCGGTTGTGCATTGACTATCGGCAGCTGAATCGGGTTACTATGAAAAACAAGTATCCTTTGCCTCGTATTGATGACTTGTTTGATCAGCTGCAGGGTACTTCGGTTTACTCCAAGATTGACTTGAGATCTGGGTATCATCAGATGAGAGTCCGAGATCAGGATGTAGCCAAGACTGCATTCCGTACTCATTATGGGCATTACGAGTTTCTAGTGATGCCATTTGGATTGACTAATGCACCGGCTATATTTATGGATCTGATGAACCGTGTCTTCAGGGAGTATTTGGACAAGTTTGTCGTGGTCTTTATTGACGACATCCTGGTGTATTCGCGTAATGCAGATGAGCATGTTTCTCACTTGCGGTTGGTACTGCAGACTCTTCGGGATGAGCAGTTGTACGCCAAACTGAGCAAGTGTGAGTTTTGGATGGATCGAGTGGTCTTTCTTGGCGACATCATCTCCAGGGAGGGGATTTTTGTTGATCCGAGCAAGATCGAGGTTGTGCTTAATTGGTCGCGCCCAACAACGGTTGCTGAGATCCGTAGTTTTCTAGGTCTAGCAGGATATTATCGTCGCTTCATTCTGAACTTCTCGCAGCTAGCTCGACCTTTGACGCAGCTTACCCGCAAGGGTGTTGATTTCGAGTGGTCCTCAGAGTGTGAGGATAATTTTTGTGATCTTCGACGACGGTTGACTTCTGCACCAGTGTTAGCATTACCGTCAGGATCTGGAGGGTATGTGGTCTACACAGATGTTTCTCTTCAGGGGTTAGGTTGTGTCCTGACTCAGAATGAGCATGTGATTGCATACGCTTCTAGATAGTTGAAGTTGCACGAAGACAATTATCCAGTTCATGATTTGGAGTTGGCAGCTATTGTGTTCGCGTTGAAGATTTGGCGTCATTATCTGTATGGCGAGAAATTTGAGATCTTCACCGACCACAAGAGTCTCAAGTATTTGTTCACTCAGGCGGAGTTGAACATGAGGCAGAGACGTTGGATGGACTTGCTTAAGGACTATGATTGCGAGATTAAGTACCATCCGGGGGCTGCTAATCTCACCGCTGATGCATTGAGTCGCAAGGTGCGACTATCCGCACTTCAGACTTGTTCGATGTCTAGTGCGATCAGGGATTTTTGTTCTTCAGGGTATACCTTCAAGCACAAGAAAGGTATGCAGAGTATCTAGATGTTTGAGATACTATCTGAGCTAGCTTTGTATTTGTGGATTCGGGAGGCTCAGATGTCTGATTCGAAGATCCAGCGTTTGGTTCGTCTAGCAAACGAGGGTAGTACGTCTGGATTTCACTATCAGTCACATGGTTTTCTGTGTTTGTCTGGTAGGCTTGTGATTCCGAAGGATGAAGAGTTGCGAGATGAGATCTTGTCTCAGACACATCACACTAAGTTGAGTATTCATCCGGGGAGCAACAAGATGTACAAGGATCTACGTACTCGGTTTTGGTGGAAGGTAATGAAACGAAGCGTGTATCAGTATATTTCGAGATGCTTGGTTTGTCAGCAGGTCAAGGCAGAACACCGACGACCTGGAGGTTTTCTTCACAGTCTGCCTATTCCCGAGTGGAAATGGGAGCTTATCACGATGGATTTTGTGACCCATTTGCCGGTAACCTTGAGGAATTGTGATGCTATCTGGGTTGTGGTGGACCGACTCACCAAGTCAGCGCATTTCATTGCCTATAGCCGAGAGTACTCTGTAGATCATATGGCACGATTGTACATTCAGGAGATCATTCGACTTCATGGAGTACCTGTGAGCATTGTCAGTGATCGAGACCCCAGGTTTACTTCTAGGTTCTGGGGGAGTGTTCAGCGTGTGATGGGCACTACTCTCAGTTTGAGTACGGCCTATCATCCGGAGACAGATGGTCGGTCAGAGCGCACTATCCGTACTTTGGAGGATATGATTCGAGCGTGCACTATGGACTTTGGTTCAGCCTGGCAGGATCATTTACCATTGATTGAGTTCGCGTACAACAACAGCTATCATACCAGCATTGGGATGACTCGTTTTGAGGCTTTGTATGGGCGACGTTGTCGTACTCCACTCTTCT
Organism: Henckelia pumila; assembly: GCF_033568475.1. Taxonomy (NCBI): domain Eukaryota; kingdom Viridiplantae; phylum Streptophyta; class Magnoliopsida; order Lamiales; family Gesneriaceae; genus Henckelia; species Henckelia pumila. The sequence continues at coordinate 210,677,010 of NC_133123.1, forward strand.
GGGAAGAAGTGGGGGAGAGACAGGCTGAGGGACCGAAGTTAGTCCAGCAGATAGCAGATGTTGTTGATCAGATCAAGAAACGGATTAAGACTGCACAGGATCGTCAGGCCAGCTATGCTAATACCAAGCGTAGGCCTTTGCAGTTTGAGCTTGGGGAGAAAGTGTTTCTGAGAGTTTCACCTTTCCGCATGATTCTCAGATTTGGCCTTAAGGGCAAGTTGTCTCTCAGATTTATCGGTTCGTTTGAGATATTGGAGAACATTGGCAATTTGGCTTATCGTCTGGCATTGCCACCGTATATGTCCAGTATTCACGGCGTGTTCCACGTATCTCTATTGCGACGGTATGTGGCGGATCAGTCTCACATTCTACAACCATCTGAAGTTCAGGTGGATATAGATTTGACTTAGTAGAGAGACCTATTTGTATCCTGGATCATAAGGATAAGGTCTTGCGGAAAAAAAGTCATTCCTCTGGTTTTAGTTCAGTGGCAGCGTCGAGGCACTGAAGATGCCACTTGGGAGCTAGAAAGCAGGATGCGTTCAAAACATCTTGAGTTATTTTGATTTCCTTTTTGAGTTGTATTCACTTGTAAACTCTGTGAATTTTGCATTTGAATAGAAGAATTTTTCTGCATCTTGTTTTACATTCAGTACTTAAGATCTGATTTTAAGGACGAAATATCTTAAGTGGGGGAGAATGTAGTGGCCCATTCCCAGATTTAGTGAGTAACTGTTAATTAATCCAATTAACATGATTAAGGGAATTTCAATTGGATTAGCGGGGCCCGGAAATGGACCCAAAATGATCAGAAATTGTCCGGAGGGTCAGGAGAAACGGACGTAACGTTCGTGCCATCTAGAATGCGTCACTGCTTACGCACTTGATGTTGACGTTTGGACGCAATGATGGAGGAACGGATGTTCCGTTCGATGTCTATAAATAGAGGTGCCGAGATTCATTTCCAAGCACACCATTCACCTCTCTTCTCTCAATCCCTTGGTCTTCTAGCTTAGATCTAGGGCATTCTAGGCATTCCGTTGGGAATCCGGAAGTGGCATAGAGGTCCAGGCGTCGTAGCGAAGCTGCGGCCTAGTTTTGAGGCAAGCGACACGACGGACGCAGGTATAGCTTTTGCTTCCTAAAAATATTTAGGAGTATGCAATAGCTTAGTTAAGGCTTTTAGAGCACTTTAATGATATTAGTATCATTTGGCATTGTAGTGCGGATTATAGGCGTAGACCTAGAGCTGGTAGAACGCGCCTAGCATTTTAGGTACGAAAGTACTGTTCGAGATATCCTGACTGAGTATGCATGTATTTTGTGACTGCATGATTTATATGACATGATTTTATGATGCATACATATGCATCTTGAGCTATCTCTTTTGAGATGTCTGTTAGTAGGGTGCTACCCTATCCTGTTAGTGGATGGACTTCCATCGATTTGGGTCCGGCGTATCCACTAGTATTTCGGTATGTGAGCCACCTCCTAAAGCGACGGCACAGCGTGCTACATACCAGGGCCCGGTCAGTCTTTGTTATCTGATTCTTGACCTCTAGTCAGTAGGCGGTACACTTGCATTCATGTATACTCATTCTCTCGTGCTGAGCATTTTATGCTCATGTCTCGTACTTTGTGTTTCTGGACACCCTATTCCATGGAGCAGGTTTGCAATTGGATGAGGCGGGTGGATCCAAGAGGGGCTAGGCAGTGGTTGGCCAGCTAGAGCTTCGCCTAGGGTTTTATTTCTGTTGTGATTGGGTTTATATACTATTCGATTTGGTTGTATAATATTTGGGTATTGCATATTCCTTTCCTTGGGATTGTATTAATATTTATTGTTTCCGCAGCTTATTCTGGTTTACTATTTGATTAAGTTAATTGCATGCCTAAGTTCTGTTTAGTAGGTGATCTTGGTAAGGGTCACTACATTCTACCTCTCCTTCTCGGCTTGTGTTCTCCGGCCACCAAGCATGCACCCAAAACTCATCGCGCACTGCCGGTTGTCACCTCGGTTCTTCTCTAGTTCAGCTCGATCGTCGTCACTATTTTTGCTACGCCACCCTTCAGCCACCAAACACCCCTGTTCGGTTCCACTCCTCCCTGCGCATCCCCTCTGTTCTTGTTAATCAAATACTTCCATCTATCTCCGCTAATATGGGTCTTGTCGGAAAGTTTTTTAATCAAGCGCCACGTGAAAGTTATGATCTCGCTAAACTCCATCGTTCACCAATTCCCGAGAGGGAAGTTGAACTCACTTTTAGAGATAGTGGAGTTGTGATTGCGATAGGCATAGAGATTGGCGTACATTTTGTCAACAGCCTAAAGCGGCCATTGTTCCTCTTGTACGTGAGTTTTATGCTAATGCGACGGAAAGGGAGGATGTGAAAGCCTACGTTAAAGGCAAATTGGTTTCTTTTGATGAGAATGTGTTGAATGAGCTTCTTGAGACTCTAAACGTTGATGATAGTCTTTATCAGAGTCTCAAGGCATACGCGGATCTTAACGAGGTTTTGGCCCAACTGTGCTATGATGGAGCATCATGGCATGATCATGTCAATTTTTAGTTTTTCTCGGAGCGCTATTTACATGTGGACCCGGCTTTTTGGTATGTCTTCCTGACCAAATGATTGATGCCTATTTTGCATAGCAGTGATGTCACAATTGATCGTGCTTTGCTTCTCTACACTCTTGATCTAGATTGGCCGAGTGATTCACAGTGAGATCAGACGATCAATATATTTTATGTCGTTGGGCCTGTTCTTTTCGACTATTATGTCAGAACTGTGTGTACGAGTCGGTGTTCAAACTTGAGGGGATGAGTGGTTACAACCGATGCGCCCTGTAACGCCACAAAATTAGCATATTCGGGATTATATGAGATTAAGATTGATAATTGGATATTAGGGAACTTGAGGATTTAATTGATATTTGATCAGGGATCGAATTGTAATTTCTAAAGAATTCAGGGACTAGACCACAACTCTTGACTTTAATAGATATTTAAGCCTCTTTGACTTCTTCTTCACTCCATTTCCTTCTTCTCCAACGCCTCCAACCTCCATTATCGCCCCTTTGAGATTTTTGATCTTCGATTTCCGCTCAATCCGCTCGATAGAATTTTAATTCGAAGGCAGATTCACGATCACGGCTGCGAAAGCTCCGTTGTACCGTAAGTTTTTCTTCGATCAAATTTACTTCGATTTTTGGATGCCGTTAGAATTCGATGATTTTCGGATATATCATTCTTGAGCTAGGATAGATCGTATATTTGAAGTCGGAACGGAAAAAGAACGACGTTTGGATTTGTTAGGAATTTTGGAAGAATAATTCAAAATCTTGGGTTTTGAGATTTGTTGGTATTGTGTTGATTTGGTTGAATTATAGTTGTTATGAGTTGATTAGATTGATTGCAAGATGTTTGCATTTTCGGATAGTTGAATTTATAGCCGTTATGCCGTCGGTTTGAGATTTTGGGATTTTAGGAGTTTGAATTAAGTCTTTGAATCGACTTGAATCGGATTGATAGATATTGAATGTTTTTGTATGTTCGTACAGATTTGACTAAAGATTGTGGAGTTCAGAATTGAAAGAATTTGAATCGTTGAAGATTTGATCGAGTTTTGGTAAAGAGCTTTCTTTAATCGTTGAGTTACGATTGAATGGATTCTGATTAGAAGTCTCACTCTTATTGTTGTAGCTTGATCGAGATTGGAAGCTACGTCAAATCAAAGAAGAGGTAAAAGACGATATCGATTGGAAAGGGATGAATACTCGAGTTTCGATTGATTCTCGAGTCCCTAAATCACATACATGCATGGATACCTGTTTAGGTTGATTGAATGCATTGATTGAATTTCTTAAACGTATTACGATTACCATATGCATTCATATTGAGCCGGAAGATTTGATTACCTTTTGAATTAGACGATTTGGGGATTATAGTAGAGGGGAATTGGGAGGCGAGTTACTCCAATGACCTGATTTAACTCTCTATAAATTCTCAAAAGTCTAGAGGAATGAGATATACCGCATTCACCTCGATCGGGAGAGTCGGTGAGATCGCGGTGATATATCTCGGCCTCGGGATCCCAATTAAAGAAGATATACCCTTTGATTATCTGATTAGATAATCTTGAACCCTGATGACATGCACTGCATTTTATTGCATTTGAATTGAGTTATTGTTTCATGTTGTTGATACACTATGTGAAATTGCATGTCTGGTTGTTACGTATATCAGGATTTTATATATTACATGGAATACTTATTTTGTCTCTTTTACTGGGAATGTTATTCTCACCGGAGTTATCCGGCTATTGTTTTGTATTTGTATGTGTGCTTGGCAACAGGTGGGACAAGACCAAGTCAAGGATCGCATGACTAGATCGAGTTGGGAATGATAGAAGTGAGGACATGGTTTTTTATAAGTCGAGTTGTGCATTCGAACTTATTGTGTATTTTGGATTGTAAACTAGAACCGATTCATGTTCTACGCTTCTGTATATTTGTACAACTTAGAAATTATCTGGTATGGATTTAGGCATGTTGTATGAAATGAAGTTTTTGAGTGTTGAAATGGAGTTGAGATAAATTCTGAATTTCTGGTTCAGGATTGATCTCGCTCGAGCGGAGGATTCTTATCGCTCGAGCGAGGCTTGTATTTTTTTGAGACAGAGTTTTCCTCGATCAAGCGGACGTTTTATTCCGCTCGAGAGAGAGCCTTTGTTGGCTCTCGGGCTGTGTTTTGCTCGCTCGAGCGGAAGATTTTTACCGCTCGAGCGAGGCCCCTTTTAAAAAAAATCTCTTATTGTTTAATCTCTTGGATCTTAGTGGTTGGTTGTTGGATTTATTCTTGATTAGAAGATTAGAACTGAGGTGCTCACATTAAGTGGTATCAGAGAGATAATTTCTCGGACTGTATTAGAAGTGATCGGGGTAGATCGAGTCCGCTTGATTTAATTTTTCTCGCATGAGATTGAACTCTTTATTGATTATTTGATTTCCATGCGAGCATGCTTTATTATTCAGAAATTATTTGAATTACATGATTCTGTGATTTAAATATTAAGGCATGATATATTAGAAATGCGGATTTAAATATTCCTGATATGGAATGAAATTTGTGAACAAAGATTAGGGATACGAGATTGTTGAAATTGAGATATTTGTGTCCTAATTCTATTGAATATGAGATAGGTTTCCTGGATGAATTTTGAACAGGAAACATTTAGTAGCGAACCCCGATCGAACAGAATTGTTCTGAGACTGAACGAATGGATGTCACTCCGACACCGATGGAAGCTTTAATGATGAGGTTTCAGTTGTTTAACCCGCCGACTCTGAGGAGTATTGAGAATGCTAATAGCTGTGAAAGTTGGTTGGAAGAAATTAATCAGTTGCTTGATTCTCTAGGATACACCGATGACCGACGAATTCGGTTAGTTATGTACCAACTGCAAGGTATTGCGAAAAGTTGGTGGATATCGAAGAAGAAAGCTTTAGAGAATCAAGGTTCGGTCATTTTGTGGAGTCTGTTTAGATCCAAATTTCTTCGAAAAATTCTGTTTCAGCATTCGACTCGATATAGAGGGAGTAAATTAGAGAACACCTTCAACCGAAGAGTAAACAATTCAAGAAGTCTGGGAGTAGTTCTTCTAGCTCCAGTGACTCGAAGCAGCTTGGTTCAGGAAAGAGCTCAGGATCTTCTGGCATATCTTGCAACAATTGTGGAGATCGACACCTCAGTGAACATTGTCTTGGTTTTTATGGGAGCTGCAATATCTGCCATCAGACAGGACACTATGCTAGGAGATGTCCAATGTCGTTGGTGAAAGAGTGGGTGCCCGGTTAGCCAACTTATGGCTAAGGGCTTTTATGACTCTATGTAAAACAATCTTTTGTTTAATATAATTTACACTTTTATAATGGTATTGACTTTATCTTTCTTCATATTGTTATATTATGATATACTATTGTTGTTTTGATAAAGACCTTGAATATACTATAGTGTATGTAAGATGTGGTAGCACATGGGGATGGCTATCATGAAACACATCTTATAGTCACTGTATATTCTAAACAGTTCCTAGTCAATTGAGTCGTCCGCAAATAAGGATAAGGATCGCTCGAGATTCAGACTAGCATTTGCGATGCCGAGTACCACGTTTTATTGGTATGGAACATAGAGATGTTCAAATCATGCAAATGGATATTCATATGATGAATGATCGAACTACCCTATTCGGACTTTCCAAGTGGTTATCACTTATCGAGTGGATAAAGTCCGCGGTTTTGGTTGTACACCATTAGTTCTTATTACTTGAAACATCATTGAGACTCTATATCCTAGTACTGTACTTTGACTCGTTTACCGACTCTATTGGGGTCATCAGGTGTCGGGATTGGGTACAGTTACGACACATATAGGATTCGATGCTTTTTTGTCAAGGATTCACCACATACTTGCGAGTGTGGATATCCTATGCGATCTGAGGAGATATTAGTGTGACGAATCTCTGGCCAGAGTACATGATGTGTTTTAGGTTACTTGGTGTTCCTAGTAACACATGTGATGTCACTAATAGATCTCCAAGATGTTATGCATAGTTATCGAATCTCGAACGACTCTCGATGCACCAATGGTTGTTGATTCGATCGGGATATATGGTTGAAGGGACCGTACTGTACGCTAACTAAAATCTACTGGTTCTTGCAGGCACTATCAGTAATACCTAGGGAATCATGGGGCGATGTTGCTAGGCGCTCTTACCATGATTCGATGGGTAAGTCGGAAATTGTTGTTCCAAGTCATAAGGAGTTGTGAGCCCACGGCTAGCTGTATTCCTGAACCATTGAGGGTTACACAAGTAATGGATTACTAAAACCCCGTAGAGATAGTTAAATTTAAAGAGTTAAATTTAATGAAAGAGAAGTTGGACTTCTTAACTAAAGGGAGTGGGATTTCCTAAAATGACATAGGGATGGGCATTTTTGAAAATCACTGAATTCGGATTCAGAAAAATTATCTTGACTCTAAAAGATGCAGAAATGGTTTCAGTGCACATTGGTGAAATCAGTTTATCAATCGGAGTCACGATGAATTTTATATTAATTTCTATAACAACAGGCTTGGCTTGTTGGGCTTAAGTTATGGATTGTAGACTTTAAGGAGTTAGAGTTCTGATACAATTATAACTAGAAATTATCTATAAATAAAGGTGTTGGGTTCGAAAATTAGATAGATAGTATATTGCAATTTTCGAAAATACACTCTAGAATTTTCAAGGGGATTTTCGAAATCCTCTATCCTTTTTGGAGAAAATTCGACTTGTGATTTTTGTGAAAAATTACAAATTGAATTAACAGATCATATCTGTTTATTCTCTACGTAAAACTTCTGATTGATTTCTAGTGCAGTCAATCAGAGGGTTTCTGTTTTTTGTTCGTGGACCTAATTCCGGAGTTAGATCGTGACTGTCATCGGTTCCTGGGATTTACAAGAAGAGCAGATTAAATTCTGTTGGAGTCCACGATCAAGCCTTTGCTTGACGAGGTAAAAATTTAATTGTGATTTTATTTTTACTTGAACAAATTTAATCGTAAAAGTTTTGATACCCATATATGGAATCGTTCCATATAATAAAATAAAATTTTAAACTTCCGCTGCACCGGGTATCAATTCTTAATTGATCTGAACACGTTTTCAAACAGTGGTATCAAAGACAGGTTGCTCAGATCAAACGATTAAATTAATCGATTGTACAAAATTTTTAAGCCTCGGTTTTTGAAACAAAAAGAAAATTTAAAATTGAATTTTAATGGGTAAATCGGGCAGCGATTGGATCGCTCCCAGGGCAACGATCGTCGCTGCCCAAGGGGCAGCGACGTGCTGCCCGGGATTGTCCCGGGCAGCCCGGAAAAATTATTTTTAATTTTTAATTAAAATTTTAATTTTTTGAAATTTTAGTTTTTGATCCGATCGAAAATTGTTTTTTGATTGGTTCACGAGGCATCGGATAGAATTGTTCGAGTCCAAAAATTTTAAAATTGATTTTTGGATAAATTTGAATTTTTGGAAAATTTATAAATTTTATCCGTTAAATTAAATTTTATAAAATTAATTATTTTGGTACGATTTATGATAAGATATGATCTTATGGATGGATAAGATAAAATATGATTTTATCTTTTAAATTATGATGCCTTTGCATGTTTATCCAATTATTTAATTATTGAATTAATTAATGGATAAAGGATGATCGTGTGGGGACCTCGGGTTGCTAATCTCATCTTAGGGCCATAGACGATTAATCAACAATTAATCATATAATAAAAGAATATTCAAACCAAATTTTTTTTTTTCAGTACCCCACGAGCGCCCGCGCCCCATTCAGGCGCGCCCGCGCACAGGTTTCGGACAGAATCTGGTAAAATGATAAACATAAAAGTTGTAGATCTTTGTCTTAGCTTTCCAATGCCACAAACCGCACCCTAATCGGAGTTTTCAATAAAAAGTTATGCTCATTCTACCAAGAAGGGTCGGTGTAGAAATTTACAAAAATTATCAAAAGCTACAACAAAGATCAAAGTTGCTAGGGCTATTTCAAATCTGAAAAATTGCATACATAATCTCAATATGTCCGAAGCATAAACACATGCATATCTAGACATAACAATAATCGCATACATGTTTCTAAGGTGCAATACAATAAACTCAATTCTAAGTTTTCTAAGCTCAAACTAAATCAACACCTTCTAACATGCATTTGACAGCAATCTATTCTTAGCCCGAAGTCTCCACATGCTAATCTTTCTCAATCTTGAGCTATCCAAGCCACATCTGACTCGCTCATGCCCCAAACCTGGTGCAATGCACACATACAAACAAAGCAACAGCCGGATAACTTCGGTGAGAATAAATCTCAGTATGAACAACATGCATATACATCAGTTAAACATATGATATCTATATGCCAAATGAATCATAAATCTTCAATCATGTAATAGGAGGTAAAACATGATAGTATGTTCATCTTTAATACCAAGTATATAAACTCATTCAAATCTTGAATGTCATAACATAACATGCCAGCATTTATAAACACATATTCTAATCCCTAGAAATCTCTAGGTTAATGCATAAATGCAATGCATGTGCCAAGGAATAGGCTATCGAATCTGATATCAATAAATCGTAATTCTGGGATCCCGGGGAAATACAATCTTTAACTAACCACCGACTCTCCCAATCGAGGTGGCGTCAAATCTCTCAATCCCCTGACGTTGGTTCAACTATAGTGAGTTATCTAGCTCTGGAAATAAATCTATATTCCGTGCCATGAGTCATCTGACTCTGGAAGTAAATCTACATTCCGTGCCACTCAACTACAGTTCTCCAAACGTCATCTGCATTCTAGGCCTTTCAACCCTCTGTGCTTTTTAAGCTGGAGTTCAAGATGAATGCAACATAATCTGAATGCATCAAATCATACATAAGCAAAAACAACATCTTGAACACATCAATCATATAATCATATGATCATATAATCACTCAAAGATACCGACAAATCTGTAAGCATCACATGAAATATATAAGACATGTTCAATACAGAACATAATATAAATCAAAGAAGACAAGTAAACATTGACATAAATATTCTGGAAATTCAAGAAGATATCTGTCTTGAATAATCTATCCCATTTATGTAAACGTAAACAATAACATATATTAAACATGTATGTACGTGATTTTAGGCAACTCGATAATTAGAAACAACCTCGAGTTATTCTGCCCATCTTATTAATGTCTATTCATACCTGCATTTCTGATTCAAATAGCTGACCCTCTGTCAATTCTTGATCAACTACAAACTGTCCAAATCTGACATCAAATTCTGCTTATTTCAATCAGTGCTACTTGAAGGTATTCTTGATTCAACTTCAAACACTTCAAGTCATTCGAACTTGAACTCGTCAATTCAACTTCGATAATTTTTAAGTCAAATCTGAAATAATGTATAACATATCTAAACATCAATTTCCAATCTGAATCGATGTTTCTTTAAAGCTGATACATTTCAAATCTGACTAACACAATCGGAATTCAAACCGACGTCACAACTATTCGAATTCGATAAATCTTTTGATTCAAATATCATTATACCTTCATTCTAAATATAACCACATATTCAATTCATCCACTAAACACTTGAATATGAGCTCTAGACATATAGAATGAATAGCAATTCAAAATCTTGAACCGGCGGCGTAACGGATTAAAACCGGAAATTCTAAAAGCTTAAACATCAATTAGACAATCTTATAAGTATCATAACATCCATAATTCAGCAGCCTAATCACGTGAATTTCAGCCCTCAAAATTCAGAATTTCGATAATTCTTTCAATATTCCAAAACATGTCCAAACGACGATCTTTTCTCGATCCGTCTTAGATATGCTATCGTCGTATATGCTAGAACACGTTTATACAATCAAATCTTAATTCTAACAACAACATAAAATTCAAACATGGTAGAACTTCATAAAACTTACGTCAAAACGTAGCACTCGGAGCTGTGATCGCAAATATATGATCAATCGGAAATTCTACCGGGCGGATCAAAAGATATCGGAGTTGAAAATCAAAATTTGCTTGAAACCCTTTATTCTCCCTTCTCTCGGTCACTTGCTGAACATTCTGAAGAATTCCTGCTGATTACACGTTTTTATTCAGCCAAGTTGCAAGGAATTTGCAGTTTGGTCCCTGCACTTTGGCCTAATTGCAATTCAGTCCCTGAACAAGCGATTTAATTCAATTTCAATCCTAAATAATTTAAAAATATTAGAATTCAAGTCTAAACTCTACATATTCTCAAATTAAATATTCTTGGATTAAAATTAAATCATTTCGGACATTATTGCACTTTAGTCCCTGAATTGCTCAATATTTGCAAATTGGCCCTTTCTCGGATTTTATCCTCAAAATTCATTCTTGATATTTATCATCTTGGAATTCACATCTTAACTTCCATAAATATAAATTGAAAATATTTTTAATCTTTTAATTTAAGAATTCCGGATAATAAACTTCTTAAAATCCGAAAATCCTCAAATTAAATATTTCTAACCCGAAATTGCAATTCCACATTTCTTAACTTCTTCAAATAAATATTTTCTCATATCCGGAATTTAAATCTTAAATCCCGTCATTAAGAACTTAATATTTTCGGGCCTTACAATTCCTCTCCTCTAAGGAATGATTTCGTCCTCGAAATCGCATTCGATCTTACTGCTGATTCTCATAAGTTGTATAGCTGACTGAAGTAATACTGACTTCAATTCTCTGAGCTTTCGATATCTATTCTGATATCTTATCTTCTATCATAGCTTAATCTTCTTTCTGATTGTTTCTGCAATCATATCTATTCGCATTCACATATAATCGTTGAGTCAACTTATATCTAAGTTGCTCTTTCTTGTGATCTAACTCTGCATAAATTACTTTGTCTTGCTTACAATCTTATCAACTTCTGTTGCATCTGAATTGAATACACATACATGTTCTAGCTGATATTATTCAGCCAATGCATATGGATAACAATTCATCTATCTGATACTTCATGCTTGAGTATTAATCAATAAGCTAGATCAAATACTCATAGAAATCAATTCTGAAATTTCTTTCTAAATATACTGATGTTCGATAAACAATTTCTGAATTGATCATTCTGCTCAGGCTTCAAATCTCTATATCTGTTGCCCATTTTCTAGCTCAGTCACTGCTGTTCTATTTCTGTTCAAAACAATCTTCACATTCTCTATCATTTCTTGACTCATAGCTGGTCAAATAGCTGATAGTTCTGAAAGATCATTTCTATATAAAGACATTTCTGTGTTTCTGATCAATCAATCATCAAAATATTGTCTTTATATCAATCAAATAGCTGTCACATGAATCATAGTAATCACGTGGCAAATAATCAAGCAACTCGTACCGAATCTAGTACTATAGTTCTGAGCATATCCTCGGAAATCTGGATAATCACATCTGATAGTCCACTAATCAGAGGATGGTATATTGAAATCTCATACAACCAAACACTCAGAACATCTGACAATCAATGCCACAATCTAGAAAACAGATCTAAAGTTTCTATCTTGACAATAGATTTCCATAATTCCTGTAATCTGATCATCTTGCTAAATGCATGACAAGTATCTTTTATGTTTGTATCATATCTAATACAACATATTCATAAATCTGTCGAAATATACTACACTCTAAACCGCAAAATCATGACGATTCGAGTAGATTCAAACTAAAGTCGTTTACAACGTTGATCTTCTTTCAACTCTTATGTAACTAATCTGTTACATAAACCACTTGCGTTCTTCTTTCTGCTTCTTTTACTGGAATTTTAATATTGATAATGTTAATTCTGTCGTATATGCTTTCATTTCTTTCACTAATACTTATTTCCAAGTAATACTACATGTAAATCATACATGTTTAGACAACTGAATGGATATTCATATGTTGTCATATGCCTCTTTCAGAATCTGATATTCCATATCTAGAATATCTGGCATAATCAAACGATTATTCACCGCAAAAATTCATCTGTTCTGCTCTGCTGTCTTATCTCTTATCTTAATCTAGCGTTCTCAATCAATATTCTATTGCTTGATCTTAGATCAATGTTACTTTTATCGTTCCAAACCAATCGAGTTTAGCTTGGATCGCAACAAGTCTGATCGTTTAAGTATCTGTCAAGCATAAATATTCAACAAGTACAAATCCGTACCCAATAAATTCATCAATTATCTAAAACCCATAAATCTTTCTTCTAGTCTGAATCTGAATTTCTATCAGTTACGAGCCAAATACATCAAGATACACTGAATAAACACATCAAATAATCAATAATTCTCAAATTTCAAATTAAAGGAACTCGCTCAAGGAAATGTCAGTCAAAATCAAATATTCTGAATGACAGCGAGTGAATCAAAGCTGACTCTAGCAAAATAAGAGTCGATCAATATCAATCGAGGTCAAATAACACAACCTCTGAATCGATATCAAGAAGTTCAAGAATCATGATTTCTATGATGTAATAGCTTCAGCAAAATTGAAGATAAAGCTCAACTGTAACTAATTTTTCTGATTCTCTAATGATATGAGTTCATTTATTAATTCTGAGCTGACAATAGTCGAATATAATATTTTCGACATAACTTATCGTCATAGAATCATTTCGGTACTACATAACTCTTTTCTACGCAATCTGCTAGTTGTTTCTGAAGTTTTTCAGTTCACGTAATGCTCTTCTATACGAGTTGCCATAATACTTTTGTACTAGACACCACTCTATATAGAACTGAATTCATGTCGTAGAAAGGTCACAATATGTCATTGAACTATTTCTGTACAGTCTAACCACTGACATAGCTGTCAATTCTAGGTTAATGCTGTACTAGTTCAGTATATTGACTAGACTTCTACTGACATTCTTCTACAGTTAACATGATCTAATTAATACCGAAATAACAAAATCTTATGTCTGAAACTCATATCATACATTTCTATACATTTCTATTGCTTTATCATTGCACAAATTTCTAACTTAATATCCCATATCTGATATTAGTACATTCAATCTTATTTCCTCAATTCTATATTGCATCGTCTATAACTAATCTTTCACATGCATTCCATCTACTTAAAGACAAAATCTCGGCAAATACAATAAATAAAGTCTCATCAGATACAGATTATAGCATAACAAATCACTGATCTATGAATGTATGCTATATAAGCAATATACAAGTGGTTAACTAGAATTAACTCACTTACCTGTAAGATTCTTATTTGATACAACTTGAGCCGCATTTTCTGTACTTGCTTATTGCCTAAACAATTATCTGTCATTCAACTGTTCTCTTGATCTGTTTCAGCTAGGGGACTTATGCTTATAGTTATTCATTTGCTGACGTTGAGATTGAATTAATCTTTGCTGATGTTGCCACTATTTCTTGCTGTTCTGCTGCATAGCTATACTGCTATGGAATATCTGGTGATTATCATAATTGTGAGGCGTGAATAAGAATTCAACTCTGCCTCATACTACCGGTTCATGATTTTGTTTTGTTTTGTTTTTTTTTTTCTGGCTTCACCAACTTCTAGCTAAGTCCTGGAGTTGATATAAAATCAAGCTGATTCTATGTTCATCTGAATATTCTTCACTTGAACAACTGATTCAGCTTTTCAATTCAACCCCTTTCTAGACATAGCATATTCTGTATCTTTCTGAGTTGGCGAGTACTAGCTTTGGAGTTGTTCAACTAACATACTCCTCAGGGCAATCATCATATCGATCGGCTCAAAAACTTACCTCAACTCTGTTCTGTTCTGTCTGCGGTTCTGTTCTGTATGAGGTTCTCATTCTATCTGTAAAATCTGTCTTATGCAATAACAGAAGCAATATATATGGCAGATATTATAACATACAATGTCAGTATATCGTACATATAATCTCATGCTTCTTAATAGAACACATACTTGCAATTTCTCATGCTTTTTCACATATTACATGCTTAAAACGAATTCACTTATTCTAATGAATTCAAGAAATCAGGCATACATAACAACATATAAGCATGTAATTCTTATCTCAATAAAGCAAGTAGTGTTCAATCAAGCAATCATAGTCGCATACAATTCTGTAAAGCAAGTAAAGCATACTCATGCCATACTATAAATGCATGCGACTCAATCTACCCCGCTCAACTTCTATCTTAGTCCAAGACTTTATGCTCTGATACCACCTGTTGTGGAGACCTCGGGTTTCTAATCTCATCTTAGGGCCATAGACGATTAATCAACAATTAATCATATAATAAAAGAATATTCAAACCAAATTTATTTTTTTTTTCAGTACCCCACGAGCGCCCGTGCCCCATTCAGGCGCGCCCGCGCATAGGTTTCGTACAGAATCTGGTAAAATGATAAACATAAAAGTTGTGATCTTTGTCTTAGCTTTCCAATGCCGCAAACCGCACCCTAATCGGAGTTTTCAGTAAAAGGTTATGCTCATTCTACCAAGAAGGGTCGGTGCAGAAATTTACAAAAATTATCAAAAGCTACAACAAAGATCAAAGTTGCTAGGGCTATTTCAAATCTGAAAAATTGCATACATAATCTCAATATGTCCGAAGCATAAACACATGCATATCTAGACATAACAATAATCGCATACATGTTTCTAAGGTGCAATACAATAAACTCAATTCTAAGTTTTCTAAGCTCAAACTAAATCAACACCTTCTAACATGCATTTGACAGCAATCTATTCTTAGCCCGAAGTCTCCACATGCTAATCTTTCTCAATCTTGAGCTATCCAAGCCACATCTGACTCGCTCATGCCCCAAACCTGGTGCAATGCACACATACAAACAAAGCAACAACCGGATAACTCCGGTGAGAATAAATCTCAGTATGAACAACATGCATATACATCAGTTAAACATATGATATCTATATGCCAAATGAATCATAAATCTTCAATCATGTAATAGGAGGTAAAACATGATAGTATGTTCATCTTTAATACCAAGTATATAAACTCATTCAAATCTTGAATGTCATAACATAACATGCCAGCATTTATAAACACATATTCTAATCCCTAGAAATCTCTAGGTTAATGCATAAATGCAATGCATGTGCCAAGGAATAGGCTATCGAATCTGATATCAATAAATCGTAATTCTGGGATCCCGGGGAAATACAATCTTTAACTAACCACCGACTCTCCCAATCGAGGTGGCGTCAAATCTCTCAATCCCCTGACGTTGGTTCAACTATAGTGAGTTATCTAGCTCTGGAAATAAATCTATATTCCGTGCCATGAGTCATCTGACTCTGGAAGTAAATCTACATTCCGTGCCACTCAACTACAGTTTTCCAAACGTCATCTGCATTCTAGGCCTTTCAACCCTCTGTGCTTTTTAAGCTGGAGTTCAAGATGAATGCAACATAATCTGAATGCATCAAATCATACATAAGCTAAAACAACATCTTGAACACATCAATCATATAATCATATGATCATATAATCACTCAAAGATACCGACAAATCTGTAAGCATCACATGGAATATGTAAGACATGTTCAATATAGAACATAATATAAATCAAAGAAGACAAGTAAACATTGACATAAATATTCTGGAAATTCAAGAAGATATCTGTCTTGAATAATCTATCCCATTTATGTAAACGTAAACAATAACATATATTAAACATGTATGTACGTGATTTTAGGAAACTCGATAATTAGAAACAACCTCGAGTTATTCTGCCCATCTTATTAATGTCTATTCATACCTGCATTTCTGATTCAAATAGCTGACCCTCTGTCAATTCTTGATCAACTACAAGCTGTCCAAATCTGACATCAAATTCTGCTTATTTCAATCAGTGCTACTTGAAGGTATTCTTGATTCAACTTCAAACACTTCAAGTCATTCGAACTTGAACTCGTCAATTCAACTTCGATAATTTTTAAGTCAAATCTGAAATAATGTATAACATATCTAAACATCAATTTCCAATCTGAATCGATGTTTCTTTAAAGCTGATACATTTCAAATCTGACTAACACAATCGGAATTCAAACCGACGTCACAACTATTCGAATTCGATAAATCTTTCGATTCAAATATCATTATACCTTCATTCTAAATATAACCACATATTCAATTCATCCACTAAACACTTGAATATGAGCTCTAGACATATAGAATGAATAGCAATTCAAAATCTTGAACCGGCGGCGTAACGGATTAAAACCGGAAATTCTAAAAGCTTAAACATCAATTATACAATCTTATAAGTATCATAACATCCATAATTCAGCAGCCTAATCACGTGAATTGCAGCCCTCAAAATTCAGAATTTCGATAATTCTTTCAATATTCCAAAACATGTCCAAACGACGATCTTTTCTCGATCCGTCTTAGATATGCTATCGTCGTATATGCTAGAACACGTTTATACAATCAAATCTTAATTCTAACAACAACATAAAATTCAAACATGGTAGAACTTCATAAAACTTACGTCAAAACGTAGCACTCGGAGCTGTGATCGCAAATATATGATCAATCGAAAATTCTACCGGGCGGATCAAAAGATATCGGAGTTGAAAATCAAAATTTGCTTGAAACCCTTTCTTCTCCCTTCTCTCGGTCACTTGCTGAACATTCTGAAGAATTCCTGCTGATTACACGTTTTTATTCAGCCAAGTTGCAAGGAATTTGCAGTTTGGTCCCTGCACTTTGGCCTAATTGTAATTCAGTCCCTGAACAAGCGATTTAATTCAATTTCAATCCTAAATAATTTAAAAATATTAGAATTCAAGTCTAAACTCTACATATTCTCAAATTAAATATTCTTGGATTAAAATTAAATCATTTCGGACATTATTGCACTTTAGTCCCTGAATTGCTCAATATTTGCAAATTGGCCCTTTCTCGGATTTTATCCTCAAAATTCATTCTTGATATTTATCATCTTGGAATTCACATCTTAACTTCCATAAATATAAATTGCAAATATTTTTAATCTTTTAATTTAAGAATTCCGGATAATAAACTTCTTAAAATCCGAAAATCCTCAAATTAAATATTTCTGACCCGAAATTGCAATTCCACATTTCTTAACTTCTTCAAATAAATATTTTCTCATATCCGGAATTTAAATCTTAAATCCCGTCATTAAGAACTTAATATTTTCGGGCCTTACAGATCGATTGCCATGACCAATGTTTTAGGTGTATGTTAGGTGATTTACATTTGTCTTATTGTTGTTGGTGTTTATTAATGGGCTTGGTTTATAGCCCAATATGATTGTCATATGTAATAAAAGTGGGTATGGTTTATGCCCCGTTCCCACCCCTAAAAATGTATCCCATATTTGTCATCGAAATTTATTGTAAATTTATTAGACTTAGTGGGAGACAAAGATTTGAAGAAATGGCGGGCCCAGCAGACAATGAAGACCGAAAAAATGTAAATTGGAAGCTCAATGTAATAGGATTGCATTGCATACTTGCATATCACCTAGGATTGGACTTAGACTCGTGATTGGCAACCACGGGTCGATTAGTTAATGGGATCGATCATCCTTAAATAATATATGATATTATTGATGTATGGATGTTTAGACTAAATTGTATGAATCCCGCAAGCATACATAAATTGCATGATGAGACAAATTTTCAAAATTAAAAATTCCTCATTTTAAATATGATTTAAAATTGATATCAAGATTAATAAAAAGGGAATTTAAATATTGTTTAAATATTCCTACCTTCCATCAACGATCAATGTATGAGATGCTACCCGCGGATACGGTCCGACTCATATTATTGGGGGGGCCCGTTCGTCGGAAAGCTGTACATTGGATCGACACATGTTGTAAGTTGGGTGGAACTCCCATGGGATTGGCTCATATTATTAGGGATCCACATGGCGACCGTCCATCACAACTTAATATTGATGGGTTATCTTGACATGTCACAATAAACGGCGTCATATTATTTGGCCCTTATTGGACATGAGGTAAAAACATGGGGGTTACTTTGGAAGTAATTGGGCTCTACCTTTTGAAAATTATGGTTGGCTGATATTATTCGGGATCATGATTTGTCAATTGGACTCCATGTTCTCACTAAGAAAAACAATTTCCCGTTTTCACTAGAGGGTAGTGAAATCGTTAAAATAGTGGGAGTGTAATTCATAAAATTAAAATTCGTCATATTTTATGTCTTAGTAAATTAATTAAACAATCATTGATTATTGTCTGTTTCCTTTTCAGTATACTATTACAATGACTTCTCGTAATCCACTGTTTTCAATTCTCGAACAAAGCAAATTGACTGGCGCAAACTATACGGAATGGTTCCGTAAGTTGAAAATTATTCTTACTTCGGAAAAAGCTTTCTACGTGTTAGAGAAGCCGCCTCCGAAGGAAGCCCCGGCTAATACAAGTACGGAAGAGTTGGCCAAACTTGATTTATGGTGGGACCATGATATCAAGGCCAAATGCTACATGCAGGCTTCGATGTCTGATGAGCTTCAAAGGAGATTCGAGGATACCGTGAATGCTGCTGACATTCACAAGAACCTCAAGGAACTCTTTGGAGCTCAGTCAAGATCGGAGAGGTATGCCACCATCAGAGAGCTCATGACGAGCCGCATGCGAGATGGGACTTCGGTCCGTGAGCATGGGGTGCGCATGATTGGGCTCATTGAAAAGTTGGTAACACTCGACTTGACTTTGGAGCATGAACTTAGCGCGGACTTGTTGCTTCTATCACTTCCTTCATCGTTTGACGGTTTTGTGATGAACTTCAATATGAACAAGATAGAGGCCACCCTTGAAGAGATGGTCAATATGCTTGTCACATATGAAGCCACACTAAAGAAGGATAAACCGGTACTCTTGGTTGGCTCCTCTTCTAACTCTAAGAAAGGACCAAGTGGAAAGGGTAAGAAACGTTCTGCCCCGCCCAAGAAGATTGTACCAAATAAGAAGGGAAAGGCCAAGGTTTCAAATGGGATAAAAGATGAAAACGTTTGCCATTACTGCAAGAAACCCGGTCATTGGAAACGTAACTGCAAGGAATACCTCGAACAGTTGCGAACTGCAAAGGGTATGTTTTACATTGAAATAAATGTTTCGCTTAATACTTCTTCTTGGGTATTGGATACCGGATGTGGATCTCACATTTGCAATGATTTGCAGGTGATGACAAGAAGTCGTAAGCTAAGGATGGGTGAGACCCAGCTAAGGCTCGGGAATGGTTCTAGAGTCGAAGCCAAAGCTATAGGAGACATTTATTTAGTTTTGCAGAACAATTTTAAGTTATTTTTTAGAGATGTTTTATATGTTCCGGATTTGGTCAAAAACATTATATCTATTTCTATGCTTGATAGAAATGGTTTTTCTTGCAATTTTGTGAATGGGATTTGCAATATTTACAAGAATGAATGTTTGATTGGAAATGGACAACTTGAAAACGATCTATATAGCTTAAAATTAAAAGACGTTCCAATTAATTATGTTGATAAACTGGTAACAACAATTAAAAGGAAGGACGATAGTCAAAACCCGGCAAACCTTTGGCATGCTAGGCTAGGTCATATTTCCTCAAGGAGGATGAACAAGCTAGTGGGAGAGGGCATGTTTGATATGTCTGATATTAACTTTCTACCTACTTGTGAGTCCTGTCTAAAGGGAAAAATGACTAAATCTCCTTTCAAAGGGAAACCTGAGCGTAGTCAAAATCTGTTGGAATTGATCCATACAGATGTTTGCGGTCCATTTAGGATTGGTACAAAATGTGGCAACACCTACTTCATTACCTTTACTGATGATCATTCTAGGTATGGGTATTTATATTTAATGAAATATAAGTCTGAAGCATTTGAAAGGTTCAAAGAATTCAAGGCTGAAGTAGAAAACAAACTAGGTAAAAGTATTAAGGCACTTCGATCGGATCGAGGTGGAGAATACTTAAGTACCGAGTTTTTGGACTATCTAAAAGAGAATGAGATCCTCTCTCAGTGGACTCCTCCTATGACACCTCAGCTTAATGGTGTTTCGGAGCGTCGCAATCGAACTTTGTTGGACATGGTTCGATCTATGATAAGCTTCACTTAGCTCCCACCTTCATTTTGGGGCTACGCGCTTGAAACGGCTGTATTGTTGTTAAACAACGTCCACACTAAAGCAGTAAATAAAACACCATACGAGTTATGGAATGGCAAAGCTCCTAAGTATTTGTACTTGAGAATTTGGGGATGTCCTGATTACGTGAAGCAGACAGTGGGAGATAAGTTGGATAGTCGATCCACCTTATGTTATTTTGTAGGGTATCCGAAGAATTCAATCGGATATTATTTCTATCATCCTGCTGAAACAAAAGTGTTTGTTTTAAGGAATGCCACCTTCTTGGAGTAGGAGTTCTTATTGGATAAGAAAGGCAAGATGATGGAACTCGAAGAAATTCGAGAAGAACCCGAGATACAAAATAACAATCCTACACCTCAAGAATCATCACAAGACACGCCTATTACTAGGAGATCTGAGAGGACTTCTAGGCCTCCTATTAGATATGGTCTTCTTCTTGAAGGGGATCAAAGTGAATCCGACATTGGATGTGATCCAAGAAACTTCAAGGAAGCAATTTCTGATGCGGATTCGAATTTATGGCTTGAAGCTATGCAATCGGAAATAGACTCGATGCATTCTAACCAAGTTTGGTCTTTAGTAGATCCTCCCGATGGAATTGTTCCAATTGGGTGCAAATGGATCTACAAGAGAAAGCTTGGGCCTGATGGAAAGGTATTGACCTACAAGACACGATTGGTGGCAAAAGGTTATACTCAAAGACAAGGAGTTGACTATGATGAAACCTTTTCACCAGTCGCAATGTTCAAGTCCATAAGAATCCTTATTGCCATTGCAGCATGGTATGACTATGAGATATGGCAAATGGATGTAAAGACTGCATTTCTTAATGGAAACATTAAAGAAGAGATCTATATGATGCAGCCTGAGGGATACACATCCATGGGAAGCGAGCATAAGGTATATAAGCTTCAGAGATCAATCTATGGTCTCAAACAAGCATCAAGAAGTTGGAACCAGAAATTTGATGAAACGATAAAGGATTTTGGTTTTATCAAGAACCCGGAGGAACCATGCGTGTACAAGAAAGTAGTTAAGAATGCGGTAACATTCTTAGTACTTTATGTTGATGACATCCTACTCATGGGGAATGATGTAGGGATGTTTCAGTCAACAAAGATATGGTTATCAAGTAGATTCTCGATGAAGGATTTAGGTGAGGCATCCTATATTCTAGGAATTCAGATCTATAGAGATAGATCTAAAAGAATGATAGGACTCACTCAATCAACCTACATCGACACCATATTGAAAAGGTTTTCTATGGATGAGTCCAAGAGAGGACATCTACCTATGTGTCATGGAGTTTCTCTATCCAAGTCTTTGTGTCCCAAGACTGACGAAGAGATAGAGAAGATGACACATGTGCCATATGCGTCAGCCATAGGTAGTATCATGTATGGGATGATATCTACCAGACCGGATGTGGCTTATGCTCTGAGCGTCACGAGCAGATACCAAGCCAATCCCGGTCAAATGCATTGGAAAGCCGTGAAGGATATTCTTAAGTACTTGCGAAGGACTAAGAAATTGTTCATGGTTTATGGAGGGAGAGAATTGAAGTTGGAAGGCTATACCAACTCTAGCTTCCAATGTGACGTGGATGACTCGAAATCAACCTCTGGATTTGTATTCGTGTTCAATGGCGGTGCTGTCTCTTGGAAGAGTTCCAAGCAGGACATCACAGCGGATTCCACCACTGAGGCAGAATACATTGCAGCATCAGCTGCTGCTAAAGAGGCGGTTTGGATAAGGAAATTCATCCAAGAGTTGGGTGTAATTCCTGAAGTTGTTGGTCCAGTCCCGGTGTACTGTGACAACACGGGTGCCATTGCTCAGGCAAAGGAACCAAGGTCTCATCAGAAGTCCAAACACGTACTGAGGAAATACCACATCATCCGGGAGATCGTGGAAAGAGGAGACATCAGTGTCGAGAGAGTGGCCTCTACAGACAATATCGCTGATCCGCTTACTAAGCCCTTGCCAGGACCATTGTTTGAGAAACATCGCGAAGCGATGGGATTACGTAGTATGACTAGTTGGCTTTAGGGCAAGTGGGAGATTGAAAGAGTGGGTGCCGGGTTAGCCAACTTGTGGCTAAGGGCTTTTATGACTCTATGTAAAACAATCTTTTGTTTAATATAATTTACACTTTTATAATGGTATTGACTTTATCTTTCTTCATATTGTTATATTATGATATACTATTGTTGTTTTGATAAAGACCTTGAATATACTATAGTGTATGTAAGATGTGATAGCACATGGGTGGCTATCATGAAACACATCTTATAGTCACTGTATATTCTAAACAGTTCCTAGTCAATTGAGCCGTCCGCAAATAAGGATAAGGATCGCTCGAGATTGAGATTTGAGATATTCTATTCAGAGGATCTCGTAGCATCTTATGCTTCAAGGTAGTTGAAGACGCACGAGACTCAATGTCAGTTTATGATTTGAGTCTCGCAACAATCTTATTGCTTGGAAGATCTGGCATGACTTTCTTTGCGAAGAGATTTCCGAAATCTGTTCTGATCCTAGAAGTTGAAGTTTTGATTCCCACAGTCCAAACTGAATATGAGATGGAGAAGAGAGTTAGATATGATGAAGAATCTGACTGTGAATTATATTATGATCAGGAGGAATCGAATGCAACAGCTAAGATTTTTAAGCCGAATGATCTGTTTTTATTTTATCTACTACCGTTGTTCTCTTGACCGATGATTGCTGCACTCTTGATTAGGGTCTGGAACAGATAGAAAGTCTATCAGAATTCTTTCATTCAACCCGAACCAGAGTTGAATGAGAAGATTGAGAACGCTTAGAAAATTTGATTCGATTTCTCAGAATCCGATGAAGAAAGATCATATCTGGGTATAGTCCGTGTTTCAAGTAAGTGTTGATGCCTTATTTGTGAGTAATCACTTTGTTGTGCCAGATGTTTCGGTTTGAGACAGCGTATCTTGATATTTGCACTTGGGAGTTTATTCAGTGTTCTTCGAGGTGACCGGAAGATGTTTGATGATTGGAGAAATCAGATCGGTTAGAGGACGATAAAGTATGAGGTTCGATGTATGGCTTTCGATGTTCTGAACTATATGCAGTTGATAGATGAGAGAGAGAATGATCTGATTGTTGGCTGTACAGTTATCTGTTCGGATTGGAGAGGGGATTTCCTTTTGATGGATGTTGTCCGAAGATATTGATCAGTCTGAGATTGAGATTTCATCTAAGTATGTTTAACCGATTGATGAATCTGCTACTGTTTTCGTACAGAATGAATTTTCAACTCGACCAGATGATTGAATTTTGTCGGAAGGATTGTCAGATTGCTTGATTTGCCGAATTTAGTCTTTTCAAACAGAGATCCTCGAGTCGCCCTATATTTTGGGCTTAGTCTTCAAAGAGACTTTTGATGTTCGATTACATCTGAGTTCAGTTATATCCTCAGAACGACGGACAGCCAGATCAAGCGATTCAAATTTTAAAGGATATTGTAGAGCCATAGTGCTTGAATTAGCACTAGTTGGAAAGTTCTTCACTCCTTGTGAAGTTGCGTACAACATTGCAGCTATCAGATGGTTATCTTGATGACAACTTTTGATGAGTTGTACGAGAAGAAATGAAAATCTTGATTGTTTGGGAATTATTTTCTGGGTTCCCTGATTTGGGACCAGATTTGTTTTGAAGTTCGAATGGATAGATGAAGAATTATCAGACGAGATTAGCGACGGCTCAGGATAGATAGACGAAGTATTCAAATTTCAGACGCAGATCGCTGTGTTTTGATCAGGGAGATCGAGTAATTCAGAAGAATTCTTCGTTCAGAGGTTTTTTTTTTATTCGAGAAGAGAGAGATCGTCTCCGAGTTTGGCCTATTCTTAGGAGATTCTGAAGAAGGTAGATGATATTGCCTTTAGACGTACGTTTGTTTCGTTTCTTTCTAGTTTTCACGATGTATTTTTCCGTTTGTTGTTGTGGAATATCACCAGATTATTCTTATGTTCTTCAACTGAAGAGACTGATAGTAGTGAGTCGTCGAGTTGCTTCGATCGATTCAGAGTTCCGACCGAAATTAGAAGCAGTTCTGAAACCATCCGATTCAGTTGGTGACAGTGCAGTTGAGCCATTACGGAATTGAAGAAGCAGTTTGAGAGACAGAAGTCGTTTTGGAGCAGAAATTTTTCCAGAGTTATATCTGTGATGAAAATTCATATTGTAGTTTTGCTATTACCTCTTATTTCTATGAGATTGAACCGTATTCGATTTTGAGGACGAAATCAGTTCTTAAAAGAGGAGAATTGTAACGCCCCAAAATTAGCCTATTCGGGATTATAGGAGATTAAGATTGATAATCGAAGATTAGGGAATTTGAGGATTTAATTGATATTTGATCACGGACAAATTTGCA
Source organism: Henckelia pumila (assembly GCF_033568475.1). Classification (NCBI taxonomy): domain Eukaryota; kingdom Viridiplantae; phylum Streptophyta; class Magnoliopsida; order Lamiales; family Gesneriaceae; genus Henckelia; species Henckelia pumila. Next base: position 210,702,182 of record NC_133123.1, read on the forward strand.
ATTTCTAAAGAATTCAGGGACTAGACTGCAAATCTTGACTTTAATAGATATTTAAGCCTCTTTGACTTCTTCTTCACTCCATTTCCTTCTTCTCCAACTCCTCCAACCTCCATTATCGCCCCTTTAAGCTTTTTGATCTTCGGTTTCCGTTCGATCCGCCCGATAGAATTTTAATCCGAAGGCAGATTCACGATCACGTCTACGAGAGCTCCGTTGTACCGTAAGTTTTTCTTAGATCAACTTTACTTTGATATTTGGATGCCGTTAGAATTCAATGATTTTCTGATATATCGTTTTGAGCTAGGATAGATCGTATATTTGAAGTCGGATCGGAAAAAGAACAACGTTTGGATTTGTTAGGAATTTTGAAAGCATGATTAGAAAGTTTGGGTTTTGAGATTTGTTGGTATTGTGTTGATTTGGTTGAATTATAGTTGTTATTAGTTGATTGGATTGATTGCATGATGTTTGCATTTCCGGATAGTTGAATTTGTAGTCGTTATGCCGCCCGATTTGAGATTTTGGGATTTTAGGAGTTTGAATTAAGTCTTTGAATCAACTTGAATCGGATTGATTGATATTGAATGTTTTTGTATGTTCGTACAGATTTGACTGAAGATTGTGGAGTTCAGAATTGACAGAATTTGAATCGTTGAAGATTTGATCGAGTTTTGGTAAAGGGTTTTCTTTAATCGTTGAGTTTTGATTGAATGGATTCTGATTAGAAATCTCACTCTTATTGTTGTAGCTTGATCGATATTGTAAGCTACGTTAAATCAAAGAAGAGGTAAAAAAATGATATCGATTGAAAAGGGATGAATACTCGAGTTTCGATTGATTCTCGAGTCCCTAAATCACATACATGCATGATTACCTATTTAGGTTGATTGAATTCATTGATTGAATTTTTTAAACGTATTAAGATTACCATATGCATTCATATTGAGCCGAAATATTTGATTACCTTTTGAATTAGACGTTTTGGGGATTATAGTAGAGGGGCCTTGGGAGGCGAGTTACTCCAATGACCTGATTTAACTCTCTATGCTTCTGTATATTTGTACAACTTAGAAATTATCTGGTATGGATTTAGGCTTGTTGTATGAATTATTTTTGTTGAAATGAAGTTTTTGAGTGTTGAAATGGAGTTGAGATAAATTCTGAATTTTTGGTTCAGGATTGATCTCGCTCGAGCGGAGGATTCTTACCGCTCGAGCGAGGCTTGTATTTTTTTGAGACAGAGTTTTCCTTGCTCGAGCGGGCGTTTTATGTCGCTCGAGCGAGAGCCTTTGTTGGCTTTCGGGCAGAGTTTTGATCGCTCGAGCGGAAGATTTTTACCGCTCGAGCGAGGCCCCTTTTAAAAAAAATCTCTTATTGTTTAATCTCTTGGATCTTAGTGGTTGGTTGTTGGATTTATTCTTGATTAAATGATTAAAACCGAGGTCCTCACACGCTCCGTGGATAAGGCAACTGTTGACTCTAAGAAAGAAAAAAGGGCTACAGATTTTCCGATGGGTGGTCGAGCATCTTCTAGCAGCGCTCCCACTCGACCTGCTCAGCCTTCTCGTCGTTCCACCATTGATTCTGTTCGAGAACTCACGGAATTTTCTCATTATCAGAACGAGTACAAGGCCGCCACTACAGCCCATCTACAAGCTATGGACGCTATGATTAGAGGGATGACAACACAGCTTGGTCTCGATGCCTTTTGTTCCCCACCACACCGCAATATCCACCATCATTCCAGTTTCAATTCACTGCTCCTGTGATAACGCCAAAAGTTGAAGAGGATGAACGAGCCGACACTTGAACCAGGGGAGTTTTGTTTTGCATTTGCATATTTTTTTCATTTTTTTGTTACTTGTTTTTTTGTTTATGTTTTTGTGTTTATGTTTCTAGAGCATTGAGGGCAATGCTTTAGATAAAAGTGTGTGTGTTGGGGGGGGGGGGTTAGATTAGTATGTTATGCATGATTTATCATTTTGTTTGCATTCATATTGTTTTAGTTTAATTGCATATAATTCATGCTCATTTCATGTCATTGTGTTAGTGTTTGTTTTGTGAGCATAAGTAGGATGATGATTGATAGCCTATGATGAAGTTGTTAAAATTGTTTTCGTAAAAAAAAATATTGCTCTTGATTGGACATGAGAAACCATAGGTTTAGTAGTGAATATTTTAGCGCACGCATGATAGACTGGTGAAATGTAGAGAAGTAATTGATGAAGTTTGTGTCTGTTTGACCATTCACGGCAATGGGTGTTTGTGTATCTTGACAGTGTTTCTTGAATCCCAATGATTTTACAACATTGCATGCACGATCTTGGGCGCACCTGTAAAATTTTTATGAAAATTTTTGTGAATCAATTAACTCCATCCGGGTTATGAGCAAGGGATTGAAATCCTAATTACCTTGTTCTTGACTAAGTATGCAGATTAAATGGGGTTAAGAATTGAAACATTTAATTTTTTTAAAAAAAATAAATTACAATTCCATCCGGGCCTGGGAAGTGATTGAAATCCTAATCACTCTTTCATGGCTAAGTTTGCGGGTTCAATGGGATTGTAGCTCCATCCGGGATATTGACGAGGGGATTGATTTTCTAATCCTATCATAGTTATAGGTAAGCTTGCGGGTAAATATTGGGGCTTTAAAAAACCGGGTGAAAAATCCAGAGGTGCGTAATTTATCTCAAGAAAGTCATGATTGTTTAGGGGTTGTTGGGAGGAAAGAACTTTTGATTGTGATACTCACACTGATTTTTCATAGGTCTCTTAAAAGTCTTAAAACAGATTCTTTTGAAGTTTCATGTAGCCGGAATAACATGACACACACACATACACACATTCACGCTTGACTGACGGTGTATTATGGAAAATCAAGAGCATTCATAAGTTTGTTTTCTTTGGATGTTGGAACTCCTTCGAGGCTATAATATTCATGATTCATCCTGGTTTATGTTTATGATTGTATATTATTTTTTCATGTCTTGCTCGAGGGCGAGCAAGGTTTAAGTATGGGGGAATTTGATAACTGTGTTTCATTTGCATATTTTGATGTCGGTTTACTGTTGTGTGTCAATGTTTATGTTTTTATTTAAGTTTTGTTCATGTTTCATGCATCATGTCTACATAACATTCTCTCGGGTTTTTTGTGTAGAAAATGACAATTTAAGGAAAAGATGGTTCAGAAAGGATCTCGCTCGAGCTGCGTGTTTTTATCGATCGAGCGAGAGATGTATGAAGTGTTGGACAGAAGTTTAACCGCTCGAGCGGAAATTTATTACCGATCGAGCGAGAGAGGAAAACGATTCGGATCAGAGAAACTTTCGATCGAGCGAGAGATTTATACTGATCGAGTGCGGTGGAAATTCGTGAAATTATATTTCAAAAAGGAAATTTTCTTGAGAAGGACTCTAGTACTCTTTAAATAACCTATAGCACTCGAATTTTAGGGATCTTATCATCAGATTTAGATGGCAGAAACATGAGAATACTCTTGGCGGCTAGATTTTCTTATTTATTTCTTAGATTTATTCTTTTTCCTTGAAATTTTCTAGAGAATTCATGACTATTTGTGGTTAAGTTTTAATACTTGGTAGAGAAAAACGAATCCTTGAAGTTTATTTATCTCGTGAGATTTTGATTTTCATTGTTTAATTTTTATTTGAGTATCAAGAGTTGTTTTGAATTGATTGTCATACTTGTGTGTTTGATTGTTGGCTTGATCACCTAATAATTTTCTCACACAATCTCTAGTCAAATTAGATATCAAATTCGTAATTGTTTGATCTCTCTAATTTGTGAAGAAACTATAATTAATAATTTTCTCTTGTGAATTTGTTAATTCGTAGGAACAACAATTGACTAGATTAAATAAAACCGCTTGTGTTTGTGTTGTCTAAATTCATTAGTCTCGCTAGTTTGAATGCCACCTTGGATTTAAATCTTAATCGCTTGTATTTGGGTTAATTCATTGGTAAGAGTTAATTTAGAACGTTTGTGTCTAAATTAACTAAGATTAAGGTGGGATAGAAATTTAATTTTCAATGATGAATATTCAATAGGGATTATTTATTTTTGGAGAATCGATGATCGAGTGAATAACTTCAAGGGTGTAGTCGACCGATACCAAGACTTGTTTAATTAATTGTTTCTCCATAATTTAAATCGTGCATGCTAGTTAATAGAATTTTTTAATTTTTTATTTGATTTTAATTTTATTTATTTAATTTCAAATTTGAAAACCCCCTTTTATTTATTTTTAGTATTCTTAAGAACACAAATAATTTCACTTTCCTCGTGGGAATGATCCCTACTCTCACTACTACATTTTATTTGTCTGAGTTGAGTTGGGTTAATTTGGGCGTGATACGACTAAGCGCTACTAGTAGTAACCCGTATTCGGAATTAATGATTAACCAATAATTAGTCAAGTGATCATGTTATATTAAGTAAAAGATGATTAAAAGATTTTCAGACAAGTCTAAGGAGTTCTAAAATGGATCCAGAACACTTGAAATAGCCAAAAATGGTCCCCGAGTCTTCAGAGAGATTGGAGGCTCCAAACACAATTCGGAAGGTCTGAACGGATCGGAGCCAATGTCCCAAGATCGGAAGCTCTATTGAGTTTGGAGGATCCGAACGCAGAACAGAGGCTCCGATCAGTTACAGGGCCAGCTATCCAAAATTTATTTCATCCATGATGACAGGGTTCGGACGCTTCGAAGGGCGATCTGAGGCTCCGAACAGCTGTCGGTAGGCGTCCTCTGGAAGCTAGACACGTGGTTGGCTGAGGGAGTTCCGACAAAGGGATCGGAGGCTCCGATCAAGATCAGACGCTCCGATCATCGTCTATATAAGGGGGTGCCTAGCTCATTTCAAAATGCACCAATTCATCTCCTCTCTTCTCTAAGTTAGTCTTCTAGCTATTTAGCAGCTTTCTAGGAGTCCTACTGAATGGCCGAAAGTGGCAAGGCGCTATGGGACTAGTAGCGGAGCTGTGCCTAAGTTTTGGAGGCAATCGCCATCAGCGGCTGACGATGGACGCAGGTATAGCTTTGGATTCCTAAAAATATTTAGGAGTATGCAATAGCTTAGTTAAGGCTTTTAGAGCTTAAATAATGATGCCTGAGTATTTTTCATTATAGAGTTGATGATAGGCTTGGAACCTAGAGTGGGACTTCTAGGACTGCCTTTAGTGACGTACGTAAGTACTGACCGAGATAGACAACATGATATATGATATATGTGTTGCATTTTATGTGTTATTACCATGTTTTACTGCTTTATCACATGTATGCTTTATATATGGGAATCCATCTCGTGAGAGGTGAGTCGTGACAGTTTCCATACGAGGGTGATTCTCTATGAATTCGATTCAGGTGAAGGGAGGCTCAGTCCCATGTTTTGTCTATCACTAGGAGACGCCGCGACGGTGGGGTAGACGCTACAGTGATAGGGGAATATACGAATACCCCACAGACTAGCTATTTGGCACGATACTGTGTATTCAATGGCGCCCCTGAGAAGACTGTTTTACCAGGGTTTTAAAGTCATTTATGTGTTGTATATATTTTATATATCATTGCTTCCGTACTGAGCGTAGTCGCTCACGTTCAGTGTTTTCTGTATGTCTGGAAACCCCCATTCGACGGGGCAGATGCAGGTGCAGGTAGTGCGCCTAGTGACTTGGAGTAGTCGGTGACCATAGAGGGCAGTAGGATTAGCTGTAGGTTATATTTAAGTTTTATTCAATTGGGTTGTATATCGAATTTATTTAACCGATTGTATTCTGTCGGTCAGCATTTATTTAAGCTTTCCGCAGTGTATTCTGATTAGTGTTAATTACATGCTTAATTATGCTCAAATTCTATGATTAGTAATGGATTCGGGTTGGGTCGCTACAGGCTGCCCTAGCTAGGATTTATGTGCTTGTGTTTGTGTGTTTGATGGTGTAAGGAAGGCATTTTGAGTTGGGTTTAAGGGCTGGTCGATGGTTGGGGATCAGGTGCGGGTGGATTGTGGTTTGGGTGCCTACGTGTGGGAGTGTGCTCGAGTTGAGGGGCTGGTCGAACCATGGGATGTTCCAGGGGCTGGGGATGGTCCTAGGGATGGTCCATGGTGTTCGTGTAGGGGCTGTTCCTAGGTTGGTTGAGGTTAAGGGGTGAAAATGGTTGAATTGATCCTAGGTGAGTAGTGCAGATTTTTTATGTTTCTTCGCTTGGTCTGTAGTGTTCGGTTCAGGTGGTAGGATTGGGTTGTAAAGGATGGCTGTGAGCTGGTCCTAGATCAAGTGTAGGATGTGGGGGTCATGTCGGTTCAAGTGGGAAGCAATTCGGGTTTGTTATGATCGAGTTATGAGGATTTCAAGTTAGTGTGGCTCGTGCAGATTTTAAGGGCTCGTGCATTGGCTGTTGGAGTTCGGTTCAGGCAGTGGGTTAGGGCTGCAGGGGCTGGTAGGGGTCTGGTCATAGGTCAATTTTAGGATTTTGGGATCGCGTCGGTTCAAATTGGGTGTAATTCGGTTAAGTTTTGATTGAGTTTGGAGAGTTACAAGTCGAGGTGGTTAGTGCAGAATTCTGTTGAGCGTAGTTGCTGCCCGGAAATCCGTTTTGATCGGGCTTCCCGGGTTGGAATGTGAGGTTAAGAACTAGTCCTTGGGTTAATTCATGGTGTGTGGGAAGTGTTGGGTCAAGTAGGAAGCTTTTTGATTAAGGGAGGATTGAGTTATGGGTCTACCGGTTGGGCGCTCATATCGGGTCCCATTTGAGGAAAAGAAGAGTTGAGGAAGTAAATCCTTATCCTAGGGTTAGCACCTTTTTACCATTACTTTTAAAACTCATCCTTTAAAGTGTTCTAGTATCATTTTTAAGTTCTTTTGAATTTCATGATGCATGAATTATTTAAGTTGAGCTAGTGTATGAATTTCAGTCATGTTTTAAGATAAGAGGAAAGAAAGTTGTGTTTTGAATGAAGTGAGTTGGTTGTGACTATATCATAGCAATGTGGGGCCGGGAGATGTCTCAGTTTACTTGCCAAACTAAGAGTAGGGAGGGGCCGGGAGACATCTTGGTTTCCCTACCAATCAACAGGGTAAGGAGGGGCCTGGAGATATCTTGGTTTTCTTACCAATCAACAGGGTAAGGAGGGGCCGAGAGAAATCTTGATTTCCTTACCAATCAACAGGGCAAGGAGGGGCTGGGAGGAATCTTGGTTTCTTTGTCATCGAGGGGCAATGTGGAACCGGGAGAAATCTTGGTTTTCTTGCTAGCATAGTACTATAGCTATAGATCGATCAGTCAAACTAGTAGTCACAATCGAGGATCTAAATTCACAGAAAAGTTTAAGTTAAAGTTCAGTCAAAGTTTCAAGCATGAGTGATCGAGAAAATACTACCACGAAAAATCAACTTATATATATATCAATTAGGCTCGAATAAATTCGCAAGTGCACGAGTCAAGTAATAATATAGTGACAGAGTACGAGTATCGTCCCACAGAGATTGATTTTTGACAAAATTACCTCAAGTATGATTATTTAATTAAGTATAACGATAGATGGAGAATAAATTAATAAACTAAAATAAAAATAAGAATTAAAAGCAAAACAATAAAGTAAGCTCAGAAAATAAATAAACGATTGTTAGGATCTCGATTCACCTACCCTTTTATTCTTTAATGATTGAATTTTAATTCTAAAGTCATGCTTTTGACGAAATTCCCTAATCTATCAATATACTCTATCGAGCTTTATTAATCTAATTAACAAATTGTAATAACCAAGTCTCCTTGCGTTATTTAACAATTGCAATTGCATTAACGATTTATGAAATCCTCTAGCTTTCGACCTGGTGGACTATGACTATCAACATGTATCCAACCTCATATCTCTATGCAAGTTGTAGATCCATAGATTATATTACCCTTTCATGTCATAAAATCTCCTCTCGGTGTCAATTATAACACATAAAATCAATAAGAAGTTGATCAAACTCCAAAATTGCAATAAACACAATAATATAATAAAGAACGCTTAAAAACCAAATTCAATCTTCAAGAATAAATCAAAACATAGGTTTGGGGGTAGGATCCCCTAAATCCCAACAAATAAAAGAAAAAGAAAAGAGAAAACTATTTTGTGCGGTTCTTCAATTTCTCAAGTTTCCTCCCTCTTCAAGTTCTTTTTCTTGGATGGCCGCCTCCTCCCTTCAATCTAATCTTTGGAACCCTTAAAACATCAGAATTTTTCCTATTTATAGTGCCCAAGAGTTCTTTCCATGTAAAACATCCGCAAAATATAAATTTCCAACTTCGCGAGGGCGCTCGGTCAGTAATAAATGACGGACCAAGCGCTGAAAATTATGCCTTCTTTCTGCCTGTTTTTAGATGTGATGCTCGGTCTGCAATAAATTGCACTGCAATAAATTGCAGATCGGGCGCCCCTGTTTCTTCCCAGCGCGCGACATTTATGAAAAATTCATAACATAAGTTCTAACCGTCGGATTGAGCTGAAATTTTGACAACATCTTCAAAACATCCTGAAATGAAATTTGGACGGTAGAGATTTGATTTGGAGCTCTCTAAAATTAAATTTGAATTTTTGACCAAGGCTGCTCAGTAATTCATTCTTCAAAAATTCATTTTCCTACAAAATTAACCCGAGGAGTGAAATACACAAGCGTGCACTAAAACAAATAAAAACACATAAAAACAATATGAATGCACAAAAAATAGACATAAACCTATCACGAAATAATGCACACAAAATGCACTTATCAATGAGTTTTAGTTCATTTAAAGTTCAAAGCATGAGTTTCAGTTAAAGTATCATGTGACCCCTTTAAGTTCAAGTCTTATTTTAGTTAAAAGCATTTTCCGAGTAAAGTTTCAAAGTAGTTGATTACAATTATTTTAAAGGCATGTGCATGTATTATCTAGTATTTGCTATTAAAGGTTTATACTTGTTGAATCTTTAGGCTCACCATGCTTGCTTGGTGCAGATGTTGTTCCATTGAGATCGAAGGTAGGACACTTGTGGGGATTGCAACGCGGCAGAGCACGACACCCTCCGACCTATGCTAGCTTTTCGCATAATGTTAATTTTTTTTATGTAAATTGGATGTCATGTGTTTTGTTTAAAGTTCATGAGTATATTTAGAAAATTTTAGAAATTGTTTAGTTTTGTTGATTAATATTTTTATGTTTAAATTTGAGGATATTTTATCCATAATTTTTGCATTTCAGATTTTTACTGTTTTATTGTTTAGTGATATTTATGAAAATAATTTATGTCGGTGAATAGTAATATGAGTTACTATTGACTTGTAGAGTGAAAGATAAGGAAATTTTATTTTCTGCGTTTACTTATTTTAAAATTTTAGAATATTCAGTAAAAAAATCTAAGGTCATTTCAGAAAGTGGAACACCCACCAAGAAATTTTCGAAGATCGGAGGCTTCCAACATGTTGAAGATCTCTGATATGCCCGCATTATTCACAGAGTGAACAGCTTCGAAGTTAATTCCTAAGAAAGTCTTCTTGATCGACATGGTCGTGATCTGAAAGAAAATCTTGGCAAAAGATCAAGTGATTGTATGGGAATACAAGATAGTTAGGATTGCAAGAATTTTGAACGCAAGAATAAGATATGATTTTGAATTTTGAATTTTGAAATATCGCATCAAACAGTACTTGTACTCAAATGGACGGTTGAGATATGGTCTTGCTGGTCGGTACTTTTGTTCTATGGAGCGACGATTCAAGAGAGTTCTGGGGACTTCCGATTGTTATGATGAGCTCATGGATCTTTCATTGAGTGTTGGTGAAGTGGCAGTTAAGAGGTGAAAATCCCATCGTCATGTACGTTGGTTTTATGATTGATCAATCGTTATAGATTAAGGCCACCGACATTGATACAACCTATGATGTTTAAAGAATGTAAGACATGTCATATTATGATAAGTATTAAGTATATAGTTTATGATGATGATGTTTAAGATGAGATATGTTGATGTGATGATTAAGATGCAGCATTATGTAATGTTTTTAAGATCATGCATGTATAAGTATATTCACGATATTTTATATGATGTATGCATGCATGTGGTTTCATGTTGATATATAAGGATAGAACGTGCTGAGCCTCTAGGCTCACTAGATTTAAATGGTGCAGGTGAGCATGAGTTTAAAGATGAGGATGTTGTCCCAACTGGTGGTTAAGGCATATGAGCGTTCGAGCAGCTAGTTCAGCCCATGACCATATGATGATATTGTTTTGAGGATTTATTTTTTTTTACAGTATTTAATTTTCCGCATATGTTAGAATTTATTAATGTTTTATTTTCATGGTTTTGCATGGTTATGGAATATTTTACGTATGCATGGATTTACGGAGGAATTTTGTTTGAGTATTTAAGTTATGAGATTTACATGCATGAATATTAAGTGAGTTTAAGTATTTAATTTAATATTTTTAATTGCATGTGATATATGTTTATATATAGTATTATCATTTTAAAGTAAAGTAAAGAATAAAGTATTTAAAAATAATTTCAATAGCAGTTTGGGTCGTTTTATTTTTATGCATGATTTATGAAGAACTTTTGAGGTATGATGTTTAATCGTGAAGTGTGATGCGTTCCTGATGTCCTTGGTGTAAATGTATTGAGATTTATGGATTTTTATGTGTAAATTTTAGAGTTTTGGTGTGTGTATGGTGTTCATGGAGGTGTTGAATCAAACTTTTGAAAAGATGGATCGTGTGATGGATTATTGGCATGTTTTGAAGTTTTTATGTAGTATATTCAATCCTTTCAAGTGTCAGTGAGTATTTTAATCAAAAGGAGGCCGAAAGAGGTCGGAATGACCCATAATTCGTCCAAATCGCACAGCGTTGGACTCCCTGGGAAACCCAAGCAGCACGCTTCATGCCTAGGCGGGATTTTTTTTACCGTCGAGGCGCGAGCTGAATATTTTCGCCCAGGCGAAAAAAGTTTTGTCCATGTTTTTCATGTTTTGCATTTGAAGCGAAATTCAATTTTATGAACTTTTAAGCTATTTTAAGTGTTTTTAAGATGTTCTATCAGAAAAAGTTTCAAATTCGGATGTCCAGGACGTACGGAACGACTCACGTAGATCGGTTTAGTTTGTATTGCCTTATATTCTATACTTTACCTCATGAAAGCTATGTTTAGTATGTAAGCATGAAATTTAACTATCTTTAGCTTGCATGATGTTTATCAAGAAAGTTTTCAAGCATGAAATGACGAAGTTATGAGAATTTATGATATTTCATGATGCATGATAAGACATTTTGATGTACTACGTGTTCTTGTAGTAGAGTTATAGGATTGGTACTCCGGGATGAGCTCCGGAGGGACCTTTCCAAAGAATGAGTGCACATATTGGAACTCCGGGATGAGATCCGGAGGGACCTTTTCAAAGAATGAGTGCACATATTGGTTAAGGTCAGTATGGATGATATTCGGTGTGTATATTGGCCAAGACTAGTATGGACGACAAAGAGATGGTGCACATGTTAGCCAAATCCAATATGGACGGTACTTGGTGCGCAATTGATAAGTGTATTTTGTGCACTTAATTTGTATATGGTTTTACTTGACTTTTGGAATTTATTGGTAGATATTGCGTGAAATTGTTGTTGTTTTTGTGTTTGTAGGAAGTTATGGACTTCGATGTGTTCAAGTGGAAATAAGCTTAAAAGATGGAAGTTTACAAGGAAATTCAAGAGTTGGAAAAGAGAAGAAAAAGGCTGAGTTCGAGCTGGAGGGGCGCCCGCGCTGAACCTAGGCGCGCCTGCGCCGTTGAAGAATGTTCAAAAGTTTGTTTTGCGAATTGAGAGCGCGCCCGCACTGTTTCCTGCGCGCCCGCGCCGTCGTCTGTTTGGAATATTAGAGTCCGATTGTTTATGGAAACTTTGGGGATATCTTTGGTATTATTTTGGACGATTGTTAGGTCATATTTAAGGGATTTTTTGGAGTCATAGGAACGATCTATCAGCCGCCAATACACACAATATTCGAGAGAACACTTCTGTGAGTTTTTGGAGTTGAAGAACTGAAGATTGCTTGGAACGAAGACGAAGACTTTTCGACCGAACACGGAAGAAAGACTACGGCTTTGTTTCTTCTTTTTATTTTCTTTTGATTGTTGAATTATGGTTGAGATATTAAACATTATTTGGTTTTTATTGAATTCGAGCATGAACTAAACTTTTCTAGTCTAGAGGTTGACGTAGCTTGGTTGAGGCATATTCATGAATCTTTGATTTTAATAAATTGAATTTCTATAGATTAATTGTGTTTCTAGAATTGAATGTCTTCTTAATTTATTGGCCATAAATTGAGTTGTTATATTTACTTAGAATCATTGCTCGGGAGAGGGGATTTTGAGTAGGATCAATAGGAACTACACTGTTAATTGTTTATATAGCTCGGGAGAGTATATAGCTTTAATAAAACCTTTAAAGAACATCATTTTACACATATCACTACATCTAGATTTTTAATAGGGATATTGAAATCGAATTGTAGTTGATACACTCTATTTGTTGCTCGGGAGAGGGGAATAGAATAATCTAAGTGTTCTTGGTTATTAATCGAAGGAAAATCATAAATTATATTAATTAGGATTGAATATTGTCGAGATCAAGTGAAATCAAAACCTCTGGATTATTTTTCTCTGATTGATAATTCCTCGAAATTTGTGTGTGTGTGAGCTTGATAATTTCTATTTATTTATTTTATTTATTTTTCAAAATTCTCGACGTTTGATTTTCTAGATAAAATTAAGACTATTTTAATTACGAGTATTGAATATTTTCATTTTACTCCCTGTGGGATCGACACTCTCTCTTTCATTATGCTAAAACTTGACACTCGTACGCTTGCGAGGAAATTTCACAACAAGTTTTTGGCGCCGCTGCCGGGGATTGATTCAATTTATTGTGCACTAATATTATTACCAAGTGATCTTGATTTTGATTTAGAATTTTTATTTTTATTGTCTATTTATTATTATCATTATTTTTGGATTAATTTATTTTGTTTGTCTATGTCTGCAGTTTATTCACAGATCTTAAAGTTTTGAAAGTGCAGATGCAGTCGGGCTGAGGACTATAAACTAAGCGCTGCTTGGAAGGCAACCCAAGATTTTAGTATTATTTATTTATTATGTTTATTTGATTTTTATGTATTTACTTCTTAAATTTTTGTCCCTCGTCATTTTTTTTAGGTTGTGTAGAGATGAAGTTTGGTGGTGTTACCCCTACTATATCCCCAATGCGCTACAAATTACGATGAAAAAAAATGACGACTACTGATGATCGTTGTCACAGGTACGTGTATTCCTCTGCTATTTAATTTGTTTATTTTACGTGTCCCTATGGCATGTTTTCTTTCAGGAGGATGCCTTTTGGACTGTGTAATGAACCTGCAACTTTTCAGCGGTGTATGATGGCGATTTTTGCAGATATGGTGGAGGACGTGATGGAAGTGTTTATGGATGACTTTTCAGTATTTGGTTCCTCTTTTGATCATTGCTTGCATAATCTGTCTCTTGTTTTGCAGAGGTGCCAAGAAAAGAATTTAGTTCTTAACTGGGAAAAATGTCACTTCATGGTTCAAGAGGGCATTGTCCTTGGACATAAAGTGTCATCCAATGGATTAGAGGTGGATCGAGCCAAAGTGGTTGCAATAGAGAAGCTTCCACCTTCGAAGAATATCAAGGGCATCAGAAGTTTTTTAGGCCATGCAGGGTTTTATCGGCGTTTCATCAAGGATTTTTCTAAAATCACAAAACCCCTGTGTAATTTACTTGAAAAAGATTCTACGATGATGATTGTTTGCAGGCCTTTGAAAAGATCAAGACGGCATTGACCACAGCACCCATCATGATTGTGCCAGATTGGAAGGAGCCCTTTGAGCTTATGTGCGATGCTAGTGACTATGAAGTGGGCGCGGTATTAGGCCAAAGGAGAGATAAGATTTTCAGAGCTATATATTACGCCAGTCGCACCATGGATGCCGCACAGCAAAACTACACTACCACCGAAAAAGAGATGCTTGCAGTAGTTTTTGCTTTTGATAAATTTTGTCCATATTTAATTGGTACTAAAGTAGTTGTTTATACTGACCATGCAGCAATTCGCTACTTGTTTGCCAAAAAGGATGCCAAGCCACGCTTGATAAGGTGGATTCTACTGTTACAAGAGTTTGATTTTGAGATCAAGGACAAGAAGGGTAGCGAAAATCAAGTTGCTGGTCACTTGTCAAGATTGGAGCTAGAAGACGTGAAGGAGGAGGAGAGCATAAAGGAATTGTTTCCGGATGAACAAATCTTTGAGGTAAGTTCCTTTATTCCATGGTTTGCTGATATTGCGAATTTCTTGTCTTGTGGTGCTATGCCTCCAGAGTTGAATAGACATCAAAAGAAGAAGTTTTTCCATGACATTAAGTTCTACTTGTGGGATGATCCCTATGTTTTCAAACGTTGTGCCGATCAAGTGATTCGGAGATGTGTGGCGGGGCAAGAGGCAAATGAAATTTTGGAACAATGTCATTCCTCCCCCTATGGAGGACATTTTGGACCCACCCAAACTGCTGCTAAGGTATTACAATCTGGTTTTTATTAGCCTACGTTGTTTAAAGATAGTTATACCTTGGTGAAATCATGTGATAAGTGTCAAAGAACGGGAAATATTTCAAGAAGGCATGAATTACCCCTCACAAATATTTTAGAAGTAGAATTATTTGATGTGTGGGGTATTGATTTTATGGGTCCCTTTCTCCCTTCTTTTGGGTACACTTATATTTTGTTAGCAGTTGATTACGTTTCGAAATGGGTGGAAGCCATTGCCACCTCGACTAATGACGCTCGTGTTGTAGTTAAATTTTTGCAAAAGAATATCTTCACGCGGTTTGGAACTCCACGAGCAATAATCAGTGATGAAGGTACACATTTCTACAATAAGATTTTTAATACCTTGCTCACGAAGTATGGTGTCAGGCATAAGGTGGCATGTGCATACCATCCTCAAACCAATGGCCAGGCGAAGATCTCTAACCGGGAAATCAAGCAAATCTTGGAGAAAATGGTTAAGACGAATCGGAAAGATTGGGCAATCAAGCTAGATGAAGCCATTTGGGCCTACCGCACTGCATTCAAAACACCCATTGGGATGTCTCCCTACAGGCTGGTTTTTGGTAAGGCATGTCATTTACCGTTTGAATTGGAGCACAAGGCGTTTTGGGCTATCAAGAAGCTAAACATGGATCTTGAAGCATCAGGAGCATTGCGGAAACTACAGTTGAATGAATTGGATGAATTCCGAAATGAAGCATATGAGAATGCCAAGATCTACAAAGAGAAAACAAAGAAGTGGCATGATAAAGTCATTGTGCATAGGGAATTCGAAAAGGGTCAAAGAGTTTTGCTATTTAACTCTCGGTTGAAATTATTTCCAGGGAAGTTGAAATCGCGATGGTCAGAGCCGTTTCTCATAGAGACAGTTTATCCACATGGTGCCATTGAATTGCGGTGTACAGATGGAAGAACTTTCAAGGTTAATGGGCAGAGAGTCAAGCACTACTTTGGCAACAAAGTACTACCCGCATCCAGTGCATTGCTTGATGATCCCAACTAAAGACTGGTGCACATCGGGCTGATGACTTTAAACCAAGCGCTTTTTGGGAGGCAACCCAAATTTTTTTTAGTTTTTGTCTTTTCTTTCTCGTTTTAATTTTGTTTTTTAGTTTTTACTGTTAATTTTGTTGTTTTGGAAGTAATTTGTTTTTTTTCTTTGATTTTTTCAGTATTTTGGATGCCAATCTCGAGTCGAAGGCGCGCCCGCGCAGTCACGTATTGAATCCAATCAACTTTTCTCGAGATTAAGGGGCGCCCGCTCTGATCTTAGGCACGCCCGCGCCGCTCCTGCAATGATTTTGTGAATTTTTTTTGAGCTCAAGGCGTGCCCGCCCCTTCTTCAGCGCACCCGCGCCGTCCCTGTACCATATTTTTGAAAATTTTTTTGAGATGCAGGCGCGCCCGAACTTACCACTCGCGTGCCCGCCCCGCCCCTGCTAATACAAAATTCACCAAACGAATCGAAGGCGCGCCCGCCTTTACCATACGCGTGCCCGCCCCAACACCGATTTATTCCATATAACCTACTCTTTTCTTTCCTTTCTCCCAAATCTTTTCCCTAATTTCTTGTCCACTGATAAGTGTATTTTATACACTTAATTTATATATGATTTTAATATTTAAATATTTGTTTCAAGCAGATTTATGTGGGTATTTTAGTGTTTTTGTGTTTACAGTGAATTATGTAATTTTGTGGAGAAAAGAAGAAATTGAAGAATAAAAGAAAGGAAAAAGAAAAGAAAGAGAAAAGCAAAAGGAAAAGAAACGATCAGCAAAAGAAATGAGATTTCTTATTGGGCCTTTCTTATTTGGGCCAAGGTTCAGCGCTTCTCATTAGCGCTATCTCAAGTGCAAACGCGCAATGCTATGTTTGTGAGAGAATTGAGATTTCGAGTTGAAGGCGCGCCCGCGCCTTCACTTGAGCGGCCGCTCCGTTGCTGAATTGGAAAGATTTTATTAAATCGGGCAATTAATTCTTGGGCTTGATTTTGTGGGCTTTTGCTGAGCAATATAAAAAGGAATTCTTATCAGAGGAAAAGGGGGAGCCGCCACACACACATTAGGATATCAGAGAATTGATCGTGATTTGCTGAGGATTTTTCTGAAGTTTAACTTGAAGAACGAAGACGGAGTTTGATCGACCGGACACGGCGTCGACGACGGATTTGTTTCTTATCTTTTATTTAATTCTGAACATGTTTGGATTTATTATTTATTGTTTTCAAAATTTTATTATGAACTAATTTTTTAGAGTCTAGAGGTCGGATGGACCCTGGTGTAGACGCTTTCATGAATTTTTGATTTTATTGAATTGAGTTTCTTCTAGATTAATTATTTTTTTCTAGAATTGATTGTCTTTTCAATTATCTGATCAATAATTGATTTGTTATATTTATTTGAAATCATTGCTCGGGAGAGGGGATTTTGAATAGGACATTAGAAAATACACTGTTAATTATTTATACAGCTCGGGAGAGTGTATAATTTTAACATAGCTTTTAAAAAGAACATTGGTTTGTGATAGATCACTGCGATAAATTTTTAATAGGGATTACGGTGCGGTTTGGGGACAAACCAGGCGGAAGCTGGAGGGCATGTGACACCCGTAGCCAAAAAGTTCTAGGGCAGTACATGGTCCGCAATATGGTTGCCTCGAAACTCTTTTTAAACATATTTTTTGATGTCTTAAAGCTACTTTTAAGGTGTTGGAACTAATTATAAGATGTTTTCATGGAATATGTTCGAGTTTTGAAGTTAGAACGGAAAGAACGACTCACATAGATTGATTTAGCTATGTAGTGCATCTATATGTACTTTATTCCTCACGAAAAATTATGATCATTATGAAAGCATGAAGTTTTGTGAATGTCATGTTAATGTGCTCATTCTTTCAAATAGCATGCATGATTTTCAAGCACGAGAGATTTTAAAGACATTAAAATTTATGAGAAAGTGTATGAGAAGTTCATGTTGATGGAGTTTTATGAGAAAGTTTATGAATAATGATGTTATGTACGCATGTAAATATTTTGATATCTTGTGTGGACTTGTGGTGGAAAATACGGGATTGGTGTCCCGAGATGAGCTCCGGAGAGAGCCTTTCCAAAGAATTAAAGTTTAAGCGGCACAAGGCCGAGATGATACATAT
Source organism: Henckelia pumila (assembly GCF_033568475.1). NCBI lineage: Eukaryota > Viridiplantae > Streptophyta > Magnoliopsida > Lamiales > Gesneriaceae > Henckelia > Henckelia pumila. The sequence goes on from NC_133123.1 coordinate 210,719,992, forward strand.
TGGCACAAGGTTGGTATGGGTTGTACCAAATTATATGCTTGTTGTATAATGACCGTGATCACGGGACCCAAAGGCTCTAACAGTTGCTATATTTACACATATTTCATCACCCCAACTTGAAGCAGTTGAATTTATTTGCTATGCATGATTATCCAAAGCAGGTTTTAAGATTTTATTATGTATACTTTAATGCATATGTATGTTTGCTGAGTTTTTAGACTAACTATACTTTAATGGTGCCGATGAAAGTGAAGTTAATGATCTAAAAGTTGGCCAATGGGCTGAGTAGTCGAGGAGGCGAGAAGGATTTGCATGGCACGAATGTCCAAGAACCATATGTCAAACAAGTTCATGAAAGTTAATGTATTTTATCAATGTTATGCATGCTTGTTTGGAACTAATGTTTTAGCATGTAATTTTAAGATCAAATCATGTTTTAAATAGGTTTATCGAGATCGTATTTTTTATATTTTCAAGTTTTCCATGTATGAGGAAGTTCTGGTGTTTTCGTATATGTTAGTCTCATTATGTTCAAATATATTTTATACAAATTTTAAGTCATAAATATTCCGAATTTCATATTTTCATAAGCATTAGTGAGAAATACGAGACGTCACTACTACACGCTTAGACTCATCCCCTCAGCATGAATCTCGTGCAGTAGTACTTGCATTTCCTACATTTGACTCACTACCAATTTATAGTCTACCATCTTGAAATCAAAAAAACATCCCATGATGAACTTTTTAAGACTAGCATTCTTCGTTTTGTACTTCTTGTCAAGCATCTCCTATAATTTCTTTGCAGTATTGACTTGACAATACACATTGTATAATGCATTGTCAAGTCCATTCAAGAAGTAGTTCTTGCAAAGTAAGTCGCTCTGTTTCCATGCATCTGAAACAGCCCTTCTGTGAGGATTGACTTCACATTCAGGAATGGAAGGAGGATCTACTGCGAGGATTGACTTCACATTTAGGAATGGTAAGAGGATCTACTTTCAGGAATCTGGCCAAACACAAAGTTGTGGGATAAAACAGCATTTTCTGTTGCCATCTTTTGAATTTTGTGCCATTAAATATTTTTGGTTTTTCTCCATGTGTCGCAAGAACATTGGTTGTTGATGTAGTAGCCATCTTCAAATACAAAAATTTTCTTAGGTTTGTGAAGTATGGGTGTTAGAAAGATTCGAAGATGATATGAAAAACATAAATGGATTAAATAAGTTGAGGCTTGTGTTGAACACGATTTTCTTAAAAAAAAATTGTCCCGCTCTTGGTGCTGACGGTATTTGACAATCTTTTCCCAAGATACAATAACTTCAATTTGTGATTACAGAACTGTAAATCTCAAGTTTCTTAACCAGAAAGTAGTAAACTCTTTTAGGTAAGAAGAAGAAGAAGAAGAAACAAGATGTATGCAGAGAATGCTTTGAAAAATATGAGAATCTATATTAAAAATGATGTTTTATTCTCATATTTAAGTTGTTTGTCTGCATGAACAAGACATTTCATCATGTAGCGTGTCTCTTGATTTAAAAAATTGTAAAAAAACCATCAAAAGAAATAAAAAAACTCAAAAAATGAGGTGCACTTTTCGTGAAAGAAGTGCTTCTGGCGCCTCGGTTAGGGGTGTTCACGGTTTGGTTAACCGCTCGATTTGAAACCGAACCATAATTTTGGTTCGGTTTTTATTTTTTTTTAATTTCCGATTTTTTGTTCGGTTCGATTAAATTTAACCGACTTTAACCAAACCAAAAAACCATTAATCAGTTTTTTCCTCCTCTTTTTTTTTTTTTTAATCATTTGCGTTATTCCCTTTGTAATTTCAAAGTTCAAAAGGCCCAAAACGTATTTGCACAATTGCACTTAAAATTAAAACACGATCTTTTGAATCACGATTCACTCAATCACGAATCACGATTAGACTATTTTTAATATAAATCGATTCAATCATCGGTCCAATTATGAAAATATTGACTAGTAAAGCATTGTTGGAACGGAAAAAACATCACCAAATTACAATTTTTTTATTTTATTTTTTTGTATAACATACATTAAAAAAATAAAAAAATTTAAAAATAGTGTTGGTAGGGGTGTTCACTGTTTGGTTAACCGTTCGAACCGAGCCGAAACCAAAAATTCGATTCGAACCGAAAATTCGGCTCGGTTTTCGAATTTTTTGAAATTTCGGTTTTCGATTTGGTTCGATTTTTTATTACGGTTAACCGAACCGAACCCGTGAACCCCATTTTTTGTTTTTTTTTTAAATTTTAAATTTGACTTGGTATTTATTTTATTTATATTTCATTTATATTTGAAACTTAAAAGTGAGAAACGTTGGCTCAAAAAAAAGAAAGTGAGAAACGTGTTTCTTTAACTCTTTATTCTTATTTCTTAAACCGAAATCGCGATTTCTCCCATCTCTCAAATCTCAAATCTCAAATCTTGAACCCCTCGCTTGAGTCGCTCCTGCAGATCTTCGACTTCGACTTCGACTTGTCTTGACCCCTTGAACCCGTTGCCGTCGCCGTCGCCGTCGCTCCTTTCTGCTGCCCGCACGCCTCCTCTTTTGGCTTCCCTAATCCCCTCTTCCTCTTGTCCATCGGAACACAATGAAAATAAATTTCGAAGGTATTTTGCAATTTTTTCATGGTTTATAGTTGATTGACTCAGTTTGTATACTTTTATTTTTGGGTTTTTGTGAGATGTAAATTTGAAATTTTGGGTTTTTGTGAATTGTGAGATTTAATATGGGAGTGGGACGGCAGTAGTATGCTTTGTGAATTTGTGAAATGTAATATGGGAGTGGGACGGCAGTGGTATGCTTTGTGAATTGTGAATCTTTGTTCAATTTTTGTTCTCAAATCTCAATTTGGTTTATGTACAAATATATTTTCCGAAGCAGTTAAATGTTAATCACATGTATTTGACTCAAATTAAAATCGATTGTTCACTTTTTAAAAAATTAGTTCATCAACAGAAACTCAGAAATCTAAAAAAAAAAACGGTTAACGGAAAAAATCGAAATAAATTCGGTTAAAAATCGAACCGAACTGAACCAAACCGCTCCATTCGGTTAGGTTTTCGGTTCGGCGTTTCGGAGAACTGAAATTTTGGTTTAACCGAAAAACCGGTTCAGTTCGGGCGGTTTGAACCGAATGAACACCCCTAAGTGTTGGCTTCAAATTTTAAATCTTTTTTGTAATGGGCCTTCTTGTAGTGGCTTACACTTTAACGAAGAAAAGCCAAAAAAAACCCTTTCATTTCCATCGTTCTTGCTTCTCTCCCTCCCATGTTCTCCGACCCTAACTTTCGAAACTTAAAATGGAGAATCTGCATCAATGACGAGAAATCGATAATCTTGAAGAGGTAATTCTCCGTTTTCGTTTGTTTTAAGTTGTGATTTTTCGGTGGATTTAAACTTCTTTCTTTAATAACCATTCTAGTTTTCCAAAATATGTTATTATTGTGATTTATCGTTTTGTAGGTTGTGGCTCTAGGCGCCCGTCAATGGAAGCATTTAGTGGTTGATTTAGTTAAGTAATGTTTTTTTGTGATTACTGATTTGTGAGGAAAAAAAAGAAAGAAAAGCATTTTCCTGCCGTTTGTCAAACAAACTGCAAAAGGAGTTTTAATTAGTTCGTTTTGTTCGGTTTTAATAGGGAAAATATATTGGTATCGTTGATTGGAGAAAAGTTCGGGCGGTTCGGTTTTGCTAATTTGGGTTCGGCCCTTTCATTTATAACACTAGGAATGTTGTGGGCTTTTGTAAACCAACATCTACAACTTGGAGAAGAAATTAGAAGAAAAAAGAAAGGCAAATCTTCCTTCCACTTACGTTTGTTTTCATGAAAATGGATTGCAGTTTAGTTGCCGGTTGAGTTTCTATCAAGAGATATATCTGTCACTCATTTGTGTTGGAAAAGCAATTCTTTAAAGTGGACAAAAGAAATAATTCAAAGAAGAAATGAATTCATCATTTCATGGAGCAAATACGACAGTGAAGGTGTATAGACATCTTCTAAAAGCAGTTGGGAAACATGTTGGGAAAGAAGAATGCAAGGCCCATTTCACTGATTTTATCAAGAATGAATTTAGGAAGAATATCAACTTTGAGGACTCAAGGAACTTGAAGATTGCCAGTGATTACACCTTCTATCTTAACAGTGTCCATCATCACAAGGTGATTATTTCTGACTTCTTCACCAATGATACTCCTGTTGTCTGTTTGCTTTATGTTCGTAGCAAATTTATATACTAATATTTTGTGGTAACTGATTATAAGAAGAATAATTGATGCTATATATGATTTAAGAACAATTAAAATTTAGTATATAGTTTATGCATGAGGTATAGTATTGTTGTTGTATAATGTTTGATCAGCGTAATTACCTGTAACCGAATTATATTTTGTTTGTGACTAGGAATTTTTGAGCATTTGTGAGTACTTGATCTTTCTCATAGGTGTTAAGGGCGCAAAGCTAGGGTGTTTGGGAGAACTTATAAGCTTTTAAAAACAGCTTATAAGTTGTTTTAGAGCTTATAAGCTCTTTAAGTTTGTTTGGCAAATTTTTTGTCAAACAACTTAAAAGCGGTCAAAATAAGCTGTTTTTAAAAAAGTAAGGGGGAGGGTACTTTTTTCAAAAAGATCTTATTTTGATATTTTACTTCACCATATTATACTTATATATTTTATTAAATTCTCACAACGCCCTCTGTCCATTTTTTATGCATAATTTATCAAATTTTTTTCTAAATTAAAATTAAAAATAGTTTTATTTTTTAAATATATGTTTAATATTTATAATAAATTTAAAAGTATTTTTAAATGTATGTTACTATTTAAATTATTTTTATAGTATGTTACTTTTTTTGGTAATTTCAACAATAAAAAGATCTTATAATACCAAACTAATCAACATCTTTAAGTTGTTTAAAATAAGTCCATCCAAACACTTTAACAACTTATTTTTAAAATAAGACTTGACTGCTTATAAGCTCCCAAAACAACTTATAAGCTCCCAGAGCTTATAAGCAGTTTTTAATAAGTTTAGCCAAACACCCTCGCAAGGCGCAAAGGGTCCTGGAGCCTGAGGCGCACGCCTTATCGAAGCAAGGCGCACCATTAATATTTCAGAAAACTATATTTATTTAATGCTATTATATGATAAAACACTATTATTGAAATAATTAAGCTAAACAAAATATATCATATCATAAAAAATATTTATCTACTACTATTATTTTGTGAAAAGTGCATATTCTTTAAGAATGCAGTAAAAAAATATTTCATTCTTGGCATTTTTCTGCATTATTTGTAGTTTTCTAATCTAGAATACTAAGATTTAATATTTAGAATGTTGTGTGTAGTTAAGAAATCCTATTACTAGTAGATTTTTGTTTACTTTTATTTTTCTTTTTTACCATAATAATTGTAGGGATTTTCTCTACTAATTTGCAGTCAATCAAATTTAGATTCTAGTTTAAGGCAGATTGACAATTTAGATCCTAATTTATAGTTGTTATCTATCTATCTATAAATGTAATTTTCAAATATTTTGGGAAATGGAAACTCAATTAAATGTTCTTTAAATTAAAAAAGGGAAAATATATAACTTTCTAGCCCATTTATTTTATTCTAGGGTTTGATAGACTTTCCTTTTATTATGTTAAAATTAAAAATATAAAAGAAATGTAAAAAACAGAAAACAAAAACTGAGGCGGGCTCGCCTTATTAAAATGCTGCGCCTGGGAATATCCCAAGCGCAGCTTAAGGCGAGAGGCGCTCGCCTTTTCAAGGCGCCGAGGGGTCGCCTGGTGGCGCTTAAGGCGAGAGGGGCTCGCCTTTAACAACTATGATCTTTCCTGTTGCCTTTTTTGAATTTGTGTGCCTCTATCTAATATTTGTAATTCCTTTGTAGCTTTGTTATATGACAAGTTAACCTCGAAAATATTTCGCTACATAAAAAACTAAACAGTTCTTTACTGAAATTTACTTTATGGGGCTTCTACAGATCATGCATTGGCTTGAAAGTTTGATAAATTATGATGCAGTTGTTAACTTCGTACTTGGATTTGATTTGACACCACATTAAGTATATCTTTGGTGGTTCATTTGTAGGCTAATTGGGGGGAAAATATATGCAACTTCTGAAATAATGTTTTGATTCAGTACACTATTAAAGTCAATAGTGAGACTAAACATAATGCTCCATGTTTGAGGCTACATTCATCTTTATTAATATTTGAATATAGAACAAATTATTGCTAATTTTTTGGTTTCTGGTTCGGTTTATTGATAGGATTTATTGTTGTCATACAACATTGCGGTGGATAGGACGGATGAGATGAAAAAAATATTAGGGAAATCTGCTGCAAGTGTGGGCCTCAAGCTTCCTGATGCCTATCAACCTTGACTGTTTGTGAGTTGAAACTTTTTATACCAAGTTTTGGACGGTATATGTTTAAGCATGTCACCACTTTAAATTCTTATGTATAAGCATGTCGCTATGCTCAATTTTTATGCCTATCATCCTCAACTGTTGTCTGTTGTCTTTTGGTAAGTTAAAACCTTTTATGCCAAGTTTTGAACCATATTGTTTAAGAGAGTCGCTACTCAAATTTTTATGTTTCGAGAGAATGGTATCACGCTTTGTACGGATGCGATTCACATTGAAAGGTATTGGTTTCAATGCATTCCCTTGATTTCATGTACATAATTTATCGATCTTGTTTTCGCACGAATAGTTATTCAAATATCAAGGCGCCGGTGTTATGAGACTAACACTTTTTTCCAGGGGAGTTGTCTCACCCAAATAAGAAAATTTCAAATTTCATATCTATAATTAACAAAATTTTGTCAGCGTTGGATAGAAGTATTTCAAATTCATGAAATTCAAATGCACTTTTGTTGTTTAGAAAAGCAACACCATAAACATCAAATCCATTTTTTTATGTTTATATGGTAATTCATGATAATTATGATGGATTTTAAGTTCATCCAATAAACTGGTGATTTGAAATCCATTTTAATATATCTAACTATTGTGTAAATAATTAAGTTATGATTTAATATTTTTTTATATTTTATTGTTAACACTAAAATTGTAATCGAAATTTATAGATTTGAAATACTTCAATCAAAGCGTTAACCTTATGTACTTCACGAAACCTCTCTCCCCTAGGGCACCTCCAATGGAGGTTTACAATTTAAGGTTCAAAATATGAACAAAACAAAATGAACCTTCTACCTCAAAGTGAAAAAAAAAAAAAAAAAAAAAAACATGGTTCAAGAACATAAAACATGTTCATTTTTTAAAGGAGTTGAAAAGTTTATGGTAGGGTTTATTTACTCTCCCCCAAGGCCCAAACGCATGGAGATGTCGGGAAATTTGGCGCCACGTGCGTGTGAAGCTGTAGGCTGCATGTTTAATATTTTGTTTTTGTTTTTACCTATTTTGTTCACAATATTTGCATCTTGCTACCATTAGTAGTACACCCTTTTAATTTCAGTAGTCTTTTTTATAAAAAATATGAATTTTTAAAATATAACATTATACTCTATAAATTTAAAATATATTAATTAATAATTATGTAAAAACAATTTCAGTATTTTCTTAAAAAAATTTATGATTTTTTAATTGAAACTTGAAGCTTCTCGTGTGTTTTATAATTTTTAAAAAATTTATTAAATTATTAAAAGAATTAAGATATATGATAAATACATTAATTATATAATATAAATTATTATTATAAATATATATTTATTTAAATATATAAGTGTAAAATTATAAATGAAATAGTAAATAATAAATTATAATTGAAGAATGAACGTGTGATTGGATAGTAGGATCTCCAAAAAGTTGTGTTTTTTAGGTTTATGATCGAGGAGCAAAGATTTAAAAATTAGTGCGTTTTAATTTTTGATGTAACAATAAATATGACAAAAGTGAACCCATTTTATGGGTTCATGACTGAATGTGCCCTTATTCTCACCTTTTTAAAAAAGTTATTTCTAAACAATCAGATAATTTTTTGAAAACCAACAATCATTTTGTTAGGGATGAAAACGGGGCGGGTCTGGGGCGGGTTTAGCTAAATCCGGGACCCGCCCCGCCCTGCGAACCCGGCGGATCCAATTCGGGTTAGACTCGTTGGACCCGCCATATATTAAATAATTTTAAATTTATTATAATTAAAAATTTAAAAGTTTAAAAATTAACAAATATCATTAAATTTAATTTCAAATATAGATTTATAATATTTAAGAAAAAAAAAATTATTCTCACAAGTTTAAATTTATTACTTGTAATTAATTAATATTTATTAGCTAAAAAATATTATAATGATTTATTTTTATACTAAACATATCATAATAAAATAAATTCATTTCAATTCAATAATATTACACATTCAAATTATGGATAAAATATTATTATTTAGTATAATAATATAATTAAATATTATTAATATTACATATATATTTTATATATATATATATACATGAATATTTTAAATTTATATATATATAATACTTTGGCGGGGCGGGTCCGAGGCGGGTTTGGCCAAACCCGAGACCCGTCACGGATCCGCTTGTGGACCCGCCCCGTCGGGACGGGTTTGATGCGACCCGCCTCATTGTCATCCCTACATTTTGTAATGTCCCTGATTGAACAACAAAAATGCAGAAAATCTTTTTGTTATTTGGAAAATGGAGATGGCCAAAAATGTCAAATAAAAATTCCTAAAATATTGCGCCACTTTTTTTTCCCAGAAGTAATTAACATAAATAAATTTAAAATTTTATATCCATCAATAAAAAAAATTCCTCAAAATAAACTTAAAATTTTAAAATGAGTTCATACACAAAACAAAATGGTTCAACTAAAAAGTTTCATAAATTTCAAATGTGCTTTTGCGTAACAGTAAAAGGTTCGGACAACTGCCCTCCGCTTCGGACATCATCGTCAACTAGGATAACTTCAGTCATTCTCATCTGCATTGATAAAATCTAGTGAGCCTAGAAATTAAGCAAAAGTAGTTCTAAAGATAACTAATAATATACAAAAAAAAAAAAAAAAAAACACATGCATTCAGCCTTTATTCCTCAACTTTTTGTCAAAAATACATTTTCTTCACTTTGTTTTTCGAGCATAATCAATTCAAAAATAACATTTTCCTATCACATTTTAACAACGAACTTTTCCTCAAATCTTCAACTAAAAATCCTCAAAATATTTTATGAAGCGTGACCCAAAAATATTATGCAGTCATCAGTCATATTCGCTTGAATAAACATACAAACACTACAAGAAAAAGGACTTGTCACGGTGCGCAATGTGCGCCTCTGATTACTATCCACAACACGTTTCACGCTGCAAAATTATAAGCCGTTGAAAGTGAGGCATTATCTGCAGCATGCGTTGCACGCTACCGTTGATACTATTAATGGTGTGCGTTGCACGCTGTTGCTGAGGTGTTTATATTAATTTTTTTACGGTGCGTGATGTACGCTGCTAATAAAATTTTTAGCGGCGAAAAAATTTTGCTGTATGGGGTGTTTGTATGAAAAAAATTAAAGTTTAGCGTGCAGTGTGAAATGCAATTAATTAAGCCTATTAGCCGCTAAAACAATGAAATCAAATTTTAAACAAATCATCACAAGACATCCAACTATCATCACCACACCTAAATAAAAATAATAAGATAATATAAACAAATAAAAAAATGTTAATTCTTATTAATCCAGTAGGAAGAAAAATGTAATAGAGTAAAAAATAACCCATCAGTAATATGATTTTTTTTGCAAAAATGTCATAACTTTAGAACGAATAGGATCTGTATCAGTCACACAAAATAATAAACTTAGAAACCATGCTATTGTGCTTCCACTGCATCATCAAGAAAATCATTTCAGAATTCGGTCAAATTAGGTCTACTTGCTCCACAAGAACTTTATCAACCCAAACTTTAAAACAAGATCCACCAAGAGGAACATGATGCACTTTTACTATTGAATCTGTAGATGATATTCGACCTTTTGCAACAACTCCGTCATCATACCAGTAAAACAACTTACATTTAGTATTTTCAGGAATATCTTCATGACTAACATTCTTCCAATTTGACTGTATATAAATGCTATAAAGTATTAGTTCTACCATGTGTACTTTAATAAACACTTTTGGTTTAGATAATACAAAATTTGAAGATAGTAATTACCTGGGTTGCAACTTGATTTTGGTTAAAATTATCAACATTACTACATTTTTGGGGAAGACTGATATCACAACATCTGTCATATCATTCCCAAAACCGCTACCACCAACACTAGAAACCTACATATTGATATAAAACACAAATAAACCAGTTTCAGAAACCACAGGAAAATCGAAGAAAATACAATTAACTACAAGTTTTACGTGAAGTTGAACTTCGAAATATGCTCTAACCAATACCAGATTTCGAAATGACAGTAGGTACAAGAAATTATTCTTCATACATGACAGTTGCAAAAAATGGGCACTTCTCTTTAAATTTTAATTCAAATGACCTGATTCTAATGTCAAAACAAAGACACCACAGAGCACTATAAATTTTTTTCATGGTGCTGATTCTGAATATGTAATATTCAAATCATTCAACTCGATTTCTAAGCTACACTCACATCCACTATTTCCCGCAGATTGGAGCAGTTTCTATAGAAAAGTCATATAAACTTCATTTTACATCCAAATGACCTGTAACTAGTGGCACTTCAAAGAAAATACAATCATACTAAAATGGTATACTGCTGAAATAAGTTCAGTATATTAAAAGAATGCTCCAATAAAATCAATATACTAAAAGAATTTTGAAATAAAATTAGTATACTACACTCGCATGCTAAAGAGATTTTCTTGATGGAAGCCAAATTGAAAAAGTTATGATCAAGTAAGCTTATGTCTCTCACTCCTTTAATCCTCTCACCCTTCTCCATTTGATTTCTGGTTATTTTTTAGTGTTGGTTCACTACACCTCCTTCTCATGGTTATGGTCATTTTATCCAGTTGTTGAGGATCGAAAACTGTTTGAAGAAAGCTTCTTTACTCAAAGAATAAGCGCATTTCACTGCCACAAAATGTCTTCGGTTGTGCAGTTGAAAGCTTGTTTCTTCAAAAGTGAGTTCAGTTGTTATCAGCAACTGGACTCTAGTATTTCTCGTGTGTCGATGTTAATTGGTCAATAAATATATGTGCGAAAATAGGCCAACTAACAGATTGAACATATATGTAGAATGGCTTGTGTAAAATTTAAATCATACTGATATGTTTATGGATGTTCGGAGACTTAACTGTTCTTACCTCACTCCTTCCTCACAGAGAAGGTTACACTAGAAGATTTTTGTTATTACAACATCTTGTAATACACCCACTCCAATCGTAAGATTTATCCCTTGCCTAAATCGAAACTCTTAGTACACAACACAAGTTAAGACAACACGTCTTAACACCGAAGTAACAAGTTAAGTAAAATCAGTTTGAATGAATCCTAAGATTCAAACAGATGAACAACTCCTCTTCTCCAGTTTGAAATGATCAGTTGGGATTTATCTCTCCTCCCTTCATGATCCTTGAAGATCTGATGTGTATCTATGATGAGTGGGAAATGTGCGCAAGTAAGATGTTTTTTGCAAAGTGCTCGAAGAATGCTTAGATAGCTTGTAATTTGTTGTGTGTATTTATCTGTGTCTCCTTGCTAGAATCCTTTAAATATATATAAGCATGTTTGAGAAATGTTCGACTTGATGTCTGCATAAATGCGTGTCTCAAACGTCTCTTGATTTTCTGCATGTCTTTATAAATACAAGGCGTAGATGTAGTTAATTATAATGCACAACTTTTGATGAAGATGTTTGATTTACAACGGCTCTATCTTTGAAATGTATTCATCATATGTAGATATTTGAGCAGTCGGATAATTATAATTTATAGAATAGTTGTCCTGGAGCGATCGACACTTGAGCAGTTGGCCTGGAGAATTTTATTCTTAGAACAGTGTTGATCAGATTTTTGATTTGAGTGATGTATTAGCTAGAACTAGTTATATGAACTAGTTCTTCAACTGGTTGAGAACAAGTGAAGATATTTTGATCGGACTGCTTATTCTATTTTTTGACTGGACTAGTTCATATCACTCATGTTTTAACTAGTTCAAATGATGTTTTAAATAGTTTGTCAAACAACACAACTTATTCTAACAAAACATTAAGCAGTTATGCGACGTCCTATATTTTTAAACATTTATAAGAATGCAGACACAGAAAAGTGTGGAAAAAATTTTCAAATATCAAAGTGCAGGGAATACATCACTTTTGCAAGTTCAACGACTCGAGAATGAAATTAAAATCTAATGACTCTAATGTGCATACAAATATTTGAACAAAAGATGACACCCTACAATCGACCATCGGTTACTATACGGGCACACCAAAACTACTACTTACAAATAAAACCCAAAGCAACAATTAGAGTCTTTAGGAAAAACAGATGAAACATGAGTTTTGATAAAATAAACTTAGTGCGGAAAAATACTTTAAATAAAAATTTGTGAAACCATGCATAAACTTTCAAATAAAATAATCAACGAAAAAGGTTACAACTTAAAATGATTAAAACTCGATGTCACAAGACCGTCATTGAAAATACTACAATCTAAAATTTTCTTAAAACTGACTTTTAAAGGTTATGCATAAAAATAATTTAATAACGACAAAACAATAAACATGAGAAAACTTCTTGCTTTAAAACTTCAGAGCTTTGAAACTGTCGTGCCATGCAATGCCTTCGTCTCTTGGACTATTCAGTCCTTCTAATTTTTAATTCATTACATCTCAAATCCAACTGCACAAATCAAATATAGTGAGTCTCAAGACTCAACAAACATATAAATACATATATCATATATGAAATATAAAACTTAATGCAATGGCATAACATAAACATAACATAAAACTTGTCATTTAGGGGTGATGAGATATGTGTATTGTGGCAACCATCATAAGAGCACATCATAGGTTCCCGTTGTGGGGTCTCGGGTTGCTAATCTCGTCTTAGGGCAATTAACGATTAATTGACATTAATCGTACAAGATAAAAAATAATCAAACACAAACCCAAAGAAATAAAATAAGAATTTTTTTTAAAAAAAGATTTCACCTCGCTCGATCGGGCGAACTCCACCGATCGGGAGAGCATAAAAATCCAATTATCGGGTTTGAGAAATACTTGGCCTCGCTCGATCCGTCGAGTTCAACAGATCGAGCGGCCTCAAAATTGTAAGTCTCGGGTTTGAGTTTTAATTGGCACCGCTCGATCCGTCGAGTTCAGCCGATCGAGCGGCCACCCCTATTCCAAAAATTCTGCAGATTCCGTTCTTGATGTTGCTGTAAAAAATATACAATTTCAAACATAAACTCAAGTCTGAATAATTCAAATATCCATGAACTAAGTAATAAACATCATAACCAATATTTCTTACAATAATAAGTAGTCCAACAGATATCAAATGAAGCTAGACTACCTAAGATTCAACATGTACTTTACTCTCAATACAACATTGTATTCTAACATGCTTGTCAATATCAAATGTACATCGATTCGGCTACAACAACCCGAGTCCCACGTCTAACTCTCTCTCGAGCTACCCATATCAGTTCTGGTCAGCTCTTGCCCACCTGTTGTCATGCACACATACAAAACAAGACAACAACCAAAAATATCCGGTGAGAATATAATTCCCAGTTTAAAAGACATATACATAACAGTTCATATCAATTCAACTCTAAATACTTTAAATCAAAGCTTCGAATCAATACTTCGAATCAATCGATTTATATAGCGCACTAAAGAAGAATTGATTCATAATAAATCACTTCTATCAAGATTCGTATACGATATTGACATGGATATCCATCTATCTTAGTCGTCTAACTCGAAAATAAGGTCCATCTGACCTTGGCACTAGAATCAATTCAATTTTCTTCATATCATATATAACTCAAATAAAGATCCACTACCTGAGATGGATCGACAACATCAAATTCTAAATCAAGAATAAAGAGTAACAATTATGTGGTTTATCGGGACGACTCAAGAAGCTTCATTCTTGAGTTTCAAACCCCTTACTCTCGATGTCATCTTATACCTTTCAGTCGTTCAGTCGTGGTTGAGTTACTCCCAATCTAGAGCTATTCACTTCCGTTTCAACAGCTGCATTCTCGAGTCATCAAACTTCAATATAAATCTGAAATCGAAGTGATCACAGGCTATAAATGTAGTACCCCGTACCCGAAATCAGTAATTAAGGGATTAATCATAATTATTTGAATAGAGTTCGGAAGCTCCGAAGGTAGGTTCGGAAGTTCCGAACAGGATCGGAAGCTCCAATCATATTACGTCAGGCATGGCGATTGGCTAGATCGGAAGCTCCGATCAGGATCGGAAGCTCCGATCACCCCTATCCGGAGTCAACAAGTGATATTTTGACACGTGGCAGATCAGGATCTTCGGAAGCTCCGATGGCAGGATCGGATGTTCCGATCGAGGTTCGGACGTTCCGATCAAGGATCGGAAGTTCCGATCGTTGTCTATAAATAGAAGGCCGAGGCTTCACTTTCATTTGCCAATTCCGAGTTCTCCTTTCCATTCTAGTCCTTTTGGAGCTGTTCTAGTCTTCTTAGGCTTGGTCCGGAGGTCGGCGAGGCGTTTGGTAGTCGTAGCGGAGTTGTGCCCAAGTTTTGGAGGCACCGACATCAAAGGGCTAACGATGGACGAAGGTATAGCTTTTGCTTCCTATAAATATTTAGGAGTATGCAATAGCTTAGTTAAGGCTTTTAGAGCACTTTAATGATAGTAGTATCATTTGGCAGTGTAGATCAGACCATAGGCGTGGACCTAGAGTTGGTAGAGCTTGCACTGTTTTGAGGTACGAAAGTACTGTTCGAGATATCCTGACTGAGTATGCATGTATTATGTGACTGCATGATTTATATGCCATGATATTATGTTGCATTCATTTGCATCTTACTGTATCTCTTTCGAGATGTCTGTTAGTAGGGTTGTACCCTATCCTGTTAGTGGATGGACTTCCATCGATTTGGGTCCGGCGTATCCACGGTTATCTCGGTATGGGAGCCACCTCCTGAAGCGACGGCACAGCGTGCTACATACCAGGGCCCGGTCTGTCTCTGTTTTCTTATCCTTGACCTCGAGTCTTTAGGGAGTTCACTTTGCATGCATGTATACTCATACTCTCGTACTGAGTGTTTTATGCTCACGTCTCGTACTCTGTATTTTCTGGACACCCTATTCCATGGGGCAGATTTGCGATTGGACGAGGAAGGTGCATCCAGGAGGGGCTAGTCAGTGGTTGGCCAGCTGGAGCTTCGTCTAGGTTTTATTACTGTTGTTTGGGTTTATACAGCTATTCGATTTGGTTGTATATTATTGGATAAATTACAGATTTCTTTACTTGGGATTGTATATTGTTTATGGTTTTTGCAGTTTTATTCTGACATCTGTTTAATTAAGTAAATTGCATGCATAAGTTCTGTTTAGTAGGTGATCCGGGTAAGGGTCACTACATTTATGGTATCAGAGCATGCAAAAGAATTCTTGGGATCTAGTCTCATCTTAAGGTATTTTTGTAGATGGCAAATCGTGACGACCGGAGTTCTCATGGCAGTGTTGTTGGGCGTTGGGGTGATGCCGACCGGGAGCCTCGTCGAGAACGGCGTCATCGTCATCATGACGACGAGCATTTCACTGTGCGTCGATTCTTAGCTATGGGTCCTAAGCCCTTAGTTGGAGGTGAGTCTCCGGAGGATGCGGAGAACTGGTTAGACCGCATGGAGACGACCTTTCAGACTTTCCAATGCACCGAGGAGCAGAAGGTGGAGACCCTTGGCTATCTTCTGGATGGGCGTGCGCGCAGGTAGTGGAGGTTTACTTCTGCACCTTTTGTTGCGGCGAGAGGAGTGGCCACTTGGGCCGAGTTCCGCACAGCTTTCCAAAAGCGGTATTTTCCTCCGGCACTCCGTCAGTCAAAGGCAGGCGAGCTACTGAGTCTGCGACAGGGAGCCATGTCCATCGATGAGTATCAGCAGAGGTTCTTTGATCTGCTATCCTATTGCCCCGAGATTGCTGATAGCTCATAGATGAAGTATAATCTGTTCCTTCAGGGCCTTAACCCTGAGATCCATGACCGTGTGGCGGTTGGCGACGACATGTCCTACGAGGGTTTGGTGAGCCGTTGTCACCAGGCGGAGGACAGCATTCGGCGAAACAGGTCTTTTTCTCAGTCAAGGCCTGCTAGTTCTTTGGGTCCCCGTGCCCAAACTTTCAAGAAGTCTGGATCTTCTTCTTCCTCTGGTTCTGGAGGTGTTGTCCGTTACGGTAAGAAGGACAAGTGTGATCACTGTGGGAAGAACCATCCATCCGACAAGTGCCTTAGAGCTTCTGGAGCTTGTTTCCGTTGTGGAGAGACTGGTCATATCCGGAGGGATTGTCCACTGTCTGGGGGAGGAGGTTCTGGATCTGGTTCAGGATCTGGGTCTCAAGCTACCGTGCAGCAGAGATTGCAGGGACAGTCTGCTGGGAGTTCTCATTTGAGGCCACGAGCTTCTGGCCAGGTGTTTGCCCTGAGACATGATCAGGCTGTGGAGGAGAATGAGAAAGTCATCGCAGGTACATTTCTGCTTTATGGGATACCTGCTCTTGTACTTATTGACACTGGTGCATCTCATTCCTTCATTTCTGCACGTTTTGTTAAGAGGCATAAGTTACCATGCATTGCACTAGACGTAGTGATGTCTGTTTCTACTCCGACGGGCCAATCTGCTTTGGCTAAGCGTCTAGTGATGGGTTGCCCTTTAGAGTTCGAAGGGAACATTCTGTTAGCGAATCTCATGGTCCTGGCGATGGACGACTTTGATTGCATTCTGGGAATAGATATGATGACTACCTATTGAGTTTCAGTGGACTGCTATCAGAGATTAGTACGCTTTCATCCAGAGGGGAGTGAGAGTTGGTTTTTCTATGGTGAGGGAGCGCGACCCCCGATGCCTTTGGTATCAGCTTTGAGAGCCTGTCGAGCTCTAGAGTCTAGCGGGGAAGGCTACCTTATCTATGCAGTTGATTTGTCCGTTGAGAGTATTGGGATAGAGAGCATTCCTGTTGTGGATGAATTTCCAGATGTATTTCCTGATGAGATTCCGGGTTTTCCTCCTGCTAGGGAAGTTGAGTTTGGCATAGAGTTGATGCCGGGTACTTCGCCTATTTCTAGAGCACCGTATCGTCTGGCTCCGTCAGAGATGCGTGAGTTGAAGAATCAGCTACAGGATCTTTTGGACAAGGGGTACATTCGTCCTAGTGTATCTCCTTGGGGAGCTCCTGTTCTCTTCGTGAAGAAGAAGGATGGGTCGATGCGACTGTGCATTGACTATCGGCAGCTGAATCGAGTCACTGTGAAGAACAAGTATCCGTTGCCTCGTATTGATGACTTGTTCGATCAGCTGCAGGGCACATCAGTTTACTCCAAGATTGACTTGAGATCTGGGTATCATCAGTTGAGAGTCCGTGTTCAGGACGTAGCCAAGACTGCATTCCGTACTCGCTATGGGCATTACAAGTTCCTAGTGATGCCATTTGGTTTGATTAATGCGCCAGCTATATTCATGGATTTGATGAACCTTGTCTTCAGGGAGTATTTGGACAAGATTGTCGTGGTCTTCATTGACGACATCTTGGTGTATTCGCGTAATACGGAAGAACATGTTTCTCACTTGTGGTTAGTACTACAGACTCTTCGAGATGAGCAGTTGTACGCCAAGCTGAGCAAGTGTGAGTTCTGGATGGATAGAGTGGACTTTCTTGGTCATATCATATCCAGGGAGGGGATTTCTGTTGATCCAAGTAAGATTGAAGCGGTACTTAATTGGTCGCGTCCGACGACAGTTGCTGAGATCCATAGTTTTCTGGGTCTAGCGGGGTATTATCGTCGCTTCATTCTGAACTTCTCTCAGTTAGCTCGACCGTTGACGCAGCTTACCCGCAAGGGTGTGGATTTCGAGTGGTCCTCCGAGTGTGAGTAGAATTTCTGTGAGCTTCGACGGCGGTTGACTTCTGCGCCGGTGTTGGCATTACCATCCGGATCTGGAGGGCATGTGGTATACACGGATGCTTCTCTTCAGGGGTTAGGTTGTGTCCTGACTCAGAATGGGCATGTGATCGCATACGCTTCTAGACAGCTGAAGCTTCATGAGGACAACTACCCAGTCCATGATTTGGAGTTAGCAGCCATTGTGTTCGCTTTGAAGATCTGGCGTCATTATCTGTATGGCGAGAAATTTGAGATCTTCACCGACCATAAGAGTCTCAAGTATTTGTTCACTCAGGCGGAGTTGAACATGAGGCAGAGACATTGGATGGACTTGCTTAAGGACTATGATTGCGAGATTAAGTATCATCCGGGAGCTGCTAATCTCACCGCTGATGCTTTGAGTCGCAAGGTGCGACTATCCGCACTTCAGACTTGTTCGATGTCTAGTGCGATCAGTGACTGTTGTACTTCAGGTTATACCTTCAAGCATAAGAAAGGTATGCAGAGTATCCAGATGTTTGCGATATTATCTGAGCCAGCCTTGTATTCGCGGATCCGAGATGCTCAGATGTCTGATTCGAAGACCCAGCGTTTAGCTCGTCTAGCTAATGAGGGTAGCTCGTCTGGATTTCATTATCAGTCAGATGGCTTTCTGTGTTTGTCTGGTAGGCTTGTGATTCCGCAGGATGAAGAGTTGCGAGAGGAGATTTTGTCTCAGGCGCATCGCACTAAGTTGAGTATTCATCCTGGGAGCAACAAGATGTACAAGGATCTACGTACTCGTTTCTGGTGGAAGGGAATGAAACGCAATGTTTATCAGTTTGTTTCGAGATGTTTGGTGTGTCAACAGGTCAAGGCAGAGCACCGACGACCTGGAGGATTGCTTCACAGTCTGCCTATTCCTGAATGGAAATGGGAGTTTATCACAATGGACTTTGTGACCCATTTGCCGGTATCCTCGAGGAACTGTGATGCTATCTGGGTTGTGGTGGACCAACTCACCAAGTCAGTGCATTTCATTGCCTATAGCCGAGAGTACTCTGTGGATCTCATGGCACGAATGTACATTCAGGAGATCGTTCGACTTCATGGAGTGCCTGTGAGCATTGTCAGCGATCGGGACCCCAGGTTTACTTCTAGATTCTGGGGGAGTGTTCAGCGTGCGATGGGTACTACTCTCAGTTTGAGTACAGCCTATCATCCGGAGACTGATGGTCAGTCAGAGCGCACTATCCGTACGTTAGAGGATATGCTTAGAGCGTGCGTCATGGATTTTGGTTCAGCCTGGCAGGATCATTTGCCGTTGATCGAGTTCGTTACAACAACAGCTATCACACTAGTATTGGGATGGCACCTTTTGTGGCGTTGTATGGGCGACGTTGTCGTACTCCACTCTTCTGGGAAGAAGTGGGGGAGAGACAGGCTGAGGGACCGGAGTTTATCCAGCAGGCGATAGATATTGTTGATCAAATCAAGAAACGGATTAAGACTGCACAGGATCGTCAGGCCAGTTATGCTAATATCAAGCGTAGGCCCTTGCAGTTCGAGGTCGGGGAGAAAGTGTTTCTGAGAGTGTCACCTTTCCGCAAGATTCTCAGATTTGGCCTTAAGGGAAAGTTGTCTCCCAGATTTATCGGTCCGTTTGAGATCTTGGAGAGCATTGGCGATTTGGCTTATCGACTAGCTTTGCCACCGCATCTATCCAGTATTCACGACGTGTTCCACGTATCTCTGTTGCGACGGTATGTGGCGGATGAATCTCATATTCTACAGCGGTCTGAGGTTCAGGTAGACAAGGATTTGACTTATGTTGAGAAACCTCTTTGTATCCTGGATTATAAGGATAAGGTTTTACGGAACAAAGTCATTCCTTTGGTTTTAGTTCAGTGGCAGCGCCGAGGCACTGAGGAAGCTACTTGGGAGCTTGAGGACAGGATGCGTAAAGACCATCCTGAGTTATTTTGATTTCATTCTTTAAGTTGTATTCAGTTGCAAACTCTGTAAACGTTTGATTTGAATAAAGAATGTTTCTGATTTCTGTATTTGCATTCGGTACTTAAGATCTGATTTCGAGGACGAAATATCTTAAGTGGGGGAGAATGTAGTACCCCGTACCCGAAATCAGTAATTAAGGGATTAATCATAATTATTTGAATAGAGTTCGGAAGCTCCGAATGTAGGTTCGGAAGTTCCGAACAGGATCGGAAGCTCCGATGCAGGATCGGAAGCTCCGATCATATTACGTCAGGCATGACGATTGGCTAGATCGGAAGCTCCGATCAGGATCGGAAGCTCCAATCACCCCTATCCGGAGTCAACAAGTGATATTTTGACACATGGCAGATCAGGATCTTCGGAAGCTCCGATGGCAGGATCGGACGTTCCGATCGAGGTTCGAATGTTCCGATCAAGGATCGGAAGTTCCGATCGTTGTCTATAAATATAAGGCCGAGGCTTCACTTTCATTTGCCAATTCCGAGTTCTCCTTTCCATTCTAGTCCTTTTGGAGCTGTTCTAGTCTTCTTAGGCTTGGTCCGGAGGTCGGCGAGGCGTTCGGTAGTCGTAGCGGAGTTGTGCCCAAGTTCTGGAGGCACCGACATCAAAGGGCTAACGACGGACGAAGGTATAGCTTTTGCTTCCTATAAATATTTAGGAGTATGCAATAGCTTAGTTAAGGCTTTTAGAGCACTTTAATGATAGTAGTATCATTTGAAAGTGTAGAGCAGACCATAGGCGTGGACCTAGAGTTGTTAGAGCTTGCACTGTTTTGAGGTACGAAAGTACTGTTCGAGATATCCTGACTGAGTATGCATGTATTATATGACTGCATGATTTATATGCCATGATATTATGCTGGATTCATTTGCATCTTACTGTATCTCTTTCGAGATGTCTGTTAGTAGGGTTGTACCCTATCCTGTTAGTGGATGGACTTCCATCGATTTGGGTCCGGCGTATCCACGGTTATCTCGGTATGGGAGCCACCTCCTGAAGCGAAGGCACAGCGTGCTACATACCAGGGCCCGGTCTGTCTGTGTTATCTGATCCTTGACCTCGAGTCTATAGGGAGTTCACTTTGCATGAATGTATACTCATACTCTCGTACTGAGCATTTTATGCTCACGTCTCGTACTCTGTATTTTCTGGACACCCTATTCCATGGGGCAGGTTTGCGATTGGACGAGGAGGGTGGATCCAGGAGGGGCTAGTCAGTGGTTGGCCAGCTGGAGCTTCGTCTAGGTTTTATTACTGTTGTTTGGGTTTATACAGCTATTCGATTTGGTTGTATATTATTGGATAAATTACAGATTTCTTTACTTGGGATTGTATATTGTTTATGGTTTCCGCAGTTTTATTCTGATATCTGTTTAATTAAGTAAATTGCATGCATAAGTTCTGTTTAGTAGGTGATCCGGGTAAGGGTCACTACAATAAACATCAGCAATCAACATATCTTATCTTCAACTCAATCATCATATCCATCTTCATTCATATTCAATTTCAATCACAATATCAAAAGCACTTCAAACTTTGATCAAATCTTCTCCGATTCGACATCCAAATTCTCAAACTCGATAGCCTCTTATCAAAGCTGAAAATAAAGTATAAAAATATATAAATAACAGCAATACATTCACTCATATTCTGCTCAACAATCACAATTCAAATGCTATCAAATTCTTGTACCGGCGGCGTAACGGTGCAAAATCAGTAACCGAAACTCAAATCTATCAACTCTATCATTCCAATAAACTTCAAGTATACCTCAAACCAGCAAGAATACCTCATATATCAGCTGCATCAGTAGGCGTATGATCGAAGATAATTCTGAAATTTCATAACAAGTTCATATGGCATTGGTTCTTCGATTCGGTTTCGAAATAACAAAATATATCAGTCCTCTTCACTTAAACCCACACATATCAACATGTATATCATCAATAAACCAGCATATCAGAAGCATGAATTTTCGAACATAGGCTGCAAAATAATATAAATTTCAAACATTATCCGTTCTTCGATCCGTTTTCGAATACACAAGATATATAAGCTCAAGAACAATAACTCATGCTTGAATTCTGATTTCCCTCAACATAATTTCGAAACAAACTGAAACATATCAATACTTACGTCAAATCGAAGCTCTTCTTTCAAGGATCACGTAACTACGCTCGAATTAAAAATCGGATGATCGGATCTAGAGAAATCAAGCATGCAAAATGAGAAGAAGGCTTGAATCTGAATTTTGGAAGAGAACACGGTTCTTGGCTGATATTCTGATCCACATACATATGATACACACGTTCAAATACATATCATGCCATGTGTAAGCCACTAACTCCAAAATTTGCACTTTGGTCCTTCAAAACTTCATTATTTGCAAAATAGACCTAGACCCTATTTTTAATTCAATTTCAATTCTAAATAATTTAAGACTATTAGAATTTAATTTTAAACTCCAAAATTCTCAAATTAAATATACTCGGATTAAAATTAAAAATATAAATTGCATTCTAGCCCGTGAAACTTTGATATTTGCAAGACAGTCTCTGCTTGAGTTTCACCTTCTCATAAAATCTGTAAATTCTCAAATTAAATATTTTCAACTCGGAAATTAAATCTATAATTTCCATAATTGATCCAATCAATATTTTTCAATATTCGGAATTTAAATATCTAATTTCGTAATTAATAACTTAATATTTTCAGAGTCTTACACCCGTGATCAGGTCTTTGGACAAAAAGCATATAGCTTTCACCCTGAAACTTTCATTCTTTGGAAGGTCTCCTCCGGAGCTCATCCCGGAGTACTAGTCTCATATTGCCACTACAAAAACACATACAACATCAAATTATCTTTCATGCATCAACATATCATTCATCATAAACTTCGTCATAATTTCTCATCATAAACATCATCGTCATAAACTTCATGATTCTCTTCATAATACATCTTAAACTTCATAAACTTTCATCATGAAACTTCTTATCGTTCGTGAAACATACTTAAAAACCTCTTAAAATCACATGAATCTTGAACATAACTTTAAAATCATCATGTCATCATGAACTTTGAAAATAACTTGAAACTTAACATGTCATGCTCTTAAAAATCCTTTCATGCTTAAAAATCATGCATTCTAATTAAAATAAATATGAATACGTCCAAAAATATTTCATAACATTTCATTCTTTCATAAAGAAAATAGCTTTTGTGAGAACATACTAGCATATAATGCATTACATAACTAAATTGATCCACATGAGTCCGTTCTTGACATCAAAACTTGAAACATTTTGCATAGGACGTCTTAAAAACACTTTAAACAGATTAAAAGATCATAAACTTGAATTTCGAACTTCAAATGCGAAACTTATAAAAATTGGACAGTACTATTTGGGCTCAAGCGGAATAAATTTTCGCTCGAGCGTAGCCCAGGAGCTGGGCAGTCGCTGCACGCGCACGAGCGTGGATTATTCTGTCTTAAACGTTATTTTGTGTCCCGAATTAGGATGGTAAACATGAAAGTTGTAGTTCTATTTCTTGGCTTTCAAATGGTGTTGGCCTCACCCCTAATTGGATATTTCAATGAAACGCTATGCTCGTTCTACCAAGATATGTCAGTACAAAAAAATACGGTACACACGACACGCTTCAGGGTGATTTTGGCCTTTCTTCCAAAATAATTTGGACAAAACTCAAAACATGAAAGTTGTAGTTCTATGAATTGGATTTCTAATAAAATTGGCCTCATATCATTTGAATTAGTACACCAGTATTGATCCTCGAAATCATAACTGATGTCGCTAATCCGGTGTAACTCAACACGTCAAATGTTCAAAACTTGAAAGGATTCGATTAAATAAACACCAAACATTCAAAATGCTTTAAGCTAAAAATACATACATCCAAAAATACTCATATTCAACATCTTTTTCAAAATTATTTAACATATTTCTCAAAAATCTTTAACTAAAACGTCAAGAACGATTCACGTTTCACAATTCTACATCATGCTTATCAAAAAACATAGAATCAATGAAATATACATAACTTACACATCAACATCCATCTTTTTCATATCAAAATAAATATATTCTCGATTGGTGGTTTCAAAAGCGTTTAAAAACTTGCCTTTCTTCTTGATAGGGAGTAGTCGGTACCTAAGGAACTCGATCTAGCCTTGCCACGAACGGATCGTTGAACGATTTTTTCCATAGATGCAACTTTTGAAGATTTGGGGAGAGGGGAATGTGGGTTGGCGGCTAGGGTGAGGGGAGAAGAACTCCCTCAACTCAACGCTAACTCCTAATAAATAAATCTAATGGGCTGATCCGACCTATTAAATAAAAATACTGACTTTTAAAATTTCTCCCTCAATTATATTTTAAAAATTGGCTACCAAGCCCAAAATTATAATTTTCACCGAAAATACTTTTAACTTAAAACTTCTAAATATCATGCATCGCTTTTACTCAAATTCCGCATAATGGCCATATACCTCTTTAAAATCCTTAACTCTCGTTCGTAGGCTAGTCTCGATTCCCTTTGTCACCAAAATTAAACCCATCATGAAACACATTAAAACTAACTTGCAACATTAAACATCAGATAAATTAAATAATATTAAATAATTTAACACAACATTAAACACATATTTTAATACCCCAAAAACTAAACTTTGAAATATAAAATCTCACGCACTACATATATCACGAAATCTTTTAAACATACTTTTTAAATAGTTACTTAAATTAAATAAAATAAAATCTTTAAATCATGATTAAATGAAATAAACTCATTTAAAATTTATTTAAATTCTATTTAATACTCGTGAGTGGATTTGTAGAATTTTCGGGTATTACAAGTTCACCCAGCTTGTTTAATATTTAATCTCTGATTAGTAGGTCATTCGAGTCTGGGTCACTACACGACTACCATTTCTTCTCTTTGCAGGATTCACTTATAGTGTCTATTAAGAAAATGGCTCGTTCCAAATCTTATTAACAAGAGACGATGTAAGAAATTTTTCATGCTTCGCACGAAAATGTGTAAATACAAGTTTTACAAGAGTGAAATTACCGCAGTTAAAACATGAGCATTGCCAGCAGTGGACCCTCCCTAGCAAGACCAAAATCCGAAAGTTTTGGATTGAAATCTCCATCCAATAGCACATTTGACGCCTTGAAATCTCGATAAATCCTAACCATTAAGATTGACCAAAATAAGTTACATGGGAACTGGCCAAATTTAATGAAGTAGAGCTCATAAATTCCAAATATCAGTTCACAATAGTTTGACGCATTATCTTCACACTACAAGAAATGAAATCAGTAAGATCACAACATAATTCTAGATTCGTCAGTCGGTAGTATAAAAATCATAAGTACTTCATCTTTGATTCAAAATAAGTTCTGTAAATTGGAAATGAAAGCTAACTCAATTTTATACATTCCATCTTCTCAAACATTTTCCAAATAAGATCATGTAATAGGCCAAATGTTGTCTGCAAGAACACACACAAAACCCGAGTGCTCTGTTTCTTGTAGATTTGAGCAGTTTTTGTAGAAAAATCATATAAGATTCATTTTACATCCAAATGACTTGTAACGGGTGGCAATTCGAAGAAAACACAATTATATACAAGTTTATTTTAAACTTAAACTTCAAATTATGTTTCATAATATATCAGATCTCAAAACGACAGGAGACCACTGTGCAAAATCGACCAGCATTAAACTCAATCAATATCAGATCTCAATCCATTTTTACTAGGATAGATTTTTAGCTCATAACTCATTCCATACTAATTCAAATTATACATATCATACATAGTTAGAAACCTAACTAAAAATCCCACATTTCATCGGAAGAAATTGAGGTAAAATTCGTTCATTCATTAAGGCTAATTTACACCACAAGATAACTTAAATTAGCAAGGTCACAACATAATTCCAGATTCATAAGTCAGTAGTATAAAAATCATAAGTAATTCATGTTTGATTCAAAATAAGTTCTGTAAATTGGAAAGTAAGCTAACTCAATTTTATACATTTCATCTTCTCAAAAAGTTTCCAAATAAGATCATATAATATGCCAAATTCTGTCTGCAAGAACACACACAAAACCCAAGTGATCTGTGTCCTGCAGATTTGAGCAGTTTTCGTAGAAAAATCATATAAAATTCATTCTACATCCAAATGGCTTGTAACTGGTGAAAATTCGAAGAAAACACAATCATATATAAGTTTTTAAACTTCAAATTCAAATTATGTTTCATAGTATATCAGATCTCAAAAAGACAGGAGACCGCTGTGCAAAAATCAACCAGCATCGAACTCAATCAATATAAGATCTCAATCCATTTTGTACTAGGCTAGATTTTTAACTCATAACTCATTCTATACTAATTAAAATTACTAATATCATACATGGTTAGAAACCTAACTCAATTTCCCACATTTCATCAGAATACAATGAAGTGAAATTCGTTCATATATGAGGCTAATTTACACCACAACAGAACTGAAATCAGCAAGGTCACAACATAATTCCAGATTCTACAGTCAGTAGTATAAAAATCATAAGTAATTTATCTTTGATTGAAAATAAGTTCTGTAAATTGGAAATGAAAACTAACTCAATTTTATACATTTCACCTTCTCAAAGATTTTCCTAATAAGATCATTTAATATGCCAAATTCTGTCTACAATAACAGACATAACACCCGAGTGCTTTTTTTCATGCATATTTGACCAGTTTCAGAAAAATGGGAATCTATTTCAATTTTAAGCCGAATAACCTGATTCTAGCACCCAATCAAAGCCTATAAATAGAGATATTAATTTCTAGATAAATTGATGAGCGAAATTTGTAGGACCAAACATATTTGAAGTCACTGCCACTGAGCAATTGAGTGATTGAATTCAACGAGAATCCATTAAGCGATTGAGAAACGAGAATCCCCTAAGCAATTGAGGGAAGCGAGAAGAGAAATTGAGCGATTCAGAGAAGGTGAGAAGATGGATTGAGTGAAGGTTAGAGATACACGATAGATTTCTCAAATTCAGAGAGAAGGGCAATCAGAGAGGAGGGCGAGGCGAGGTGTAGAGAAAATAGAGAAGGACGTGGAGGTTGAGAGAAAATAAATAGGGGCGCCCACACGTGTGAATGAGATTTGAGGAATCGACGTAATTTTTTTTTGTTTTGTTTTAGTATTAATATTAACAGCGGTCTAAGCACACTGTAAATAAAAATTTACACATTTAATTCGCTGCAAAAACAATTATTTAGAGCGTGCTTTTGCTATGTTGTTTGTATGAGCTCTAATAATATTAAGAGCACGCATGTACGTGCATACCTTAATTAGTAACATTAACAACATACTTTTGAAGTGCTCCGTTAATACTGTGCCGAGAAAACTCATATTTTTTGTAATGCATGGTGAATTATTGGCAATACATGAAGGTCTAATGTTATTAGTACCTTAGCCATGACGAAGGTCTACACGAAGGTCTGCCAGTTGCCGTACCATATGGTGTGATGCCAAAAATCCATAAATTAAATTCCATGCCTAAATTAGTTTTAATATTTAAAATTCCAAAATTCTTGGTAATTTAAATGATTTAAATCTGCTTATAATTTATTTGTATGATATTAAAATTTTAATTGCTTAAATTGCTTATATTGGTGACTTCCTGCTTCGGCAAGTGGCAAAGGCGAACACGGCGGAAAAATCCTTCTTTTTTTAAATATAGGTGACCTAAATTTCATGAGAGGTGAATGAAATAAAATAAAATCTTTATTTTAAATTTTTTTCATTTAAGAAAAATCGCGTAAGCGTATTTTCGTGCGTAATTCCTTAAATTTCCCAAATTAGCTTTTTTGGATCCGGACAAGTGAAATTTCATTCTTGGCATTTAAATTTAAAGATTCTAGACTTAGAAATTTAAAATAGGGGCAATTCTACAAGCTAAAGTTGTGAAATTTAAACTAGCACTTTTATTAGTCAAAGAGCACTTTTTGACTTGTCTAACTCTCACACACTCATACCTATATATACATATACATATTATATCACACCACAACTTAAACCCTAGGTTTATAATCCTCATCTAGCCGCCACTTACCCTCATTTTCTCCCCTTCTCTCACGCCTTCACCCATTTCTTCCCCTTGGAGCTCACGGCCGCCCATTTCCCTTCTCCCCTAGCCGCCGACCGTCCTCTCCAGCCACCAGCCGTTGTCCAGCCGCTGTGAAGGCCACCTAGGAAGCTTTTCCATCTGCTAAGACGTGTGGGTTGTGTGCTACCAACCCCTCTTCACTCTTTTTTGGTTACTACTTGAGGCAAGATGAACTTTCTTCTTTTTTTTTTAAACCCAAGCATAGATTATAGTGTGTTCTTGGTTCCACTCTTTAAAATTTCGAAATTTCATATTCACATGGTGTAATATGGTGTGTATGGGTTTTTTTTTTCTAAGAATGAGGTTGGATTTGATTTTTTATGCATCATGCTATGCTAGCTTACTTGTTGAGCCTAAATGAATAAGTTTCATGTAAAATATGAATGTTTGGGGGTGTACTTCAAAAATTCAGAATGTACCCCATTGTATTCAATCCATTTTCATGGATGTGTGATTGGATTTAAGCCTCACATGTTGTTTGCCAAGTTAATTTATACATGGGCTTTGAAATGTTGTGGAAAATATTAAGTTTGTGGCGTTTGAATCGAAATTTTTGAATGAATGGATGAATGGAGTTGAGGGGCTGCCATGGGTTGTTCTTGAGATTGTACATGTGTATTTGGATGTGTTTTAGGAGGGCCATAGGGCTGGTCATGGAACTAATAGGTTGGGTGGTCGCTTGGTGGAGTTTTGAAGATGTTGGGCTAGTGTTTGGGGCAAAAAGGGAGAGGTAAAGTAGCGATGGGCTAGGGCCTTGTCCAAGGGCCCTAGCTGGTTGTCTAGGCATGTTTAAAAGTTTTTATCATGGGTTTTTGAGGTGCAATAGGTAGAGGGATGAGCTCGGAGTCCATAGTGTCAAGAGGTCCAAAACAGAATTTTTACCGTCGCGTCAAGTCTTGGGAAACAGGTCTGATGAGGTCGGTTTTGGAGGTCTGGACAGGGGCTACCTCTGATTTTCTTAATTTATAGGATGTTAGGATAGTGTCGGTGTAAATTGGGCCTATTTCGGATAAGAATCGAGTAGGATATGTGCATTTTAAGTTGGGATGACGTGAACAGATTTTTCTATTGTCTATGGGCTATCCGGGAGTCTAAGTTATTGAGTTTGTTTGGGCCATTATAAAAAGGTGAATACTGGTCATGAGAGTATTTTAAGGTGTGTTTGAGGTGCCGGTTTGAACGGGAAGTCTTTTGAATTTTAATTAGATGAGTTATGGATTTTATGGGTTAACCGCTCGAGTTAGGCCCTTGTGAGCGTAAACTTAAGTGGTAGGAGAAAAACCTTTAAAGTGAGAGTGCTCCTCTACACTCCAATCATCCATAAAATTTATGTCATGATATCTTTTGAGTTTATGTCATTTAAATTATTCAACGTCATTTATTTGTGTGTGTGACTTCAAAGTTAATTAAAGATCTAGTCCCGAAGTCTTATAAAAAAATGCTTATGAAGGTAAAAGTTGAAATGAGAAAATGTTAAATGAAAGGAAAGTTAAAGAATGAAGTGAGTTGGTTGTGACTTGGACGTGCAATGATGGGTTGGGGGATGCCTTGGTTCACTTGCCAAATGACGTGTAGTACGAGGTCGAGAGACATCTCGGTTTTCCTACCAAATAGACGTGTAGTACGAGGTCGGGAGCAATCTCGATTTCCCTACCAAATGGACGTGTAGTACGAGGTCGGGAGCAATCTCGATTTCCCTACCAATTAAAGGGCAATGTGGGGTTCGGAGAAATCTTGGCTTCCTTGCCGGCATTGTATACTATAGCCATAGATCGATCAAAATCATAGTCACAATCGAGGATCCAAATTCAAAAGTAAAAGTAAAGGATGAATGAATAATAGTTGTGTTTTTCATCGCATATTGCTATTGTTCTTACTTCGGGCATGTTATGACTTTTTCCCTTCGTTTGAGAATCATAAGTGTACTGAGTACTATTTTTAGTATTATGCATTATTTTGAACTCTTGCTGTATTATTTAATCTTGATGGGCTTTTAGGCTCACTACTATGCTTGGTGCAGGTGAGTATGCAGACGAGGCTGCGGGGCAGGATTTTCAAGGTCCGTAGATGTTCGGTGGCACGCCCTGACCGTTGCCGCTCTTTTCTTTCCGCATTATGTCATTGTAATAAATATACACTGTCGTATGTCGTTTCTTTTTTCAGTAACAGTATGTGTTATTCCCTGCAATTATGTTGGCAAGTAGACACTTTATATTTTCCTTTCGTCTGGCGTCAAACCAGTTACTGTTCATGTATGCCTTGTGAGATGTTTACCTGGGGTTGAGGTTTATTTTAAACTGCTGTTTGAGATAGGTGGTTTATTATTCAAACAAATAGGTCATGCCAATTTTTTTTTAAATTTTTCGTATTTTCTTTATTTATTTAAATATTAGAAGTTAGAGTCGTTTCACTTGGTATCAGAGAACGGTCATTGGGCTCGGGATGTGCCTACCTCCGAACGCTGGGACTCGGGAGATCTCGCCTCAAAGTTTGTAAGATTTAAATTTTTGTTATCTTTGATTGTTTAAATGTTGAGAATAAGAGTTTTAAAGTCCCTTGAGTATGTAAAAGTTTAAAGAAACCTTTTTCTTTTAGGCATGAAATTTCAGTGTTGGAATTTGAACTTGTGTACAGATGACCCCTCGTCGCTTGCGTGATATCGAGCCGCCGCCACCGCCACCACCGCCGCCTCCACTGCTGCCACCTCCACCAGCTGCGGATGTTGGGACTCAGGTGCTATCTGGCTTATCCCGTATCCTAGAGCGCCATGTGGACGCTCCTAGGGCTGGACTTGGGACTGTTTATGAGCAGTTTAGGAAGATGAACCCGAAGGACTTTGCTGGCACTAATGATCCGCTGGTAGCGGAAGGATGGATTCGTTCGCTGGAGGTGATCTTTTGCTATATGTAGTTGGGAGATCCAGATCGAGTACGATGTGCTGTCTTCCTGCTCCAGGATGATGCCGCCCTCTGGTGGGAGGGAGTTGAGAAGACCGTGGATCCGACTACCCTACCTTGGACTGAGTTCAATAGACTTTTCGTTGAGAAGTATTTTACCGTAGATGTAAGGGTCCGTTTGAAGACGAAGTTTATGAGCTTGCGATAGGGAGATTTATCAGTGGCTTAGTTTTTGGTGAAGTTTGAGAGGGGCTGCCACTTTGTACCCTTGATTGGAGATGACGAGGCAGAGAAGCTCCAGCACATCATTGTGGGGCTACGACCCGCTATCCGTCGGGATGTACTTATGGTGGAGCCAGCCGACTATGATTCTGCGCTTAGGAGAGCTTTGAGGTGTGAGCAGACACTGAGGGATATCAGCGCTGAGGCGCAGAGTAAGAGGCCATTCCCAGCTCATGGCCAGCAGCAGCAGCACGGCAAGAGGTCGTACCATGGATCACCGCATCAGCAGGAGCATCAGGCCCACAGACCCCAGGGGCATCAGGCCTAGGGACCACAGGGGCGTCAGGCCCATAGACCCGCTCCTCCCATGACTGGGGAGAATCCAATTTGCAAGAATTGCCACAAGGCCCACTTTGGCAAGTGTCTGTTGGGAGCTGGAGTATGCTACAGGTGCAAGAGGCCAGGACACATGATAGCTGATTTCCCAGAGGCTAGGAGGCCCACAACTGGGCGAGTCTTCGTGATGCAGGCCAAAGAGGCCGACCCTGATACCACCCTGATCACACGTAATACTTTAAGCTTTTAAGTTAAATCGGTATCTTAAATTTATTTGTGGATTCATGTTGGTAAACTGTTTTAAGTGAGAATTTGGTTATACTAAGTGCTAGATATTCTTGAGTTTATTGGGGAACTTGCGTAAGATTTGTGTGTTATTGCATGATTTTGGTTGGTTATTAGATGCATGCTTAGAATTATGGGAACTATCGTATTAGGATTAGCATAGATTTAACTTGTGGTAAGGAGACCCAAATGCTACGATGTAACTGTGGTTTTTGCAGGAAGAATCTTAGTAGCTGGTGTAGCCATCAAAGCATTATTAGAGTCGGGGGCTACACATTCTTTTATTTCGGAGGCGTTTGTGCTCAAGTGGGGAATTTAGCGAGATGAGTTGTCGGTGGGATTCTCATTTATTATCCCGTCAGGTGAAGATATGACCACCAAGAGCTTGGCCAGGAGTCTTGAACTTCTCTTGCAGGGTCAGACGGTGGATGCAGACCTGATAGTGTTGCCCATGCCCGAGTTCGATCTGATTCTTGGGATGGACTAGATGGTGAAGAATGCAGTGGTTATTGATTTTCAGCAGAGATCAGTGTTGGTTAGACCGAAGGGTGTTGAGCCTTTCTGGTTTGAGGCAGCTAAGAGTCGGAGAAAGGCCAAGGTCATATCTTTTCTTCAGACGATACAACTTATGTTGGAGGGCTGTGAGACATTCTTGGCAAGTTTGACCTTGACGGAGATGCCAGATAGACCCGTTATTTCAGATGTGGATGTAGTCCTAGATTTTGGAGATGTTTTTTTGGAAGACGTTGCAGGTCTTCCACCCGATAGGAAATTGAGTTCTCCATCGATTTGGTCCCGGGTACCGCGCTAATTTCTAAGGAACCATATTGAGTTCTCCATATTCAACGTCATTTATTACGAAAATGAAGGAGTTGAAAGAGCAGATTCAAGAGTTGTTAGATAAGGGTTTTATACGCCCTAGTTTCTCTCCATGGGGTGCACCGGTTCTCTTTGTGAAGAAGAAGGATGAGAGCCTAAGGTGGTGTATTGATTACAGGGAGTTGAACGGAGTGACTGTGAAGAACAAATACCCATTGCCCAGGATTGAGGACCTCTTTGATCAGTTACAAGGAGCCTCTGTATTTTCGAAGATTAATCTTCGTGCTGGTTATCACCAGTTGAAGGTGAAAGAGTCAGATGTATTCAAGACAGCGTTTAGGACTCGTTACCGCCACTACGAGTTCCTTGTGATGCCGTTTGGGTTGACAAATACACCTGCAATCTTTATGGATCTCATGATGTGATGCCTAAAATCCAATCTACTAAATCACGTGAATTAATTTAATAAATATTAGGATTTTTATTTTTAGTTTAATTGATTTAAATTCTTTATCTGGATTATGTGCTATTAAAATATTTTATTATTTGTTCAAATGATTTTATTTTACTAATTATTTAATTAATATTTTTAATTGTTTAAGTTTATCTATCTAAATAATTTTATTGTGCAATTTAAATTGTGTTAATATTTTAAAGGTTTAGGTTTTGCTTATTAAAATGATTTTTGATTTTAATGGTTTAGTTTATTCATTTAAATAATTTTTATTGTTTAGCTTATTTGGTTAAATATTTTCGAGTGTCCAATTTATTTATTTTAAATAGCCTTAGTTTAGAGGTTAGTTATTTTAAATTATTTTAAATGTCTAGCTTATTTATTTAAATACTTTTTAATTGTCCAAAACATTTTAAAGATTTTTATTTTCGTTTGTGTATTTATTTAAATTTCATTTAAAAGTTAGTCTAGTTTGTTTAAATTATTTTAAATCACTTTGCTTGATATTTAAATATTTTACTCGTTGCCGTGACATCAGAATATTTAAAGTGTTTAATTCTTAGAATTTTCATAGTCTTACTTGCTAAGTTTTAGTAGAACTTTTAAAAGTGTGTAGCACTTTTCCTATCTCCTACACACTCAATTTTAATATATAACCCTAATTCCTAAAATATCACACACACACCCTCATTCACGCCTAAAAACACACTCACACTTCGCGACATTTCTCCCCCTTTTCTTTCACGCCTTGCCTCACCATCGATCTCATCTTTTTCTTCATTAAGCCACCGCGGCTCCTCCATCTTCTTCCTCTCTGGCGTGCCTTCTCCCTAGGCGAGCTGTTCGCTGCTGTAGCACCTCCATTGAGCTCGGTTTCAGCGACTCCAGATCGTGCAGCCCATTGTTTCTCTTTGCTTCGGCCATAGCTCATTGAGCTTCGGTTCCTTCGAAATTTTTTTTAGCTTAGGCAAGATTATGGAATTCATTCGTATGCTTTATAGAATATATTAGTTGTGTTGATTGGCATTTTGTTGTTGTAGAGAAAATATTTTTTTTCCCTTGTGCGTGCACTGCTCCTTTGTTCTCACGGCTGGAATTTTTTTTAACACTGTGATTTTGATTGCCATGAGTTTGTTATTGCACATATGAGTTAAATGATGGAGTTAAAAGCTTTGAATGCCATTGTCTATATACTTGTGTATTTTTGAAATTTTCCAGAATATGTTGGCTGCCTTGTTCGTGTTTACTGTCGTGTAATTGATGGTGATGATTGGTGTGGTGAATTAGGAGCTATCACGAATGATATGTAGTTCACATGATAGCGCTAGGATGTGTGGAGTTGGAAAGGGAGTTGGTTTAGAAGGAATTTTGATTGGCCTAGTGATAAGGGGGCTCGGTTTTGGTTGGATATGTAGGGCTGTGATGGGAGGGTTGTGATGAGTTTTGAAGGGGTTTCTGGTGAGCTTAAGCATCGGTTTTGATGCTAGGATGGTGGCTTGGAGTTGAGGGACAAATTGATAGGTTTTGGATTGATATGAAGAAGAGGGCATGAGCAGATTTCTGGAATAGATGGGGATGTCCGGAAGCGTGGGTCTAAGGCGTGGTTAAAAACAGAATTTGGATAGGGGCTCGGGTCTAGTATTGGGTTGATATGTTAATATTATGTCGGTGAAAGCGGAATGTTATTCGGTTAAGTATTGGTCGAGTTCTAGGCTATAGTTTGTATAGGTGCAGAATTTTTGCTAAGTTTGGGGCTTTCCGGAAATATATGTCTAAGGCAGGGCTAAAAGTGGAATTTTGTTATGGGCTCGGATCTGGAACTTTTCTTAGATGTCGGGATCAGGTCGGTTCAAGAGGAAATTAATCCGGTTAAGTTTTGATGATGTTCTATATTTTTGAATGTATGTGTGCAGAATTTCGAAGCCAAAGGGCTTGCTGCCCGGAAGTTGATGTTTTATAAAATGATTCCTTAGGAAATAAATTTCGAGTATGATTTTTTGGCTTAGTTCTAAGTGTCATGGAGTCATGGTTTCAAGCGGAATCCCTTTCGACTAAGAATCGAGCAAGTTACATATTTTACGGGCGAACCGCTCCAACTTGTCTTAAGCGCGACATTATGGTTTAGTTTCCTAATCCTATGGTTTGTCTCCTAAATCACCATCCCGATCATCCATGTGTGAGTCATATGCATGATTATTTATTAACATTTACATGTACGTCGTATTTACATATGCATGCTAAGTTCTTATATCAAGGCAAGAAAGAAAGTATGAAAGAAAATATTTTTATGAACGAAGTGAGATGATTGTGACTATAGAAATGACGTGTATGTGTGGGGTTGGGAGACGTTCTGACCTGCCTTACCAAAGGATGTGTATGTGTGGGGTTGAGAGAAGTCTTGGCCTACCTTACCAAATATAGACGTGTATGTGTGGGGTTAAGAGAAATCTTGGCCTCCTTTACCAATTACAGGGCAAGATTGGGTTGGGTGTTATCCTGACCTCCTTACGGCATAGTGCACTGCAGCCATGATCATGATCGAAATCACAGAGTCACAATCAAGGATCTAAGTTCACAATTACAGTTACAGATTCAGATACAGTTTATGCAGTTTCATTGATTATACATGACTTAGCCATGCATATGTTTCATTTTATGTTCTCTCTTTAATTTTGAAGTTTATTCACTTGTTTAAAGTAAGGGCACAAAACAAAGGTATTTTTAGTATCAGTTATTTTTAATCTGCGTGTGCTTGTATTTACGTAGTACTCGTTATCCCCCTCATATTCTTGCTGGGTCTTTTAGACTCACCCCACTTCTTCCTACTTTCAGGTGAGGTGTATTTTCTTGAGATCGAGGGGCAAGACTATCGAGTGGACTGCGATGCGGGCACGACACATCCCTCCGACCCATGCTCGCCTTCCGCATAGTTATTAGAATTTCTATGTTATGGATCATTTATTTTGCTCAGTTGTCAAATGCATATGTAATGTTTCGATAGCATTGTTTATGAGCATGTAAATATTAGATTTCTAATCTTGTGGATATTTGATATGTCGAACCTCTCTCTTGGGCCTCGTTCTTGTCTCGGCCTAGTTTCTGGTGTCGTCAGTATCTATTTCTTTTATTTTTATTTTGGTTGCTGTCTGAGACAGGTTGGTTGTAATATAAACAGAGATGTCATGTCGAAATTTTAATAAAAATTTTAAAAATTTCGAAAACCCGTATTTTATTTAGTTATTATATAAAAGTTGAGTCAGGGTCGTTTCAGTTGGTATCAGAGCATGGTTCTGGTTTGGGTTGTGCCTATCTTGTTCAAAGGTCTATTTCTAGAACAATCAAACCAACTCAAATATTGATGAACTAATCTTTCGTAATTCTAATCAAATTTGAATGCATTAAATATTTGTGAAAATTCAGTTTACACGCAAACCGCACACTGAAACCGAATTTTATTTCTAGTCGGTTTTACAATATGTTAATTATCAGAGTGATCAAAATCAATACCTCCTCTGTCGACTTTGAATCGATTAACATGCAAACAAACAGTTGATCAGACTATGCACAAGATATAAATCTGACAATCAATAAAATAAAATCAATTCTAAAAAATCCCAAACAAACATCCATGTTTTCTACATAAATTTGTTTGGCCCAATCACGCCGTTTTGGTTGAAAATAAACTACTCAATAATTGAAACTAGAATTAAAAAATAAAATAAAATAAAGAAATAAGAAGAAAAGAAAAGAGAAATCTTCTCTCCCAAGCCTTGTAGCCGCCTCCCTGGGGTTGTCTGCGTTTTGGAACTTCAGAACCCCCAAAAATATGTTATATCTTGTATATATATGGTCCGGAACGCCTACCAGTTTAAGGATTTTTTGGAACACATATGACCCCGGAACACGCGCGTGCGGCATAGGGCTCGCGCGTGCACAGAAGTAAAAAAACAGAGGTCCGAACATGCAACTCGCGCGCGCGCGCAGTACAAATTTTCTGCGCCAAGCGACGATTTTCAATAATTCTTATCTCAAGATTTAGCCATCGGATCGAGCTGAAATTTGGACAGCAGCTTTAAAACATCTTGAAATTTAATCCGACTGGTGTAGATTGGATTTGGATTTCTCTAAAATTAAATTTGATTTTTTGAACAAAGCTGCTCCGTAATTCACTCTTCAACAATTCATTTTCCTACAAAATTAACCCGTGGAGTTAAATACACACACATGCACTAAAACACATAAAAACACATAAAAATAATATGAATGCACACAAAATAAACATAAATTTATCACGAAATAATGCATACAAAATGCACTTATCATTGATCTTCATACACTCGAATCATGTTAAAACATCTTCCAACTTGATCCCATACTCCGCAACTCCTTCAAGACTCGGTACCACGCTTGCAAGCATTTTGTGGAGTGCTTCCTTGAATCGCTTTCTTCGACCCCTCGTCATTGGTCCTTGTGGCAGCTCCAACGGATCCCTAACACGCCTAGCAACTTTGATGCCCCCATAAATAATTGGGTCTGGTCCAACCCGAAACCGACAACCCAAAATCAGGGGACGTGAGTCAAAAATCACCTACTATTGTTATGAGACAAGATTTAAGACAATGCAAATCCATTCAAACATGCATCATGTACCAATTCAAGTTAGATGGACCTATTCAAGACAAAGGGAAGAGCCCTTGACTCAATCCCTAGTTGCTGAGCTCACTGGGCCGAGCCCTATCTAGGCATGGTAAAATCCCGACCCGAGCCCAATAATCCATATTTTTGGAAATATAATTTGAGGTCCATCTAGTCTTATTTTATGAGAAGCCCAGTCTGGGATGGCCCTGTTAGGGAATGGGCTCATAATCATAAATTCATGGGCTTGAGCCCTAACTGGTATGGTTGGAGCCCGACCCGGGCCCAGGAAGGGCCCAATATCTAGAACCTTCCAGTATTCTCGGACACATGAAGATCTGCAACAGATAAGAACAATATCTTATGAATCCAAGATTTGATATGATTTCAGACTAATCAATTAGAGCCATACTCTAACACATGTTCTACCTTGACAAGGTAACCTACCCCTCCAAGCCCCTATAAATACAGGTATGGTTCATGGTGCATTCATTCATCTCTTCTATTCACTTCTTGTTCACGCACTCACACACGTATATTCCCTTGTTATTACTTTCTGTAAAGCTCTTTCACTTTAGAGCACTGACTTAGGCATCGGAGGGGTCACGCCGAAAACACTTTCGGCGCCCCCTAACTCAGCTTTTGTATGTGCAGTGCACGTGGAACCCGACCCGACCCACTTTGTGGAGGATTTGGAAATTCGCTCTACCAGACCGAACCCGGAGGAAAATTTCGACATCATCAATTGGCGCCGTCTGTGGGAATTTGAAGAAAAAGAATTGAGATGGCTGATGCGAATGGAATCAACGCACAAATAAATCAATTTGTCACTACCACTGTCGAACGAGCGTTAGCTGCAAGGGGGGAAGCCAATCTCCCCCCACCAGATCAGAACGCACAATTGGAGGAGATCAAGAAATTGAAAGAAGAGATGGAGCTCTTGAAGAAGAAGCAGTCCGGATACCTAGCCATGCCAGCCCGAAATATTCCTTTCTCTCCTGAAATACTGGAGTCCGAACTCCCCAAAAACTTTAAGTTTCCACATGTTGGGGAATATGATGGAAAAGGGGATCCGAAAGAGCACCTGTCCCATTTTGAGAATGCTGCGTTGTTGCACAAATATTCTGACCCGATCAAGTGTCGGGCTTCCTCAATACTCTGATAGGGCCAGCACAGCAATGGTTCAACCTATTGCGTCCAGGGGATATCAAGGAATTCAAGGATTTTAGCAAGGCCTTTTTACACAATTTTTCTAGTAGCAAAAAGCACCCCACAATCACTCTCAGTCTTTTAGCTATCAAACAGCAAGGTCAAGAAGATTTGAGAGAATATATTCGTCGATTTAGTGCTTTGGCCCTTGAAGTACCTACTGCCACTACTGATCTGCTCATCAGCGCTTTCACCCAAGGACTTACTATAGGGAATTTCCTTAAATCCTTGATCAAAAACCCGCCGTCTACATACGATGAGTTGATTGCTCGGGCCGAGAAATATGTGAATTTAGAGGAGATACAAGTTTCTTGGTTGAATAGGGGGATAGACAAACCCCAAATCCCAAAGGACACCATGACCCCTAACACGCCTCGGAAGATGGGGCCAGCTCCTCGACCCGAGCTGCTTGGACAATTCACATCCTTCACCCCTCTAAGGATGAGTAAGACTCAGGCCCTGCGAATATGCAAAAAAAAGACTTCTACAAAGACCCCCA
The DNA here is from genome assembly GCF_033568475.1 of Henckelia pumila. Lineage (NCBI taxonomy): Eukaryota > Viridiplantae > Streptophyta > Magnoliopsida > Lamiales > Gesneriaceae > Henckelia > Henckelia pumila. Next base: position 210,759,673 of record NC_133123.1, read on the forward strand.
TGGAGTGAGCAGGGGCCTCGCAGGCCAAAATTTGATAAGTATTGTGATTTTCACAATGAATATGGGCACATCACCAATGACTGTCGACAATTAGAACAAGAGATTGAGAGGATAATTCAAAAAGATGAGATGATGAAATATATATTGGTAGCACGACAAGGAGGAAGGTATCGGCCCGGAAAAAGGGATCGGGATGGTCCAGACCATTTTGAGCAAAAGAAAAGAGGTCATGGAACACCCAACACTTGAAGAAATATTACGCATAGGTGCCTGGACAATCCTACTCTTCTACCAAGCCTCATAACACAATGGGTTGTGAGTTATTTCATTAATTTTGTTTTTAATTTTGTTAACAATAGTAGCAAAGTTATTTTGTTATTTTTCAAATTTTGAAAATATCTTTTGGAGTTATTAATGAAAAATACATGTTTTTGTCAAACGCAAAGAATTCAAAATCCCGACAAGCTCGGCAATATATAAACCCATGTCACTCGTGGTTATCTCAAAAGTCCGACCAGCTCGGCAATATATAAACTCACGCCACTCGTGGTTATCTCAAAAGCCCGACCAGCTCGGCAATATATAAATCCACGCCACTCGTGGTTATCTCAAAATCCCGACCAGATCGGCAATATATAAATCCACGCCACTCGTGGTTATCTCAAAAGCCCGACCAGCTCGGCAATATATAAACCCACGCCACTCGTGGTTATTTCAAAATCCCGACCAACTCGATAATATATAAACCCACGCCACTCGTGGTTATCTTAAAAGTCCGACCAGCTCGGCAATATGTAAATCCACGCCACTCATGGTTATCTCAAAATCTCGACCAGCTCGATAATATGTAAACCCACGCCACTCGTGGTTATCTCAAAAGCCCGACCAGCTCGGCAATATGTAAACACACCCCACTCGTGGTTATCTCAAAAGCCCGACCAGCTCGGCAATATGTAAACCCACGCCACTCGTGGTTATCTCAAAAGCCCGACCAGCTCGGCAATATGTAAAACCATGCCACTCGTGGTTATCTCAAAATCCCGACCAGCTCGGCAATATGTAAACTCACGCCACTCGTGGTTATCTCAAAATCTCTACCAAGTTTGACACCTACTACGCACTTCATGGTCAAATTCAAAGCCCAACCAGTTTGGCACCTACCACGGACTTCGTGGTCAAATTCAAAGTCCGACCAGCTCCGCACTCACCCAGCCACTCGTGGTCAAAATCAAAGCCCGACCAACTCCGTATACAGCACGAAATTCGTGATCAAACTTAAAAGCCCGATCAGCTCGGCGTACATCATGCGATTTGTGGTTGAATTTTAGCAAAATTCCAGCTCGGAGTATGCTTTACACTTGTTAAAATTTCATAATCTTTCCAGCTCGGGAATATACTTTGCACTTGGTGGATCTTTAAATCATGTTTTTAGTTAGGGAATATGTTTAATGCTTAAGCAAAATTTTGCTATATTCCAGCTTGGGAATATGTTTAGTACTTTGCAAAATTTTGTCATATTTCAGCCTCGGGAATATGACTCATACTTGTTAATTCCAGCTTGGGAACACGATTTATAGAAAACTCACAGTTGTACTCCTATTCGAGATATGATCTGTACGGAGAAATTTTATCCTACTCGGTTCGGGATCCAACCAGACCACTTAGTCTAAACTTCATACTTCTTTTAGACCAGAAAAGGAGGTACTATTGATGCCCCCATAAATAATTGGGTCTGGTCCAACCCGAAACCGACAACCCAAAATCAGGGAACGTGAGTCAAAAATCACCTACTATTGTTACGAGACAGGATTTAAGACAATGCAAAGTCCATTCGAACATGCCTCATGTACCAATTCAAGTTAGATGGACCTATTCAAGACAAAGGGAAGAGCCCTTGACTCAAGCCCTAGCTGCTGAGCTCACTGGGCCGAGCCCTATCTAGGCATGGTAAAATCCCGACCCCGAGCCCAATAATCCATATATTTGGAAATATAATTTGAGGTCCATCTAGTCTTATTTTATGAGAAGCCCAGTCTGGGATGGCCCTGTTAGGGAATGGGCTCATGATCATAAATTCATGGGCTTGAGCCCTAACTGGTATGGTTGGAGCCCGACCCGGGCCCAGGAAGGGCCCGATATCTAGAACCTTCCAGTATTCTCGGACACATGAAGATCTGCAACAGATAATGACAATATCTTATGAATCCAAGATTTGATATAATTTCAGACTAATCAATTAGAGTCATACTCTAACACATGTTCTACCTTGACAAGGTAACCTACCCCTCCAAGCCCCTATAAATACAGGTATGGTTCATGTTGCATTCATTCATCTCTTCTATTCACTTCTTGTTCACACACTCACGCACGCATATTCCCTTGTTATTACTTTCTGTCAAGCTCTTTCACTTTCGAGCACTGACTTAGGCATCGGAGGGGTCACGCCAAAAACACTTTCGGCGCCCCTAACTCAGCTTTTGTCTGTGCAGTGCACGTGAAACCCGACCCGGCCCACTTTGTGGAGGATTTGGAAATTTGCTCTACCAGACCGAACTCGGAGAAAAATTTCGACATCATCAAACTTGATCATCATGCGAGCCAACCATTTTCGCATCAAGTATCGACTAAAACATTGCCACATTTTCTTGTACTCGGGCATATAGAGAATCTGTTAGTTCCAAAGTTCAACAGTGCACGGCCACGGGCTTCTTAAACTGTTTGATTCCAATAGGAATCCAATACTTATCCAATGTACCAAACAGGGCATTAAAGTTTATTATGTTTTAGATATTTCATAAGCTCTTTTATCTCAACCTCCAACAAATAAAAATCACAATTTAATCGATGGCCACAGGGCAACGAATCTCAATGACGTGTTCGAATCTCAATGTCCGAAGCTCAGCAGCATGGGGCTTCTCAGTGGTCCTTTGTCTTTTCTGTTTGGACACAAATATATAGGTAAAGCTAACAGAACAATGTCTTGCGTATGGGGCGTGGTGCCACTTCCCTAAATCCTCTGGTGTTTTTCAAAAACAAGAAACAGACAAAGCATCAAACACATTGGAAGCGCAAAACAACTGAAAATCCGCTGAAAAAGGTTGATTAAACCCTCAAGAATCTGCCCTCAGCCATTTCCAGCCAAAAACAACCATGGGTCTTTCTCCATTGCTTCTCCTTTACCCTCTCCTCCTCACGTTTTCTTTGGCAAACTCCATTTCCGAGTTTACAGCTTTGATGGACTTGAAAACGAGTCTTGACCCGGAAAACTTGCATTTGGGTTCATGGGTTGTCCCAGCTGACCCTTGTGACGGGAAATTCGAGGGGGTTGCTTGTAATGAGAAAGGGCAAGTGGCTAACATTTCACTTCAGGGTAAAGGGTTAGCCGGAAAACTGTCGCCGGCGATTGGCGGGCTGAAGTATTTGACGGGGTTGTACCTGCATTACAATTCTTTGTACGGGGAAATACCGAAGGAGATTGGAGACTTGACTGAGCTGAGTGATCTGTACTTGAATGTGAACAACTTGTCCGGGGAGATTCCACCGGAGCTTGGGAATATGCAGAACTTACAAGGTACTTGGATTTCTTGTCTTTCTTGCAATAGTTTGTGAAATTTACCTGTAAAGGAGCTATCTTTACACTTTCCTTTATTGTTTTCTTTCTACAATGGTTATATTCTCTCCCCTTTCTTCGCCATTTTTTGGCCCCTTATTCGTGTTAAGAGTTCCTATAGAGCATTAAAATCTTTTGGAAAAACTTCATGAACAAGGACTGGGTTATATGTGACGATTTCTGATTTGGGTTTTACCTGGAAAGATTAGTGTTTAGTAGAAATTAGTTTTCCTGAGTTTAAATTTTAGAATTTATATGGGATTTTGATTCCTTTTGACCGAACCTTATCTGCATTTGCATGCTTTAACTGAAAAGTTTCACGCTTCTGCTCTTTTCAGTAATCAACGTAACTTTCCCTTTTCTTATCTATATTTGTTTAGTTCCAGCTTCAAAAATTGAATTCTTTGGGAATATTTGCCTTGTAGAGACTCTTTTCATTGAGCTATGATTTTATTTTTCCCCTCGTCTTGAAAGAAAACATAAAATTTGTAGAATCTTGATATTGGGTTTCTGTGATTCCTTTTACTGTTTGTCTCAGCTCTTTGATTCTGTTTGGGAACTATCTCTCTGTAGTTTTGCAGCTGTGCTACAACCAGCTCGCTGGAAGTGTTCCCACACAGCTGGGATCACTGAAGAAGCTTAACGTGTTAGCGCTGCAATCCAATCTGTTGACTGGTGCAGTCCCTGCTAGCTTGGGGGATTTGGCAGTGTTAATGAGGCTTGACCTCAGTTTTAATAGGCTTTTCGGATCGATTCCGACTAAACTAGCGGATGCTATAATGCTTGAAGTTCTCGATATTCGAAACAACTCTCTCTCTGGAAATGTTCCTCTGGGTAAAGTTATACCATTTTTTTGGTCATTTAACCTGTTCCCAGAGACTGAATGCTATTTATTTGATTGTTTTTTTACTATTGAAGCTCTGAAGAGATTGGTGGATGGATTTCGGTACGAAAATAACGCGGGATTATGTGGAACTGGTTTTTCATCTCTTAGAAGCTGTGATGATTTAGGGCATTCCGGTTCGAACTGGCCAGAACCTTATGCTGGAGGCGCAACTGGTTTCTCGACGAAGAACATTCCAGAAACTGCTGATCTGAATTTGAATTGCAGCCGAAACAGTTGCTCAAAGGCGTCTAATAATTCCCACGCTTCAGTGGTTCTTGGACTAGTCGTAGTTGCGGTCTTTGTTTCGGCTGCCAGTATTTTGTCTTTCTCTCTATACCGAAGGCGTAAACAGAAACTTAGTTGCGCGTTTGATATCTCTGACATTCACCTCAGTGCTGACAATGCCAAGGATTCTTACAAGAAAAATGGTTCTCCACTTGCCAGCCTTGAATACTCTAGTGGCTGGGATCCTATGGCTGAGGGTCGACGATTTGGTTTTTCGCAGGAGGATATGCAGAACTTCAGGTTCAATCTTCAGGAGGTTGAGTGTGCAACACAGTACTTTTCAGACAAGAATTTACTGGGAAAGAGTAACTATTCGATGACATATAAAGGAAAACTAAGAGACGGATCGGTGGTTGCTGTTAAGAGAATCACAAAAACTAGCTGCAAGTCTGAGGAAGCTGAATTCTTGAAGGGACTTAATGTCTTGACTTCATTGAGAAATGAAAACTTGGTTCGATTAAGAGGGTTTTGTTTTTCTCGGGGTCGTGGTGAGTGTTTCCTCGTTTATGATTTTGTTCCGAATGGGAGTTTGTTCCACTATCTTGATCTGGAGGAGGTTGATGGCCGGGTTCTTGAATGGTCAACCCGAGTTTCTATAATAACCGGCATCGCTAAAGGTTAGGTTGTCAAATACCTTTATTTACTTGCATCTTAACTTGGATTAATCTTAATTATAGTAACATCCAATCTGATTCCAGAATACTTTTGTTGTTTTCGCACAGGTATAGGGTACTTGCACCGGTTCAAGGTGAACAAACCATCTTTGGTACACCAAAATATTTCTGCCAAGAACGTGCTAATCGACCAGCAGATTAAGCCCTTGCTATCCGATTCAGGTCTTCACAAACTTCTCACGAGTGACACCATCTACTCCTCCCTCAAAGCCAGTGCTGCCATGGGATACCTTGCTCCAGAATACACAATCACAGGCCGTTTCACTGAGAAGAGTGATGTTTATGCTTTCGGGGTTCTAGTTTTCCAGATTCTCTCCGGCAAGCGAAAATATGGGATCTCTACACGAGCTGCAGCTGAGTCAGGAAGCCTAGAATTTGTTGACTCAAATATCCATGGAAAGTTCTATGAACCCGAAGCTGAACTGTTGGCAAGAGTCGCTGTTTCATGTACGAACGAGTCGCCAGAAGATAGACCCTCCATGGAAGCAATTGTACAAGATCTCAGTAGCTGATTTTTCTTGCTTTGGTCAAGATGTTCTCCATTTGTAGGTGTTTAGCTATATTCAAGCTAGATTGGCACTGACCATTTGACAAGGGACATCGTTCAATATGTTGTCTAATTTGGAGCCATTTTTGTTTGGACTAAGATAGCTGCAGCTGTATGATGCTGCTGCATTCTAGTTTCTTTGTCCAATGGATTTAGGAGTCTTTGTAAACTCTAAAAATAAGTTATTGTTTGTAGAAAAAAAATTTATAATCATTTATTTTTAGAAGTTGAAAACAATATTTTTCATATTCGAAGAATGATTGGTGTGGTTTCTATTCATGCCATAATAAAATTCATGGATTGAATTTATTGCAAGAAAAGAAAACATCTCACACCTTAGGTAGTGGGTTATTCGTGGGTTAGTCTTCACTACGCCTTCTATTCATATTTTAGTATAATTAGATAATGCGTGTTTTTTACATTTTTATGAAAGTTGATATATGTTTAGATAATTGAAGGGATTTACATTTGACCACATCCAACAAGGAGAGACACTCTATGCATAACATTGTATAATCCGTGGTTCGTTGAGCTTGTCTTATTTTGACCACAATTGCTGCTGAAAGGAAAATATGTGGTGGCGTCCAAAACATAATTTATCCTCAATTAAATTCTTTTAATCTATATTTACTAATTCATGTTTTGTCTTTTTTTGACTCTTTTCTATCCTTAATTAAAATGATTACTATATTTTATTAAGTGATATGATTAGATTAGTTGATTATTGATATCTTTTATTTAAAAGAGCTGTTTTCTAACAAAAGATTTGTTTCCATCTTGGTAGGTGATGAGTTATTACCCAATTTGACTTTCTCCCGGGCTCAAGCTTAGTGATTCAATCCATTTGGGTCTCATATTATTTAGTTATTTATCTGGACACTTTATCAGGGCCCATAAATTCCTAAAAGCCCGTAAGAGGCTCAAGTCCATGAAACTCTCCGACTATCTATAAATAGCTCAAGTTCTCTCATTGTTAAGGTACGCAATCTATAGTCACATGCTCTAGTTCTCTAGAACTTTTATTGTGCAAATACTGACTTGAGCGTCGGAGTGTCTTCGTCGGGCAACCCCCGGCGCCACTCACTTTACTTTGTGATGCAGGTGACAATCCACGAAGTTCGTTCTCCAGAATCGTTTGAGTATTAATCCGGCTACACGGATCTCCACAGATTACCCAGATTTTTTCCAATCGGGTAATATCAATTTTTTGCTACATCAGCTTGGCGCCGTCTGTGGAAACTTGTTCACTGCGTCATTGAGAATGCATACTCCACTACAAACATCTCAAGGAAATAATTGCAATGGAGACTCACCTCCCATCTCCAAACCACCGCCTGAATTTAGTTTCATCCAAGAAACGTTGACAGTCTTAATGGAAGGAACAGCCGCACGCGCAGCAACTGAAGCGGTTGCTCAGTTCGTGGAATCCCATCAACGCCGATGCACTGACAAGAGAGCTCATAGAAGAGGGCTCTCATCTCGTGACCCCGATAACAAAGACCCAAAGAAAACTAAGTCTAAAGTAAAAGACAAAGCTCTTGAGGGGACCAAGAAAAATACTTTATCATAAAGAGGGTGAAACAAGTGCTCACACAATTCGCGACGTCTCTGACGAAAACAAAACCACTAATCCAACCCGTGGAGATGGATCTCACACATATGCAACGGGAGAGAATTCGTCAGCAATCTTGCCTGTACGTCGGAGCCCGTTCACTAACGTCATTCTATCTGAAGCATTGCCTAAGGGAGTCAAAATCCCCAACCTACTTGAGTTCGATGGAACTGGTGATCCTCAAGATCATATTGACAAATTCTACGCGAAGGCAGATTTATATGACATCACAGATGCGGCTTACTGCAAGATATTTCGAACAACGTTATCAGGGCAAGCTCTCACATGGTTCAATAAGTTGCCGTCCGAATCCATCGCCAACTTGGAGCAACTCATCAGCGCTTCATCCAACAATTCTCAATTAACAAGAAATACCCAAAAACAGCAGCATATTTATTCACAATTCTTCAAAAATAAGGAGAAAGTTTGCGAGACTATGTTAAGAGATTTACTCACGCGGTTCACGCGGTCCCACACTTGAACCATGATATGCTATCTGAAATAATGCAGCAGAACTTGCGTCCTGGAAGGTTCAAGGAATCTATAGCAGGAAAATCTCCGAACACCTTGGAGGAGCTGTTGTCTAGAGCGGAAAAATACATCCGCATCGAGGAAACTGATGAGTTGCACTCCTCGGAAAAAAGAAAACGAAACGAAGAATACAATGAAATATAACGCAGGACAGAGAGTTATGTCAATCTAAAGAAACTCTATACTCATAGAGCAAACACCTGCAAGCTAAAATAAATTGCTTGCCGCTACTTTATTTACTCTGCAGATCAAAATTTTTATTTAATTCTCTTTTATTTTAAGTTTAATAATAAACTTACGTTGATTTGTTTACTTTTTTATTTAATTATATAGGAAGGAACTCAACTCCGTTAACGAATGCTTAACTCATGCGCCACGACCCATGCATTCATTGAGGCTACTCATCCATCAGAGGCTTGGCCAGCCCTGTAGGACTACCTAAGCCACGATGCTGTAAGAGGTCAAGACGACAAAAATACAGTCCCGGGATACCTCACCACCTAGCAAATAGAGTGGGTTCAGGACTTCCCCATGAGACAAAATCTTAGAAACTTGATCCACTCCTAAGTACTCCATGTTAAGCACTACGTTATTTCTCCTAGAGCACAACAAAAAGTCATAATGACTATAAATAATTTACAAAGTCATAGTGACTATAAATAATTCACAAAGTCATAGTGACTATAAATAATTCAAAAAAGTCATAGGGACTATAAATAATTTACAAAGTCATAGTGACTATAAACAATTCAAAAAAGTCATAGCGACTATACATAATTCATCAAGTCATGGCGACTGTAAAAAAAATTTCAGAAGAAGTCATAGCAACTATAAACAATTTAGAAAAAGTAAGAGCGACTATAAACAATTCAAAAAAGTCATAGCGACTATAAATAATCCAAGAAGTCATAGTGACTATAAACAATTCAAAAAATTCATAGTGACTATAAATAATTCACAAAGTCACAGTGACTATAAACAATTCAAAAAAGTCATAGCGACTATAAAATTTTTTTTCAGAAGAAGTCATAGCGACTATAAACAATTCAGAAAAATTCAGAGCGACTATAAACAATTCAAAAAAGTCATAGCGACTATAAATAATCCAAGAAGTCATAACGACTATAAAAAATTTTTCAGAAGAAGTCATAATGACTATAAAAAATTTTCAGGAAAAGTCATAGAGACTATAAAAATTTTTTCAAAAGAAGTTATAGTGACTATAAAAAATTTTCAGAAGAAGTCAGGGCTGCCCATGTGGAACTGGGCAGCGACGATCGCTGCCCGTGTTGCCCTTCAAAAATTTTAATTTAAAATTTTGTTTTGTTTCAAAAACCGAGGCTAAAAATTTTGTACAATCGATTAATTTTAATCGTTTGATCTGAGAGCAACCTGTCTCTGACGCCACTGTTGGAACACGTTTTCAGATCATAGATCTGATACCCGGTGCAGCGGAAGTTTAAAAAATTTTATATGGAACGATTTCATAACATGGGTATCAAATCCTAACGATTAAATTATGCAAGTAAAATAATAATAACAATTAATATTTTACCTCTTCAAGCTATGGCTTGATTATGGACTCCAACAGATTAAATCTGCTCTTGTTGTAAATCCCAAGAACTGATGACTTGCTCGATCAACTCCTGAATTAGGTCCACGAACAGAAAACTAAAACCCTCTGATTGATTGCACTAGAAATCAATCAGATGTTTATCGAAGAGATTAAACAGATTTGATCTGTCAATTCAGAATGTAATTTTTCATAAAAATCACAGACTGAATTCTCTCAAAAAGGAATAGAGGAATTCGAAAATTCCCCTTGGAATAATCTGTGTGATTTTCGAAAAATCCAAGGTTGGAATGAATGATATTTTCGAAAATCACATGCATATATATATATAATATATATATATATATAATTTCTAGACTGTATTAATTTATAAGTGTATTAGGACACTAACTCCTTAGGGCCCATATTCCATAACTTAAGCCCAACAAGCCAAGCCCGTTATTATAGAAATTAATATAAAATTCATCATGACTCCGATTAACAAACTGATTTCACCAATGTGCACAGAAACCATTTCTGCACCTTTTAAAGTCAAGATAATTTTTCTGAATCCGAATTCAGTGATTTCCAAAAATGCCCATCCCTATGTCATTTTAGGAAATTCAACTCTATTTAGTTAAGAAGTCCAACTTCTCTTTCATTAAATTTAACTCTTTAAATTTAACTATCTCAACGGGGTTTAGTAATCCATTACTTGTGTAACCCTCAATGGTTCAGGGATACAGCTAGCCGTGGGCTCACAACTCCTTGTGACTCGGAACAACAATTTTCGACTTACCCATCGAATCATGGTAAGAGCGCCTAGCAACATTGCCCCATGATTTCCTAGGTATCACTGATAGTGCCTGTAAGAACCAGTAGGTTTTGGTTAGCGTACAGTACGGTCCCTTCATCCATATATCCCGATCGAATCAACAACCATTGGCACATCGAGAGTCGTTCGAGATTCGATAACTATGCAATGCATCTTGAAGATCAAATAGTGACATCGCATGTGCTACTAGGAAACCAAGTAACCTAAATCACATCGAGTACTCTGGCCATAGATTTGTCACACTAATATCTCCCCAGATCGCATAGGATATCCACACTCGCAAGCGTGTGGTGAATTCTTGACAACAAAACATCGACTCCTATATGTGTCGTAACTGTACCCAATCCCGACACCTGATGACCCTCATAGAGTCGGTAAACGAGTCAAAGTACAGTACTAGCATATAGAGTCTCCATGATGTTTCAAGTAATAAAGACTAATGGTGTACAACCAAAACCGCGGACTTATCCACTCAATTAATAATAACCACTTGGAAAGTTCGAATAGGGTAGTTCAATCATTCATCATATGAATATCCATTTGCATGCTTTGAACATCTCTATGTTCCATACCAATGAAACGTGGTACTTGGCATCGCAAATGCTAGTCTCGATCTTGAGCGATCCTTATCCTTATTTGCGGACTGCTCAATTGACTAGGAACTATTTAGAATATACAGTGACTATAAGTTGTGTTTCATGATAGTGATCTCTCTTTATTCACTATCTCATCTTACTTACACTATAGTATATTCAAGGTCTTTATCAAAATAACAATAGTATATCACA